>NC_072479.1:40886000-41501500 GCF_027574615.1 Eptesicus fuscus
CATATCCCCAACGTAGAAACGACTAGCCCATCTATTAAGCATGTAAAGACATTTTCTTTTTTTTTTTTTAAAAATATATTTTATTGATTTTTTACAGAGAGGAAGAGAGAGGGATAGAGAGTTAGAAACATCGATGAGAGAGAAACATCGATCAGCTGCCTCTTGCACATCCCCTACTGGGGATGTGCCCACAACCAAGATACATGCCCTTGACTGGAATCAAACCTGGGACCTTCCAGGCGCAGGCCGACGCTCTATCCACTGAGCCAAACTGGTTTCAGCTAAAGACATTTTCTATAGTGACTCCAACCCAGTATTGCTTTTAGTTGCTTGTAAAGGGTGGGGCAAAAGTAGGTTTACAGTTGTGAGTGTGTGAAACACCGAGTTTATTCTTGTTATTAATTACTAGAGGCCCAGTGCACGAAATTCGTGCACGGTGTGTGCGGGGGGTGTCCCTCAGCCCAGCCTGCACCGTCTCCAATCTGACCCCTGGCTCCCAACTGCTCGCCTGCCTGCCTTCCTGATTGCCCCTAACTGCTTCTGCCTGCCAGCCTGATCACCCCCTAACCACTCCCCTGCCAGCCTGATTGATGCTTAACTGCTCCCCTGCCAGCTGGTTTGCCCCTAACTGCCCTCTCCTGCAGGCCTGGTCACCCCTAACTGCCCTCCTCTGCAGGCCTGGTCCCCACCAACTGCCCTCCCCTGCAGGCTTGATTGCCCCCAACTGCCCTTCCTTGCAGGCCTGGTCCCTCACCAACTGCCCTCCCCTGCTAGCCTGATTGCCCACAACTGCCCTCTCCTGCTGGCCTGATCCATCCCAACTGCCCTCCCTTGCTGGCCATCTTGTGGCAGCCATCTTGTGTCCACATGGGGGCAGCCATCTTGTGTATTGGAGTGACAGTCAATTTGCATATTACTCTTTTATTAGATAGGATTGTATTATTTTCCATATGAACAACTTAAACCTACTTTTGCCACACCCTGTATATCTCTCTCTCACTCTACCAAAAGCTCTTTGAAATCAGGCCGCATGTCATATGCATCTTTATCTCAAGGGCTTAGAAATTCACTAAGTCTTGGCCTTTTCTCCCAAAGTGCTACTATCTGTCATTTACTAATAAGTAAGGAATAGATGTCTCAATTTTTATCTTTATGTGTTACTCTGTCCTCTTATCTAAGACTACTGAAGCAAATTGTGATTTGTTATCAAGAGCAAAAATGTCTGAAATGAGGTCAGTATAATAAAATAATGAGATGTTTAAAAAATATAAAAATCTTTCCCATATGCAAATCTGGAAAAGAAAGACTGTTTTACTACAGCTACTACATTTTCTAGAGATGGAGTCATAAATGAGAGGTGAGCAAGACAATCGCATATTAAAGAAAACTGGTATTAAACTTACTGTATGTTAACTCACAATATTTTACTTTATTCTCTCTTTTAGAACTTTTCAGTGAAGCAGAATGATAAAATAGAAAGAACATGGCTAGCTTGTGAGTCTTGATTCTGAAATGGACTGCATATTATTGGGTAAGTTATTCAATTAATCTTTCTGAGCATGAATCAACTTCTTATCTGTGAAGTGGGATTGTTGAATCATGAATTCTAATTTTATAATTTTATGACTCATTTTGAATGCAGGAGGAGTAAAATATATGATGTTAATTTAAAATCTTTTGTGTAGCAATTATTTTACTCAAATATATTATTTTAACAGGTTTTATTGCATTTTAAATGTTTGTAATCACTTTAATCTTATGGCTTACTTTTCTTTCTTAATTTTCAATTACTAATCTTCTAAAAATATAATTTTTATTTATTTTGATTTGATTTAAAAACACATAAAAGCATAGAAGAAAAATATAAATTATCAATTAAATCAATCTTATAGTCCTTTCACTCAAGGAAAGAAACTGGGTGAGAGGACTATATGAAGGACTGGGTGAAGAAATACTGTTCATATTTTGTTATAGATCTTTTCAGTATTTTTATTGTATATGTTTTATAAATCAGAATTATGCTGTGTATATGCATTTTCTCTTTTTTTTACTTTCTGTCTTGATTTTAACATTACCTTTATTTTTTTATTGTGATTATTTTATTTCTTTTTAAATTTTTATTGTTGAAAGTATTACATATGTCTCCTTTCCCCTCCTCCTCCACTTACCATAGGCCTTCATCACTCTATTGTCTGTGTCCATGGGTTATGCATATATGCAAACAATTTCTTTGGTTGATCTCTTCCCACCCACCCACCCACCCCCACCTTCCCTCTGAGATTCGATGGTGTGTTCAATGCTTCTACGTCTCTGGATCTATTTTGTTCATCAGTTTATTTTGTTCATTAGATTCCATATATGAGTGAGATCATATGATACTTTTCTTTCCTTGACTGGCTTATTTCTCTTAGCATAATACTCTCCAGGTCCATATCATTTTAATATCACCTTTAGAGCATTTTTCCTTGTCATTGATTTGTTATTCTTTTGTATGGAAGATCCAGAATTTATTTAAATTCAATTCCCTGAGTTTACAGTGTAGTTATTTAGTTAGTTTCACATTTTTAGTTAGAAAAAAGCTACTCTATGTAGTAGAGTAGTGTTGTTTTTTTTTTCATTGTCACCAAGCCCTGTTTATAAAAGCTGCTCAGGAAATATAGTAAAATGTACTTCAAATAGAAACAACTAAAGTTCTTTATTCTTGTTAATTTTCTATGGATGAAAAATCAGGTTGACAGTTGTCATCATCTATTAACTTACATTTCACTCTTAATTAAGAGTTTGTTAATTACCAATAAAGTGAAATAGACTAGAAAACTGGAAAAATCAAATAGTGTGAAAGCACCTTCTTTAAAAATGAGTCAGAAAGTGTTTCTTGAAACCTTCTTAAATAAGTGATTAGAATGGTTTATGTTCTACTCTTTTAAGAAATTATTAATTCAGTGACATTGATTCAAAGTTATAAGTAACAATCAAGCCATGTATGTAATTTTCCTTCAATAGCCTATAGTCACTGTGTTTAATCACTAGTATGTTTATTTTCTTTCCAAATAATGATGCAAAATGATGAATAGAAAGAGTTATTTGTGAAAAGTTGCTTTGTGTTTATATTTTCTGCAAATGCAGATTTGATTATTTACATGAAAAAACTACAAATTTTCAAATATTGTTTTTTAAAAAAATGCACCCTGAGCAAAGAGTTATTGCTACACATAATACTAAAAGAGGCTGACCAGCCTGGAGGACCAGGGGCGTGGTATGACTGAAGGGCACAGCTCCAGAATGTGGACATCCTGTCCTTTTATCTGGGCTTTGTAACTACTTAGCTATGTGAAATGAGTCCGTGAACCTTCTGGTGCTTCAGGCTCCCTTCTGGTAAGTGAAAGGAGTTGAGAGTGTAACCACTCAATTCCCTCTCAACTCTCAAATTTTATGGATCTCTGATTCTCTTTTTCTAAGGTGAGGAAACAGAAGCAGGTTGTGTCAGGAAAAATACGGATTTTGATTTGTGAGGCATTGATTGCAGAAATGACTCCCATTCTCCACCCATCCCATATACATACCCATTGCACTCTGACTTTGAAATTGTTCACATCTTAACTAATAGTCTATTTCCCTACTCCTTGAATCTGAGCTGGACTTATAACTTGCTTTGGCTGGTAGAGTGCAGTACCCAGTCTGAGCCAGGTCTCAATGGGCCTGGTGAGCTTTCATTCTTTCTCACTAAACTTTGCCACTGCCTTCAGAATGAGCCTGTTGAAGAATGAGAGATATTGTTTCAAAAAGTTGCATTAACTTTCTAACTGATCTCTCTTAGTATATAAACTCTCCCATAAGCCAAGCCTAGGAGCCTGTGGAGAACACGCTAAACGCTAAACTTATTATAGAGAAATCTATCATTGTTGGAAACCTAAATGATCTATCACAGGTACATAAGATCAGCTATATACAATCTGGAACCCAGGTCAAGAACTTTGTTGAATCTGCAACAATAAAAAATCTTTAAAATCTCAGTAATCAGAAAAGAAAAACCAATCATTACTACATCAAGTTTTTGTTAATCTCCTCACTGTCTAACACACACAATACTCCATAAATATTTGTTGTTGCTTGGCTTCCTTTTAATCATTAGTGCTCATCTGTCAGAATTCACAAGTGTGGTGCAATTTCACAATGTTGCATTGAATTCCATACTTAGGTTTCATAAATATTTTCACATACTGATGTGTATAATCAAAGCAGGAGATATTTAAGCTGACACATGGTTTTTCTTCAATCAGAACTAGAAACAGTCACTTTATTTTGTGGCTTTATGAAAAGTTCACTTCTGTGTGTGAACATCAGCCTCTGTTTTCAAAGATTGGAACAGCTACAAAATGAAAGCGGGGTCTGTGGTTGTTAAGACAGATGCTGGGCTTACAGCAAGAGTAAATAGGATTTTGTGGCTGGCACCTAATTTTTAGTGACGATCAAAAGGGTGAAAAGAAAATCTTCCCACTATTGGGAAAAGGAATCTGGGGCCTTTCAAACATCATTAAGCATTGACCAGATGCAGGCCTTGCTGGGAAAAAGTCATCTGTCATAGGGGTTTCCCATCTGAAACTCCATCAGGGCCATTGGAGAGGACTCAAGCAAAGCCAATAGATTCCTCAGCCTGACCCTGAGTGGGGTCCAGTTTTCTGTATGCTTTACAAGCTGCCTGGGCGATTTCAATAGCCTGGCATATCCGGGCTCAAGTGTAGGATAAGGTAGCTACAACTTATTTCTTTTTTTAGGGCAGTGCTAGTTTTCCCAGTGCTAATTTTCTGAACTCTCCAGATTAATTTTTTTTTTTTAAAGAAAAAGAGACATTATCGTAATACTTTTTTTAAAGGACACATAAGAGAAAGAAATGGAAGTCAGGTGCACTTTTTTTTCTCACTTGAATATTGAAATTTTGTTGTTAAAAAACTACATAGGCTTCTGCTCATGCAAACTCATAGAACAGAGAGTAGAATAGTGGTTGCTGGGGATTGAGGGTGGGGGGTGGCATGGAGGAAATGGTCAAAAGGCATAACTTTTCATTCATAAGATGAGTAAGTTCTGGAGAGTTAATGTATAGCATGGTGATTATAGTTAATCATCATGTATTACATACTTGAAATTTGCTAAGAGAGTAGATCTTGTGTCCTCACCACAAAAAGGGGGGATTTGTGAGGTGAGGCATGGTAACTAGGTTGATAGCGGTAATCATTTCCCAATCTCTATATCAAATCATCACATTGTTCACCTTAAATATAGAACACTTTTATTTGTTAACCATGCTTCAGTAAAGCTGGAAAACGCACAAAGAAGTTAAGTGGTGGAAAAAAACAATATAGGTCTCTATTTATGACAAATTGTGGGTATAAACTTTAAAATGGACATTTCTCTAGTATTTAACCAGAGGGAAAATCATTTATCTCAGATGATGATAACTCTTACTTTGTTTATTTTGGTATCTGGGCATCTTATAATAGCGGATATTGTGAAATGCCTTTAAAAATATTATGCTTATCATTTTATAAGGCTTATTTGCAATGTCAGGTTGCTTATTTCATACTGAAAGTTAAAAACCCCCTTCAGAGCCAGTAAGTGATCAGCTGTGACAGTTTACTGCAAAAAGGGAGAATTCCTGAAAGAGAAGGAAAGATATGAATCCTTTCTGGGAAAAGTTGGTCTGAAAACAAGGTCTAAAAATGCAATAATTTCTCTAGGGATGAAGGATTGAATTTTGTCAAAACATTGGCTGCCTTCATTAAAGAAAACCCAAAAAACTGCCAAAGTTTCAGCTAAAACTACTGAGAGCTGTCAAAAATCAACCAGATGGCAGCCTACCTGCCTTGATGAAACTGAAAAATGAAAACATGTGAGCAGGAACATGCGAAAAAGAAAACAGCTCTTCAATATCCTTGTTTCCACTTGGAGCCATTTTTAAAGGAGCAAATATATGCAGGGCCACAGCCTAAGTTTAATGCGTTATTTAATGATGTTTTGAACTAAGAATAAATGCCGAGAAGATAACCCAGTAGACAAGTCAAGAATAAAAGGCAGAAATTAATATTTTTATGAAATAAAGTTGAGTTTTAATTATTCAGCAAATGCTTCTCTACTAAGTTAATTGGTACCACATTGACAGGTGTAAAACACTATATATTTGGTATTATGACTGATCCAGAATAGTTTCTTGGTTCTTTGAAATTTATTTTTCTTCATTTAGTTGCCAGATTTGAATATCCTTGTGTGCTAGGGATACAAGAAGAGATGGTTTTCTGCCCTCATCAACCTTTTGGCTTAGATCAGGATCATCAAACTATGGCCAAATCTGCCCCTCACCTGCTTTGTTAATAAAGCTTTATTAGCACACAGTCAGGCTTATTTGTTTACATATTGCTACAAAGGCAGAGGTAGTAGTTGTGACAGAGCCTGCATGGCCCTCAAAGCCAAAACTAGTTACTATCTTGCCTTTTACAGAAAAAGTTTGTTGACCTTGGTCTAGGATGGAGAAAGTAAAGACAGAAAATATCAAACACAAATATTTTTTAAAAACCCACAATGCCACATACATAGGTAGATGCTAAAACTGGATAGGGAATATCTTTTACTGGCTAGCTCACATAGTTATAACATCATGTTAACAAGTCCAGAACCATGTACTTGATCTTCACGTGGGACAGTTATCTAGTCTATGAACACAGACTAACTATCAATGCCAGTGGACTATGGGGCAGATTCATGATATTGCTTATACGGGTAATGGGTTGAAAGTGTGGGACTTTCAACAAACTTTTCAACATGGCAGGACAAACAACTTAAAGCATATCCCTTTTGGATGCTGGGCTCATGGTGTCTTTGTGGGTCAAACTGAGAGGTGGGGAAGAGTCATGGCTGATAGAAAAGAGGCTGCACCCAACACAGGAGCCCCTCTAAGATAGTCTTTCTGCTCAGGGGAGGTGACTATCCCCTCGGAAGAAGCTTTAGCTGAGAAAACTCAAGACTGTCATTTTGGAAAGTAAAATTCAGGGACGGGGCCTAGTGCCACCTCTTATCTCTACCTGTTAGTTTAAGGATCTCTAGCATTGCCCTTGTAACCATGAACCATTTGGAGAAACCTGCTTCTAACTTTGGGCTGTGAAGTAGAGGAGTCACAGGGAGGATGTGGGACATTATTTTTTTTTTTTTTTTTTTTGGTATTTGTTATTATTATTATTTTTTTAATTTCTTTATTGATTAAGGTGTCACATATTTGTCCTCATCCCCCCATTCCCATCCCACCCCTCTCCCCACGCATGCCCCAATCCCCTGTTGAACTTAACCGTTGGATAGGCTTATATGCATGCATACAGGTCCTTTGGTTGAACTCTCCCCCTCCCCCCACCCTCCCCCTACCCTCCCCTATCCTCCCTCTGAGGCCCGATAGTCCGATCGATGCCTCCTTGATTCTGGTTCTGTTCTTGTTCCTCAGTCTATGTTGTTCATCATTTCCTCTAGATGAATGAGATCAAATGTCATAGATATATACTAATAAGAACTGAATGTGAGACGAGCAATAATATTTATGCTGACAGGCAAATGAATCAATCTGTAGCGAGCTTCCCCCTGGACCAACAGTTCTTTTGAGACCCAATTTCGATGTCCAGTAGTTCCTTATGTGTACATGTCAGCACTGACCCCTCAGCTCTGGATGGTGGACAAATGGTGGTAATGGAGGTCCGACTCCCTCTGGTTTGGTCTCGGCCGAACCCAGGGGCACGGCGTCACCTGGACTAATGGGCACGTGGCCTCACCCATACCCAAGGGGCGCGTGGTCTCACCCGGGCCTGGGACCCAGCCTCACCCGGACCCAGGATCTGGCTTCACCCGTACCCAGGGACGCTTGGCCTCTCCCAGACCCAGGGGCACGTGGCCTCACCCGGGCTTAGTTGCACAAGGCCTCACCTGGATCCAGGGACACATGGTCTCACCCGGACCCAGGAACGTTTGGCCACTCCCAGACCCAGGGCCACTTGGGCTCACCCGGGCCTAGGTGCACGAGGCCTCATCCGGATCCAGGGACGCATGGTCTCACCCGGACCCAGGGACGCTTGGCCTCTCCCAGACCCAGGGCCACTTGGGCTCACCCGGGCCTAGGTGCACGAGGCCTCACCCGGAACCTGGGACACATGGTCTCACCCGGACCCAGGGACGCTTGGCCTCTCCCAGACCCAGGGCCACTTGGGCTCACCCGGGCCTAGGTGCACGAGGCCTCACCCGGATCCAGGGACATATGGTCTCACCCGGACCCAGGGACGCTTGGCCTCTCCCAGACCCAGGGCCACTTGGGCTCACCCGGGCCTAGGTGCACGAGGCCTCACCCGGATCCAGGGACACATGGTCTCACCCGGACCCAGGGACGCTTGGCCTCTCCCAGACCCAGGGCCACTTGGGCTCACCCGGGCCTAGGTGCACGAGGCCTCACCCGGATCCAGGGACACATGGTCTCACCCGGACCCAGGGATGCTTGGCCTCTCCCAGACCCAGGGCCACTTGGGCTCACCCGGGCCTAGGTGCACGAGGCCTCACCCGGATCCTGGGACACATGGTCTCACCCGGACCCAGGGATGCTTGGCCTCTTCCAGACCCAGGGCCACTTGGGCTCACCCGGGCCTAGGTGCACGAGGCCTCACCCGGATCCAGGGACACATGGTCTCACCCGGACCCAGGGACGCTTGGCCTCTCCCAGACCCAGGGCCACTTGGGCTCACCCGGGCCTAGGTGCACGAGGCCTCACCCGGATCCAGGGACACATGGTCTCACCCGGACCCAGGGACGCTTGGCCTCTCCCCGACCCAGGGCCACTTGGGCTCACCCGGGCCTAGGTGCACGAGGCCTCACCCGGATCCAGGGACACATGGTCTCACCCGGACCCAGGGACGCTTGGCCTCTCCCAGACCCAGGGCCACTTGGGCTCACCCGGGCCTAGGTGCACGAGGCCTCACCCGGATCCTGGGACACATGGTCTCACCCGGACCCAGGGATGCTTGGCCTCTTCCAGACCCAGGGCCACTTGGGCTCACCCGGGCCTAGGTGCACGAGGCCTCACCCGGATCCAGGGACACATGGTCTCACCCGGACCCAGGGACGCTTGGCCTCTCCCAGACCCAGGGCCACTTGGGCTCACCCGGGCCTAGGTGCACGAGGCCTCACCCGGATCCAGGGACACATGGTCTCACCCGGACCCAGGGACGCTTGGCCTCTCCCAGACCCAGGGCCACTTGGGCTCACCCGGGCCTAGGTGCACGAGGCCTCACCCGGATCCAGGGACACATGGTCTCACCCGGACCCAGGGACGCTTGGCCTCTCCCAGACCCAGGGCCACTTGGGCTCACCCGGGCCTAGGTGCACGAGGCCTCACCCGGATCCAGGGACACATGGTCTCACCCGGACCCAGGGACGCTTGGCCTCTCCCAGACCCAGGGCCACTTGGGCTCACCCGGGCCTAGGTGCACGCGGCCTCACCCGGATCCAGGGACACATGGTCTCACCCGGACCCAGGGACGCTTAGCCTCTCCCAGACCCAGGGGCACGTGGCCTCACCCGGGCCTAGGTGCACGAGGCCTCATCCGGATCCAGGGACACATGGTCTCACCCGGACCCAGGGACGCTTGGCCTCTCCCAGACCCAGGGCCACTTGGGCTCACCCGGGCCTAGGTGCACGAGGCCTCATCCGGATCCAGGGACGCATGGTCTCACCCGGACCCAGGGACGTTTGGCCTCTCCCAGACCCAGGGGCACGTGGCCTCACCCGGGCCTAGGTGCACGAGGCCTCACCCGGATCCAGGGACACATGGTCGCACCCGGACCCAGGGACGCTTGGCCTCTCCCAGACCCAGGGCCACTTGAGCTCACCCGGGCCTAGGTGCACGAGGCCTCACCCAGATCCTGGGACACATGGTCTCACCCGGACCCAGGGACGCTTGGCCTCTCCCAGACCCAGGGCCACTTGGGCTCGCCCGGGCCTAGGTGCACGAGGCCTCACCCGGATCCAGGGACACATGGTCTCACCCGGACCCAGGGACGCTTGGCCTCTCCCAGACCCAGGGCCACTTGGGCTCACCCGGGCCTAGGTGCACGAGGCCTCACCCGGATCCAGGGACACATGGTCTCACCCGGACCCAGGGACGCTTGGCCTCTCCCAGACCCAGGGCCACTTGGGCTCACCCGGGCCTAGGTGCACGAGGCCTCATCCGGATCCAGGGACGCATGGTCTCACCCGGACCCAGGGACGCTTGGCCTCTCCCAGACCCAGGGCCACTTGGGCTCACCCGGGCCTAGGTGCACGAGGCCTCACCCGGATCCAGGGACACATGGTCTCACCCGGACCCAGGGACGCTTGGCCTCTCCCAGACCCAGGGCCACTTGGGCTCACCCGGGCCTAGGTGCACGAGGCCTCATCCGGATCCAGGGACACATGGTCTCACCCGGACCCAGGGACGCTTGGCCTCTCCCAGACCCAGGGCCACTTGGGCTCGCCCGGGCCTAGGTGCACGAGGCCTCACCCGGATCCAGGGACACTTGGTCTCACCCGGACCCAGGGACGCTTAGCCTCTCCCAGACCCAGGGCCACTTGGGCTCGCCCGGGCCTAGGTGCACGAGGCCTCACCCGGGTCCTGGGACACATGGTCTCACCCAGACCCAGGGACGCTTGGCCTCTCCCAGACCCAGGGCCACTTGGGCTCACCCGGGCCTAGGTGCACGAGGCCTCACCCGGATCCAGGGACGCATGGTCTCACCCGGACCCAGGGACGCTTGGCCTCTCCCAGACCCAGGGCCACTTGGGCTCACCCGGGCCTAGGTGCACGAGGCCTCACCCGGATCCAGGGACACATGGTCTCGCCTGGACCCAGGGGTGTGTGGGCTCTCCCAGACCCAGGGGCGCTTGGCCTCGCCCGGGCACGGGATCCAGCGTCATCCGGGTCCAGGGGCACTTGGCCTCACCCGGACCCGGAGTCCGGCCTCACCTGGACCTAGGGGCATGTGGCCTCACCTAGACCCAGGGACGTGAGGCCTCACTTATACCCAGAGGCGTGTGACCACACCCGAGCCCAGAGGCGCGCAACCCCGCCCGCACCCGGGTCTCAGTGGGGCCCCGTCTTCCCGATCCCCATTCCTGCCGGTCAATCCCCCCTCAGCAATTCCCCTGGCCATCCTTCCGGAGCTCCAGTATGGCTGCTGCAGAACTCGTCGGGCGGCGGCTCGGCGAAGCTCCGGTGCATGGCGGTGGGCCAGTCTGGCGTCGCTGTGTCGGCCCTTGGGTCTGCATCGGTGGCCGGTCGCCGAGCATGCGCACCTGGCCGCTTCCGGGGCGTTGAGATTCTTGACGGACTCAGAGGTCAGCAAGCGCGGAGTCTCCCACCCCATGTCTCATAGGGGCTCGTCTGTCCGTGCTTGGCTGCCAGTGGAGCCGTCCCCTCAGCCGGAGACCGCCGGGGGAACTGCGCCGAGCACGTTCCAGGCCGCTGTTGTATCGCCTGAGCCATAGTTCTTTTGTGTCGCCTGAGCTGTAGTTCTTAAAGTGTGGTCTTTGGGTCACCGGCATCAGCATCATCCCACATCCCCCTCTTTTATTCTAGTTGTAGAGCATCTACTCAGCCAGCCCTATGGTGGTCTTGGATGGTGTCTGCTCTGCTCTCTTGTCGTAGTCTCAAAGTTGTTGTGGTAGGCAACAATCAGGCTTCCGCCCTATGCCTCCATCTTGGTCCTCCTTTGTATAGTTAAGTCTTGATTGGTGTTGGTGTCACTGGGGGGGCTCTCTTTGTCTATAAAGGAAGAGTTGCTGTGCAGGAGATACGTTTATGGGCCGGGTCTTGGTGCAGCAAAGCTTTGGCGCTCACTGAATATTCCCGTTGAATGTGTCCCTTATGCACGTGGTTGAAATCTGGTGTCATCTCCCACAGACCACTAGATGCCCTCGTTTCTGGGTCTCCAATGGGGTGTAGATCAGCTACTGCCTTAGGCACTCAGCAAGGATTACAGCAAAAACTGTAGTTTCTTCCTCCTGTCTGAGTGGCCCTGGAGCAGTCCGACTAGAACAGCAGATCATCTGGTCCGCTGCCAGAGGGCAGTCCACCCACATGCATAAGCCGTTGCTTGGGGCGCAGGTGTGACTGCAAGACTTGCGGGGCAGGTCTTCAAGACGTGCGGGGCGGGTCCCAGGGCGGGGCGGGGTCTCAGGGCGCCAACAGGCCATGGTGCGGCGAGCCTCGATGGCTGTGAGTCTGGTCCTTCTGCCTTCCATGTATCTAAGTCCCCTCGTTCCGCACTCCAGCGCAGCAAACACTGATTGCTGGGCGCACCTCTGCAAGAGTCCCGCCTCTCCCCGCAGGCATCTGGGTCTCCCGGGGTTCGCCAGAAGATGGGTTTCAGGATGATGGAGAGCTAATCTCCCTTAGGTTTGGAACAAAAGCCCCTTTCCCCCGCCACCAGCCAGACCCACGCACCTCCACACCTCATCCCCTCCGATTTCGCTGGGTGCGAGGCAACAGAACAGCCTTTAACCTCCGCCGCCATCTTTTTCAAACTTCTCAATTTGTGCTTCTTAATCCCTTCATTTCAGTCAACTTTACTGAAGTCTAGCGCCGCCGGGAGGTGCACGGAAAGGGTGCCCGGGCCTCCGTCCGGTGCGCGGTGCGCGCGTCCCGCGGAACCAGGCGCGCGAGGGCCGCGCGGCTGGGACGGGCGCTGGGCGGCCGCCGAGCTCCAGGCACCGCCATCGCCGTGTTCCGGACGTCGCCGCCGCGGCGTCCCCCCAATTTATACTTCTTAATCCCTTGAATTCAGTCAACTCTACTGAAGTCTAGCGCCGCCGGGAGGTGCACGGAGAGGGCGCCCGGGCCTCCGTCCGGTGTGCGGGGCGCGCGGCCCGCGGCACCAGGTGCGCGGGGGCTGCGCGGCGGGGACGGGTGCTGGGAGGCCGCCGGGCTCCGGGCGCCGCCGCTGCGGCGGCGTCCCCAGCGTCCCGGGCCGGGCAGCCTGCGGGGGCGGCGGAGTTGCGAAAGTGAGTGAGTTTCCCAGGGTTTCGCCCGGAATGGGGTTCAGTGCAATCGGAGCCGGTGCTCAGCGCACTCCGGAGCCTTTATCTCCTTCCTGCCAGTGAACTCCGGCCAGGTCATCAGCCGCCCCCTCCTCTCCGGTTCCATCCTCCCCGCAGGCGCGTGTGCTGTGTCTCCGCCCGTTTCTCCATACCTCAGGCTTTTACGGCTTCCCCGACTGTCCCCGTGGCCTTCTCCTTCCCCCCACTGTGGGCATTTCAGTCCGCCAGCTCTCCTGTGGTTCTGGACGATGTCCGTTCTGACTCTAGTTGTATTTTTGAAATTGTTGTGCCTGGCTGCAGGTTAGGTGTTTAACTATGCCACCATCTTGGTTTCCTGGGACATTATTATTATGTGAATTTTTAGTCTGCATTGGAGGATACATCCATCACCACTCCATGCTGCCATGATTGTGCATCTGTGGAAGCCCACCAACCCTTATGTCCAACTAAGCAGAGAGACTCTGGGATCTTCCAGATCCAGGAACTTGGGGCTAACAATATTTCTGTACTCCTTGTGTCACAGATAGAGGCTAAGATTACTGCATATGCAAAATACCTAACAATTGATTTTAGAGTGGCTTTGGTAAGTGGCCTCAATGGCATTGTTCTGGGTGAGAAAGTGAGAAAATGAACAACTCAGTTTCACTGAATCATCAAAGAATGCAAGATCTCATTTTCTTCAATTAAATTAGCTTTGCTTGTTCATGATATGATTTCTGGGGAAATATAAATTGTCTGGTTTTCAGTCAGTAGGGATGACCAATTCAAGCAAATGACTTCTCTTGATCCAGGAAAAATCAAGTCAATACTCAATAAAAGGTTTAGAGTGAGAGAGAGAAGGAGAGAGAGAGAGAGGGAAATAACATCCAAGCAGAATAAATTTGTTTAAAATGATGAAGCTTAGTGGATTAGGCAAACTATCTGGTTTCAGGATTTTGGCCTTCAATCTGGGCATCATGAGCTCATTGCTGTGTCACTGTAAGTTAACTTCCTGCTGTTGCTTTGTCTTAAAAGTTCTTATTTTTTATTTTTATCTTTTAAACAAAATTGAACATCCCAATTGACTAAACATATAGCTCTTTTCCATTTTCTTCCTCTACTTAAAAAAGGACACAGGGTTGGGAAAATTCAGTTTCTTTCCTAGAAAATAAATCTTCACAATACAATGAACACTATTTAATAGATAGTTGTGAAGTACAAATATAGGTTGATGTATATTAACACAAAAATATTTTTCTCCCTCCTGTTCTTATAGGCTTATTCTTATTGGTGGATCTTGCTAGTTATTTTTCATCTCTCTGTCCAATTTGGTTGAGTCAGCCACTAGGGTGGCCCCAACTCTCCATCCCTCCAAGGACCAGAGGGGGAAGGACACTTTCTCTGACACTGCTTTTCTTCTTGTCTAAAATCAGGATTATTATAACACCTAACTAGGTTTCTCATGCGGATTAATAACACAATGCATGTAAAATACTTAGCAGAATGTCTAGCACATAGTATTAAATACATATTAATTATTATAATTAAAGGTCCTAAATAAAATGGGGCAAACATCTCCCTACCCAAACAGTGGTTGTTAATTAAAGTGGTGTGCCCTGTACTGGAAAAAATCTGAGTTTGTAGGTTTAAATTTCAATATGGAATTCTAAGAGTTTAATTCAGAGGCCTCCAGACAATTTTTCTGAGTGGGAATCATTTCTGTTCTCCTGAAGTCCCAGATACTTCGGGTATGGTAGGATGCTTTGTCCTGAGCATCAGGGGTGAGCAGAAACAAAGCTGAGAGGCCTCGTTTTCCCAGGAAAGAAGAGTGTGGCTTAGGTGTTCTAACCATTCAAGATGGTGTGTACATTATGTCTGGGGCCCAGCTAAGAGGCATGCTGATAAAGCCAGGAAAGGCTAGGGATCGCCCTTGGAATGCATATGTGTACTGTGAGTTAGAATGAGTACATTGTAAAGGGGACATGACAGTCTGGGAAGGCAAATTATTCACTCGCTATAATTTGATTTGATGACAATGGAGTGGTTGGATGAGTGGGTACCACCAGGGAGCTTTTTAGAAAAGAATGAGGATGTGTGGTTGAGGATATATAGAATGCCCACTGTGCTGCGTGCTTTATATAGGTTATCTTATGAGCACATGGAGATGCCTATTATTATTTTGGTTCGCAATGTATTATTACTTCATTCTCACAAATAGAGACCATGAGAGGTTAAGCAATTCTTCTGAGACCACATAGAGAGTAAATGGAAGGGCTGGGATTAAGATTCAGTTCTCAGACTCTAAAGTTCATGTACTTCTATTTTATTTTTATATTATAAAATACTGCCTGCCTTTAAAATAGGATGAGCAGACAAAAAGAAAGGAACACACAGAGATAATTCATCTGCTAAATACCTGGGATTATGGAGTTTCGAACAGCCTTTAAGAAAAACCCAAAATCTCAGGGCACACAAAACTGGAAGTGGGATTTGTAACTGGGAAATCAGCCAGAGCCCACCTGGGTCGCAGTTCCGGTCGGTTGAGCCTTCGGTCGTTTTGGATGTTATGGACCCTGGGTTTTTATATATTAGGATATGTATATCATCCCTTTTAATACACTGTATTTAATTTGCAGGGAGCTATACAACTTAAAAATCTGGTAATCATCAAGGATCTATAAATATTGAGGTGAAGACAAAATAATTTCATTATGTTTATCAGGAGCTCACTAATTTAATTTTGAATCTCTTTAAAAAGTCTTACAATATAACAAAAACAAATCTTTAGATTGGGATCAGTTTCTTAGACCCCATATATTAAGTCATTAAAATTCTGTCTTCCCTTACCTTATAGTAATGACTTGGAGAATCACCTCTTGAAAACAATAACATAATCAAAGAAAGTTCATCTGACCAAAAAATATTTGGAAAGGTTTTTGTTGTTGCTTATAAATGAGTGTAGTAAAATGATACCAGTTTAATACCAGGTAAAAGGTAATTTTCTCTCCTTGATTTTTTCCCCCCTCTGAATTTTCCCAGTGGTCTTAGCCCAAAAGAGATCATAGTTTTTTCTTTTAGAAAGAAGTGCTAAAGGGGAAAATGTTGCTTAGTTAAATTCCTTTTTTACAGAGCTGTTGACAGTTCAGTGAATTTTAAACCAATTTCTGGTTCTTTCCTTACTTCCACTGAAATCTTTAAAATGTCTTTGAGAAAAATTTTGCATCAGTCCTGGAAATTACCTGTATAATTTTGTTAATCAGTATCCCCGAAGAAGTTCAATAAAAAGAGAAAAATATTTCTATGAATCAAACTTTCAGTTCAGTGACCTTTCCCCCTACTGTAAAAGGCAATATAGTTTTTAGTGTTATTTGGCCACGAAATTTCCAAGTCCTGGAAGCTACTGGTTTTATATACACATCTATCAAATCAACCAAGCCTACTTACTACAGAGTTGTCTCTGTAGAATGTTACAAAAATCTTATTGCCCCTTTGCTTTCATGGAAGGAGCTTATTTCTATTTTGTGCATTTTCTTACAAAGAATGATTTAAGGAATAAAACCTACCTTTCAAAGTCAATCATGGTGCTTAACAGAGAAATGTGGCACAGTCCTAGACAAAGGTCCATAGCTGACATGCTACTTTTTCTTCCGTTCTCAGCCAAATGGCAGGAGGGAAGATTGGTTTCTGATCTAATATCTGATTTTTTTCCCCCTCTGGTAGTTCTCTCTTGCTCCTCTCACTTAGAGCTAGATTCTTGGGCAGGCTCTCCAAGCATCCTTCTCTGCTCAAGTTCCTTCAAGGTTTCATTTGTATAGACTGGTGGGCCAGCATTGTAGCCAAATAACTTCTGGAAGGCTTTCTTTGTGCCTTTAATGCCATCTTCTCCATTCTTTTCGTTTATTCAAAACCAATAGTATTTTTTTAGCACCTTACTGGTTAAGCATTTTCCATCAGTACCTCAAAAAAAAAGAAAGGTTTTTTTTTTTTTTTTTCAGTTTTGACCACCCTGATTAGTAAAAACATTGAAGCCCAAAATGATTTAAAAGTTTGTATGCTTTAAAGATCAAGTAATTAAAAAATACCCTTTGTTCTTAGTTTTATGTGTAGGAAAATCTTGAGGTTAATTCGCTGACCATGTGGGATAATTTGACTCTCAATCAGTAAATTTAAAAAATCTTTCATAACATAAAAAAGATCCAGCCTTGCCAAGGACAAATGACTGGCACTGAAATTCCTTTGTTAGCTTAAGTCATTGATATGTAAAACAAAAGAAAATTCTTTGGCAGAAAACAGAGGAATGTCCAGATGGTTTCTATCTATTTTCTCATTGATTGTATAATTAAAATCCCCTTTAATCATCAGAAAAATCGAGATAGAATGTTTGTAATAGAGCAGTACTGTGTTTTAAAGAAATATTTCTTTTGCGGTAGGTTGACTAGTAATGAAATACTGGCAGCAACTAATTTGTGAATTTGCCCAGTGTAGGAAAGATAGCTCACTGGCCTACTTGTAGCTTTAGATTTGTTGTGCCAGATAAGATCAAACCGTAATTCATTAAAATGAATCTAAATTAGCAATGGTCTTCTGATTTTCAGGTGATACTTCCCTTTACCTGAAGCAGGATTTGCAGTTTGATGAATTAAGAGGTGGACTAGTTCACTTGTGAAGTTAGTTACTAATGAAAGCACCAATAAACTAGTCAGTAAAATACTTACAGTTCATATCATCAGCAATCATGGGATGGGACTTATTTACCTGGGGAAACGTGACCTAATCTCGCTAAACTATATTCTGTGCAATTATGTGCCTCTTGATCAACATGAATAATATTGGTCACCAGAACTGCATTACCATGTGTTTCTTCTACATTCCATCTTCTGGTCACTAGATTGTATATTATTAATCTAGACATATAAAATGTGCATATACTGTATATGCATACTTTCAGTTGGTGGATGACTTTCTTTTTAGGTTGAGTGACTTCTTGGACCCTTGTAGTGACATTGACATTATATCTGCAAAATATCTGTGTCTATGTCTATGTCTATGTCTATGTCTATGTCTATGTCTATGTCTATGTCTATGTCTGTCTATGTCTATGTCTATATCTATATCTGTATCTATATCTATATCACCCATCTTCTTGGTTGATAAATGGTATCAGTAATTATTTTAAATTGGAAAACAAAAATTCTAGTGTTTGGTAATTCCTGGGGTGATTTTTTGTTGTTGTTGTTGTTGTTTTTTTTTTACTTAGTGGTTATTTTTAAGGTCTTTACATTGGTCCAAGAAATGAGAAAATATAGTTATGACTTTTTAGGATGCTGATGAGACAAAATAGGTAAACATAGGATCTCTTCCCAGCAGTTCTGGGCAAGAGAATGAAGAAAAAATGAAGGCTATAGATAAAGGATTGGTGGACCCAGTACTACAGAGGAAGTTGTATTGTTCTAGTTGCTGGGTTCAGGGAGGAGTGGGGAAGATTGTGGGAGGAAGATTTCTCTGGCTCCTGCAAAACCTGTGTATTTCCGATGGATAATAACTCACAACCAAGGAACTACAGGAGCTAAAGGCACAGGAAGGTAGGGCAGGACGCCTAGGTACAAATAGCAGCTGTGTTTATTAAGTACTTACTATATAAGTACTAAGGATTTCATACAGATGATCTCATTTAACAGCTAGAGATGAGAATTATCATTATCCCAGTTCCATGCATGAAGATAGCAGAGGATTCAGGGAAATTAGGTAATTTAGATAATCTGCAATTTAAATTTGGGTACTTTCACTTGAGAGGCAACCTCTCTGTGCCATTACATTATTCTGCCTCAAAGTATAAACATATCCTCATTGCATAATCAAGCAAAGAAGCTCATCACCATTCTAATGAGGACTTTGAAAGATCTGTATCTGTACAAGAGAACATTCCTGCAATAAACATTGTAAGAAAAGGAACTGCCGCCTGCTGCAGTCTGCTGGTTTCTGTTCTCCCTGAGCCTGGGTGGTTCAGTAGGGAGTGATAATCATAGGAAAGATTGGGAAGGGGTGGGTGGCACTCAGGGTTTGACCTGTTGTGACTCTGCTTGCCAGTGGCAAGAGTGCCTCAATTCCTGCTCTGTATTTCCAAACCAAGATTTGTTTTTATGCAGCTTTTGTACAGTTGGGGTTAGCATGCGACTATTTTCTTTTAGTTGATGGATAACTTAGTGCCCTGTGGTGATCTTGCAGTGTGACCTATTATTGAGCACGATGCTTTATTTAATTTTCCAATAATCCAAGGAGGCAAGTACTATTACTATATCTCATTAATTCTAAATCCCACATTTTCCTCCTCCTCCTTATTTTAACATCTCTAAATCAGAACGTCTCTTGCAATTAATGGTATGTGTATATCTAGTTTTATTGTCAGGGTTTTTTTTACTGTCACATAAAATAATAGCACAGCTTAAAAAATGATGGTGTTTTGGATGTAATGAAATACAATATCTCTATTTTACAGAGGCAACTGTGGACATTAAATAATTGCTTCTAGATTACCCAACTAGAAATTGGTTTCCACATGTGATGGCTAGTTGTTGAGAAAAATCAGTTTGCCTTTCATCCTGGGCACAGTTGGTCTACATTTTCCAACCTCCCATGAAGTTAAGTTTGGTGTGAAACACAATACCAGATAATGGAATTTATATGGGTAACCAGACCCATAGAAACCACTCACTTTTCTCCACTTTTTGTTTTCCTTAGTTGACCAACTGGACACCAATGTCCAGGGCCCCCCTGAGAGCCACCTGTTGAAGATGACTGATCTTCTGCCATTTTGATCCATGAATGACTGTGGAGGAGAGCTGCCTTCCTTTCTTTCTTTCTCCAGTTTACTGATTGCCTTTATACTGTTCAAGTTCTCACTATGTTCACTGAGTATCCTTATAACCAGTGGAGTGCATCTAGTTGATTGCTTATCTCTATTTTGTTTAGTTCTTTTTCTGGAGTTTTGTTCTTTTCTTTTTGTTCTGTCCCTGTGTTTGTTTCTATGTATTGGGTAGAGCTGATTGGTAGAGTGGCATTATGTAATATGCTAGATGCCCAGTGCACAAATTCATGCACAGGTGGGGTCTCTCAGCCTGTCTGGTCCGATCGGGGCCAGCCAGCAGGGGGTAGGGATCGTGGGAGGTTGGCCAGCCATGGGAGATTGGCTGTGGGACAGCACTGACCACCAGGGTCAGCTCCTGCATTGAGCATCTGCACCCTGGTGCTCAGTGCGTGTCATAGCTACCAGCTGGTTGTCCAGTCCTCTGGTCGTAATGGTCATTTAGGCTTTTATATATATAGATGTTCTGTAGAATCCAGTGGCACAGCCTCCTTGATCACCCATGCTGCCCACTCCAGATGTGCCTCCCCCACTGTTTGGGCTGTGTACACCCTTCTGTTGAAGTTAAGCCTTGATGGCTGTTGACACATCAGTGAGAGGGATTTATCCCCAGGCTGATTGGCTGCAAGGACTGGCTATGACCTTTGACCGCCATGGAGGATCAGCTGTGTAGGAGCCCACCTCATAGAGCAAGATTTCCTTTGGTAGGGCTCAGGTGCCTGCTGAGTCTGCCCCTTGAGTGTGTCACTTGTGGGTGATGCTTCAACATGGACTGAAGCTGTCCACAGGGTGTGATGGCACTAGGACTTCCCAGGATGTGCAGGCCAAGGTCAGCTGCTGCCTGTACTTGGCCCAGAGCCACCCGGTATGAGGTACAAAGTGAACTGCAGATGGCAGTTACTTGTGCTGGGCTTGGAGGTGTCCAGGTGAGGCCAATCTGTGAACTAAGACCAGCTGCTGCTAGTGTTGGGCCTGGGGCCACTTAGCAAGTGATATGGGGCACACTGAGACCAAAGGCTGCTTGTTTGAGGGATTTTAAGAAAGTCTGAAGCATGAGCCAAGACAGGTGTTTCATATGGAAAAGCCACTGGAAACAGCTTGGGTTGGGCCCACAAGTTGGGCACAGTCTCAGGGAATCACCAGGGCTGTGGGGAACAGAGAACCAGGTTGATGGATATATGTTGCCTGCCTGCTTGTTCTGTGTGTGTGTGGAGGGGGACGGGGGGTGGGGTGGGGCGGGGAAGGGTCTCAGAAAAGGAACAATGGTCTCTGCCAGCACCTCTGTCTGGCAGAAAGCTGTCACTCTAGCCCTCACCCTGATGCCAGACAGTTCAGTTCCTCCCTGTATGTCCCTGGTGCCTTTCAAGCTGCTGCCCCAGCACTAGAACTCAGAGGGAGTGAGTCCAAGTAAATTTATGTGCAGGCTCTTTAAGAGGAACTACCTGGAACTTCAGCAGCCCTCCTGTTACCCCCAATCCCTGCTGGTTTTTGCAGCTGGAAATTATGGGGCCTTCTCTTCCTTATACTGGAACCCTGGGCTGGGAGCTTAGTGTGCAACTGGGACCCCTTGCTCCTCAGGGGGCACTGTCACAGCTGAGATATCCCTCCTGATTTTTGTCCGCTACATGTGGGTGTGAGATCAGCCTATTCCGCATCTTTGCTCCTCTTACCAGTCTGGATGTGGCTTCATCTTTAAATCCTTAGTTGAAGGACTTTCATTTAGCTAGATTTCAGGCAGTTCTGAATGATGGCTGTTTTGTAGTTTAGTTGTAATTTTGATATGGCTGTGGGGTGATAAAAGTACCACCTTAAATGATAATTTAAATTAAAACTCGTTTGAGGACAGGGTTTGAGAATTTTTTTTATTTACCACTCTATTCACAGCTTCCTGTCACAATTCTTAGTGCATGGCAAACACTCAGAAAATAAATCCTATGCTAGTTAAAGAGATAGCATTTTGTAGTGGGATGAATGTTGAATTAGGTATCCAAAAGTGTCCCTAGTAGGGGATCTATGAACCTTACTTGCCTCATTTATCAAATAAGTGTGATGATGTTACTTTGTTTACTTCAAAGGATTCTGTGATGATCAAATGAAATAATATGTATGGGTGCTTTGTAAAGTAATGTAAAATATTAGCACTACTCCTGGAATTAAATACTCGGTGTTCAGAAGACGGACTGTATTTAAAGAATATATTTTCCTATAATTGTTAGTCTTTGGTACAGACTTTATGTTAACTATAGATGATAAAACTGGGGCATATGTTCCTACCCTTTGGAGCACGAGGAAAGTGAAAGGTGGTACACTGGTGTGCTCATCCGTGTTTCGCTCCCAGAGCCATTCCGTTTTCTGGGGGTACCCGGTAATCATATGGAAATACGTTCAGCAAGTATCTGGAAAAAAGGATAGGAAGAACTCCAGAGAAGCAGGAAAAGTTAGTTAAAAACCACATAACAAATAGTGTTTTGGATGATCTATCTGGGAAAAACAGAATTCAAGTTTAGAAGTCTTTTTTCTTCCTTTCTGAGTTTGCCATGTCTGTTTGCCTTAGAAGGAGCAACACATGGATAATCAAAAACAGCTCAGCGTTTGAGTAAGTGTCCTTCGCGTCACCCCCTGATTTCCCTTTGGTTCTATATAAGAAAAGGTTCATTACTTTCATTGGCATACGCTTCTCATTTTGAAAAGTACTTGGATGAAACGTGTCCCGTGGTACCGAGTATTCTCCCTGCGAGTGTACTTTGTATATTGGACGTGTTGTCGAGTGTATTTGGACCCTCTTTAAGTGTTAGCAGTGAAATTATCTTAGATTGCTTTCTTTCAAACATAGACCTTTCGTCACTGCTGGATCAGATGTTTTTATTGCCAAATGACAGGGCCACATGTGTGGGGTATTTTCAGGCAGCAGCGTATGGGTGCTGCAGCAAGAGAAGGGAATACAGCCCTTAGGTTTTGGTAAAGAATTGAATGACTTACTCCCTTTTCCAAGAAACAATTCCAGAAACAAAATGTTTTCTCCTGAGCTTAAATGAAAAGCAGATACAACAAAGGCTTTAAACTGAGAAATAATAGATTCACTGGCATTAGGTACTGAAGGAATTGCACATTATTTAGACTTCTCAAAAAATTGGCTATGCTTGTTAGCTGGAGGTCCAAAAATTCTCTGGAAATTATTGTCTATGTTAACCATAAAACTACTAAACAGTTTATTATTGTCAAATTCACTTAAAATGGATAACCTTGATCTCTAAGTAATTCCCTTTAGGGAATTGCCTGTGGTAAGAATATATTTTAGCAGTCCATTGTTAAGCATTTCAATAAATCAATATGATTGAGGAAAATTTGATATTCCTATGGAAATTTCCATGCTTTTATTGCTCTTTCCATATTATTAAGACTAGCGATTCCTGTGTTAAAGAATCTGGGACTAGCATTTTCTCAGTTTAAAGTATAGTTTATGAATACTGATGGAAAAAATGTTACTGTGGAAATTAATTTATTTTCTTTTGTTTGCATTATCTATTTTTTTTACTCTCCAAGTTTACCTTAAACTCCTGTCAACCTAAATTAGTTCTGTTATCTAATCACAGATATAGCCTATATATTTACCATGAGAAGGATGGAGGCCTCAAGTATTTGTTTAACCTAGTTTTCTGATGCAGCCTTATAAAATTTATTGTTGAGCTCATACAGAGATTCTGTGATGAGCTGTAGGTAGACAACCATCTCTATTTGTTCAGGAATAAGGGGTTTCCTGGGACACAGGACAGTTTTCTGCAAACTGAAACAGTTAGTCATCCTAGTGTTCTAATGTCTATTAATAGTGAACATTGACATTTACAGAAAAATACCTAATCCAATAGCGTAACATTAATTATGAAATACATATCTTAAGCAGGTCTTCATTTTTTTAGGATTGCAATTTGATTGAAATCATTCTTTGAAATATTGTTTAATTACTGATCATTTTAATAAATACAAGAATATTTCTGACTTAAATTTTTTAAAAATTTATTTTACTGTCCAAAATACTGAATTTATTGAAAACTTTCTATATTATTCCTTAATTTTAATTCAATAAGGCATAAGAAGTTATAGAACAAGAACCTTACTTCTTTATTTTACTTTTTGTGTGTTAATCCTCACCCTAGAATATTTTTCTATTGATTTTTAGAGAGAGTGGAAGGGAGGGAGGAGAGAGAGAGAGAAACATTGATGTGAGAGAGACACATCAGTTGGTTGCCTCCCTCATACTCCCTGATTGGGGCCAGGGACTGAGCCTGTAACCCAGGTACGTGCCCTCAAATAGGAATCAAACCAGCAACCCTTTGGTGCGTGGGCTGATGCTCTAACCACTGACACACACTAGCCAGGGCAAGACTAAGAACTTTATTAAAAAATATTTTATTATTTTTCAATTTATTTAATTTTTTAAAAGAGAGGACTAGTGGTTTTTTTAAAAATTGATTTTAGAGAGGGAGGAAGACAGAAAGAGAAACAACTTTGTGAGAGCTACATCAATTGGTTCTGTACGCTCCCCAACTGGGGATCAAACCTGCAACCTAGGTATGTACCCGGATGAGGAATCAAACCCACGACCTTCTGGTACACAGGAAGGACAATGCTCTAACCAACTGAGCCACACCAGCCAGGACAAGAAATATTTTTTAATGGTTTATTTTTCAGTTGCTTATTTTTTATGTTGAGACATTTACTTTTAGAGGTCATTAAACATATTTCCACCTCTCTGTGGATTTGAGCAGAGTGATTATACAGTTCTTAATATGCTGGTTTTGCAAAATCAGACACTTAGGTTTTACATGTCTGAAAAATAAATCTCTTGTCAACACTCCTTTTTATTTCCCACAGCTCTGGTTTGCAAAACAGGCCTGATGTGTGTTGGCTTTCTCTTATAGATGACTCTGCTCCCTCCCATGAAATGTAATCCAAAGCTTCAATGGGCTTGAACTACCCCAAATATTGGATATTTTACTTTTTTTTTTTTCTAGTGAGACATATGGAGCAACATACACCAATCAGAATTCTGGAGACTTTGAACTTGAAGGAACAATCTTAGAAAAAATTCTGTTCTTTTCTTACAGTTTATCTGAAAGGCTTTCCTTCTTTAAGTGTTGAAAAGAATCAATTTGGTCTTAGAGGAATAAAGTGGGTCAAAATACTGAACATAACAAGGTTACAAAAGCACATTACATCACTCTAGTTATAGCTAATAAAGTTGCATTGTATAGACACACCTTGCTGGTCCATTTATTCCTGCGAATGGGGCATGGAATGAATGACCAATGTGTTGAATGCCCATTTCATTCCCGAAGGAAGTGAGAGGAAATAGAAGGTCTGGCTGGTTCCCCTCACTAGGAACTTATGGAAATGGATGTTCTAACATTATATGGCAGGAGATGCCAGTAGGTGACCATAATAAATGACAGAATTTGTTTGTACCTGGTTTTTCCATTTCTTGTGTAGTTCATTGGTTGTTTTGCCTTCCTGTACAACATTATCAAGGCCTTGAATGCCCTCCATGATGTTCCAGTGAGCAGACCCTTATCAAAAAAAGAGCCAAGAGAACAACTACATGTTATGTCTAGTAAAAGGTGAAGTCCTGCTTCTAAGAAGAACTACTATCCTTTTCTTTGCATATCCTTTCTAGAATCAATCTCTTTCTCTCTAATCCTCTTTGCATGTGTGTGTGTATAATTATATTTTAATATCATTTAATTGTACATAAAATAGTTTAGTATTTTTATATTTAGTGTACTTAGTATTTTTAATATTCATATTATATTTATATATATTTTTTTCCAATGGGAAAATAAGCATTTTAATTATTTCATGACATCAGTTTATATCTGTAGATCTATTACTTGAGTCTGAAACAGATAGCTAAGTTGAATGATAGGTAGATAGATAATAGATAGACAATCTTCTATAAGGGAATAGTGCTGGGTTAACTTTTAGCAGTATTTACAAGCTGCACTCCCCCACATAAATGATTCAGTTGTCTATCCAGGACTCATACCTGACAGCTGCACAAGTGTTATTTGCTTTTTCCTTTTGAAGAGTAAATGTGTGTTTTTCTCTTTGGATGGTAATGAAAAACAAACAAAGAGGAAATGTGAATTTTATTTCCTAATGATGGTCCTTAAGAGTTTGCTTGCAGATCATTTTTTTAAAATTTGATAGTGTTCCCTACAGTTCTAAGCAATATATAGCAAGTTATCTTTGAAATGTAAATCACACATTATCTTTGTTCAGAATTAGAACATCTTCTGGAGTTTTTTCTCTAGCAGTTATGCCTTAATCACATGCACTAAATTATTCATTCCACCTGTCAGCAGTTTCTCAAATGGAGCCATGGAGGAAGCCTGAAGTGATCAATCGTTTGCTGTTCTCTGGACAGTCATAAATGTACAGTGTGTGTAGCTAAATATCTATTATCAAATGCACAGTGCCTGAAGAAATTAGGCATCAGGGCTGTGTAAAAGTAGGTTGAGAGTCTGAAAGAGAAATAAATGAATATTGCCTCTCCTTCCAATGTCATCTTTTGTCAGGCATATCCTTTCACAGGAAAGGGTAATAGTTCTTCATCAGATTTTTAACCTAAAACAAACTAACCATCCTGTATTTGTGGGGCCCAGAGGAAAGGATTCTGAATCTTTCTCCCTTACATTATTGAGATAAATGAATTAGACATGAGAGGTCCCCGAGAATCCCCGTTTTTTCAGAATATCTATTGGGAAAGAAAATCCAAGGACTAGGACATCTTGATGAAAGGGAGCTAGCGAAGTACACGAAAGCAAAGCTGGAGGAAGTGGTACCAGTTGTGTGCTTTGTGACGGTAAGTTCAGATGAGAAGATGGTATGTCTTCTCAACTTCTCTCTGAGGTTGCAAAAGAATTTGCTGTTTTTTGACAAATTAAAATTGTACATATTTTGGTTGTACCATGTGATTTTAAGGTTTACATGTGATGATTTAATATATGATACATTGTGAAATGATTGCTACAATCAAATTAATTAACATATCCATCACCTCACATAGTTACCATTATGTGTGTGTGTGGTGAGAACACTTAAGATCTACTCTCAGCAAATTTTAAGTATACAATACAGTATTATTAATTATAGTCACATATAGAACGGAAGAAATTATTTGCAAAACAGCCTATCTAATAAAAGAGTAATATGCAAATTAACCATCACTCCGTGACAAAGATGGCAGCGCCCATAGTGGCTGGGGCAGATGCTGGCGGTGTCGCCCTGGCAATGCAAACCCAGCGTCCGCTCCCCAGCCGTGCAGAGGGAGGGGAGGGGCCTCTGGCCAGAGGCTGGGGCGAGGGACGCTGGACTCACGGTGACATGAGCCCAGCATCCCCGCCCTGGCCACGTGGAGGGAGGGGAAGACCCAGAAAAATGGATCTTCCCAATTCCTGACGCTGACGGAGCCCTATGGGTGCTGGGGTTCTCCGCCCACAGACCCCAGTCGCAGCCCGGCAGCCCCAGTCACAAACTGGAAGCTCCCTGCCTGCAGTGTGGACGCGACCAGCATGGTGCCACGGCTGGGGGGTCTGGCGGGCGCGCTACAGACATCAAAGTGCTGCCGCCATGGTTGCCCCTCTCCCCGACATGCGCAAGTAGTACGGTCTGAGGGGGCATCTCCTGAGGCGTGGCTCCTGCTGCAGCTGATGCACACTGCGCCGGTGGGGAAGCAGGACCTGGGAGCCTGAACCCCGGAGTACCCAAGCTGCCTGGCATCGTGGGCCGGGGCCCTGAGGAGGCCCCAGGACAAGCATCTTCCTAGAGGCTGTGCGGAGGGAGGGGAGGGGCCTCTGGCCAGAGGCTGGGGCAAGGGACACTGGCATCATTGCAGGCCGGGCTGAGGGACACCCCCTCTGCCCCCCATGCACGAATTTCATGAGCCAGGCCTCTAGTATGTGATAAAAGGCTAACATCCAAATTATATAAGAAATGTATTTGACTCAACAGCAAAAAACAAATAACTTGATTTAAAAGTGGCAAAGGATCTGAACAGACATTTTTCCAAAGGAGACATGTAATTACCAACAGGTACACGAAAAGGTGCTCAACATGACATCATTAGGAAAATGCAAGTCAAAACCACAATGAGGTATCACCTCACACCTGTTAGAATTGTTATGATCAATACGACAAGAGGTAAGTGTTGGTGAGGATGTGGAGAAAAGGGAACCCTTATGTACTCTTGGTGGGAATATAAATTGGTGCAGCCACTATGGAGAACAATATGGAGGTTTTCAAAAAATTGAAGATAGAACTACCATATGATCCAGTAATTTCATTTCTGGGTAGATATCCAAAGGAAATACACTTGCTATTCTTTGAATGTGCCAAGATCCTGTGCTAAGCCTCAGAGACTACATTTGCTCTTCTTCTGCCAGGAATGCTTCCTCTCCACATCTCCGACTGGGTTTTTCACCCCCTTCATTCCAGCCTCAGCTCAAATGTCTTCTCAGAGAGGCCTTGCCTTGCAGACCATACTATCTGCTTTACTGTTTTCACTAAAACCCTTATGACATAGAGACTGAGGTTGCACATCTGTGTTCATTCATCCTTTCTTATTTGTCTCTGCCACTAGAATGTAAATTCCATGTGGGCAGGAGCTTCGTCCAGCTTGTGACTGCAGCCCACAGCCTTATCCACTCCAGGTGCTTGATAAATGCTTGTTGGTAAATGAATGATTGGATTTAAAGTAAAAAACCCCAAAACATTCTATATAGCTCTTCTGTTATATGAAGGAAATACTGTTCAAGTTAGAAGCACAAATAATCTACTTCTGGCTTTAACATATGCCAAGGTCAGGTGAGAAATTGCAAATTGCTTATAATAGACATCTGATGGTGAGTTATATGGGAACAAAGGCCCAAATGAGAAAACACACACACACACACACACACACACACACACACACACACACACACACACACCACACAAATCTCTTCCTAAACTCCTAAGATCTAAATCAGAAGCAGATCGTGGATTTAATGCTTCCTATGCAGACAGTCAATGTCATCATCATCACCACATGAACACATGTTTATTGAACAGTGAAACTGTACCTCTCTTCTGACGATACCACAGGCAACAAGGAAGAGCAGATGGGGTTTGCAAATGAAAATGAGCAGGAGAAACTGCATAAAGATTGTGGGGGACATCTTGGCTCTAAGTCTCCTCTCCATCTCAGTTTAGTTTTTCTCCCAAGAGCATATGGCACTGATTCCTCACTACTTCTTGAAGGCTCCTTCTTCTTGCCTTCTATTAAAATACACGTTTGTCTACCACCCTGTTTCCTTAACCAGCCCTTCTTCCTTGGTCTTCCTCTTAAAAATGGGTGTTCACTAGGATTCTACTCTCTGTCCTCTTGTCATTCAAACGCTACCTAGTAGCCTCCCCTACCTATCTTCATGCTGATGGTAGTTCCATAACATAAGCCTCTGTAAGTTGTCCTATCTTTCAATTCCCAGGCCTGAATTTCCAAGTTATTAGATACCTTTGCGTGGATTTTCCTTTAGGCACCTCAAAATTATTTAGTCTCAAACCAAATCCCTTATATTGTTCTTCTGCTTTTCTCATTTTAGTTTCTAGTCATCTAAAGAGCTATCTTCTTCTAGTCCCACATCTCACTAGCTGTCGTCATGTTATTATCCTTTCCCTGCAGGATGGACTTTTATCTCCGTCACCCTGCAGTTTAGACTTTTCTTTCCCACCTTGGCCACCGTAGTAACTAGCATGGCTTCTGATGTCATCAATTCATTCCCCTCTCCCACAAACTACTTTTTTTTTTCTTTTCCAGAAGAAATTTCCAATTTCTTTATGAAGGTATAGAAATTGCCCTGAAATTGGGCCCCAGAAATATCTTTCTAGCCTCATTTGCCTTTTCAGTCTCTATGCCCGCAACCCTGTTAGACCGTTTGCTTCCTGGGACATCCCCGCGCCCCTCTCCTCTGTGCTGCTAATCATGCTCCGCTCTCGCGCTGCGGGCCTTCCCTAGATGCTTTGCAGTAAGAAATCCCATTCAGTCTTTGCGATCCTGCCTAACCATCCCCTATGAAGCCTCCCTCTGCACTTTGAGAGCTCATGCCCCTTTCTTCATAAGTCTACTTTTTGTGTGGATGGCTTTCCCCCTCACTAGACTGCAAACCCCATGCTGATCAACTGCCTTATCTGTCTCTTAATATAACCCTTTATATAATTGTGAGGGCTGATGAAATATGAATATAAAATGCTTAACACAGTGACTAACACATAGTAGGTTTTCAAGAAAAGCTACTTATTATTCCAAGCCACTAAGTAATTATGCCCAGTCGCAAGATAGCATCATATCAAATATTAGCTGAAGAGCAAACTTTCCATGTAACAATCCCTTCATGTCTTTGGAAAAAGAGCAGACACATCTCACGATTCAAAGTTGGTTATATAATTTCTCAGTATGCCCGTTGTCACTGTTGCCTTTTGGCTATGGTCTTTTGACCACACCATGGCACAAACAATGCACGTAAATGATATAAAAACAATTGTAACCTGATTGTTACAAAGATAACACGCTAAAGTCACTATTACTGTCCTCTTTCCTTTCCATTTGAACAACCATTTAAACCTAAATTAATTTAGATTGCTGAAATATAATCTTGGCTACAGTTTCTGGCATCTTAAAGCCAAAAGTAAAATTGCAGTTTAATTGGCTTCCCTGACTTTGGCAATGCATAGTATAATAGATTTTACTTAGGAAATTTTGACATTTTCAACAGAATCATGAATTGTTTTTAACAGTCTCTGAAATACTATATTTAAACCTGAGAGAGAGAGAGAGAGAGTGAAGAGAGAGAGAGAGAGAGAGAGAGAGAGAGAGAGAGAGAGAATGAATCATGTGAGAAGTATATATTCTGGCTCTGAGCAAAATAATTTTTGGATAAGAAATTAGACTTAGGTGATGTTTGTGAGGCAATTTAACCTTCATGAAAGAAAACTGGCATTACAAACACAGCATTATTATCTGCATATGTGTTTATGTGGCATTGATCAATATGCTGTAAAAAGATATTTAATAGATGTTGATGAACACATGGGGTATCAGGTTACACTCTGAGGAACACTGTATCCTGGAGCCTCTAAGGAATCCACAGAGTAGCCAAGTTCTTTCCTCGGCTCAGAAATATACCTATAAGAAGATTAGTTATTTGGGTTCACTTAAACTGGCTTTCTGCAGGTAAACTCTGTTCGTTGATCTCAACGTTAATAATCTTTGGTGGGAAAATTGCTTCCACGTCCTGAAAATGTTAGTTCTTTTGTAGTCATCATTGGTGTGTAGCTGCTACGTTTGTGCCTCCCTTGTCTAAACACCACTGTCTTATTTGTGTACGCATTAAAAATTTCTATTAAAAAGTCACTAGACTTATTGTGATCAGTTCTCAGTAAGTCCATATATTGAATCATTATGTTGTGCACCTGAAACTAATATAATGCTATATGTCAATTATATCTCAATAAAAACAGTAGTGTATATGCATGCAAATAGGCAAAACAGTATAGAGATGTACCTAAGGGAACGGGAAATTTTCTTTTCCTTACCCTCATCGTATCCCTCAGATAAGGGTCTCTGGACCCTTTTAGACTCTTAGAAGTTATTGAATATGCCAAAGGGCTTTTGCCAATTTATCAATATTTATCATACTAGCAACTTAAACTGAGAAAATGATAGAATATTTACTCGAAAACCATAATAATAAGCCCATTGCATGCTAACATTTGAAAACATCATTTAGTGAAAGATATTGAAGAAAGATTTTCCACGATAGCAAGAAGCGTGACACTGTTCTGTATTGTTGTAAATCTTTTTGGTGTCTGGATTAATACAAGATGGGAGGATTCTCATCTCTGCGTCTGTGTTCAGTCTGTTGTGATATTATGTATCATGCCGCCTCTAGGAAACTCCAGTGTGCAATAATGAAAAAGTGAGACTGTAAAAGGCAAGTCACATCTTGATATTATTATAAACACCAGAGGCCTGATGCATGAAATTCGTACAAGAGTAGGTCTTCCTTCACCCAGCTGCCGGCACCAGCTTCCCTCTGGCACCCGGGACCCAGGCTTCCCTCACAGCCCCGGCTTCGTCCCGCAGGTCGTCCAGTCTCATTAGCATATTATGCTTTTATTATTATTATAGATAGTTTTGAACTTGTGGGTCCCCTAAAAGAATCTGTGGACTCACATTGGTCCTGGGCGATATCTGAAGAATTGCTGCCTCAGACAAAATCACTGTGGACCATTTCAGGGCTTGTCTTTCCTGATTATGACTGCCACGATGTTAAATATTGTGCCTAAATCTTTAGTTGTTTAGTTTCTAGTTAAGTTTGTATTTACTCACTCCTGATGAATGTTAGACACTTCCCTTTCTTTCCAGCTGAATAAGATGAACACTTTGGTGTGCTTACTACTACTTGTCCCCCTCCCCCTCTGTCCTTCTCCCCTCCTCTTTTTCAAAATCTGCCAACTTTATCACTGCTTTATACAGTCAAGTTTTGAGGCACTTGAATTTACTATTGCTATAAATAAGGCTTCCATGCTGTAATTAAGTTTTTCTATTTCTACAAATTGGATTTAAATAAGAAGCATTGAAAATGTGATGATTGTGTAAATATTTCGATGTGTAAAAATCCATAGATTAAAGAAAAAAAAAATAGAATCCTAATCTCTAAATCTGTACTGTTTGGAAGAAGATGTTTCGAGCATGAAAGTCTAGTAAGTTCTCTTTTCTCCTATGCCTATTGCCCAGATGCCTAAGACATTTTAATATGCTTCTTCCTTGGCCAGGCGTTTGTTGTGTAGTTTTTTATTTCTTAGAGTTTCTAATTGTCGTGTGTGTTTTTCAGAAAGCACTTGTGCCTTAAAAAAAGCCTTAATCTCTAAGATAATTCAGTTTCTTAATTATACTACTTGTCCCACACGCCACTGTGTGTCCCAGGCCTGCTGCAGAGGCATCCTTCTGAGTACTCTTGTATATTATGTCTTCTTTTGGGGGGTTTCCTTTACAATTTAACTATAGTGCATCTTTAAGTAATTTTTTTTTCTTTACAGAAAGGAAATAAAATTACTGATTGTATAAAAATGTCTTTATAACTTCACATTTTGATAGAAAATTTGGCTAGGTACAGAATTCTGAGTCGAAAATAATTTCCCATTTTATCTTTGAAGGCACTGTTTCACAATTAGTTTGGCTGATGAGAAATGTGATGCCAATCTGATCTTTGCTTCCTTTAAGGTAACTTCTTTGTTCCTGTGGATATCTTTTGTATGTGCCCAGGTGTGGGTGTTATTTCATTTATCCTGCTCTATAACTAGTGTGAATTTTTAATTTGAAGATATCTATCTGCTTTTAGTTCTAACGAATTTTATTCTAGTATTTCTTTTATTATTTCATTCTTTTGATTTTGCTTTTTCTCTGTTTCTGGAACTCTTATTACATGGAATTTAGATATCCTTTATTGATTCTCTATCTTTTGTCATTTTTTTTCTCTCTGATATTTAAATAATTATACCTTTTTTTCTTTTCTTGATATATATTTTTATTGATTTCAGAGAGGAAGGGAGAGGGAGAGAGAGATAGAAATATCAATGATGAGAGAGAATCACTGATTGGCTGCCTCCTGCAAGCCCCACACTGGGGATCAAGCCCCAACCAGGGCATGTGCCCCAACCGGGAATCAAACCGTGACCTCCTGGTTCATAGGCCTACACTAAATCACTGAGCCCCGCTGCCTGGGAATACCTTTTTTCCTTTATTTATAGATTACCTTAACTTTTCTTCCAACTTCCTTTTTAAAATTTATGTCTCCTTTAGTTTCTTTTTATTTCATTTTTCAGTTACAGTTGACATTCAATATTATTTTATTTTTGTTTCTGGTGTACAGTATTGTGCTCTGACAATTATATAATTTATGAAATTATCTTCCTGATAATTCTAATACCCACCTGGAATTATATGTAGTTATTACAATATTATTCCCTATGCTGAACTTTACATTCCTGTAACTATTTTATAACTGCCAATTTGTACATCTTAATCTCTTTCTTCCAAGTTTATATTGAAAATTTATTTTGGCTATCAGATTATTATTTTGAAGAGTTCTTTATTTCTCATTATTCCTTCTTAAGCTTTTCCTTTATGTCATAAACATCTTCCTTAAGATATTTGATGATATTAATTTAAAATTTTCTTGATTGGATTGGAATTATTTTTGTTTCCTCTGAGGTCAGTTCTATTTGTTCAGCTTGATCTTTCTCTTTGGTGTTGATAGTCTTTCTCAAATGTCTGATGACCTTGATTTTCTTTTCATATTTTTGAATGAAGAATGAGATTGATAGCCAAGAGACATGAAAAAATGCTCAACGTCACTAATCATCAGAGAAATGCAAATTACAACCAAAATGAGATATCACCTCACACCTGTCAGAATGGCTATCATCAGTAACTCAACAAACAAGTGCTGGTGAGGATGTGGAAAAAATTGAACACTAGTTCACTGCTGGTGGGAATGCAGATTGGTGCAACCATTATGAAAAACAGTGTGGAGTTTCCTCAAAAGATTAAAAATGGAACTTCCATTTCATGCAGTGATCCAACTTCTGGTAATATATCCTAAAAACCCCAAAACACCAATAAGAAAGAATATATGCACCCCTATGTTCATAGCAGCATTATTTATAATAGCTAAAATTTGGAAACAGCCCAAGTACCCATCAATAGATATGAAAAATACCACATGATCTCACTCATTTATGGATAATAAAGAACATTATAAACTGATGAACAAAAATAGATACAGAGTCAAAGCAGCATCAAACAGACTGTCAAAATACATCAGGAAGGCTGGGGAGGGTTGTGGGGGGAGGTAAGAGATCAACCAAAGGATTTGTATGCATGCATATAAGCATAACCAATGGATGCAAGATACTGGGCGTAGGAGAGACTGGGGGAAGGTCAATGGGGGAAAAAAAAGGAGACATATGTACTACTCTTTGTAATACTTCAAGCAATAAAATAAAATTTATAAAAAGCAGTGATACATTTACACAATGGAATACTATGCAGCTGTAAAAAAGAGGGATCTATTACCCTTTGAGACAGCATGGATGGACCTGGAGACTATTATGCTAAGTGAAAGAAGCCAATCAGAAAAAAAAGGCAAATATCACATGATCTCACTTATATGTGGAATCTAATGAACAAAATGAATTGAACAACAAAATAAGACCTGAAGCATGGAGGCATGGAACAGACTGACATACCTCGATGTGGGGTTGGGGGGAACAAGGAGAGATAAACCAAAGAACTTATATACTTATATGCATAGTCTATGAACACAGACAATAGGGTAGTGAAGACCCAAGAGGGTGGGTAGGGGCTGGGTGGAGGTGGGGTAAAGGGTGGGAAAATGTGAGACGTATGTAATACTGTCAACAATACAAAAGTGAACAAATAAAAAGGAAAGAAAAACAATGAGGTAGATTCAAATAGATAGATACATGCTTTGCTGTCCACTTGACTTTACCAGCCTATGTCCTGAACAAGAGAGTTGACTGATCTCTGTGTAACACGGACGGCTTGCTGACTGTTGCATATCACTCTAGGGTCAGGAAGGCAGCATTCTCAACCCCCAGGCCCCACAAAACTTGCAGTGAGGGCCCTGCTATGTGGCTTCAGTCCTTTACTTGGAAGCCCTAAGGCCTTTAAGGCCCACGGCTCGCTTTCCTCACAGCACCATTGGCCTGGGAAAGCCGGCCAGTGCAAGGTTTCAGATTCGATAAAGAAAGTTCCCTATCTCAGGATTGCTGCAGCTATTCCGGGTCTTTTTTTTATTCCAGATGAATTTTTGGAAAGTTCGTTCTAGGTCTGTGAAATATGCAGGTAGTTTGCACACAGTTCTTCAACCAATCACCCTGTTCTCTCTCTTTCTTTCCTTTTCACTCTCACGCTCTGTTTATTCTTACTTCTGCTCCCTATGTGCTGACTACATTGGGACGGGGCTGGAAAAAGAGCTCAGCAATGGAGAATTCGTTCCCTCTACTGGTGTCTTCTCTTGTGGATCCTCAGGCTGTAATGACCAATGATCTCTAATACACTTTTGAGCCCAGTTCAATAAGATGGTCCTTAGAGTACCTTTTAGCTGGGTTCAAATACCAGGTCTAGTCAATTCTCATTTTCTACTTGCACCGTGAGAAGCCAGCCTTGGAGTCTCATGACATCCAGATGGGAATGTAAGCAAGCACATCTAACTGACGAATTAATTCAACATCCTGCCGAGGAATTCTAAACTGGTCTGTGCCTCATGTTTCAGATATGATCCGAGGAAACTGGACACACAGACCTGCTGCCTGGCTCAGTTTGAGGGAGGGGCGGAGTCACCCAGAGGCCCCGGGAAGCTCCTGAAGCAGTGCTTTGGAGCATAAGCTGAGCTTTTGGACACACGGGAAGCAATCCTACATATTCATTAAAATGAAACCACCTGATGCAACGAAGACGCATGCTTACCCTTTCATAGCGGCCTTCTAAAACGATCCTCTCAATAATGTGCACCAGCCTTTATGAACCAAATATGAATATTCGCCAAGTGATATTTTTAGGAAGCATTTCACAAGTGCCAATACGCCTACGGGACACTGAAGGGAGACTCACGAATGCTGCGTTTTCTGATGCCAGCAATAGCTTGTAAATCTCAGACATGACGACGTCACACCCAGAGGTTGCTTCACTGCCCAGAATGAAAAGCCATTTGCAAGGGGCCTCCTGGCATCCGGGTTGGGAGCACTTGGTGCGTGGCCACACTGCGAGGCTGCGTGTGGAGGGCAGCACAGCAGCCGCTGGTGAGTGCATACGCCTTTCGCCTCTGGAGGTCTGAATTCATAACTTCGTCTTGCTTTGGCCGCAAGAAAACCTCACTCGGTTCATCCTGCTGAGCCTCATTAGAACACGACCACGCCATTTGGCCGGGTTTGCTCCCCCTGGCAGTGTCTGAGGAGGCGGCGGCCAGGGCCGGGCGCACAGGGCCCCGGGAGGTGCGCTGGCGCTGCCCGGTGGCGCCCTGCCTGGCACCTGCCTGGGCTCCCGCCGTCTTCAGGCTGAGCCCTATCAATCCTGCTCTGTCCTGAGCATGACATCCATATCAACCTTTTTATTTTGTTTTATTTTAAAATGGACTCACTAAAAACAAAACAAAACAAAAAAACAAAACAAACAAAACAAAAAAAACACAAAAAACCCCAAAAAACAAACAAAATAAAATGGACTCACTAGTGATTTACTCTTATGAAGCTGGAATCGGTAAAGGTTTAAAAATGAGACTGATTTGTAAGTACAGTGGTTGACTGCAATGGGATCGTGTCTTTAAAACGTTGTGTTTTCATCTCACCGGGGGACTCACAGGCTCCCCAGCCATTTGTGTGTTACTGTTAATTCTTTTTTTTTTTTTTTTTAGGATTAGAGGTAAGGTTTGAGTGTTTAAGGTTCTTAAACAGATTGAAGGGAAGAAAGGAGTTCTCAGGCCTCTAGGACTAAGATATTGGCAGGTCCTGCTCTTTCTGCACCATGAATCCTCAGGAACTTGATGCAGTAACAGAAGGAATCTAGCAAGGTTTCAGATTCGATAAAGAAAGTTCCCTATCTCAGGATTGCTGCAGCTATTCCGGGTCTTTTTTTTTATTCCAGATGAATTTTTGGAAAGTTCGTTCTAGGTCTGTGAAGTATGCCATTGGTGGGATCTCAATACCAGATATCAAGCTGTATTACAAAGCCGCTGTTCTCAAAACAGCCTGGTACTGGCACAAGAACAGACACATAGACCAATGGAATAGAACAGAGAACCCAGAAATCGACCCAAACCACTATGCTCAACTAGTATTTGACAAAGGAGGCATGAACATACAATGGAGTCAAGGCAGTCTCTTCAATAAATGGTGTTGGGAAAATTGGACAGATACATGCAAAACAATGAAACTAGACCATCAACTTACACCATACACAAAAATAAACTCAAAATGGATAAAGGACTTAAACATAAGATGAGAAACCATAAAAATATTAGAGGAATCTACAGGCAGCAAAATCTCAGACATATGCCGAAGGAATTTCTTTACCGATACCGCTCCTAGGGCAATAGAAACTAAAGAGAAAATAAACAAATGGGACTACATCAAAATAAAAAGCTTCTGCACAGCAAAGGAAACCATCAACAAAACAACAAGAAAGCCCACTGCATGGGCCACTGTTTTCACAGATAAAGGTTTAATCTCCAACATTTACAGGGAACTCATACAACTTAACAAAAGGAAGATAAACAATCCAATCAAAAAATGGGCAACTGACCTAAATAGATACTTTTCAAAAGAAGACATACAGAAAGCCAAAAGACATATGAAAACATGCTCAAAGTCACTAATTATCCGAGAGATGCAAATCAAAACGACAATGTGGTACCATCTCACACCTGTCAGAATGGCTATCATCCACAAGTCAACAAATGACAAGTGCTGGTGAGGATGCAGAGAAAAAGGAACCCTCGTGCACTGCTGGTGGGAATGCAGACTGGTGCAGCCACTGTGGAGAACAGTATGGAGTTTCCTCAAAAAACTAAAAATGGAACTCCCATTTGACCCAGTAATCCCACTTCTAGGAATATATCCCTAGAAACCAGAAACACTAATCAGAAAGGATATATGCACCCCTATGTTCACAGCAGCACAATTTACCATAGCTAAGATTTGGAAACAGCTTAAGTGCCCATCAGCAGATGAGTGGATTAAAAAACTGTGTTACATCTACACGATGGAATACTACACTGTGGTAGAAAAGAAGGAATTCTTACCATTTGCAACAGAATGTATGGAACTGGAGAGCATTATGCTAAGTGAAATAAGCCAGTCAGAGAAAGATAAATATCACATGATCTCACTCATTTGTGGAATATAATGAACAACATAAACTGATTAACAAAAACAGATCCAGAGACAGAGAAGCATTGATCAGACCGTCAAACCTCAGAGGGAAGGTAGGGGAGGGTGGGGGTAAAGGGAGAGATCAACCAAAGGACTTGTATGGTGTGGTGGGTGAGGCCATGAATGAGAAGGCCGGAAAATGAGGATCCGCTGGGCCTTTCGCAGGTGCTTGGGTGTGGAGTAGCACAAAAGCCTATTAGGGAACTTCCTTTTTTTTATTAAGGTATTACATATGTGTCCTTATCCCCCCCCCATTCCCCCCAAACCCCCCCCCCACACTCATGCCCTCACCCCCCTGTTATTTGTGTCCATTGGTTAGGCTTATATGCATGCACACCATTCCTTTGGTTAATCTCTCCCCCTTACCCCCACCCTTCCCTACCTTCCCTCTGAGGTTTGACGGTCTGATCAATGCTTCTATGTCTCTGGATCTGTTTTTGTTCATCAGTTTATGTTGCTCATTATATTCCATAAATGAGTGAGATCATGTGATATTTATCTTTCCAGGCATGTGCCCTTGACTGGAATCGGACCAGGGACCCTTTAGTCCACAGGCCAACACTCTATCCACTGAGCCAACCAGCTAGGGCGGTCTCTCAGTTCTTTATAGGAATTTAAAATCTTTCTCTGAAAATAGTGTAATAAATTACACACTGCCATGGAGCCAGACCAAAGAAGCAGAAGGAGAAATCTTTTTGAATTTTTTTTTGGGAAAAATGACTCAGGAAAAATAAATTAATCCCAGTACTTTAAAGTAATACAACCTGACTGTGTCTTGACAGATGTTTTTAAGATAAGGTGTGAGTGACCCGTCATTCACTCTGCTGCTCCAATTCTGCCATTTGTGGAGGGAGAGCAGGAACATTGCAGGAGCATAGACTGAAGAAGAAAACCCACACGCAGTCTAATGTAGAGGACACACAATCTCGGAGGCCGCATTGTTGTCATCCACTAGAAGCAAAGGTGAAGCTCTAAGGCAGTCGTTCTCAACCTTTCTAATGCCGCGACCCTTTAATACAGTTCCTTATGTTGTGGTGACCCCCAACCATAAAATTATTTTCGTCGCTACTTCATAACTGTAATTTTGCTAGTTATGAATCGTAATGTAAATATCTGTGTTTTCCGATGGTCTTAGGCGACCCCTGTGAAAGGGTCGTTCGACCCCCAAAGGGGTCGCGACCCACAGGTGGAGAACCGCTGCTCTAAGGTGGGCTTCTACTCTCAGACGGAAGGGCACGTGCTTTTGGAGAGGCTTCGTCTCTGAGATTTTCGAATTCTCCCAGCAGAGCGGAGGGGAGACTGGATGCAGGGGAACAACCAGAATTCACCTTACATCTCCCTTTTCCATTAAACCCTTCGTCACTAGGGAGCCCCCAGGGGTTGCTCCCTCCCCTCCTTTGAATTTGGATCTCTACCACACGCTCGCTCAACTACTGTGCCCTGAGCACGATTAATTACCCAGGAAGAGGCCTAAGTGCTGGGGACACAGTGATCAATAAAGTAGACATGGTCTCAGCTTGCAAGGAGCTTCCATTCTAGTCAAAGAGACGGCCCGTGTGCTCAGTGTCACCCTCCTTGCCAGAGCCTGAGTTCCACCCTGGTTACAAGCGAACTAACTAGTTAGCCAGCCACAGCTTCACGAATGCCGTTAGAAGAGATGAACGCCTGGGTCCGAGATGAAGGACAGTTTATTACCCCGAGTAACAGCAGTTGCCGGACGGTCAGCATTCATGTGCATGTTTCCTAGTCCCAGGCTCCACAGGGTGAAGGTCAAGAGGGCCAGATGCTGCCGGCTTCTGCAGGAGGGGAACACTCCTGTTCAGGGGTTTAGGAGCCTGAATCCATAATGATGGGCGGTAAGCCTGCCTGCCCTTTGTTCCCCGATTATGCTAGAGAGTACCCACGCTGGCCCTTTCCCCCACAGGGAGCCCCCATCTCTGTCTCCCCAGGCTGTTCACTGTACAAACATCCTTGGAAAGGGGGGGTCTGGAACAAAGAGCAGCCCCTGCCTCATTTGCAAGACGTGCAGAAACAGGAGAGGCCCATGGAGAATTCATTTCCAACAGTTCAAAGCCAAGGCAGGTCTGCCTACTGGAGAGAGCGGTGACTTTTCACATGCTGCCTTCTGGGGTTTATGGATGTGACCACAGTACTGTCAGTGGCCTGTCTTTGGGTGGGACAGAGGAGCAGCCGGGCTGAGCCAAGGTAGCCTCTGATGTGACAATTCAGTTGGCAGCTCACAGAAAACGTCACGGTCCTATGGCAACCCGCAACATAGCGCCCTGTCATCTGGCTCGGAGTGTTGGGCTGCAGGTGTCAGCCAGGCCAGCCACCAGGGTAACCGGCACCCTCCGGGGGGGGGGGGGGGCGGGGGGCCGAGGGAGTGGGGAAGGAGATGTGAGCCAGTCATGGAATAACTGCATTAAAAAAAACACAGGTTTTGAAGTTAATTAGTCTAAATAAGTGTCTCATGTTGGCCAGGATTTATTTTATTTAAACCTGATATACAGGAATTTAGAAACAGCCATATGGATTTTCATGAAGGTTGGTAAAAACAAAATGTGCTTCTAAGCTGTCTGCCAAGTTTCAGCTGGGGTTAATTTTCATGGATGAGTTTTTACCTCCCAAGAAACAAATGTTTAATAGAAGCGCTGATGTAGACACAGACCTCGCTGTAAAAACATGCAGTGGGAGAGATAGACGTGGAATTTTGCAGGAAGAACTTGATAAAGGTGCATTTGATAGGATAAGAAATTTGTTACAGTAGTAAAATGAAGTAAAAATGAGCAAATAATTACTACTGGTAGGAAGGATGTATAAAATTAATTAAAATGTCTCTTAATTAGAAACCCAATAATACATAGTGTATATTTCCTGAAATCCTCAGTGCATATCTGTCTGGAGTAACAAATTGACCTAATGAGATTGTCTCTGAATTCTTGGACCCCCTGTCTGAATTCTTCCTCACTGGAAGTGTTAACACAATAGTGACTGTATAGCTAATTTTTTAGGCTGCTAAGGAGAGAAGCTACTGTGTATTTCATTAGTTTTATTGCATTTTTTAATTTTAATCCTCCACCTCTATACTCTCTGTGCTTAGACTTGCCATATTTATATACTGGAAAAAAGTTATTTGTATTTAACATTTTTCTTTAAAGTTTATAAAGTGCTTTTGCAAACATTGTTGTGTTTGACCTCATTTGCTCCTAACCATTACATTTTGCAGAGAGGAATTATGTCCTTTTTACACGTGGAGAAACTGAGGCAGGTAGACCCTCAGTGATAGCCTAGAGCCATATAGCCAGGATAGGACAATGAATTTTCAAAAAGTATTCAACTTTGATTCCTCCTGAAACCTTGTTATATAAACAGCTCATTTACTTGGTGGGATGGCAGTTTCTAGTTTAGATTACTATTACAATGGAACTATTTCCATTAAAAAAGTAATCAAGATATGTAAATAAAGAACACACACACACACACACACACACACACACACACACACACACACAATGTTTCCTGTGGTTCAGTTTCATAAGAGGAGGAATTAGACCAGTTTTGCCAGTGCTTCAAAAATGAAGGAAGGGAGAAAAAGAAAAAAAGATGCCAGGCAATGCCTGAGATTCTTTTTGGGATTTAACTTCTGGCTTACAAAAACTTCAAAGCTGGGGCAGAACTGTTGGACAATTTGGGATTCAGGTGGTGACTTTCTATTTTAAGAAATCACGTACTTAATAAATATAATTTAAAAATTCACATACTTAATAAATGTAATTTAAGAAGGCAAATGTTTTTAATAAGGAGAACAATTTTGACTATTCAAAGAACATTAAATTAACATTAAACGTATCTTTAAAAATTTAATTCTACCCATGAAATTTTGAATTACTTTCCTTTCCAGTTTAAAAAAATAAACAAATTTTAGGGCTAGTTTAGTACCAAATATAATGGAAACTGACATTAAGAGAGCTTCACCATCAAATGGGTATTGAATTCAGCAGTAACTTAGCAAATAGAATTAGAAAACTCGGTGTAAACAAAATTACGAATTTTAAAATCTTTATGCAAAGAATATTAAAGTCAAAAGGGCTCTATTGTAATTGTGATAACTTTCTTATACGCACTTATACACAGAGAGTAATGGCAGTCCTAGAACACACAGTAATGAGACCATGAAGACCCATGCAGGCCATGCTTCTGTTTCTGATTGTGACCAAAGGATATATTAGCCAAATCCATTGTTTTCTGCAATAGCCATGCTAAAAGTTATTTTATTTATTTATTTAGAGAGAGGGTGAGAGAGAGAGAGAGTTGTTGCTCCACTAGATGCATTCATTCGTTGGTTGCTTCTTGCGTGTGCCGTGACTGGAGATGGAACCGCAACCTTGGCGTATCAGGACAGTGCACTAACCAGCTGAGCTACCTGGCCAGGGCCAGATGTGGCAAACTTTTAAATGAATGAGAGCCTCCTCTTCTCCTTAACCCCACTGTCCCTATACTGACTCAGAGGAATGTGAACGCGATATTTAGCCTCATCCTGAAGGCTTATCCCTGGGTTGGTGGCAAAATGGTACCAGGTGTTAGACTTCGTGTGGAATTAGACAGGACCTACGTTCCACAGTGTCATAGTAATATATAGAAATGTTTTAAAATGCTTTAAAAACGCCTAAAAACATATATTAAGAAGGTTTTAAAATGTTTAAATTAACTTTCCTTGACATGTAAAGATACATTCCCCACTGCCCTGCGGCGTGGGTACCCCAGAGGTAAGGATTTGAACTGATGCAGAGTGACTTGTGTCAAGATAAACACTTGCGTGAGTGACCTACTCTCCTTAGCCTCCTCGCCGTGTTTAAGAGGAACATATGTGCATTGACGTAAATCACTGATAGCCGCCTGAGCTGCTACGGGTACAAACAAGCTTTACATATGGACCCCTGCCAGCCAACGATGCTCGTCTTGTGGAGACATTACAAAGGCCGTCCCTTTGTCGGTCTGACAAGCGATGCCGCTCCGTGCTCCTCTTCCTGCCAGCTGACAGAAGAACGGCCAGTAACCCCCAATGGAGACACGACCTAGCTCTTGGGAGAACGCAGGCCCCCTGCACCCGGACCAGCCCAGCCCAGCTGCCGGACCACAGAGGACACCACCACGGGGATCCCTAACGAAGTTTGTACCCGCAGCCGCTCAGGAATTTGTGTGAGTAATAAAAAGCTGTGTGATTTGCAACTGCATATGTTGTAATTCCTGTGGTGTAATTCCTCCGGCAGTTAATTGAATTAATTTGCGTATGCTTAAAATTTAAATTAAAGCCTCTGGTCTTTGTCGGTCCTAAGCCTGCCACTCTGGTCCTGCTGATGCAGAGCAGTCTCTCCATCAGCAGTTACTTGAATGTCCCAATTCCTGCACGGTTAAAGTTTATCTCAAGGGATGCCTTAGATCAGGGGTCCTCAAACTTTTTAAACAGGGGGCCAGTTCACTGTTGGAGGGCCGGACTATAGTTTATAAAAAAAACTATGAACAAATTCCTATGCACACTGCACATATATTATTTTGAAGTAAAAAAAACAAAATGGCAAAAACACCCACATGTGGCCAGCGGGCTGTAGTTTGAGGACGCCTGCAGATAATTGCCCCAGATCCTTTTCCGGGATCTACTTGGGACACACAGCCTGGGTACTTGAGTATCTGGCTAAGACATAATCCAGTTACAAGACTCAAACCATAAAAGCAAGTTTATTTAGAAAGTCACAGAGCTAGGAATGACCTGTAGAAGAAATGGGCTCAGGAAACAAGTTACAGGGGTGAAGGAATGGCCCTTGGCGCTTAGGAGAGAGAGGGAGGAAAATGCGCCTGGGGGAAGGGGGTGGGGAAAGGCCCAGGCATTTTCCACAGAGAAAGCCGGGCTGGGTCCTTCATCCTAAGGTTCTTTCAGGGTCAGGGTCTCCACCGATTGGTTGGTGTTAGGTTAGGTTAGGGGGTCATTAGTCATCACAGCTGGTCCTGATGTCAGCCATGGCTTGTCTGGTTTTGCTGCTTTCTGGTCCTGGAGCTGAAACACAACTGAGGCCTAGATGTTATCCCCTTAGACCGAAACTCTTTCTCTGTGGTCAACAAACCCGAGGCTTTGTCCCTAAGACTATTTGATGCAGGTCAGAACCTCATAGCCCTGGGGCTTCATGTTTAAGGGAGTGGTCGTGCAAGGGCTTGTATGGGAGTCATAGGAGGCTATTCTCTTGTGCTCCAGTTTGTCCTCCAAGGGGCCTCCTGCATGACTAGAGACATGCCAGGGGAGGAAAGGTCAGGGGAGGGTTCAAACCAAAAGACCAGCGATATGCTAGGGGTGGGAAGGTTACCCTGGGGTGCAGTCCTTGTTTTGCCTGTTGCTAGGCATCCCGGGGCTTTCTACCCCAGCCTATTGTTCCTGTTCTGCTCCTGTCTAACTGTCTACCACACCTGGAAAACGTAGTGGTCATTTGAAATTTAATAAGGCTTATTGAATTTACCATAGTTCACAAATATTAGTATGGCTATATGCGTGTTTCTTGACCCCAAATATATGGCCTACTAGATACCCAGTGCTTAAAATTTCATCAGTATATTTATTATTTTGGGTTTTAAGTGCCTTTGAGTCATGGAGAATCTCTCTGAGAGGGATAATACCTAGTATTGGGCCTGCCACACAATGAGTGCCCAATATAGTTTTTTTTAATGGAAGCTTTATTACTTTCTTATGGGGATTAGTTGACAGCTGGTGAGGTTAAGTGAGGTCCACAGATAAGACAAGGGGAACAAATAGAGTATATCCCATAGGCCAGGAGTGAGGTTATGGGAAATAAATAAAAGCATTGAGGCTTTATTTTTCCCATAAATATTTTGCCAGAACTCACTTTCTCTTCTTTTTATTCTTTCTTCACTCATTTCCCCCTTTCAAATCCTCTTTCTCTTCTTCTTCATATGTCTAATTCCAAAATAGACTTAAAGGTGTACTAGAAGTCAGCATTATTATAATCATAGGTATCATGAAGAATATGTTATTTGTATAGACAGTAAATTAGATTTATTTCAATCAACTATGCATCCAGTCATGGATTTTTCTTTTACACATTTCTGTATCTTTCTTATGTCTATCTTCACTGTTTTTCAGGGTGTTTAAGAACATTAAACATATTTGAAAATAGTGTACATTTTACTCTATGAACTCTCAGGGGAGCAGCAAACTTGTCTTACCATCTTTGTTGTTGTGTTTTTAATCCCAATAGTTAGCATAAATAAATCTTTATTGACTGTCAAATGGTGGTGAGATCATTACTTAATATCAAGAATAAAAAGACAATGCTGAATTTATTTCTTATAATAATGGAGAACTATGTCAATCACACATAGTCTCCCTGAGAAGAGTAGAATGCCAATTTTACATAGAATTTTTGACCAGCAGAGGTTCAGGGATTGGTATACTTTGAGAAGCATTAGTGGGTTGATATTATCAGTTCAAGCATAATTACTCAGGTGAGATTGATGTTGATTGGTTGGCATTCAGAGGCACATTTCTTGGAGTAAGTCTGTTTCTCCTTGGCTCACTTTTAAATTATTTTTTATTTTAAAAATTGATTTCAGAGAGAGGAAGGAAGAGGGAAGGAGAGATAGAAATACACATGAGAAACATTGATTGGCTGCATCCTACACACCCCCTCCTGGGGATCAAGCCCGCCACCTGGGCATGTGCACTGACAGGGAATCAATGAATTGATGCTCAACTACAGAGCCATGCTGGTTGAGCTCATTGGCTGACTTTCAAAAGTGAGGGGATGTTATTGATTGGTTGGCATGGTGATTGAGGCAAAATTGTCATTGATCAATTGAATAGATTTAAAAGTGGTTCTGATGGACCCTTGCTACCATGGCTAAAGAACAATCACTCATGTCCCTATGATTGTGTGAACGTTTTTATTTTCCCTCCCCCATTTTGGTCCTTATCCAGATAAAGCTACAGGAAGATCGCCAAGATATTAATTACTATTGTTTATTCTCATGAAGATGAGATATCATCTTTAATCAGCGTTTTCATACTGTTTTGGTTTTTGAATCTTTTTTTAAAAATTATATGTTTGGACAGTGGCTATGCAGATTCATGCAAGATAATGGACAACAAATATTAACGGTGACACAAGCAAGTGTAACTAAGAAGGGCCTTGAAGACACTCTGGAACCACGATATAAAATTTATTAGGCCTGGTGAAGAAAACCACAATTTCCTGACTCTAAATTAGAAAGTCAGGACACTTTGTTTTTTTGTTTTTTTGTTTTAAGAGAGAGAGTGAGAATTTTTATGACTTTATTTGAGCCGAACTTGACAATAATTGCTGGGAATCAAAATCTCAGTAGATTGCAAAAATGCTCCAGAGGATGGAAGTTTTGAACCTTACTTTATTACATTAGAATCAAAGGAGGAAGCTGTAAGGGGGTTATATGTAATCCATTGGTGGCATACTAGGGAGGCAGGAAAAAGCAAAGTGGGGAAATCTTGTTAATTATCCCGAACTCACCAATATAAAAGACACATTTATCTCTCCACTTAACTTTTACCCAATCTCAGGACACAAACAAGTATAACAAGTATAAAATATTAGGGTTATTCTCATTAAGAGTAACTTGTTTTCTTTCAGTTTGGCCTTAGATGGTTTTATCATACCTGTAGCATTAACTCAAGTATAAGTTGAAGCAGAAACAATAGTGTAGAATTCCCCTAGTTGACCAATAGACAGAAAAACAAACAAACAAACATGCACATGAATAAATAAAATCTAAGGCTATTGTATTGTGTTAAGGAATTAAATTGGCTTATTGTGCCCTTATTACTTGGGCTGATTTGTTACTATGTCAGTGAGGAAACAAATCTTTTTGATGACTACACCAAGTTCCTATGGATGAAGTTATTATTTTCAGGAGAGTTGTTATTTATTTCCCCAGATATTATTTGCTATATCTTTATTTAAAATATAATAGATACTTTTCTAGAATGTCTGATTTAAGAACAAAGAAGGAAAAATTATGTAATATTATGTGTGATAAAGAAAATTAACTATAGTTATTATTGAGGTTAATATAATTTTAAGAATTATATAGAACTGTTTGGTTGTGAATGAAACATTTATTATATAATTTATTATGTAGTTTATCAAGCAAAATATAAATACCAGATTTTATCCTAGGAAAGATAGAAAACCTAAACAGACTAATTGCTATAGAAGATATTAGAAATACTATAAAAGGTTGTTACAAAACATTCAATATTTTTAAACTTGTGACACCCAGATTGTTTTATACCTGCAACCTAGATAATATTCAAAGAGATAATTTATGCATAATTATTCAAGATCATAGAAAAAGTACACACAGCATTTACAAAGCTAACATAACTTTAATATCAAACTCAATACTGAAAATATAAAAATTATAGACCTAGCCTTTCATAGGAAAATCAAATTCAGCATTGTATTAACAAAATAATATATCAAGTAGGTTTTGATTCAGGAATACAAGGATGGTTCAATTAAAAAAGTCCATCAACATAATTCCTTTTATTATCAAATGAAAGAAGAAAAAAAAGTATCATTTATTAATAGAGTCTAAAAAAGAAAATTAAAATTAAAACTTAGCTGAATTCCCAATAAAAATGCTAATAAAATAGTGACAGAAAACAATCACAGCACAATAAAGACCACTTATCAAAAAATTCAAAAGCATACCCTTTTTTTTATTCAAAAATTTTAATGTTGACATAATTGCAGGTGTCCTGGTTTTCCCCACTCTTTTCCTCCCCTCCCCCAACTTGGCCTTCACCAAACCAAGGGCATGTCTTGTACAATAAAATATTAGGGTTAGTCTCATTAAGAGTAAGACTAAGACTAGGATACATACTATTTTTTCTTATTATTAAATGTTATTTTGGAGGTTCTAGATAAAATAATGAGATTAGAAAACAAATCAATGGTATAAATATTAAAAGAGACAAATATTTTTATTTTCACATAACCCTAGTGATTTTATTTAAAGAAATTAAAATTTGGTAGAGTGGCTGGATATAAGATTAGTGTAAATGTAAAAGCAAATTAATTGCTCTTCATTATGTTAACAATCAGAACGGAAGAAATGCATTTGAAAGTTTCAGAATATGTGTTAACAAAACTATAAAATGTTATTGAAGGTTCTAAATAAGTGATGAGATATGCCCTGTTTCTGATTTGAAAGAGTTGATATTATAAAAATATCATTTAAAAATAAATATTAGTACAGTTTTGGAAATATTATTATACTTTAAATCCTTTTTTCTTGAAATATTAATGTTTATTCCATATAATATTATATTTAAGATCATTTTTCTTGAATGATTGGTGTTTATTGCATGTAACATTATTATATTTAAAATAGTTTTTCTTGAGATATTAAAAAAAATAAAAAATAATAATAAATATATAAAAGCAATTTATGTATCTTTAATCAGAATTTCCATATGTGCTTTTTAAAACAGGACAAAATAATTTTAAAGTTCATGTGGAAGAATACATGTTGCAGAATTGCCAACAATTCTTGAGACAATATTAGTGATGGGATTCTTGCATTCCAGATATCAAAACTTACAATAAAACTACTATAATCAAACCTGTATGGTTTGGCGTGGAAATATATAAGTAGATCAGTAGAACCAACTAGAGTCCATGTACATAGCTAAATATTCTATGAAGGTGACATTTCAATTCAGTGGGAAAAGAATGATATATTTAACTAGTAGCCCGTTTGCACGAAGATTCGTGCAATAGACCTTCATTCACCTGGCTGCCTGCACCAGTTTTCTGCCGGCACCGGGGACCCAGGCCTTGGCTGTGGCCACCGCCTTCTACCTTCTTTCAGGGTCCCGGTACCGGCAGAAAACTGGTGCAGGTGAAAACTGCCCCCTAGCGTCCCTGTGACCCGATCGCAGGCACCCGGCTGGCGCCCAAGACCCAGAAAGCCCCGGGCGGCTTCCCGGGCCTTGGGCCCCGCCGCACCCCAGCGTCCCTGTGACCCGATCGCAGGAGCGGGTTCGGCTGGCTCCTGTGATCGGAGCAGGTGCTTCCCTGCAACGGTTTCCTGGTGGGCGTGGTTGATGGGCGTGGCTTGGTTGGTGGGCGTGGCTTGGGCGTAGCGAAGATGCGGTCAATTTGCATATTTGTCTATTATAAGGTAAGATAAGTGGTGTTGGCAGAATTAACAAGTTAGCTGGGAAACACAAAATTAGATATGTGATATCATATATGAAAAGAAATACCAGATATATTAAAGGTCTACTATAAAAAAGTGAAAGGAGAAAAGGAAAAGGCAAATTAAGAAAGAACACCAGAGACCTTAAAGAAATAGATGGATGACTACAGAAACCAATTACATTGCTCTCTATGTTGAATTACAACAGAAAAAAGTCAAGTAGCAAATTCAGAGAAAATATTTGTAATACTAATGAGTTATTATTGCAAACATTAATGTATTGCTATGCATTGCTTAAAAAAAGAAAAAAACGAACAGAAAAAAAGATAAAGTCAGATGTTCAATAAATATTCAAAAATACAATCAAACTCGTTAGTACTGAAGAAAGTATGTAATCAAGTAATAATAAAATGTAATTCTTTACCCATCATAATGAAAAACACTAAAGAGTTTGTAAAAATCAACACTCACATATACCTGGAGTGAGTTCATTTAACTCTTCAGAAAAGATATTTGATGGCAAATTCCTCTTTTGTAACAATGTCCTAGAAAAATACTTGCACAAGTGTACAAAGAAACACGTATATGGATGTTTGTAATGAAAACATCTAGAAAAAATATGAATGTCCATCAATTTAGATAATTATTAAAATATTTATTTTATTAGCCTACTTTGTGAAATATTATGCAGGTATGGAAACAGAATAAGGTCAATTCATATATATATATTTACCTACCAGCATGTCCAAGACACATTTTAAAGTAAAATAAAACAACTTGCAGAGTAATGTATAAAAAATAATCTGAATTTAAAAAACAAAGTAAAAAAAATCAATAAATAGATACATATGTTGGTATATACCTTGGTGAATATAGATACAGGTCCAAGAGATTAGATACCACATAGCTAACATTGGTAAGCTTATAAGATGGGATTGATTCAGGGTTAGTGGAGATTATTAATTTTTATTTTTCTGCCTCTCTATTTCATTTTTACAATGAGCGCATACTGCTTCAAATAATTACAACAGAAAAAAACCCAAAATGGATATTTATTCATAGACAAATAGATCATGTAAAGCATTTAAGATATTAGATTTATTTGGAAAGTTAGGAACTTCAGGTAAAAGCATAGATGCTACAATCCAACAGGTACACAAAGACATTTCGAGAACTAAGGGCAGACCCCAATCTGGGATCCCTCGGGGGATGTCAGACTGCCGGATTCAGTCCAATCCCAGCAGGCCAGGCCGAGGGATCCCTCCGGTGCACGAATCCGTGCACCGGGCCTCTAGTATGCATGTAAGATCTTTGGTTTATTTCTTTCCATCCTCCCTCCCCACCCTTTCCCTCTGAGATTCATCAGTCTGTTCCATGTTTCCATGCCTGTGCATTTAGCGTCTGCCCCCTGGTAGTCAGTGCGCATCATAGCTACTGATCGAATGGCCAAACATTGGCTTAGGCTTTTATATATATAGATGCCTTTCCCCTAGCAAAACATAAATAATGCTGTTCAAAATAAAAATGAACACATGTGGTAAAACTACAATTGTTGTTTGATTTTTTAAATACCTAAAGATTGTCTCATTCTTTATAGTTTTGGTTTTCAATTTGCTTTCTGTAGCCAATGTATAAACTGACTAGATTAGAAGAAATTTAAATCTCATAGATACTCTGTTCTGGTTTTTTTCTGTGTTGACATTTTACAGGAGACAGAGCCAGAGATAACATAAGTGCAATGTAAATAACAATGTGGATGCTTATCTGAACTCTGTAAACATACATGTTAATTTATTTAGATTCTGTACATAAGTTTAAAATGAAAAAAAATATATATGAAGTTTAGGTCCCTCAGGAAGATCCTGATGATACTTGATTACATTTATATTCATGGAATCACCACTGATTTTCCAATAAATTATCATTTAGAAAAAGAAATGTTTAAGCCTCATGTATTATCATGATACAGGCATATCAGATCAACCACTGCAGGTTGAAAACTAGCATTAAGTTACTATTCATGTGTATTTTAAGTTTGGCCCCATGTAAAAAAAAAATTAGAAGTTTTCTTTTTTTTTTTTTTATTGAAATGGCTTTAGCTTCAGTCCTTTTGTAAATAATTGGAAACAGTTTTGCATAACAACACTCACTGATGCTGTGACATGGACTAGAGTTTAGAACTGTTTTTGTTTTTTTTTTTTTTTTTTTTGCATGGCTCATGAGCTAAGAATGGTTTTTACATTTTTAAATGGTTGAAAAAGTATTTTAAAAGATTTTATAACACATGAAAATAATGTGAAATTCAAATTTCAGTGTTTATAAGTCACACAGACACATTCATTCATTTTCCTATTGCCTATTACTGCTTTCTTGCCACAGTGGCAAAAATGAGTATGTATAAGAGAGACTGTGTTCCTCAAAGTCTGGAATATTCATTATACGGTCATTTACAGAAAAAGTTGGCTGACCCTTGGGTTAGGAAATTCTTGAGTGTGTTTGTGATGAGGACTTGTATGTGTTATGTTTCCTTTGTGGTAGTTTGAGGGACATTAATTAATTCATTTATTATTTTGTTCAATAAAACCTTCTTGAGTACTGGCACTGAACCAGCATTAGGAATAGAGAGATGTGTAGGACAAGTTCTTTGTCCCAGAAGAGATTATGTAAAATAATGCATGTTAGTAAGACAGTCATCCTAAGCATTTTTTCAAGGGAATGTCTAATTAGATATAAAAAAATTGCAGTAACTTTTGTTTTATTATTACATATATTATATATATATATAAATATATATATATATGTATTTATAGTATTACAGATATCGCCCGTTTCCCCTCCTTCATCCCCCTCTGCCCAGCCCCAAACCGCTCCCCCGCCCCCCCCCTGCCCCACACACACAGGTCTTCACCACCCTATTGCCTGTGTCCATGGGCTATGCATGTAAGTATATAAGTTATTTTGTTTATTTCTTCTCGTCCCCCATTCCCACATCCAGGTATGTCAGTCTGTTCCATGCCTCTATGCTTTGGGTCTTATTTTGTTGGTCAATTCATTTTGTTCATTAGATTCCACATGTAAGTGAGATCATGTGATATTTGTCTTTCTCAGATTGGCTTATTTCACTTAGCATAATATTCTCCAGGTCCACAGGGATCTCTTACACATGCTGTTCCAAAGTGTAAGAGATCCCTGTCTTTTACAGCTGTATAATATTCCATTGTGTAAATGTCCCACAGCTTTTTTATTCATTCATCTACTGATGGGCACTTGGGCTGTTTCCAAATCTGAGCTATTATAAATAACTCTACTTACAGTAAATTTTGGTCCTCCAAATTCTTTGCTAAGCAGAGCAGTAGCTCAAGGTTTGGTGCAACGCATGCCCATCACTGACTTTTCTCTCTATGCTCTGCACCAGTATCCTGACCTTGCTTTTCCCTACCCATGGTTCCGTGAGTTACCTGCTCTCTGGAGTTGAGTGCTGTGTTTCCCTATCATGACAGTTTTGGAGGTCCAGGTTAGCAGCCATCATCGCGAGTACTTTCCACGTGACAAGTACTGGCTAGAGGCTTTACTTGATGTCATTTCAAACCTCACACTCTGCAAGGTAGACATGATCATCCCCATTTTTGTAAGTGAGAAAACAGAATTTCAGGAAGGTCAATCAAACTGCTAGTAGGTGGCAGAGGCAAGATTTCAAACAAGGTTGCCTGTTTCCAAAGCCAACCCCTTTTATGCCAACTTACTAAGTTTGCCTTGTTTTTCAGATTCAAGTTCTTTCCCCACAGTGCTTGCTGTCTTCTGGTTCCTCTTAAGACGTCAGTGGTTAGATACGTCTGTTAGGCTGTGGCTATGAGCAAATAAATATTTTCAGGAAATACACTGTTTCCATGTTCGTGGGTGGCAGTGTCTTTATACAAGAACTGGTTCCACTCTGAATTCTACTTGTTTCCTACTTTTGTTTCTAGAACATTTGTGTTTACTAGAATGAGTAGAATTTCCAAGGCAGTCAGTGACTCATTCTAGGTTAGAGCCACAGGGTAGGTAGTGTGGGGTACTGACAAAAGCTATGATTCGGTGGCCGCGAAAACATGAGTTTAGTGGTCGACTGTCACTTTCTTGATGGGAGCTCTTTCCAACATCACGTTACTCTCAGAACCTCAATTTTTTCATTTGAAAAATGATCCATTGTGGAATGGTGAGCCTCCTCTCCCACAAGGCAGCTCATCCTGTTGTTTTTTTTTTTTGTGTGTGTGGTTTTTTAAAGCTTAGATTATTAGAAACATCTTCCCTGTAACTGAATGAACGAAAATCTTTTCCACCTTATTTTTTCTCCCTGTGACCGATTTGGTCTTCTGAGTCACACAGATCCTAAGGGCAGGGAAGCAATGGGGAAGCCACTGTGGGAGCGTGGGACCTGAGATTAGATATGTTTCGGAACCTGGCAGGTGGAACAGTCTCCAGAGTCAGCAGTCACCTAGGGAAGAGGTTCTCCAGGTGATGTCTATCTCAGCACAGTGACAGGGAGCCCGTGAATAGGTCAAACACAGAAATCCAGGTAAGAAGGCAGACAAGTGATAACACCATCAGGAAGATGAGCAAACCCTGCAGAACAAGCAAGGACTCAGATGCCGAAATGGGGAAGGGGTGATTGGCCACAGGGATAAGATCCCACAGAGTCATCATGAAGTCACCAACAATTTCACTTGACACTGAGACAACGGAGTTACTAAATCAGGGTTCATTAAGTTTTCCCTTTGCAGGAACAGGATTTGTGTTTTCACACAGTGCACGTTAGAGATATTTAACGAGTGAATAAAAGAGGTGGGCAGGTGGCCTTAGCCATGGCGATCACCAAGCAGGAAACGGCACATTTTCCCCATCTAGTCATCAAAATCTTTAAAGAAAGGCTTTCCTTCTCTAGTTTAAAACATTTCGAGTTATTTTCCTCTGTCCAGCATAGGAACATAGGATCTGGCTTCCGGAGCTTTTTGTAGTGGAGCATCTTCCGATGTGTGAGTGTGCCAGTATCCCTCTTAAAACGTGGCACTTAGAGCTGAACACGGGCCCTGAGGTGGCATGACTGTACTGAGTACAGTGGGCCCTCCACCTCTCTTCTTCTATGTGTTACACCACCACTAATGGCCACACCAAACTATTTCCTCATTAAATAGGCGACATATCGTAAATAACTCACTTCTGGTAAGGCAGCCTCAGATCGCACTAGCTTTTCTAGCAGCCAGATCATGCACTTGGCTCATATTAAAATTCCTCTCAATGAAATCACTGAAGTTCTTTGTCACATAAAATACTACTAAACGAAGACAAATTTGGCTTGTATTTGTACAACTGAGTATTTGAACGTAAGAGCAGGATTCTATATTTATCTCTGCTAAATTGCGTCTTGTTAATTTTGGCCCAAGTGTCATGCCTGTGGAGATATTTTTTTAATTCTACTTTGGTCATTCAACATGTTTAGCTAACCCTTTTATCCTTGTGCCATTTAAAAATATTCCAAGACTTCCATGCCCGCCAAGTCACTAATAAAACTATTTCACAGTAATAGGCTTTTTGCATTTCCCTGCAGTCTCCAAGATGACATTCCGTACTTCATTTGTCAATATGGTCGTGGTCACCTATTACGTGCCAAATGCCATGTTATATCCTGGGGATGAAAAATATGAACGTGGCCTAGTCCATACTCTCAGGAGATTCACAACCTAATGAAAAAGACTAACACATTAGCAGACAAATGCAATACTATGTGGTAAGGGATATAATAAAGGGATAATGATAGAATCAGGACTTTGATAGAATAACAACAACATGATAAAAATTCATTTGGGGTTAAGTAGACCTTCATAGTTTAGAAACACTTAGCTCACTTAGTTCCAATCTTCTGAACCCTTTTTAACCACTCTCAAGCGACACTTTAAAAATCACCACCACCGGTTTTATCAACCATTCAGTTGAAGGCCTGGATATGGTATGGCACTGTTATCTCTACTCTTAACCTTGTCTGGGTGCTCTCCCCAGCTAGATGAATATTTTTGACCTTTTCCCTTTTACATAACTTATCTCTGATCCCCCACCCCCACCCCCAGTTCTGTCCCATACCTATGACTAAGGAGACTTCACTTAGCCACAGATGGCAACAACTAACTGTTTCCACTTCAAATTACAGTTGTGTTTGTGTGTGTATTCTTCAAATGCTAGTAGCTCTGGGGTCCCGCCCTGCTGTCTTGTTTAGCCTAAGCTGGGCTACAATGACAAAGCTAGTTTACTTCTAATTGGGTCTCCCACACAAAGCAAAATAGTTGGAGCCACAGTTAGCCTGCTGCTCCCCACCCACTCAACATCACTCAGGCCAAAAACCTTGCCTCAAGTTTCCATGGAAAATATTAGTTATTTTTATATATACGAGTCAGCTCTGAATTAGTTTAAGAACAGATTTTTTTTTTAACTACCATAAAATGAGGCTAGAGAGATTTGGAGAACCACACAGATGGAAATTGGGCTAATTCAGTATATGTAACTTGGGCCATTTCTGGTCATTCCATGTGTTAATCAAGAGGCCAGGATTCTCAGGACTGAGCACTGGTATCAGGCATAAGAGCTGGTTAAGTACGATTTCGTCTCATCCAGCAGCTCATTAAAAAACGCTTGTTCTTTCTCTTTTTGAAAATTAATTGCCTTTACGGTTCTTCTCTGGCTTCTATTTCTCTTGCTATTTTGGGGAAGGGGCACTGTGGGTTAAGTGTTTGCTTCTGGAGTCAGATTTGCAGCCCACTCCTTGGAGCTGTGTGACATGGGTGGGTCCCTGTGCCTCGTTATCTTAACTGTAAAATGGTGACGATCAGCCGTTTATTCCTCACTGGGGTATTGGGAGGATTAAACAGTACACAAAAATGCTTCGGATAGCACATTGTATAGATAAACAGCTTGGTAGACGATAGCTATTTTATTACTGATGTTAAACTAATGCGTTGAGGATCTGGATGATGAAGATGACAAAAATAAAAGTGAAACATGGGTTCCTGTAATAGTATTACGATAGCTTTAGAATATTTTTAATAATGTCTCAGAGATGTTGTTCTCTTAACTACTGATATATCTGATTAGATCATTTTCTTCCTTTCGTGTGTGTGTTGGGGTGGGGGAGTTTGTGGTGCTGTGTTGTGCACTGTAGAATGTATGGCAGCAACCGTTTCTACCCACTCGATGCCAGCTTTGAAACCAGTTTTGACAACCAAAAATGTTTTCAGACGTTGCGAAATGTCCCTTGAGGGACAAATAGCCCTTGATTGAGAACCACTGTTCTAGGCAAAGTATGATTATAAGTCACTTTCTTCATTCCTAGAGTCACATAGTCCCCCCTGTCTTTCCTGAGAGCTGTGAAATTGAGGCGGAAGGAATCCCCTTGGCATCGGTGGACTGCATCCCTATGGCATTTAAGGAGGCATGTTCTTCAGAAATGAAATGAACGCTTTCATATTGCTGACAGTGTCCCCATCTGAGACACTGTAACACTCCAGTGGGCTCCCTGGAGTAACTCTGGAGTGGAGAATGATGGTTATTACATATGCATGTTATTTTACTTGCTACTTTTGATCCAGTGCTAAATTCTGCAGGATGAAAGAAGGAATTTTCATTAACAAAAAATGCCATTTTCAATAAATATTCTTAGGACATATTAAAGTCAAAACACTGAATTAGAGGAAATAAATGGCAGAAAAATATTATTCACATAAAATAAATGTGCTAATTGGCAAGAGTGATTCAAAAGGACTTCTCTGCTTTCCAGACACTTCTTACTTTGCCCATTTTCCTTGGCAGTGCAATGTAAAAATGGATTCTTTGAGCCTCTTGATGACATTTTGTTGGATTATAAGACATATTGCATTTATTTTAAAAAATGTTTTATTGAATTTATTGGTGAGACATTGGTTAATAAAATCATGTAGGTTTCAGGTGTACAATTCTATAATACATCACTTGTATATTATATTGTGTCTTTACCACCCCAAATCAAGTCTCCTTCCATCACCATTTATCACCTGCTTACCTTTTTCTACATTCCCCCACTCCCTTTCCCCTGGTAATCACCATGTCTGTGTCTGTGAGGTTTTTGTTTGTTTGTTTGTTTTTGTTTTATTTAATTCCTTCACCCTTTCCCCCAGTCCCCCAAACCCTCTCCCCTCTGACAGCTATCAGTTTGTTCTTTGTATCAATGAAACTGTTTCTGTTTTGCTAGTTTATTTTATTCACTAGATTCCACACATCAGTGAAATCATATGGTACTTGTCTTTCTCTGACTGGCTTTATTCACTTAATGTAATACTTTCCAGATCTATCCATGCTAAAGGTAAAATTTCCTTCTTTTTGATGGCCAAGTAGCATTCCATTGTATACATGTACCACAACTTTTTTATTCACTCATCTCCTGATGGGCACTTGGGCTGCTTCCAAATCTTAGCTATCTATACTAATAAAAGGGTAATATGCTAAATAGACTGGACATCTTCCAGACAAAGCCACGGTGGCAGGGGCTGAGGCAGAGGTGGTTGGGGCAATCAGGCCAGCAGGGGAGGGCAGTTAGGGGCGATCAGGATGGCTGGGGAGGGCAGTTAGGGGCGATCAGGCCAGCAGGGGAGGGCAGTTGTGGGGTGATCAGGTTGGCAGGGGAGGGCAGTTAGGGGTAATCAGGCTGGCTGGGGAGGGCAGTTAGGGGCAATTAGGCCAGCAGGGGAGGGCAGTTGTGGGGTGATCAGGTTGGCAGGGGAGGGCAGTTAGGGGCAATCAGGCTGTCAGGGGAGCAGTTAGGGGTGAACAGGCCGGCATGCAGGTGAGTGGTTAGGAGCCAGTGGTCCCGGATTGCAAGAGGGATGTCTGACTGCCATTTTAAACCGGCAGTCGGACATCCCTCGAGGGGTCCTGGATTGGAGAGGGTGCAGGCTGGGCTGAGGGAAACCCCCCCACCCCCATGCACAAATTTCATGCACCGGGCCTCTAGTATGCTAATGATATGCTAAGGCTGCTCAACCGCTTGCTATGATGTGCACTGACCACGAGGGGGCAGACAACTGGTCAACCAGTTGCTATGATGTGCACTAACCACTAGGGGGCAGATGCTCCGACTGGTAGGTTAGCTTGCTGCTGGGGTCTGGCCGATTGGTACTAGAAGGAGATGGGCCAGACACACCCTGGAGCCCCCCCGCAGTACCCCCCCCCCCCAGCCCGATCGTGCACCAGTGGGGTCCCTCAGCTTGGCCTGTGCCCTCTCACAATCTGGGACCCCATGGGGGATGTCGGAGAGCCGGTTTCAGCCTGATCCCGCAGGCCACTCCCCTTGGGAGGGTGCCAGATGCAGGGCTCATGGCTGGTGAGCGCTGTTGTGGCAGTGCGAGCCTGTCCTGATCGGGACTGATTGGGTGCAAGCCCAAAGCAGGCACAGTGGGGCCAGGATGAGAGGGAGTGGCAGGTAGGAGCTGCAGGTGGTGTTGGAAAGCGGGTTTCGGCCCTATCCCTGCAGGCCACCCAGAGGGACCCCACCCATGCATGAATTCATGCATTGGGCCTCTAGTTGTAAATGATGCTGAAATGAACACAGGGACACATATATTCTTTCAAGTTAGTGTTTCGGGTTTCTTCAGATATATTCCCAGAAGTGGAATTGCTGGGTCAAACAGCACTTCCATTTTCAAGTTTTTGAGGAAACTCCATACTGTTTTCCATAGTGGCTGCACCAATCTGCAATCTCACCAACAGTGAACTAGTGTTCCCTTTTTCCCCACATCCTCACCAACACCTGTTTGTTGATTTGTTGAATTTAGCCATCCTGACAGATGTGAGGTGATACCTCATTGTGCTTTAATTTGCATTTCTCTGATGATTAGTGATGCTGAACATCTTTTCATGTCTATTGGCCATCTGTATGACTTTTCTGGAGAAGTGTTTATTCAGATTCTTTGCCCATTTTTAATTGGATTGTTTGAATTTTTTTTTTTTTTTTTTGTATTGACATGTAGAAGTCGTTTATAAGTTTTGGGTATTAACCCCTTGTCAGATGTATCATTCTCCCATTCAGTGGGTTGTCTTTTCATTTTGTTGATGGTTTCCTTTGCTGTGCCCAAAATGTTTAGTTTGATGTAGTCCCATTTGCTTGTATTTTCTTTTGTTTCCTTTGCCCATGGAGATGTATCAGAAAAAATATTGCTATATGATATGTCTGAGATCATACTGCCTGTTTTCTACTAGGGTTTTTATGGTTTGAGTCTGGCATTTAAATCTTTAATCCATTTTGAGTTTATTATTGTGAATGGTATAAAGGTGATCTAATTTTACTTTTTGTATGTATCTGTCCAATTTTCCCAGCACCATTTATTGAATAGACTATCTTTACTCCACTGTATGTTCTTGCCTCCTTTGCAAATATTAATTGACCTTAAAGGCAAGGGCATATTTCTGGGCTCTCTCCTCTGACCCTTTGATCTATATGTCTGTTTTTATGCCAGTATCATGCTGTTTTGATAACTATGGCATTGTAGTATAGTTTGATATTACATAGTGTGATTCCTCCAACTTTGTTCTTCTTTCTCAAGCTTGCTGTGGCTGTTTTGGGCCTTTTGTAATATTTGTTCTAGTTATGTGAAATATGCCATTGGTATCTTGATAGGAATTGGGTTGAATCTATAGATTGCTTTGGGTAGTATGGACATTTTAATGATGCTAATTTTTCCTATATATGAACATGGTATATGCTTCCACATATTTGTATCATCTTTAATTTATTTATTCATTGTCTTATAATTTTCCAATACAGGTCTTTTACATCTTGGTTAAATTTATTCTCAGATATTTTATTTTATTTTATTTTTTGATGCAATTACAAACAGAATTGGTTTCTTAGTTTCCTGTTCTGACAGCTCATTATTATTGTATTAAAAAGCATGTAGTTTTTGCATATTTATTTTGTATCCTGATACTTTATTGAATTCATTTATCAGTTCTCAAAGATTTTTGGTGGAATCTTCAGAGTTCTCTATGAACAGTATCATGTCACTTGCAAATAATGAGTTTTACTTCTTCCTTTCCAGTTTGGATGCCTTTTATTTCCTCTTCTCATCTGATTGCTGTGGGTGGCTAGGACTTCCAGTACTATCCTATCTAATAAAGAGGGAATATGCTAATTGACCATCACACCCTTACAAAGATGGTGGTGCCCACAACCAATAAGGAGGGAATATGCTAATTGACCATCACACCCTTACAAAGATGGCGGTGCCCACAGCCACAAGATGGTGGTGCCCAGTCCCGTCAGCCCCGCAGGGGCAGCAGGCGTGCAGCATGGCCGGGCCCGCCCCCAGGCAGGTCTGGCCACTCTGCGTGCCTGCCTCTGGAGTCCTCCAGTCCCCTCAGCCTCCCAGCCACCCAGGGCTGGCTCGAGGCACAGGCAAGCCTCAGATGGTGGCTGCTCAGCCACCCAGGGCCAGCCCGAGGCGCAGGCAAGCCTTGGATGGTGGCTGCCCAGCTGCCTAGGGCCACCCAAGGCTCAGGTAACCAGGGCCGGCTGAGGCTTGTGCTGCCGGCAGTGGCAGCAGCAGAGGTGGATGGGGGCGTCGCCTTCCCCTGATGGCCAAGTCACCTCCTGCCCCTAAGGGCTCCTGGACTGTGAGAGGGGGCAGGCTTGACTGAGGAATATGTAATCCTATATAATAAAACCCTAATATGCAAATCGACCAAACAGTGGAACGACTGGTTGCTATGACACACACTGACTACTAGGGGGCAGATGCTCAATGCAGGAGTTGCCCCCTGATGGTCAGTGCACTCCCACAGGGGGAGCGCCACTCAGCCAGAAGCCAGGCTCATGGCTGGCGAGCATGGCGGTGGTAGGAGCCTCTCCTGCCTCCACAGCAGCGCTAAGGAGCAGCGAGCCTGGCTTCTGGCTGAGCAGTGCTCCCATAGGAAGAGTGCCACTCATCCAGAAGCTGAGCTCACAGCTGGCAAGCACAGCGGCAGTGGCAGGAGCCTCTCCCACCTCTGCTGCAGGCAGGCGGTAAGGAGCGAGGGGTCCCAGACTGCGAAAGGGATGTCTGACTGCCGGCTTAGGCCTGATCCCTGGTGTGGACATCCCCTGAAGGGTTCTGGACTGCGAGAGGATGCAGGCTGGGCTGAGGGACCTCCTTCCACCTCCAGTGCAAGAATTTCATGCACCAGGCCTCTAGTATTGAATAAGAGTGGCAAAAGCAGACATCCCTGTCTTGTTCACAATCTTAAGGGAAACCCTGTAGCTTTTGCCCATTGAGTATGATGTTGGCTATGGGTTTGCCATGTATTGCCTTTATTATATTGGGATATGTGCTCTCTATTTCCAATTGCTGAAAATTTTTATTGTAAATGAGTGTTGTATTTTATTAACTGCTTTTTCTGCATCTATTAATATGATCATGTTTATATGGTATATCAAGTTTATTGATTTACAGATATTGTACCAACCTTGCATCCCCAGAATAAATCCCAACTGAGCCTGGTGTATGATTCTTTTTTTTTTTTAATATATCTTTATTGATTTCAAAGAGGAAGAGAGAGGAAAAGAGAGATAGAAACATCAATGATGAGAGAGAATCATTGATTGGCTGCCTCCTGCACGTCCCCTAATGGGGATCAAGCCCGTAACCCAGGCATATGCCCTTGACTGGAATCGAACCTGGGACCCTTCAGTCCGCAGGCTGATGATGCTCTATCCACTGAGCCAAACCAGCTAGGGCTGGTGTGTGATTCTTTTAATGTTTTGCTGGACCCAGTTTACTAACATTTTGTGGAGGATTTTAGCATCTATTTTCATCAGGGTTATTGGCCTATAATTTTCTTTCTTTGTAGTGTTGTTTCTAGTTTTGGAATTAGGATAATGCTGGCCTTGTAAAATGAGCTTGGGATTTTTCATTCTCCTTAATTTTTTTGGAATAGTTTGAGGACAGGTATCAGATCTTCTTTCAATGTTTGGTAAAATTCACCTGTGAAGCCATTCAGTCAGAACATTTGTTTGTTGGTCAGTGTGTTCCCACAGGGGGAGCGCCACTCAGCCAGAAGCTGGGCTCATGGCTGGCGAACGTGGTGGTGGTAGGAGCCTCTCCCGCCTCTGCAGCAGCGCTAAGGAGCAGCGAGCCTGGCTACTGGCTGAGTGGTGCTGGCAGATTACTGCTCCTATTTCATTAGTTGTAATCTGTCTATACAGATTTTCTGTTTTGCTTCCTTTATCATTATGTAGTGTCCTTCTTTATTTCTTACTATAGACTTTGTTTTAAAGCTTATTTTGTCTTATATAAGTATTGCTTCCTAGCTTTTTAAATTTTTATTTCCATTTTCATGAAATGTATTTTTCTATCCCTTTACTTTTAGTCTGTGTGTGTGTCTTTCTTTCTGAGGTGGGTCTCTTGTTGACAGCATTTATATGGGTCTTCCTCCATCCCCCTCACCCCCCCACCATTCAGCTACCCTATGTCTTTTAATTGGAGCATTTACACCATTTACATTTCAAGTGATTATTGATTCCTTGTATTTTCTTCTTCTTCTTCTTAAAGAAGACCCTTTAATATTTCTTGTAAATACTGGTTTGGTGGCAATGAACTCTTTTAGCTTTTTCTTGTCTGGGTAGCTTCTTATTTCTCCTTTGATTATAAATTAAAGTCTTGTTGGGTAAATACTCTGGGTTTTCCTCATTCAGGCAGTAGAGGCTACTGGCCAGTATGAGCTCTGGATTTTTGCTCATTCAGTGTGATAGTGGCAGTGGGTGTTTGAGCAGGCCCTTGTGCCAGAGGCCCCACAGCAGCATTGGAAGTGGGGAGTTCTCAGAAGCCTACACTGTGGGTTCTGGGTAAAATCATTTCCCCCTTCATACCTCTGACCCCAGGCATGGTAGTGAGTCCTTGCAGTTACTGATATTTGACTGAGCTTATCTCTTCTGGCTCTTTCTAAGTAGTTTCTTGTATTAATTTTTCTCAGTTTGAAATGCCCAGACTGAACACTGACAGATACTGTTTATGGAAGTTTTTCTCTGGTCTATAAACTAAAGCTTATTTTATTTTTATTTTTGTAATTTTTATTTTTTCCATCACCATTTAGAGCTTATTTTCTTTAGGACAGTAGTACACATGCAGGATGGTGTCACATTTCTATGGCAATGGAGATATTTATGGTGTAACTGATAAGCCAAAACAAGTGACGCTATACTAAGGTAAGAGAATCAGTCTTCTCATGCTGTTCCTGTTTATATGCCAGTACCCACTCCTGTCAGCGTATTCTTGGATTGAACCTCCAGCAATTGGCAAAGTCTTTGATACTGGACAAAAATGACTTCTTTTTCTCCTTATCTGAAGCCATACTAATTTCTACCTTTTTTTGGCCTTATATCTTATTATAGGAGTTCATAAAAATTATTGTATAAAAGGATTGTTAACCACTTTGTAAATATGTATGTGTCTATAGAAAGTTATTGACAAACTTTTAAAGCAGACATTTATCTCACTCTTTATTTTTGTTGTATTTTATAAAATAAGTGGTCCATTCCTGGTCTGTAAACTATTATAGGTTCACTGCAAGATAAGATGCCACTTTAGAATGTAAATCAAGTATATCATTGAGCAAACAGACTTAACAGTTATTATTATTACTAGAGGCCCAATGCACGAAATTCATGCAAGAGTAGGCCTTTCTTCTCCCAGCTGCCAGCACTGGCTTCCCTCTGGCACCCGGGACCCGGGCTTCCCTCCAGCCACTGGCAGGCACCTGGGACCCAGGCAGCCCTCGCTTCGTCGGGAAGGTCATCCAGTCTAATTAGCATATTATGCTTTTATTATTATAGATAATTATTCATAGTTATAATAATTATATTTTTATATAGTATCCTATCTAGTAAAAGAGTAATATGCAAATTGACCATCACTCCAACACACAAGATGGCTGCCCCCATGTGGTCAAAGATCCTGCACCCATGTGGACACAAGATGGCCACCACAAGATGGCCAGCAGGGGAGGGCAGTTGGGAGGGACCAGGCCTGCAAAGGAGGGCAGTTGGGGGTGATCAAGCCTGCAGGGGAGGGCCATTAGGGGTGACCAGACTGGCAGAGGAAAAAAGTTGGGGGTGACTGGGCCCACAGGGAAGGGCAGTTGGGGGGGACCCAGGCCTGCAGGGGAGAGCAGTTGGGAGGGACCAGGCTGGCAGAGGAGCAGTTAGGCATCAATCAGGCTGGCAGGGGAGTGGTTAGGGGGTGATCAGGCTGGCAGGCAGAAGCGGTTAGGGGCAATCAGGAAGGCAGGTGAGCTGTTGGGAGCCAGCAGTCCTGGATTGTGAGAGGGATGCCTGACTGCCCGTTTAGGCCCGATCCTACTGGGATCGGGCCTAAACGAGCAGTCAGACATCCCTTGAGGGGTCCCAGATTGGAGAGGGTGCAGGCTGGGCTGAGGGACACCCCCCCCCCAATGCACGAATTTCATGCATTGGGCCTCTAGTATAATAATAATAATGTATCTATTATATATATAAAATTTATATATTTAATATACATTATTATAAAGTTTATCAGTTATTTTCATTATTATTCTTTGTAATAAGACTTTTTTTTAAAATCCTCTTTGTAATAAGACTTTTAAAAAAATTCTTTGTAAAATTTTTAAAAATTCTTTGTAATAAGACTTTTTAAAAAAATCCTCACTCGAGGATATTTTTTCCATTAATTTCCAGAGAGAGTGGAAATGAGGGAGGTGGGGGGAGAGAAAGAGAGAGTGAGAGAAACAGCGACACGAGAGAGACACATCATTTGGTTGCCTCCCAAATACACCCCTGCAACTGAGGTACATGCCCTTGACTGGGAATCAAACCCAAGACACCTCAGTCATCGGGCTGATGCTCAAACCACTGAGCAAACCCGCCAGGGCGTAGCAAGACTTTCTTGATGAAAAAAGCAGTATACTGACTTATTTTTGAAGAGCATTGCTCAAGAAGACATTAATAATAGATTCAAATTTAGTTCTCCCTTCTCTATAATTCCACATAATTTTGTGTATACAGTAATATAGACTTTAAGAATGATATAATATGTAATATCATAATATAAATAAGAATTAATCAATTGTGTTCTGTCTTCCACATTGTGACATCTTTGAAGACCGCCTGTAACCTACTGATAATAACAAAAAAAAATTTTTTTAATTATTTACTTTACATACCTTGTTAGTATATTATAAATATTTATTCAACAAATGAATACCTGAATATATAAAGATCCACTAGATTCTAATTGCTTCTAAGGAAACAGAATTCTAATTAAAATATCTAAAGGTAGAAGAGTAAAGCTAATAAATCTTACAAGGGACAACTTAAGGAGCATTTACTTTAAAATGGACTATATATAAGAGATAATAACAAGGGATAATATCAGCTCAATTTTTACAACTCACAGGCACAGAGGGATGAAGCAGAGAGCCATTACTGGAACTAGAAGAAACCAGAGGGAGGGAGAATTGTCTTAAGTTGTGTTGAGCTGAGCAATGAACTTTGGTGGAGGAATGGGCCAGTTCATGGCAACCTAGCAGAAGGGAGACAAAATAAATATTTTGACCTCACTTTCACCCTTCCATCTGATTTCCTGGTAGTTCACCATTGGCTGAACCCAACCTGAACCCAGAGGGTGCGGAAATCCTGTCGATGCAGTTGATGCAGGTGAGATTCCCAAGGCACAGAGCAGGATGCAAAAACATGGCGAGTGAAATGGGAGAGGCATTATATACAACTATAGCTCCCCCCGCCCCCGCCCCCGAGACTTTTCTTTTGGTCCACTGCTGGCAAGGAACTCTAAAAGACATTAATGAAAAGAGAGAAATGGGGTATTTATTTGTGTGGAAGTCTCTCTGTGTATAGTATTGCCATCTACTCCAAGACCATTTAATGATTTTTTCATTTTAAAAAATATTTCAGACATATATAAGAAGGTTTAGACAAAGAGAACAGTCATGTGCCTATAACCTAGTCTAATAAATAAAATATTATGAAAAACAGATTGAAGCACTTTCGGTATTCTCCCCACTCACATTCCCTTCCTCTTCCACAGAGGCAGCCAGCATCTGGAATGTGGTGGTTACCATACTCATGCATGTCTTTCAAATGGTACCGTATGTCTTTACCCACCCAAACTGTATAAAAGACTATTGTTGAGAAATTAATATAAAGTTTCAGTTATGCACTCATAAAAAAGTTTTAGAGATTTGCTTTTCAACATAGCACCTAGAGTTATCAATACTGTAATATGCACTTAAATATTTGTTAAGAGTGTAGATCTCATGTTAAGTGTTCTTACCACAAGGGAGGAAGGAAGGAAGGAAGGAAGGAAGGAAGGAAGGAAGGAAGGAAGGAAGGAAGGAAGGAAGGAAGAGAGAGAGAAGATAAAGAGAACAAGAGAAAGAAAGACACAGGAAGCTTGGAGGTGATGGATATCTCTGTTACCTTGATTATGGTGATGGTTTTACAGATTTATACACACATGTGTGCAGCTTTTGTATATCAATTATACCTCAATAAAACTTCATATAAATGATCTCATACTGCATGTATCATTCTGCAACTTGATATTTTTCACTCAACATTTTTATTTTGGGGGATCCACTCAGGTTGATATATTTAGTACTATTTCTTTTTAATTCACTTTCATTGTCCTATAGTATTCTGTGACATCGTTTTCACATTAGAATCGTATGGGTTTTTTAGAAATCCCTGCAGCCATGCTTTTCTTTATACCAGTTCACTTCCATTTCAGGTTGCATTTTGCAGTAGTTGAGATTAGCGAATCCCAATTATTTTCTTGTTTTAGAAATGACTTTTATTTAAAAGCTTGCTAATAAAAAACCCTTAAACTTATACAAAGGGTGCAAGAATAGTTGCTTGAACATCTGTGTACCTCTCTGTTTATTTACCAATTTTCATCATTTTGTTACACTTACTACATCCTCTACCTTCCTCCATCCATTTCTAATATTTTTCCCTTTTGGCTGAACCATTCGAGAGTAAATTACAGACATCACGATCCATTATCTCATAATAATTCAGCATGTATCTCCTAAAAACAAGAAAATTTTATCACATGTCCTTAGTGCAATGAACACTTTCAAGAAATTTAACGTTGATATAATATTTTTTAAAATTACCCCAGAACAGAAGAAGACCTAGGTAAATTTTACCTAATGCTATCACCATCCTCACTTTCAACCTCAAGTATGTTAACCTGTGCAAAGTGCTTGGAAGGGAACCTGGCGCAGAGTAAGTGTCACGGGAGAAGTGTCACGGGAGGCACATGGGGGCATTGAGGTGAGCAGCCACACTGCTTTTGAACCTCAGCTGTGCTGCTTAGTACCTGTGTGACTTTGGGCAAGTTACTTTCCTTCTCTGTGCCTCAATTCATTCACCTGTAAAATGGGAGAGGATTATAATAAGAGTCCCCACCTCAGAGGATGGTTTTGAGGACTAAGTGAGGAAATGAGAAGACGTGAAGAACACGGAACAGTGTAGTAAGCTGTTCAGGATCCTTGTGCCCTGGCCCCTGGCCCTGTGCTCTCTGCAGCCTGGGAACTTGGCTACACCAGCCCCGGCCAGGGTCCCAGGGAGGGAAGAGTCACTCCTTTCCGTGGTGTTTCCCTGGAGCACCCTGGTGCTGAGTGAGCCTGAAATACCATGTCCTGAGGGTGAGCACACCGGCTGGCACACTCAAAGGCACCACACTTCCAGTTCCAGCGCAGGCCAGGCCACCCGCATCGTTCACCTTCCTTCACAAGTGCTGGGCATAGAGACTTTCAAAGAGATGTTGCTGTCTTCTTTGTACAGGAGTATACGTTTTTGTTGGAAAAGCTGCTAGGAGCTGAACTTCACCTTTTAAAGTTTTGTTCCTTTCCCTTCAGCTTCGTGTTTCTTACTCATGTTATTCGCATTTCCTCTTGCTGGGGCCCTAGTTGCCGCACGCCTCTCCATCTGACGATCTCTGTCCCATGAACCCTGGATTCAGTGAGCCTCACTGATTTCCCCCCACCCCTAGCCCACCCCCAACCAGGCTCAGACCCAGCCAGGGGCCCAGATCGGACACAGTCCCTGGAAATCAGCAACTCGGCCAGGCTTCGCCTACATCAGGGCACTTTTTCTTTCAGTGATACACGTTCGTTTCCTTGAGTCTGGTCTCTTTTAGGGAACCCCAGGCCCATGTAATGGGGACGCATCCAAACCCCGACTGCTGGCTAGGTTTAAGTTATTTCCTACAGAGCTCCTGGTCCCATGCGGATTGGGCTCCCTAGGGCCACCTTGAGGCACATCTCCTTCCAGATGAGAATGTCCAGCGTTCAGGTTCGGGTCTCTGAACACTGCATGTCATGACGCAGGCTCAGAGCAGGAGACCTCTAGGGAGTGGGGCGTCCTGCCTCTTCAAGTCATCCTGAAGGACCACTCTCTACACCCCAATTAACAGCAAACTTCCTGCTTTTCCATGGGGGTATGGCAGTCATTTTGGAAACAGAAACAACAGAACCTATAAAGTTTAAAAAATGACATTTAGCCCTGACCGGTTTGGTTCAGTGGATAGAGTGTCGGCCTGCGAACTGAAGGGTCTCAGGTTCAATTCCCGTCAAGGGCATGTACCTTGATTGCGGGCACATCCCCAGTAGGGGGTGTGCAGGAGGCAACTGATCGATGTTTCTAACTCTCTACTCCTCTCCCTTCCTCTCTGTAAAAAAATCAATAAAATATATTTTTTTAAAATGACATTAATTTGAGTATTCAAATGAAGTGTTCTTGGGAAACAACATGAATGAAAAATATTTGTGATAAAAGATTTTAAATCACAATTGTATACACACCCTAGATTGTGTTCTGTGTCTCGGGTATGCAAGGAATACTGGAGTTTTTATGATTTGCAGACATCTAAAAAGACCCAAGGAACGCTGTTCCCTTCATAATGTTCCAAGTAACCAAGCATTCTTTTGTACTACAAACAGGACTGAGACCAGCAGTGACTGTTGCCAGGTTCTGTTCTATAAACTAGGATATGATGATGAGTACAAGGGACCACCTTGCTCTCATGGAACTTAAGTTCTAGTAGTTTTAAGGTTGATTAGGCTACATTATAGGAGATTTGAGAACCATGTCATTTCACAGAACAGGTTGATTTCCCTAGTGTGAATGCATATATTAAGAAAGGCATGGAATACTACACTGCTGTAAAAAAAGAAAGAACTCTTACCATTCTTAACAGCATGGGTGGGCATGGAGAGCATTATGCTAAGTGAAATAAGCCAGTCAGAGAAAGATAAATATCACATGATCTCACTCATTTGTGGAATATCATGAACAACATAAACTGATGAACAAAAACAGATCCAGAGAGAGAGAAGCATCAAACAGACCATCAAACTTCAGAGGGAAGGCAGGGGAGGGTGGGGGTGGGGCCATAGATCAACCAAAGGACTTGTGTGCATGCATATAAGCATAACCAATGGACACAGACACCAGGGAGGTGAGGGCATGTTCTGGGGGTGTGGGTGGCCAGGGAGAGGTCAATGGGGGAAAAAGGAGACATATGTAATATTATATGTAACTAGAAGCCCGGTGCACGAAATTCGTGCATGGCGGGGGGTTGTCCCTCAGCCCAGCCTGTACCCTCTCCAATCTGGGACTCCTGGAGGGATGTCTGACTGCCCGTTTAGGCCCGATCCTGGTGGGATCGGGCCTAAACGGGCAGTCGGACATCCCTCTCACAATCCAGGACTGCTGGCTCCCAACTGCTTGCCTGCCTGCCTTCCTGATTGCTCCTAACTGCTTCTGCCTGCCAGCCTGATCACCCCCTAACCACTCCCCTGCCAGCCTGGTTGATGCTTAACTGCTCCCCTGCCAGCCTGTTTGCCCCCAACTTCCCTCCTCTGCCAGCCCGGTCACCCCTAACTGCCCTCTCCTGCAGGGTTGATCACCTCCAACTGCCCTCCCTTGCAAGCCTGGTCCCTCTCAACTGCCCTCCCTTGCAGGCAGGGTGCCTCCCAACTGCCCTCTCCTATTGGCCATCTTGTGGTGACCATCTTGTGTCCACATGGGGGCAGGATCTTTGACCACATGGGGGCAGCTATATTGTGTGTTGCAGTGATGATCAATCTGTTTATTACTCTTTTATTAGATAGGATAGAGGCCTGGTGCATGGGTGGGGGCTAGCTGGTTTGCCCTGAAGGGTGTCCCGGATCAGGGTGGGGTTCCCTTGGGGCGTGGGGCGGCCTGAGCGAGGGGCCTGTGGTGGTTTGCAGGCCGGCCACGCCCCCTGGCAACCCAAGCAGAGGCCCTGGTATCTGGAATTTATTTTCCTTCTATAATTGAAACTTTGTAGCCTGGAGCAGAGCCAAGCCTGCTGCTCCCTCCGGGGCGGCAGCCATTTCTGTGGCAGTTAATTCACCTTCTACAATTGAAACTTTGTAGCCTTAAGCGGGTGAGCCCGGCCAGGGTGTGCGAAAAGCTTTGCTTCCCCTGTTGCCGCCGGCAACCCTGGCCTACTCTCTCAAGCTCCATTCTGCTGCCATTTGTTTGAATTTCTTTACCTTCTATAATTGAAACTTTGTAGCTTGAGTGGAGGCTTAGGCCTGCAACGGCTATGGAAAGCTTGGCTTGCTCTGTTACCTAGGAAACCTTGCTCTCTGTGGCTGTAGCCATCTTGGATGGGGTTGATTTGCATACTCGCCCTGATTGGCTGGTGGGCGTGGCTTGGCTGGTGGGCATGGTTTATGTAGTGGAGTGATGGTTAATTTGCATATTACCATTTTATTAGAGAGGATACTTTAAACAATAAAGAATTTAAAAAAAAAAAAAAGAAAGAAAGGCAACCCTCCATTTGAGTACAGGGGCAAAAAGAATGTTCAGAATATAGTGGAAAGTCAGATGTGGGTAGAGCTAAAATATATCAAAAATACTATGAAAACACACAAAGTATAGCTTAGAATAATGGGCATTAATTAGATTTCACAAGAGGCTAAACTTTGGTTTCATTAACAAGTTTCAGCACAAGGCTGGGCCTGGTTAGCGACTTCCAGGGTGAGACTCACAGAGGCATCCCAGGCAATAGATCTGGAAGGACCTTCCTCCCTAAAGGTCAGAGATAAAGGCAGGTCACCTAGGGGCCATACCATCTGGGGGCAAGGGCAGGCATTTCTAAAATAATAAAGTAGCCAGAGCCCAGGATCAGAGCTTGTGCTGTGGTTGGGCTTTGCATCATTACCCAATAGGAAGAATGAGTTGTTAAAATAATTCAAATTCTTACTAAAAGTAAGCATTATCAATAACAGAAAGCTCTGCAATTCAGTGTATTATATAAAAATTATCCAGTAATTGGTAGGATTTAAAGGGATAACACATGGTTCCTTTTCCAATTCCCACTTAAGAAAAGACCTTAATCAAATTGAACGAAATCAGAGTAGGCAGGAAAACTTTATTTAGTTCTGGAATACTCTTGATTTAGTTGTCATAGTAACATTATCTGTCATATACAAAGATGAAACTATTGACCCACCATTAGGAGGGAATATCTTTTGAGGGTTCCCCTAACCATCCCCTTAAAGGCAAGATAATTTGGTTGATGCCTTGCTCTCACCTGATCTCTCAAAAGCTAACAAACTGGCAACCAAATATAAGACAGTGTGCTAGGTACTAGGAACATAAGGAGGCATAAGATGTGCTGCATGGTCCAAACCATCATAAAATTTAAAATCTTGAAATAAGGACATAAGACAAGAAAAAGTAACACTAGGTAGGATAGAGTTAAGGTGCAGACTAAGGCCTTGGATCAGAGACAGGCTGTTGTGGCCATTTACAAACCCAGAACCTTGTCAGAAGAAGAAGGTGTGAGCACCCAAGGCTAGACGTTTCTCCAAACTACACTCAGGACAATCCAATTTCCAAAAAGTCAGTTTCTCAACATTGATGAATTATGGAAGATTTTTTTCAAAGTTTCAGCTTCTCTGTAGCATTTCGTACCTGTCATTCTATCTATCTATCTATCTATCTATCTATCTATCTATCTATCTATCATCTATCATCTATCTATCTACCAGAGTGGAATGGGGGGGGGAGAGAGAGAGAGAGAGAGAGAGAGAGAGAGAGAGAGAGAGAGAGAGAGAGAGAGAGAGAGAGAGAGAAATGTGAGAAATCTTGATCAGCCAGCCTCCGCACGTGCCCTGACAGGTGATCGGCCACAACCCAGGCCTGTGCCGTGACTGGGAATCTAACCAGCAACCCTTCAGATGCTAAACCAACTGAGCCACTCTGGTTGAGCACCCTAGCATTTTACTAAGGATTTATCTCTCCAGTTTAGCTGGGTGCTAATTTCATGCATATTTTACCACTTGGATGCCTAGTATTTGTCAAGTGCTCAATGCATTACTTGTAAGTAAGTGATCTCTTTCTTAAATCCAGGTCATAGCCTTCTCTATTTTGGTGGGTTTGTGTGCCACCCCTGACCCTGTGCTCCAACGGTTGCAACAAATGCTCCTATAACCTTGACATACAGAGCTGACATTTTCATGGGTTTGTCATGTGGTGAAATGGCTTTGAGTAAGTAGATTTTTAGCAAATTAACCCAAAATAGTTCAAATTAATCTAGAGCATTCCAAACTGCTTCTTAACTCTATGCCTTTAAGTGAAGTCCTCATAGCTCTGAAGTGTAAAATTAGAAAACACCTAACGTATTTTTTAGTGATGTTTAACAAGTTTTCCATTATCTTTCCTCCCGTTATTAATGAAATATAGTAGTAAAAATAATTCTTTATATATATAAATTAAAATCTTATATATAATATTTTAAATATATAATGTTTCAAAAGCTTACATATATAATATTTTAAAATATGTATATAATCTTTTAATTTCGTAAAGGAGAGTCCTGGAGCTAGCACGGGCTAAATAAACAAACACTGACATGGAGTCTAGAACTTAGACTCCAGTCCTAATACACTTAAGTAAACTCGATGCCTTAATACTCAAATGTTTATTTCCATAAAACAGAGGTAAAAGACCAGCCTCTACCTTCCTTGGAAACAGCATAGTAAAGGAATTGGAGGTGATAAGGTAATTACTGTGATCTTCAAGGAAGGAAAGAGTAAATTAACTGAGCTTTATTAATAGTCACCAATTTTACAAGCTCCAATGTGATATTTACCTAACACCTCTGCTCAGGAAATGGTGTTAGATACAGTTTTGACCATGAGGGAGCAATCATTTCATTCAAACGAATAAAGTGAATACATAAAACTATGGGGCAGAATACAATAAATGCTGCAAGGTAATAGAAATAAGATGCAGTGTTGACAGCAAGGAGACAAACTAACATTAGAGATGTGTGTAGAAGACTGAAAAGGTTTGAGTAGATGAAAAATAGCAAGGACATTGTGAGAACAGCATGGGCAAGGGTTTAGAATTGGGGAACCCTAGTACCCATGTGTAAACTGTGTTTAGGGGAGAAATGGGAAACGATAGTGGATATATCCATTTGGGGTCACATTGCATAGAGATTTCTGTTGTATTTGGTAGGCAATTAAAGCTGAAGATTTTAAGACAGAGATATGAGAGATAAAATACAAGAATATAGTTAGTCTGGCATTTGGGATAATTTGGAGAAATGGAGCATGAGATTGATTCCAATTAGACTGGAATCAAAAGAGTTTCAAGTATTGAAAAGCAGAAAGCAGATAATAGAACCTGGAACCTCTTTCCAAGTGCTAGTCAGAAGTCTAGTGACTATAGTTACAGACAAGGAGTGGAGTGAGACAGGGGGCAAATGCTCCATCTTGTGACACAGGGTCCGTAAGAACTGGCTCTTGCTTCTTAGCATCATCTCCCGCTGTTTCCCCAGATTTGTTTCTACAGCTGTCTGGAATCACGCACATCACCTCAACCACTCAATAAAATTCTCAGCAACTCCCGCTTTGCTTCCTTTTTGCCTGGAGCACTCTGCCCCCTTTCTCTGCTGCCCAGTTAATTTCCACTGGTCCTCCTCTGTCCACTCTCTCCTTCCTCCACCCTCTTCTTACACTGATTTAGGGGTTTGCAGTTATAATTCCACTCCCTCTTGTAGATTTTATACTCTAGAGCAGCGATTTTCAACCCTTTTCATCTCATGGCACACATAAACTAATTACTAAATTTCTGTGGCACACCAAAAAAATTACATGTTTTGACAATCTGACAAAAAAAGTATAATTTTGATTCATTCATACTGGATGGTTACTTGTTGTGTTAGCTATTGTCATTTTTTTCTTTTAAAAAATCTTTATTGTTGAAAGTATTACAGAGGTCCTCCTTTCCCCCCATTAACCTCTTTCAGCCCGCTCCCGTCCCCCGCCCCCCAGGCCCTCACCACTCCATTGTCTGTGTCCACAGGTTATACATATATGCATACAAGTTCATTGGTTGAACTCTTCTCACCCACCCTCCCCTTCCTTCCCTCTGAAGTTCAACAGCTACTCATGCTTCTATGTCTCTGAGTCCATTTTTGTTCATTGGTTTATTTGGTTCATTAGAGTCCACATATGAATGAGATCATGTGATACTTATCTTTCTCTGACTGGCTTATTTCGCTATTAGCTGTTGTCATTTTTTTATTTGACAATCTAAGGAAAAGAGGTCATTGCCCCTGACTAAATAGTCAGGCATTGCCTGTTTTAAAAATTCTTGTGACACAGCAGTTGAAAATCACTGTTCTAGATCATAACCACCTATTTTCTTGTTTTCTCCAGATTATGAGCTGTAGGAAGCTGGAACCACTTGACTGAGCAGCTAGTACAGTGAATGACATTGAATAGGTGTTCAATAAATGTTAGGTGGATAAATAATGACCAATTTACTAGTAGTAAGTTCCTGATGAGCCAAAGCAATAATCTGCGTCTGCTCCTCCCCTCTCCCCACCTCCCCACACACATCTTGCAATATTGTTACAGCAAATACACAGCAGTGTATTTCATATTTTGATGCAAATGCTGATGTCAGGAAAGTCAGGGAAGGTTTCATATCCAGTAAAACAATGCGGGAGAGGGTGAATTAATATTTCAAAAAAGAGAACAAAGGAAAGAATAAGGTAAGTGACTATTTAAGATTTATCTGTTATTGGGATATGAGGGCTTAATCTTTGTTGGGTCCCTCCTGAGATCTAAGTAAAGAAAGGGAATGTTAAAATGGGAAAGGGAAAAACCTATTTGAAGCTATGAAACACAGACATCACAGAATTATTTCAGCAACATTTTATTGTTAGAAAAAGTTTCAAAAGATAAATCAGCATGAACTGCCTGGGGATTATGTTATGGGAATTTTGATTATCAAATAACAAAGAATTACTCCAAGTGGCATATTTGTAGTCATTTCTTGCTAGGGATGAAAGAAGATGATGTAAGCTTTAAGAGTAAAGTAACGTGTGATATATTTTGGAAGAAATAACTGGAAAAAAATAACAAGAACTTCTGGCGTGATGTTCCAGGAATACAGCTAAGTGGGCCAAGATTTTATTAAAAGAAAAAAATGCATATTACAGAAATGAGAAGACGATGTTGCATGGGCAAAGAGGCACTGTGATGCTTTAAGCTGTCTGAATAAAATAGAAGATGGCAATGGGAATATGAATAAGAGGCATAGAAATGGGGGCTAGGAAAAAACAGATGAAGAAAATTCTTTTCTGGGAGCTGGTTTTATAAGTAAATTTATGAATATTGATGAATTGGTTGACTTGTGCTTACACAGTAAGAATTTGCAAAAATTGTATTTAATGCGGGGATAAAAAAAAACAAACACCTTAATCTTGAGGATAAATATATTTATTCTAGGCTTTTACGATACTTAAATAGAAAACAAAAGATAGACAGAAGATGGAAAAACCAGAGGCAAACAAATTCGGTCCTGCCTGCATTTTGTAGAAGCAGGTAAAGCAGCTCTCAAAGGGAAACATATTTTTATTCATTAAAGAGAGAACAATTATTTAGAAGGATTGCAGAACATAAGCATGGAAAACAATTTCCAGAATGTTACATCAACCTGATCTTTATTTTGTTACCACAATACTATTTGTTTTAACAGACTTTTTATCCTTTATCTTATTTTTAGCTGTTAGAAGGACCAAAAGGACATTGCTATAACTCAGTCCTGCTGGTAACATTACGTTGGGACATAGATTTCAAGAACTGTATTATAATACTAGAGGCCCAGTGCATGAAATTTGTGCACAGAGGAGGGGGGTTCCTCAGCCCAGCCTGCACCCTCTCCAATCCAGGACCCCTCGGGGGATGTCTGACTGCTGGTTTAGACCCGATCCCACAGGCAGTTGGACATCCCTCTCGCAATCTGGGACCACTGACTCCTAACCGCTCACCTGCCTGCCTGCCTGATTGCACCTAACCACTCTGCCTCCTGGCCTGGTTGCCCCTAACTGCTCTCCCCTGCTGTCCTGGTCACCCCTAACTGCCTCTGCCTCGGCCACCAGCACCGCCACCGTGGCTTTGTCCAGAAGGATGTCCGGAATATGTCCAGTCTAATTAGCATATTACCCTTTTATTAGTATAGATAACAAGATTTCATGAGAGTAATTTAAGATATGGAAAGAAGAGATAAGTAATGAAAATGGACGCTTTAACTGTGTTCAGAAGAGGACAGTGAAAGTTCAAATGCAGTACTGGGGAAAGTGCTCTGGCCCAAGCATGAATGTCAGAGAAAGGTTTTTGAAAACTTCAGTCAGAATGATGGATCAAGTCCTATTCGATATCCTGACGTGTATTGGTCCAGTGGGCAGTAGGACGTTTAAACATCTTTTTATTTACTTATTATTTTTTGCAATTAGGTTTTTAAAATTTATTTTTATTGACTCTATTGGGATGACATTGGTTAATAAAATTACATAGGTTTCAGGTGTATAGTTCTACAATACATCATCTGTATATTGTATTGTGTATTTACCACCCAAGTCAAGTTTCCTTCCATCACCATTTATTCCCCCTTTACCCTTTTCTACCTCCACCCCCACCCCAACACCTCCATTCTTCTGGAATTCACTATACTGTTGTCTGTGTCCATGAGTCTTTCTTTTTTTCTTTTCTTTGCTTAATCCCTTCACCCTTCTCACTCAGCCCCCAACCTCCTTCCCTCTGACAGCTGTCAGTCTGTCCTCTGTATCTATGAGTCTGCTTCCACTTTGTTAGTTTATTTTGTTCATTAGATTCCACATATAAGTGAGATCATATGGTACTTGTCTTTATATTTAAATAGAAAATCCTATGAACAGGTGCCAACTAATGTCCTTTACTTTTAAGTTGGTCCTTTTGACCCCAAAAAATGTTATGTGAGATCCGAAGACAGTAGGTCACCCATCCTGTAAGCACTTGGATAATAGTGCTGGCTGAGGTCCTGGCTTGAGGTACTGCAAACCCATATTGGGAATGTGTTGATTTCACAAGATAAGTTACTGCATTTTCCAAAGTGAAACACGTCTAATGAAATCAACTTGGCACCAAGTTGGACTGGAGGGGTAGTGCCATATTGGGCCCTTAGTGTTAGTCTCTATTGTTGGCAGGTTTAGGCTCTTTACAAAAGCAATATTTAAGTCAGCTTTGGTGAGTGGAAGCTCATGCAGTCAGACTCACGCCTCCATCCCTACCACGATGGTTATCCTGTTCATGTGCCTATTTGCCAAGTCTGGGGTGGTCAAGGACAATGGATGCTTATGTCCATTGTCAGTCATTCTGTCTGCTTCTTTACTATTATCTTCTCTGTGATATATGCTCTCTGATGGATAACATGCAATACTCTTTCCCATTTCCATGGGTCCGTATGTATCCATATATCCCTTCCAGACCTCCTTGTCTTCAATCTTATTCCTTATTTTTTATGACATATTTATTCTTGCCTGAAGCCCCTTCTCTTTTCACACACAATAAGGGATGACCAGTTGGACTATCTGAAGCCCTGTCTATTGGAAGGATTTCCCTCTCCACTTCCTTTCAGGGTTTTTCTAAGTGGGGCTGTAGAGCAGAAACCATCCATTTTATGGCTCATACTCACATACTGAGTTGCTCAGTCTGTGAAACAAGCTTGGCCATTTTCCTCTGCTACTCATGGATCATCATGGGCTTCACATCGAGCCATAGGTATGAGCTGAAAGAGATCACATCGAGCCATAGGTATGAGCTGAAAGAGAGGTGCTGGAGCCACAGTGGCAGATAAATGAGGGCCTGGGGCAGCTTCTGTGTAGCTTTGCTTGCAGTCCTGCTACTGCCTGATCCCAGATGCATTTGCATTTGGAATGCTGCTGGACCCATCCAACCTTATGGTCTGTTAGATCTGATAGAACTCACCTTACAATGGACATACAAGTTCTGTATAGTCTCGCACATATTTTCTGTGCTAGAAGAACCCCCTAATTTACTTAAGTTTCTATAATTGGGTCTCTATTATAAGCAGCTGAATATAATTTCTGACACAGAAAACTTGATATCTTATATCAGGCTACTCAAACTGTATTGTGTAAGATACTGTCAGTCCACAAACTTTTCAGTAACAGCTGCAATAAAATCAGAAGCTACCACCAAAATATGAAGAGGAATTTCTTCATTAAATGCATTGTTTAATTCACCTGATTTTTCTTTTTTGGTTGCAAGATGTTCTCAATGGACATCCTGTGTGCAAAGATGAAACAATATGTTCATTGACATTCTTGGGTAAGCTCTTTATCTCATAAGGAACCAGCAAAAAATAGTTTGCACATTGGCACCTTAAGTAGCATATACAGCCCCCAAATTGTACTTTTGAGTACAGATGCCTTGGGAGATAAGAAAAAAACCCGATAATTTAATTGTTGGTTCCATTTTGAAATTTAGACCTGCGATTATTGACTGGGGCTATTGAGAAGTCTTCCTTTAAGTAATCCCTTAAATGCATTACTATCCTAGTCTGGAAGCATGATAGTCAAAAATTATTACACATGGTTTAGTTTCACAGACTTTTGCAATCACAGCAGTGCCTGACCTTTTGTTTACTTCAAAGCAAAATGAAAACCTTTCATCATGTGCATCTGAGGATGCCAATTTGTCTGACATCAAACTTCTATGAGAAAAACAAAGCAACTGTTTTACACATAGATTCTGTGTCAGTTTCAGAGAGGAGACTGAATTAAATGGTTTACCTATACACCTCCCCCTTCCTCCCTGCCACTCTAGATTCTGCTGTGTTTATCAGAAGATGTTTTCTATGGGTGGCAATAAATAGACAGAGATGAGTAAACCTTCAAGGACAGTCTTCATTAGTCTTCAATGCTAAAATTAGTTCAGCTCCAACCTGAACTACTACAGCTCTACCTTTATTAGGAAATCATGGAATTAACACCAATGGCTACTCATTACTCTAGATCCCATTACTCTTAAAAATCCCAGTGAAGGGGAAAAAACCACTCTACTCCAAGATCATATTGTTCTTGGAAAGCACTTTTTCTGCATATATGCACAGATTTTTCTTACCATGTGAATTCAATTGGCATTAATTCCATTAGAAATTCTGTAGCAGAAACATTCTTCCTTGCCAAGTGATTGGATGGAACAATTCTCATTACCCTGTTAGTCTAAGGCGGTCAGACTTATGGATATGGCAAGGATAATGCTTTCTTCACTAGAGAACTTGATGTTCTTAGTCTGCCTTTCAAGCAAATGTATTCTTTGAAGAAATTCTAAGGCTGGTCCAATAGAAGACACTTCTAGTTAAATCATCTGCAAATCAGTGGAGGATGCTTATATAAAGAGGAACAAAAGCTAGAATTCCCACTTTTAAATAAAAATTGTCTTTGATAATGGGGCATCTTAAGTCCCTATGGGGTTAGAAAGGGAAGAAAATAAGAAACAAACATTTTCAACAGTGACTGCTCCTGAAAGAAACCAGAAAGGAGAGAAGGTCCAGGTGAGAGAGAGGCCTGGAGAGGGTGGAAGTGAGGAAGGCATCGCCAATGGACTCAGACCTGCTTGGGTTTCCTTCCTTCTCAGGTCAGTCCTTGGGGGTGGGGGTGGGGTGAATTGGGCTCTCTCCTGTCTTGTCCTTCTCGTTTTTCTTATTCTAAGGACTTAATGTATATGCATTTAGTTCAACTTATAGGAGAACAAATCAGGTCACTCTCTTATAGGCATATCTGATATGAAAAACATTTCACAGCTGGTATGGTGTGGGCACTGGCCAATCAGAAAATAAATCACCATGATCAATCAGAATGATCACAAGCCACAAATACAGTGGCCATATAATGAATTGTCCAAATCAGGATGCGTTTGAGGATGAAATGAAGCACAATTAATCATTATGACAGAATGAGAGGCATTAAAATGGGACCATCCCAAGCACACTGGGATGTATGGTCACTCTGGCCAGAAGCAAACATTAAGATTCTACGGGTATGTACTGGTTGAATAAAATTAAAAGTTTGCCTGGGGGTCTTTTTCAAAGTTAAAACATTTTGTGTACCTAGTGAACATATTTACTTTTAAGAGCATTTGAAAAATTTATCTAAAACTGACTTCTAGAGCCCATTTCTGAGAGAGAGCAGCCTACAGACACACCTGCATGAAGAGTCAACAGGGTTTTGGACTGTGCTCTACTCTAGGCAGATGCACAAACAGAGATGTAGATATAGAAATAAACACAGATAAATGTAGACATTTAGAACTATCATAATAGACCTTGAGTGCTTACTGTAAGCCAGGCTTTTTCAACTTTACAAATGATGAAATTACAGTACCAAGAGGGTAAATGATTTAACCACTTGGCACATACCACATCGAGCTGGTATGGGGTGATATTACAGCTTTTACTCTTTAATGCTATGTGATAGCACCTGCTAATATGTAATGCCTACCTTATTGCTGACATTTTGCTGTTTTGCTTATAGTCTTATCAAGCAGGGAGAGACAAATAAATCTACCAACTATAATTCCACATAAAGTTCATTGTGAGACATGCACAGAAAACTTCCTGGAGGAGGATGGCTCAAGGTGAATTTCTAAGGATGAATAGGAAATAACCAGACACAGAGAGATGTATGTGTGCAAAGACAGCCAGTACAAAACCCTGCATAACTTGTTTGGGAATTGGAAGTATTTCGGGATAGCTGTAGGTGAGGTGATAGTCTCTTGAGCTGAGCTAATTAAGGTGGCAGAATTCAGTACAGCTTTGGGAATCATAGTAACAATGTGATTTATTTGCATTTTCAAAAGATATTTCTGGCAGATTAATCAGGGGCTGGTTTGGTGGCACAGAAATCAACTAGGAATTATAGAAATTTAGATGAGAAGAAACTGTCTTGAAAAAACTCCCATCACTCTCTTCCTCGCTTTCAAAGCACTAAGAGTTACAAGTAAAGAGTGAAAAGAAAACAGCAAGAATTGTACACTAAGGGATGAGGCTAGTAAGTGGAAGAGAGATGGTTTGGAAGCTTCAAAAGAGACCAGGAGATCTAACAAATGGAAGATGAGGGAAAGGAGAGGAGCAGGAGGGAGAGGTGAGGAGGAAGAAAGAGGGAGGGAGAGGGATCCCCTTCTGTTGCTTACTTCTCATTTCTGCTCTATATTTTTGTTTCTTTTGTCCAACTGTCTGCCCATGCAACTACCCTCAATTTTGTTGCCTTTGCCTCCTTCTCTCCTTTCACATAGTTGGTCAATGTAATTACCCCAGTTTATTGTCGTCTTAAGAAGGGAAGCATGCTTCAGTAAAAGCAAGATCAAACCAGAGACATCTTGGCTGAGTTGTTGATAACTTCTTTTTACCTCTTCTATTCTTTAGGGTTCACATTGAGGAAGGTGGTAAGTGAAGCTGAGGTAAGAAAAATAAGGACCCACATCATTTTTTGGGGGTGACTGTTCAATGACTAATTATTCATTTAACTTATAACTCACTCAGTGTTATGTGTATGAAGTGATCCACATTGAACTAGGCTGAAACAGATTTTGCCCATCACTCACTTCTTGAATAATCCTCCTCTTGCCCTGTGTGTGTGTGTGTGTGCGTGTGTGAGAGAGAGAGAGAGAGAGAGAGTGTGAGAGAGAGAGAGAGAGAGAGAGCTCAAAACAATGATTAACTGTCATTAGAGAGATAAACATGTAGAATTGTGTTTTTAGAGCTAGAAACCTTAGAAAAAAACGTATTCTGATTTCTTTATTTGTTGGATAAAGCCGAAGAAAGGAAAATGTAAATGAATTACTAAGGGTCTGAGAAAATTACCCTCTTATGGACTAGAGAGTGTGAACCTTTTATATTATCAATATACATTTGGCATATTGGGTATTATGAAATGGTATATTAGAAGAGAGCTTTCAGTTACAAATATATGACTTGCAAAGGCTGGTTATCTTAAATGTGATTTTCAGATAACAATTGCATCAGTTTGTTTGGGCTGCCATAACAAAGGACAGACAGGGCAGTTAAAAGCAACAGTAACTTATTTTCTCACGGTCCCAGGTGCTAGAAGCCCGAGATCAAGCTATTGTCATGGCTGGTTTCTGCCGAGGCCTCTTCTTGGCTTGTAGGCTGAATTCTCCCTTTGACTTCACATGGCATTGTGTGCACCTCTGTCCCAATCTCCTCTCTTATAAAGATACAGGTCCTGTTGGATTAGGGCCCATCCCAATGACCTCTTTCATCTTCATTGCCCCTTTAAATACCTTACCTGCCAATACAGTTATATTCTGAGGTACTGGGGGTTAGGACTTCAGCACATGAATTTGGGAGGGGATCCAACTCAGCCTATAACAATACTTATGCCAGAAATATTTTTGTGTGGAAACACATTTATAAAAAACATTCGATAAATGTATAAGAAAATAGAATTTATATAAAAAAGGATAAGAACTTAAAATAATTTGCACTAATATTTTTAGGGACCCACTTGCAATAATGAAGCGGGACTAGACAGAGAGTTGAAGAAAAATTAAAAGAGGAAACAAATCAGTCATCATGGGCATAAAAAGAAGAAAGAGAATGCAGAACAAAGTAAGAGGATTAAAAAAAGGTAAGCCTGCAGAAAGTAACCTGGAAATAGAGGAGCTTTGTTTGTCCATTTGTGTCTGTGTTTTTCTAGCAGCACTGTTGGAATTGTTCCATGTGGTCCAATTTATTCTATTAATAAAATCTGATGATTTAAGACATTAGAAATAGGAAATGGAAATATATGATATTTTCCCAGCCAAACCAAACTCACCCCTTTGACTCTTATTTTCTGAGGTTGGCCCCCTATAGACATTACTTTTGCCAACTGCTAATACCACAGAAACACCAAAACCTCAGGTTTAAAACATGCCTGGACATTTTTAAGTTAAAGAACATTCAAATTTGAAAACTAAATATCTTTCTGAATTTTCATATGGGTATAGACTGCTTATAGTTCCAACATTTTCTCTTACTATACATTTAGAATAACATTCACTGGATCAAAAAAAAATCTAATTTTAATGTTGGAAAGATTGATTAAAGTTTCTAAGCAGAAAATAAGCACTTCATCTAAGTTTTGGACTCAAAAACCCCACCATAAAGTAGAAATAATGTGTGAGGTACGTTTTTATGCTTGACACACTCTTTTAGTATCAGATACTCCTGCAAGAAACTTCTAAACAATAGAAATATTCATAAAACAGCTTATGCAAGTAGCATATAATTAATCCATGAGCAATTTAGTTCCACTCAGGCATTTAGAAGATAAAGGTTATCCATTTCCATATATTTAAAAATTTCAGCCAAAAATATTTAACCGTGCAACTTCACAACATAAAGGAAGAAATACACCTAAAAGTGAAAAATGTGTTTTGCAATGAATCTGCCTCGCTATGGTACGAGTGTGCACTTATATGGGCCATGTGTGATGGAGGAGAGTGGCTACTGGGTGGGGGTCAGTGATAGCCTGTGATGCTTCCTGGTCTCATTTGTTCCTGATCAGGCAGCTGGGCTCTGGCAAACCCAGACCAGGAAGGTAGAAAGCAGAGCCGATTTGACTTTCAGTTATGTGTTTCAGAGGGAATGGGGCATAGAACACACACTTGATCTGCCGTTAAATATTTCATTTCAAAGCTGAACCCTAAATGGCAGCATACAATTAGATTACTTTTAAAGGATAAATGTCTTATTTGCTTATTCTGAACTCCAGGGTGGCATCTTATGATGGTGTAGCATAAGAATACTAAATGGAAAGACGAAGACCTGACCAGGTGTGGCTGGGAAGGTGCTTCTGTTTCCTTGTCTAGAAAATGAAATGATTGATGTAGACGAGTATAGATTGTATGCAGTGGCCCTTAAGTAAATCTGGCTTGCAGATGTGGTTTTGGCCTTCACCATATTGTAAGATGTGTTAACTAGGAATAATATTAAAAAAAGCAGGAGTTTTCACTAAAATATAGATTCCTGGCTTCTCTTGAAAAATGGAAATGTCTGGTAACTCGGGCCCCACAGTTTTGCAACTCAGCAATACAGTGGCGCTGAGTGCAGCAGCCCCGTTTGAGCTAATCGAGAAGGCACTCTAGGTTATCCCGCTGCCAGCCATAGGCGCCATTCAACTTGCTACATTTATTTACTTTACCTGCCTGACCTTTTTAGACATTTTAATTTTCCATCCCTCATATAGAATGATGGTTTCTAAATGTGTCCAACAGATCCCTAGACATTTAGAGGAACCTCACGAGCAATCAAGAGACCACGAATGGACCTAGCCAGTGTGGCCCAGTGGTTGAGCATCGACCCTTGAACCGGGAGGTTACGGTTCGATCCCCAGTAGGGGGCATGCAGGAGGCAGTTGATCAATGATTCTGTCATCGTTGATGTTTTTATCCCTTTCTCTCCCTTCCTCTCTCAGAAATCAATTAAAAAAAAAAGAGACCACAGAGGGGATGCCAACCTCCCACTACACCCTGCTTTCAATCAGAGTTTCATTTTTATTTGTTTCATATATTAGGATATAAAATTACTCTGGGGCACAGATTTTTAGTTAATCTTCTCAAATCTCTTCTGTCCTCCATAGTAATTACATTTTACCTGGGCACATGACTATTTAGAATAGCCTCTTTTGCATCCAGGCACCGCCACGTGACTGATTTCCAGATGTAGGAGCAGAGTGATGTGTGCAATATTCAGATTGCGCCTGAAATAGGAATTTGATGAGCAACCAGGAACATGATAGAAGGGCCCTGGGTCCCTAGGTGACCTCAGAGGCCAGCGTATTCCTACTAGCATTGCTTGCCAACTTCTGCAGTGTTAGTTACATAAGAGAAAAATTAACTTCCATCTTGCTTAAGCCAAAGTTAGTTTGGGTCTCTATTACACACACATCTAAAACTGTACTTGAAATTAAAACAACCTCTTAGGTTCTTTCAAGTTCCAAGATTCTCTGATTATTTTACTCTTGGTTGATTTTGAATATTTTGAGTAATTTTAACTGAAAAAAGACAAATTATTATTTTAAACTTTTTGAATTACTTCCTTGAATACCTTTTTTTTTTTCCTGAGTGGAACAAAAATTTATTTTCAGTCATGCACATGGTTATATTTTCATGAAATGATTATGCAAACATGCCAGAGACCTAATGTATACTGAACAGGGAGTGTTCTATTCTTTTTCTTTCCAAATAATCAAGTGTTAAGGACACTCTTTGCAGTTCAATTTCATCCAGAGAATGAATTTGCCCCAAGGGGGTCGAGTTAAATGGGCAAAATAAATGATGTGAGTTTTCTCTATTTAACTATGTAGATGGCTCGAGTAGAAAAAAGATAAAGTTACGAGGCTGCCCAAGGGAGGTCTTTGAGGTAGGCTGTTTCAGGCTCAATTTAAAATCTGGCGATGATGGTCCCTAAAACTTGGACTGCGATAACTGTTGTTACAAATAAACAGAGGGTTTCGTTTTTCAAAGTCTGAGGAAACAGAAAAGTTCTATGGCAATACATTTTATTTTCTCTCATTTTAAAAATATTCTACCTGAGTAGAGACTACTGATGTAACTTATAATTTTAAAGATATGCAGCTGCCTAGCAAAATTAATGGATTGTTCAAGATAAGAAAAAAATCCAAGACAAACCAACTTTGGATGCTACTCAAAAGGTGCCTTGGAAATGACGTTTTTGGTGAGTTTAAAATTAACTCCTCCCCACCCAGCAACCTGTTATATAATATTCACAAGATCCTGGGAAATGTTCATATCTTAAAACTTGGAACTAAGAGCAGCTACCATAGAGATGATATGGTTAGAACTGGTTATGATGAAACTCTTATGTTGGGTCACACATATGCTTGATCTTTGGAAAATAAAGCTCTTTCTTCATGATGATTATGGAATGTATTTGCAGTGATGTAAATATCTCACAACAATAAACTACTCCTTGAGAATCAACAAATCTTTAGACACTAGACCATTATAAAGAAAGCTATAGCTATTAGGCATTAATGGCTTAATTCAGCTTTCAAATATCCCCAATTTGCTCACTTGGCTTACTAAAGTGCAAAAAACCATTCTCACAATAGTTGGGCAGAGAAAAACATTCATTTTAAAGGTGAATTATTTAAATTCATCTCATTACATGTATAAAATTTAAAAAGAAATCTGTTTTCTATCTAAATCAGATGAGAATATTTGGAGGTAGGAGTTATTTTAAAGTCATTAAATAACATATTTGTGTCCAATGGTCAGAGAGACATGTTAGTTTCCTTTTCTTTGGTTGAATTTCAGAACTGAGTATGTAGTTTCAAGATTTATTGAAGAAAACCTTAATATTTCTCCCTAATTTGCTGAGTCAGAAAATGAAATAATTTATGGAAAATCAATATCTCGCAGGAAAGTTTAAGATTGCTGGGTACTTTGATTTTATTCTGAAATAAGTATATTTAACTGTAAAATCTTTTCTCTTACAACATGTAATAGTGATGTAGTGAGCCATTTGGCCTTGGGTGTTTACATGTTATCTATGCTAACACCCTGAAATTTCTGTTTTATTTCTACATATATGAATATGAAAGAGAATGAGCCTCCTTATATTAAAATAAACACAGTGGTTTGGGTTCTGGTTTGTTACTTATTTTTAACCTTGGTAAGTTTTTTAGCTTCTCCATGCCTCAGTTTCCCTACCATAATGATGGAGATACATGTTTTCCTAGTCATTGCCTGGGCTGTTGTCCTGAGAAACTCATGGTCATTTTGCATCCAAAAGTCCAAATAACTGGGTGGCTACTTTGAGTAAACATTGCAATGGATGCTCTATTATAAAATAAGATGCTGTTGCTGAAACCGGTTTGGCTCAGTGGATAGAGCATCGGCCTGCGGACTGAAAGGTCCCAGGTTCGATTCCAGGTCAAGGGCATGTACCTTGGTTGCAGGCACATCCCCAGTGGGGGGTGTGCAGGAGGCAGCTGATCGATGTTTCTCTCTCATCGATGTTTCTAACTCTCTCTCCCTCTCTGTAAAAAATCAATAAAATATATTTTAAAAAAATAAGATGCTGTATTCTGAGCGTAATTAAATATTGATGCCTGTGGCAGTAATGAAAAGGAGCCCCTGAGAGCTCCTCTTGCAGAGGGCATAATAACGGATGGTCCCGCCTACTGCTGTTCTAAGTCCACCACTGCATTCGTGCAGAAGCCACACTTAACATGGGCTGCTTCGAATCTGACTAAATGTGGCAGGAATACTAGGTCAGAGCCATTCCTGGGAGAGAAATGACTCCTTGGGTGATGAATTTGTCTCAAGGACTTCCTGGCAACCAAGGTGAACTTCCTTAGAATTGCACTGCAGTCCAACCTTCCATCCTTCCCGCTTTCCTTCACTGGGGTCAGACCTGCATCATTATCTGACAGCTCCCTGAGCCTCCTCTGGCTCTCTCCTCATTTTCCCTCACAGGTATTTCCTCCAGTAAATCTCTTGCATGACTAATCCCATCTTGATGTCTGCTTTTACACAATCCCCTTTTGAAGAAGGATCCCTTTGAGCATTGCATTGTGAAATGTTTCTATGGTTTTGTAACTTGGTAGCTAAATTTCCTATCAACCTGTATTATCCCTTTACATGAGGATAAACAATAACCTATTTTATTCCAGGCAACAACACAGACATTTCCAGCTATTACATTTTTTCTTTATGAATTATAGCAATGGTTTGTAAGAAACACATGTGATGCTTTTTATGACACTATTTCAAAAGAACGTGAGTAACTATCCTCTTAAGAATAATAAGGATAGCATGCGAACAAAGGAAACATGCATGCATGGCATGGTTTCGAGCCACTGTGACCATTTCTTTCTCTCATTTCTCCCCAAACACCTATCAAAATAGCGACAGCAAAGCCAATGGAAAGTATTTTTATTTCTTTGTAACAAAGACATAATTATTAGACCAGCTCACTTGAACAAAGTGGAAATTTAAGAATAATTCAGGCACAAGTTCTGTTTTTACTGAACGAACTGAATAATTGTGAGTGCTAGTTGAACAAAAATACTTTCAGACACTTTTATACTTACTTATGCTGTACTTAAGTTAAATATTTCTTATTTTTTCACTTATACACATATTTTTCAATTGCTTCTTAATCATCTTATAAAAATTATATAATAATCTGTCTACAGGTTACATCATGTCTTACATAGTCTATTCTATTGAATGTTTAGATTGTTTCACATTTTTTACTGCTGAAAATAATGCTGCTTTGTGCAGTTTTATACATTTAGAATTGTTTGGTTAGGATAGATTCCTACAGGTATAGCCATTACAATAGCATATTAACTAATTTGTTTCAAAAACATTTGTATCAGTTTATACTTCCCATAGAAATTATATAAGATTATTCCTTTCACCACACCTTGCTAAACTGATAGCATTACCTTAACTTAGAAAACAAAATCTCCAATAATTTTACATAGAAAAGAGGATATTTCACTGAAGTGTGGCTAACTAGTTGCCCAAATTCTATGTTTATTATAGAATCCTGTTTAGATTTTGTGATCTATTTTTCTTGTCTTTTACACATTATTTTCTTATTTGTATGAGTCTTCAGCTAATAAATACATTACTCTTGCTCTATGGTATTGGAATCCATTATTTTTTCCCAAAGTGGTTGAACCCTCCTTTTTGTTTCTTTGTGTTTTACCTCATTCATTCATTCAATTAGCATCTATTGAGTACTTACATATTTTAGGCTCAGTGCTGAGAGCTGAGGATAAAGTTTTGAACAAAGACCAATTCCCGTTCAATTATAGCTTGTACAGTATATCAGTAGAAACAGAGAATTAAACAAGCAGTTATCAAAAACATATGATATGTGCTAGATTAGGGAGCTAGGAACAGGCAGCTATTAGTATTCTTTACAGGCCATCTAACTCAATTTAGAGGGATCAAGGAAATGCAGTTGGATGAAGAGGTAGGAATGGAGAATGGAGCCAGCACACGAGACTGGAGAGGGCAGAGGAGGTAAGGTTGGAATGATTTAAGTAATGTTAAGGAGTTTGGCTTTTATCACAAGGATTATGGGAGCTAATTTAATAATTGTAGTAGGAGAGAAACATGATGAGATATCATTCTGGCTGCTGTGCGAGGAATGGCCAAAAGAGCAAGCCTGGAGGCAGGACTGGTGGAGTAACCCAGGTGAAAGGCAGTGGTGGCCTGGATAGACAGTGTGTCAGTGGGCACATTCCAGAAATATTTAGGGCATAAAATCTGCAGGACTTGGGGTGGGATGTAAGCAGCAAAGGGAGATGATAGCTTTCCAGGCTTCTGACTTACGTAAATGGAAAGGGGTGCCGTTTTCTGCAGGAACAAGTTGGCAGGAAGGTGGTGGTTATAGGTGCTTAAAAGCCATGTTTGCATATAATAACATTCTTGGCAATTTGCTATGAGTTAAGATTAATTCCTGGTCATATTTATTTTAAGTAAGTAATTTTTATTTTCTTTTGGCCTTACTTAAATGGAGATTTGTGATTTGCTTGAGGAGAAAATTTCCAGTCATTCTAAATAACAAGAAGTAGCTTATCCCTTGGGATTTCCCAGACTGATGAGAAACTGTTGGGTCTAATTACATAATTGTTAACAACCTTAAAATGACATTCAAGATTTAGTTGACAATAAAGACAAAGATGTTTTAAAAGAATAGACAATTACTTTTATCCATAAGAAGTACACATAACTAAATGATCCAGGGATGGTTTAAAATGTTCCCAATTTGAAACATCTTCACTATCTTTTATCCATAGTGACCCCCAGCAGGTACATGGGTTTAGGATCGCTTCTTATCCATCTTTAGAATTAGGTGAAATGTGACATATGGATGCATAAGATGTGAGCCTCTTTCTGGGAGGAGAGAAAAGTTCTTTCCTGCAGGGAATGTGTCCCTCCATATCCCGGAGAGGGGAAAGTAAGGGCATAAAGCAAAGAACCTGGGTAACCCTCAAAAGGATGGTAAACAAAATAAGATATAAATGATCTTGGCAAAAGGTCCTGGGACCCAAACTTTTATGATAGTTAAGTGTCTTTTGGGCTTACCTACGAGACAAAAAAATTTGTTTGCTAAACAGTAGTTGGGAACATTTCTTGTACTTTATAACCTTCTTAATGGATCACTTGGAAGCTGAATAAATTCCTTTGGGGATTATTGTGTTCTCAGGTATACTAGACTCTTGAGCAAGTGTGCCTCTGAAACTGGCCATGATAACTTTAAATCCCACAGTGTTAAAAATAGCATTTTCTCTCTCTCTGTGTAATCATGTAGTCCTATAGAATACTAGAGGATCAGTGCATGAAATTCATGCACAGGTAGGGTCCCTAGGCCTGGCTGGTGATCAGGGCCAATCTGTGGAGCAACCGCCAGGGCATTCGGGGGTGCCCCCACTGGCACCCTCCTTGGCTGGCCTGGCACCGCCCTTACTGACCCCACCCCCTGCCTCTGCCTGTTGGGACCTGCGGGCTGGGGGCAGCTCCTGCATTGAGTGTCTGCCCCCTGGTGGTCAGTGTGTGTCATAGCAACCGGTTGTTACGCTGGTTGTTCTGATGTTTGGTCAATTTGCATATTAGGCTTTTATTATATAAGATTGCTACAGTTTAATTTTGTGTCCACAAACTGCCACACTGAATATTAATCTATTATTATTTTGGCTTAATATTCAGTCTGTGCTTTTATAAAAGCAAACAAAAGACTTTGAAAGAGCATAGAGCATGCCAGTGAGTGTGGGTGAGTGTTAGAATTCTTATTGCCTAACTGTAGCCAAAATGATACATGTCCCAAAAATATTATTTGGTCTATCCTGTCAAAACTAGAGAAGACTCACATCCAAAGCATTTGTTTCCCATCTAATGGATGGCCCAAATGGCTGGCTGGCAAAAGTAACTGTGTGACTTATATTTCCAATTTGAAGGCTGGTCAGTCAAACCAGAAATCATAATCTCTAAGACAGAGAATTTAGAGTTGTACTTACTAATTTTGATTTTCTCTCCATATAAAACACGTGGTGGTAACCTAACTCTTCTAATCTTGAACAAAAGAAAAACCATGAGACTGTGATTGGTTTCTTAGATAACCTAAGGTGCTACTTCAAATTCTCTAAGGCCCCGGAGAATCCCATTTCTTTCATTGTGTCACTCTGTGGACTAATTTTTCAGGACATTTTTAAAGAAATCACTGCTTTATATTTTGTATATATGGCTTGTTATCTCATTTCTCCAGGATGAATGAGTGCATTAGAAGGACTCTTTATAATAAAGTTCAAACCTGGAAAAACATTTTTATTTTATTTTTTTTTTCATTTTTATATTAAGGTATTATATGTGTAAATATCTTACACATATTGCCCCCCCAACCCACTCCCATTCATGCCCTCACCCCCCAGTGTTTTGCGTCCATTGATTATGCTTATATGCATGCATACAAGTATTTCAGTTGATCTCTTATCTCCCCCACCTCTCCCTAGCCTTCCCGCTGTAATTTGACAGTCTGTTTGATGCTTTACTGTCTCTGTATCTATCTTTTTGTTCATCAGTTTATAATGTTCTTTATTATACATAAATGAGTGAGATCATGTGGTATTTTTCTTTCATTGACTGGCTTATTTCACTTAGCATAATGTTCTCCAATTCCATCCAGGTTGCTGCAAATGGTAAGAATTCCTTCTTTTTTATGGCAGCATAGTATTCCATTGTGTAGATGTACCATAGTTTTCTGATCCAGTCATCTGCTGATGGGCACACACCTAGGCTGTTTCCAGATCTTAGCTATTGTAAATTGTGCTGCTATGAACATAGGGGTGTATATATCCTTTCTGATTGGTGTTTCTAGTTTCTTAGTATATATTCCTAGGAGTGGGATTACTGGGTCAAATGGGAGTTCCATTTTTAGTTTTTTGAGGAAAATCCATACTGCTCTCCACAGTGGCTGCACCAATCTGCATTCCAACCAGCAGTGCACGAGGGTTCCTTTTTCTCCGCATCCTCACCAACACTTCTCGTTTGTTGATTTGTTGATGATAGCCATTCTGACAGGTGTGAGATGGTATCACATTGTCGTTTTGATTTGCATCTCTCGGATAATTAGTGACTTTGAACATGTTTTCATGTGTCTCTTGGGCTTCCTTCTGTCTTCTTTTGAAAAGATTCTATTTAGGTCCGTTGCCCATTTTTTTATTGGTTCATTTATCTTCCTTTTATTAAGTTGTATAAGCTGCCTATAGATGTTGGAGATTAAACCTTTATCAGTGATAACATTTGCAAATATGTTCTCCCATACAGTGGGCTTTCTTGTTGTTTTGTTGATGGTTTCTTTTGCTGTGAAAAAGCTTTTTATTTTGATGTAGTCCCATTTGTTTATTTTCTCTTTAGCTTCCATTGCTCTAGGAGCAGTATCAGTGAAGAAGTTCTTTCGGCATATGTCTGAGATTTTGCTGCCTGTGGATTCCTCTAGTATTTTTATGGTTTCCCGTCTTATGTTTAAGTCCTGTATCCATTTTGAGTTTATTTTTGTGTATGGTGTAAGTTGGTGATCTAGTTTCATTTTTTTGCATGTGTCTGTTCAATTTTCCCAACACCATTTATAGAAGAGACTGTCTTGACTCCATTGTATGTTCATGCCTCCTTTGTCAAATATTAATTGAGCATAGTGGTTTGGGTCGATATCTGGATTCTCTATTCTGTTCCATTGGTCTATATGTCTATTCTTGTGCCAGTAGCAGGCTGTTTTGAGAAGAGTGGCTTTGTAATACAGCTTGAAATCTGGTATTGAGATCCCTCCTACTTTATTCTTCTTTCTCAGGATTGCTGTGGCTATTCGGGGTCTTTTTTTATTCCAGATGAATTTTTGGAGAGTTCTTTCTAGGTCTGTGAAATATGCCATTGGTATTTTAATGGGGAGTGCATTGAATCTATAGATTGCTTTGGGTAGTATGGACATTTTAATGATGTTGATTCTACCAATCCATGAACATGGTATGTTCTTCCATCTGTTTATGTCTTCCTCTATATCTTTTTTCAGTGTCCTGTAGTTTTCCGCGTATAGGTCTTTTACCTCCTTAGTTAAGTTTATTCCTAGGTATCTTAATTTTTTTTGGTGCGATGGTAAATGGGATTGCTTTTTTTAGTCTCTCTTTCTGTAAGTTCACTATTGGTGTATAGAAAGGCCATAGATTTCTTGGTGTTAATTTTGTATCCTGCTACATTGCCGAATTCATTTATTAAGTCTATTAGTTTTTGATGGAGTCTTTCAGGTTTTTTATGTACAATATCATGTCATCTGCAAATAAGGACAGCTTTACTTCTTCTTTTCAAATTTGGATGCCTTTGATTTCTTCTTCTTGTCTAATTGCAATGGCTAATACTTCCAGTACTCTGTCAAACAGGAGTGGTGAGAGTGGGCATCCCTGTCTTGTTCCTGTTCTTAGGGGAAATGGTTTTAGTTTTTGTCCATTGAGTATGATGTTTGCTGTGGGTTTATCATATATAGCTTTTATTATATTGAGGTATGATCCTTCTATTCCCACCTTGTTGAGAGTTTTTATCAAGAAAGGGTGTTGGATTTTGTCAAATGCTTTTTCTGCATCAATTGATATGACTATGTGATTTTTATCTCTCAATTTGTTTATGTGATGTATCACATTTATTGATTTGTGGATATTGTATCATCCTTGCATTCCTGGGATAAATCCTACTTGGTCATGGTGTATGATCTTTCTGATGTACTGCTGGATCCAATTTGCTAGAATTTTGTTGAGGATTTTGGCATCTATGTTCATGAGGGATATTGGCCTGTAATTCTCTTTCATTGTGTTGTCTTTATCTGGTTTTGGTATTAGGGTGATGCTGGCTTCATAGAAGGAGCTTGGAAGTGTTCCTTCCTCTTGAATTTTTTGGAATAGTCTGAGGAGGATAGGTTTCAGTTCTTCCTTGAATGTTTGGTAAAACTCTCCTGTGAAGCCTTCTGGCCCCGGGCTTTTGTTTGCCGGAAGCTTTTTGATGACTGCTTCAATATTTTCCATAGTTACTGGCCTATTGAGCTGTTTAGATTCTTCCTGATTGAATTTTGGAAGGTTATATTTTTCTAGGAATATTTCCATTTCCTCCAGGTTGTCCAGTTTGTTGGAATAGAGTTGTTTGTAGTATTTTTTAATAATCCTTTGTATTTCAGCGGGGTCTGTTGTTATTTCACCTCTTTCATTTCTGATTTTGTTTATTTGGGTCCTCTCTCTTTGCTTCTTGATGAGCCTGGCTAGAGGTTCATCAATCTTGTTTATCCTTTCAAAGAACCTGCTCTTGGTTTTGTTGATCTTTTTTATTGTTTCTTTGGTCTCTATGTCATTTATCTCCACTCTGATCTTTATTATTTCCTTCCTTCTGCTTACACTGGGCTTTTCTTCTTGCTCTTTTTCTAACTCTTTGAGTTGTAGGGTTAGGTAATTTATTACCATTGTTTCTTGTTTTTTGCAGTAGGCTTGTAGAGCTATGAACTTCCCTCTGAAGACTGCTTTCGCTGTGTCCCATAGATTTTGGATTGTTGTGTTTTCATTGTCATTTGTTTCCATGATGTTTTATATTTCTTCCTTGATCTCTCTGGTGACCCAGTCATTGTTTAATAGCATGCTGTTTAGTCTCCATGTGTTTGATTTCTTTGGATTGTTTTTATTGTAGTTTATTGGAAAAATATTTTAATAAATATTTTTGCCATATCACACACATAATCCTATATAATAAAGAGCTAATATGCAAATGGTCGTCATGTCCTTGTGTCTTCACGCCCTTGCACCGTCATGCCCTCATGCCCAGGCATTAGGGCTGGGGGATCTGAGGCTGTGTCCCCCGCCCTGGCACTGGGGCCAGGGGTCTGAGGCCGGGCTGGGGGACCTGAGGCCATGTCCCCCACCCTGGCGCTGGGGCCGGGTGACCTGAGGCCACGCCGCTACCCAGCACTAGTGCCGGGGGACCTGAGGCCATGGGGAGGGGGACCTGAGGCTGCACCCCCCTGCCCTGGTGCTGAGGCCGGGGAACCTGAGGCTGTGCCCCTGCCCTGGAGCTCAGCTGGGGGACCTGAGGCCAGGCGGGGGGACCTGAGGCCATGCCTCCACCCAGCGCCGGGCCAGGGGACCTGAGGCTGGACCCCCCAACCCATTGGGGCTTGATGGGGGAACTGAGGCTGCACCCCCCACCCTGTGGGGCTTGATGGGGGTGCGGCTGGCCGGGTCTGGGTCTCGTAGGATTTCAAGGGGCACCTGGGTGGGCGGGGACTTGATTCTGGGTCCCGCGGTGTGCCCCAGACTCTGACAGGAGGGAGATTTTCATATATATTTTACTAATTTTCTTTCATCTCTGACACTTCTATTATAGTGAAAGGGCAAATAGCAATATTAAAATATTTTCTCTAATTAGTTCCCTTTTAATGTGTATGAATTTCATGCACCAGGCTACTAGTATATATATAATCAGCTAATTTTCTGAACTCTAAGGCTCTTTGAACTAAAGTTCTTAGTTTGCTTTCTGTCTAAGTCTGTAACTCAGCCAACGTGGGTTTTCCCAATTTCTTCATTTTAGCTCAACTCAAAAGGTGGTAGGCAATAAGCCACAGGCAAGGAATTCTGCAGGGAATAGTGAGGTCTTCTGACATGGTTCAAAATGGGCTTCTGATTTTTAGAAGAACAAAGTTTGTCCCTCATTTTTCCTTGGTGATAGGCAGTTGTGAATAGTTCCACCACTTCTTGAGCCAAATGATTTGTTCAGTATGCTTCAGGGATTGGGGCAGGGTGGTGTGGGGAGGAGGAACCTTGTTTCATGTACAACTGGCTCCTGTTGAATTGGTTTTCAATTTAGCAATGCAACTGATTTTAATCTTTATTGGAATTTTGAAGCTTTGTTTTACTTCAGGGCATAAACTGAAAACAGCACACTATTTTGGTGACCTTTGGGAAGTGATAGAAAACTCATGATAGAGCTCAATCTCACCAACTTCATAATTAGAATCCTGATCACTGTCACTGAAGTTCCTTGTGTCTAAGTTTTAGTATGTGCATCCAAACAATTATCTCCCCAACCTCCATGTATATAATTTCATAATGCTGTTAACTGTAAATATGGAAAGGGAGCTCTTTGCATGTAAGGTATTTTAGGTGGGGAATGAGTATGTTGTTGAGGAACAGAAAGTCAAAATGATTAATTGTGTACTTAAGAGCTCACCGATCAAAGATAGGCAAGACAAAATCCATTTTAAAAATAAATGAATTCTAACCAGAATCCTAGATCTCAGAAGAAAGGGTCTTTGGGGTATGTGAAGAAAGACAAAATGTTTCTTTTCCTATTTTTGGGTTTAAAAAAATTTGAAACACATGAAATTTAATTGTGGCATTTCCTCACTTTGCTTTCTGCACTTCTCTCCTGCCATCTAGCCTTCATCCTATTACCATAAGTGCTCCATTGCACATGCTATTAATGTCTAAAACTCCTTCCATGGTTCCATATGCCATGGTTACCCGCCTCTCCTAATCCAGTCAAAACTCCCAAGCCTGAGTACACCTGACCTCAGCCCTCTTAAAGAGGAAAGCAATAGGGTCAAGCAAATTATACTAACAGGTATGACAAATGGTCACAAAACCTTCATTATGATACTTATATATTAAAAAGAAGATGCTTTTCTAACCTAAATGAATCTAGGATTAATGTCATTCTGATGAGAGAAACAGGTCAGCCCCCCCACTAAACTGATTTTATTTTCATTGTTTTTTTCTCCACTTTTGTCCTATAAAGTATTTAAGAGCCACGTATTTCTCCCATAATGGCTCCCAAAGCAATAGGAATGGGTGATTCTGGTTCAGAAGGTAGTATTGGGGTGGGACATTCATTTCTATGTAGGGGTGGAGTATATGGTATATGTTTGTAGGTATCAAACTGTCTGACTATAACAGAGTAAAGAGAAAAACTGTTTACTAAATCAGAAACACCCACAAAGAGTTTAAGTTTAATTTATTTTTATATATTGTTTATATATTATAGCATATATATATATATATATATATATATATATATATATATATATATATATATATATATATATTTTGCATGATACATTTGATTGGAGCTCAGACATAAAAACTGATTCTTTGAAACTGAATTTGTAATTTATCCATTATGTTCCAATGGGGGTTAGGGTGCTATGAGTCTCTCTTTCCTCTACTCATTTTTCTATTCTGTTGAAAACTGAATCACATATTTAATCATCTTTTAGTTACTTTGAATGACCTAGATAAAATGTCAAATCACATCACAAGATCCCCAAGTCAGTAAATATTACCTTAATTTCAAAGAATTATTTTAACAGCAATGGAACATACTGATCCTGATACTCCATTTATTCTAGAAGAATTATCTTTATGAACAGTAGCAGTAAAGCCAACTCAACATTGTATATAAAAACTAGACTCCAAGGAGAAAGACTGGAAATCGAGAGATGTGATGGATGGTTATAGAAGAATTGGCTAGAAACCACATTTCTCTCTATAAAACTTACCACAATATATAGGTTTTTCTTGGCTTGAAGAAGGAAATTTTGCATGCAGTAGCTGCCAGTACTTTTCTATAATGATAATGGGAAAATAATATGGTTCAGCTTTATTTTAAAAGCATTCTGGGAGTGTTTAGGATTGATAACAATTTTTATCCTAACAAAACACATGATAAATATATTTTTAAAAAACTAGAATGAATATATATATATATATATATATATATATATATAGAGAGAGATAGAGAGAGAGAGAGAGTTATCTATATACTAGCCTTAATTATAGGTAGTGTAGTAAGTTAAATGTTTTCCATCAAAAATATTTTTCTTCTGGCTTCCTTAGAGCTTGAAAACCCGCTATTAAAGATTCATAACTTTGAATTAAGCTTTTGTTTATTTCTGCTATCTTCTTTCAAAGACTAAATGCATCTAAGTGGAATTTGTGAACAGTCATGGCTTTAAGGAGCACATCTAAATTCATTTATGTATTAAATCATTAAAAAAAGGCGTGGTATACCTGACATATCTCCTGTGTATCAGGTATCCCACCAGCACTGAGGATAGATGAGTGAGTAATTTAAGGTTTCTGCCTTCAAGATGCATTATAGCTTTTTAAACCTTAGCTTTAACTGCACTAGGATCATAAATTCCAGTATCAATGGTATGAACTTTCTTGGATGGCCTATCAGCCTCTCCAGCTCAATATATCTGTGATGAAATATATTACCTTTTCTCACAAATTGGCTATACTTTCTACCTTTCTCAAGTCTATCAGCAGTACCACCATTTTCTCAGGCAATGGAACTTTTCCTGATAACTCAATACTAATTTTTTCCTTCTCAAAACTTCATTGCAGTGAAGTCAAAACCCTACAGATTAGCACACAATTGTTCTCTAATTATTCAATCCATGATCAATTTGATTCCCAGCTATGTTATAAAATGCTTAATGGAAAAGATCACTTTTGGCCTCTTTTATATCCTCCAGACCAGAGGTTCTTCAAATGTGGACCCTATAACAAACTGCCCAGATGCATCTGATTAAGCTAAAGTTTGAGAATCACCACACTAGATCATTTGTGTCTCAAATTTTTATGTTTGCAAATCACTTGGGGATTATGTTAAAAGGCATATTCAATTTAGTTGTTTTGAGATTCTGTATTTTTTTAAAATATATTTTATTGATTTCAGAGAGGAAGGGAGAGGGAGAGAAAGATAGAAACATCAATGATGATAGAGAATCATTGATCGGCTGCCTTCTGCATGCCCCACATTGGGGATTGAGCCTATAACCTGGGCATATGCCCTGACTGAGAATCAAACCATGACTTCCTAGTTCACAGGTCAATGCTCAACCACTGAGCAACACAGGCTAGGTGAGATTCTGTATTTTTAACAAGCTTGCAGACAATGCTGATATGTTGAGGGATAGTTTAAAGATCAAAGTAAGAAAGCTTATATTCCCAAGTACAGAGACAAATATTTAGTGATTCAGTCAAGACTACCTTGGGATGAATTAGTTTATATAATTGATTGAATAAGTGTGTTCATAACTGGAGAAAATTACATTGAGAAGGATAAGGAGAGCAAAGGAAGATAAAACTTACCTATGAAACAATTTTAACCAAAGACTTACCTGACAACTTGGCACATTTCTAAAGCCTTATTTTGTTTTCAATTTCTGTTATATCTTTTTTTCTAAAAATCCTGTACCTGTAAGCAAATAAGTTAATCTTATTTTTTTAAGTATATTTACAGGACTCATCATGATTCCAATCACTTAACTTGACATAAGTTTGTAAAGTTGAGTTCCCTTAAGAAGACCCTTTCTTTTGGGTACAGAAGAAAATTATCTTTCTCTGTAATTTTTTTTTTTTTAAAAGAATAGCCTAAAAATGGTAGAACCCCTAGAATTTATGTTCTTGAAACAATTGAAAAATGTTGTAAATACTGCCCGAGTGGAATGTGGTAGTTAAATGGCAAATAGAGGAGGAGAAAAAAAAAATATATATATAAATAAATATATATATATATATATATATATATATATATATATATATTTATATATATATATATATATATATATATATATATATATATATATATAAAGAGATAATATGCAAATTAGGACGCCATAACAGTCATGACTGCTTATGAAGAGGCTGCGTGTGCAGGTGGGCGGGAGGGACTGCTGCACAGTGAGGCAAGCCACGGATGGCACAGGCCCACAGAGAGCAGGGAGCAAGGCCTGCCAGCTGCAGCAGCAGTGAGCAGGTTCACAGAGAGCAGGGTGGAGCAGGGCCCACAGAGAGCAGAGAGCAGGGCCTGCCAGCTGCCACGGTGGTGAGCAGGACCACAGAGAGCAGGAAGCAGGGTCTGCTTGCAGAGAACAGGGCCTGCTTGCTGCTGTGGCAGTGAGGAGGCCTGCAGAGAACAGGGCCTGCCAGCCAGGGTGCACTGGCAGTCCCACCTCTGCACATGAGCTGCAGAGAAAACACCTTTTCTGACCGCTCATTGGCTAAGCTCCCGGTACGCCACTCACAGTGTTCTTGGTAACTTGCGTAATAAGAATCCAAAAAGGTGATTTAGAGTTTTTCCACCTCACTCCTGGAGGAAAAAATGAAGGTCTGCTTCTGGAGGGGCTAAGAAATGTCATATCCTGCCCTAGCTAGTTTGGCTCAGTGGATAGAGCCTTGGCCTGCTGACCGCAGGGTCTGGGTTTGATTTTAGTCAAGGGCATGTACCTAGGTTGCAGGCTCCTCCTTCACTGGGGCCCAGGTCAGGGATCATGCAGGAGGCAACCAATTGAAGTGTCCCTCTCACATTGATGTTTCTCTCTGTCTTTCCCCCTCTCTTCCACGCTCTCTAAAAATCAATGGAAAAATATCCTCAGGTGAAGATTAAAAAAAAAAAGGGAGAAAAAGAAAAAAAGAAAGAAAGAAAGAAAGAAAGAAAGAAAGAAAGTTCATTTCCTATGAAAGAGACATCTTGAAAATGCCTAAAGAAAGTTGTCATTTTTTCATGGTGAAGGGACTGGAGTCCGTGTTGATGAAAACACCTTGGTGGCTGCGACAGCCGGCAGTGGCAGCAGCAGCAAAGTGATGGGGATGGCGCCTTCCCCTGATCAGCCCGGTCGCCTCCTGCAGAGGGATACCAGGCTGTGGCTTAGGCCATCCCCTGAGGGCTCCTGGATTGGAGAGGGAGAAGGTCAGGCTGAGGGATGCCCGCCCGCCCTCCCATGCATGAATTTCATGCACTGGGCCTCTAGTATATTCTGAAAGAACCAACTGGTGCATAGAGATACATGATTAAGCAAAAGCTTTTTTAGCAATACAAGAATGAAATAATAAACATCAGTGTCCTGGCTCTGATGAGTTTTGTGTTAAACTATGACAACAGTATTCCTGTTTTTCTGCTATTTCACACAAAATACTGTCACACATGGTACATGGTGCACTCACCAAGCAGTCAAAACCAATTAAATGAATGGTTTGGACAAAGTTAATTTTTATACTTTCCATGCACATTGAAAAACAAGTTCAAATAAACCTCAAACAAAACTTAAATTTAATAATGAATGAGTTTTATATTTCATGAGACACTTAAATACAGACCAGTAACACCTACAGCATGTTACTCTACATCTGTCTCAAAGTTGGAATAAGTAGTTACTTAAATGATCCACTTTTGCCAAGATTCATAAATGTTCTGACCTTCTTTGAAATTATGGCAAAACCAATGCTTTTATTATATTTTTTTTAATCATGAAAAGGAGAAAAGGACAAAAGTAACATGATTTCCCTTTAATGACTCATATTTGTGGAAGCCTCGCCAATAATTTCACCTCTAACTGTGGTGGAACTGATCACAAGGGCACGAATGAACATTCAGTTCAGGAACCAGCTGTCTGTTTCAGAAAAAAAAAAAAAGTGGACTAATTTATACCCCAGATCGAACCAGAATTGAATGGTTTTAAAGCATCTGGAAAATCTTTTGAATATTGTCCTTTCTTTTGGTACTCTTTTCACTTATTTCTGTCCAAGATGAGCAGGGAGTGGGGTGGGGGGGAGATGAAGGGGAGGGTCTGAAATGTCATGAGAAAATTATATTCTACTTAAGTTTATGTAAGATGAATCAATGCTTTTTCCTACTTGACTTCCATTCAATGTCGCATACTTAAGGGCTGATCTTCTAAGAGTGCCAGCATTCCCCTGAACCAAAATAAGCAAACATCCAAGTACTTTGAATTCTCTTCCTCAAAAATTATGCTTCATTATCCTGGGATATTGACAGAATAAAAGAATACTGCTGAATTTTAAAAGGTTTTCATATTTATCTGGATACGCAGTAATATGCAAGAATTTATCATTGGATTTACCTTTTTCTATTTGAATCCTATCCTTCAGAATTCCTGACAAATCTTGTTATCTGTAAAAAGAAGAGGAATCACAAGAAATGTTCCTCTTGTTTTTTCCAGAATCCCCCAATCCACAGTTTAGTCCAGTAGCTTAACAAGGATTACCCAAGAGAGTTCTGTTACAAGGCATTGCCCCCACTGACATGGTCACTTTGTTGGAAATCACTTTGAATGAAGGCATTGAAGCCCCTGTGAAAACAAGTTCTACTGCTATTGTATGTGAGAGACCCCAAATGACTTGAGACTAGAGAACTTTCCATAGTGGCCTTCACAAATCCATTTACCCTCACCCTTACCCCACAGCTATTCCTTCCCATTCTCTCTTGCGTATGACTTTAGCCCCTAACTCTTCCTCTTCACCTCTCTCAGTAAAATCTAGACTGCCCAAACAATGACTTATTCTGCAAAAACAATCCCTCTATTTCCATTTCTGAAACTAGCTGGACTTTGGCCAACCCCATCCTGCTAAGTTTAGCTGAACTTCAGCCAACTCCTGCTAAAACCATGCAAAATTTTCCACTGTCCTCTCCAAGTTAGAATGCTCCTTTGGAGCCCTCCTTCAGAGCCTTATGCTAATGGATCTCTAGTTGATTTCATTCCAAAGTTTTGCTGCTGAGATTTGGGCAGGACTGGCTCTTTTCCTCAGCCCAGGCCATTTCGAAGTGGAGTGAGTCCTTCTATAGACCGGAGACCAGTGCCTGCCTATGCCTTAATTTTCCTCTTTATTGTCCTTGGTATACATCCCTTAGTTTGATTTATTTTACAAATTGAATTGATGTTCTCATGATCATGGTGGAGCCATTGTACCAAGGAGATTTTGTTAGTTTGAATTTAGTATTAACTTTATGAAGACTATAGCATTAAACATGAGAAGCTCTGGAGGATTTTAGAACTTCAGTGGCCACCCTGGGGAACTTGGAATATGAATAAGACAACCCATTTGTATGGCACCTTAGCATAAAAGGCTTCAAAGATTCCAAATACTCAGCAGTCAACAAGTTTTTAACTGGTATGAAGAGGCTTCTTAAAGACAAAAACTCTGAAAGACTGCAAAATTATAAAATTATGAATCTTAAGGATTCTTTAAAAAAAGCTAATAAAAATGTGGTAGATCTAAAAATTCAGACTTAAACTCTCTTTCCCCTTTTGCCCCATCTTTGCACTTGCTTCCTTCCTGGCCCCCTATATCTCAACCATTTCCTTTCCCTGCTGTGCTCCTCCTCCTCCTCCTCCTCCTCCTCCTCCTCCTCCTCCTCCTCCTCCTCCTCCTCCTCCTCCTCCTCCTCCTCCTCCTCCTCCTCCTCCTCCTCCTCCTCCTTCTGTTAACCGCCTTCCCTATCCTCAATTGCCCCTTTCTAAGTAGAGCTCTCCTTGGAGAATATCCCTTAATATTTTTTAATGTAGATGGAAATGATCTTACAGCTTTAAACTATGGTCAATTACATTTTTGTAATGAAAGCTAGGACTTTCTGGTCCTAAAAAAAGGTAGAAGTTAATTGAAGAACTTGAACATTGTCTTAGGAATTTATAGTCTGGAAATCCCTAATTTCTATCAATTAGTTCATCTCTTTGTGGGAACTAGAGATGTTAGAAGTTAATTTGAAAAGCAGAATGAATGGACTACTAAAATGACATAAAAATGGGACAAAATTTAATTGTGGATGTATATAAAAGTATTACATAAGGCAAGATCTATTAGTAGCTATTCCTAGGTCTTTTCTGTTTAAAATGACTGGTCAAAAATCAAGTTATATAAGGAGGAAGAAAAATAGACCCATTTCTGATTTCAGAGACAGTGGAACTACCACCTTCCACATACTCTTTTCTCAATAGGAATGAAGATATCAGAACTGCATAACCATCTTCTCTGTTGATAGTCTTAAACCAGAGGTGACAGATTTAGTTAGAAAACAGAAGATGGCAGACTGCCTTCTCTCTGAATTACAAGACTTTGAGAAGCACTTTGAAAATACTTTTGCTCAGACAAATATACAGATTGAAGTAATAGTTATTCCGATTAAGCAGTTAGATAAACCCAAGAACAAAACATCTCTATGGCTAGTCTAGACAAAGACACTTGTAAATGTTATAAGGAGAAGGAACACTGGAAAACACTTGCTCTGCCTAAAACTGAAAGACAGTATCTAAAATGAGAAAGGATCAATTTTGAGTAAGTAGATTCTCTGGTTTGTTCATAATTGCCCTTACAACAAAAGGAAGAATACAGATTTAATATTATGAACATAATTTTTATGCAATTGCAAAAAAATCTAGTATGTTCCTTTTTTAAAGTTGATACCAGATCTACACACTACCATAAACCCACCTTTCCATCATTTTTTCCTTGGAGTAACAAATACATTTCAATGATAAGAATCTCAGATACTCACTTGTTAACATATTTTTCTACCATGGTGGATCTGTTGGGGTGAGATCTACTTTGCAAATGGGGAGGCAGTTGTAAATGTGGTCTGGGTAACCTCTTTCTGAAACTCCCTAGAAGAGAATAATTATTTGATGTCGGTGCAGATTGATTTCCCAGTACCTGAAAATGACATAGAGCCTTCTGTAACTTAAAAAATAAAGCTCCCCAAACCCGGCCAGCGTGGCTCAGGGGATGACTGTCAATGCACAAACCAGGAGATCACAGTTCAATTCCCATTCAGGGCATATGCCCGGGTTGTGGGCATGATCCCCAGTGTGAGGCGTGCAGGAGGCAGCTGGTCAATGACTTTCTCATATTTGATCTTTATATCTCTCTCCCTTTCCCTTTGAAATCAATAAAAGATATATGTTTTTAGCCCAGTTGTGGTGGCTTAGTGGATTGAGCATCGTCCCCTGGATCAAAAGGTTCCAGTTTGATTCCCGGTCAGGGCATATGCCTGGGTTGTGGGCTTGATCCTCAGTAGGGGGCGTGCAAGAGACAGCCAATCAATGATTCTCTCTCATCATTGATATTCTATCACACTCTCTCCCTTCCTTTCTGAAATCATTAAAATTTATATTATATATATATATATATATATATATATATATATATATTAAAAAGTCCCTCAATATTTCCTATGCTTGGATTCCTCAATTATAACAGACATTTCTTTTAATTTGTATATGAAATATTTAAAGACAAGTTTTGAGGGTTCTAACTAAAAAGCACAATGGGCTTCACTCATCACTTATAATAGCCCCTCATTTTACTCTATAGCAAAAGCCTTTGTGTGTGGTGGCCACAAAGTTAACTGAGGCTTCTACTGACCTAGTCTTAGGCTCTCCATTTAACCTTATGATTCCTCATGTCATTCAGACCTCACTCTTGACTGAAAATACTCAATGTTTTTCTGCTTCTAGACTGACCTTATGTAAAATCATTCTCACTCACATATATTTCTATCCATTGCTGTATCCCTTAAAGACTGCTCCCCCTTTCCCCCAAACTTTTTTCCTTTCCCAGAGGAGGGAAAACCTCACATCTATCATGCATTTATTCAGGAGTTTTCCTTGCCTCACTCTGATCCCCTTGAACTCTTTCACACAACCCAGATTTAGAACTATTCATAAATAGAGCCTATTTGAGAACCAAAGAAGGAGGCTATCAAGCTCAGTATGTGATTGCAACCCACTCAGACTTACTCAAATATTATTCTTTCCTAGAGGCTAAATCTGTATAAGTGGCTGAAATTGTAGCACATACGACAACCTGCTTGTTAAGTAGAGATAAGAGAGCAAATATCTATACAGATAGAAAATATGCATTTGGAGTAGTTCATAATTTTGGTATGCTTTGGGAGCAATTCAGCCTCTTAACCGCATTTGGTATTCCAATTAAACATGGCAGTCACATAAAACTCCTATTAGATGCCTTGTTTCTTCCAAAGATTCTGGCTATATTAAAATTGAGCCCCACAGTAAAAAGCAGACTCAAGAAGCAAAGGGTAATACTTGAACAGATTACTATATTAAATGAACTGCTTTAACACCTCCAGGCAGTCCAACAAGTCCAAGAGTCAAAGCCAAAACTAACTCCTAACTATTGGCATCAGGGCTTGAGTTAACTTTAGCATCAAGCATTTGATTCTGAAGAAGTATATTGGAAAAGATTACATGGTTTTCTTCTCTCAGATAGCTATGGTGGCACAAAGATGGGCTCTTGGTCTGCCCCAAGTTGCTGAAATGGACCTTCTCAAATAATTTTACATACTCTTTCTGGGGCTGACCAGTAGACCCTGAGTGATGGATGAATGATTACTCTGACACATGTTTCTGTGAAAGAGAGGGCTAAGGGACTGCTTGGCTTGAGAAACCAAACAGCCCCATTTGCCTGCCTCCTTAGGCTTTTGTTGTAACAACAGCTTGAACTAAAATAACTATTAGATACTATCAGTAGGGTAAGCATCCTCAAGAAGACACATGTGTCTGCAGTGTCCTTTAAGCAAGGACATCTAAAGACTAAACATAAAGATTCCAGTAAGACACCCAGGGGCTCAGACTTGTTTGGAAAAGTCAAGGCAGGGGCGGTCACCTTCGGTCAGCTCCTCCTGGAGGCCCCCAACCTTTCAGAGATTCCTCCTTACAGACTTTCCAACCAAGTCTGTGCTTCCCCACATACTGTGACCCACTATGGGAAAGAAAATGTAAAAACCATCATAAATAGGCATTGGCAGGACACTCAGAAAGATTTCAGAGTCTATCTCTGCCACATTACACATTTGTCAAACCTACTATCTTGAGAAAATTGTTAAACTGGGGCATGGACACAAGCCAAAATGTTTAGGACCTTTTGAATATCTATCTACAAATGGATTTCAATCTGTTATTCACCTCATATGATTACGAATATGTCCTTCCTACCGTGTCTCTGTTTCCTGGTCTTCCAGCAGCTTCTTCTTTCCATAAAGCTATTGCTTTGATAGTAGCAAAGAAACGAAGTTCTATTTCTTTTCCACCTTGAAATGCAGACTGAGAGTCATGTCCGCTATATCCAGTTAGCTGACGATTTAGTCAATGAGCAGGGCATCATGTTGTCTAGCCCAGTGGTCAGCAAACTCATTAGTCAACAGAGCCAAATACCAACAGTACAACAATTGAAATTTCTTTTGAGAGCCAATTTTTTTAAACTTAAACTTCTTCTAACGCCACTTCTTCAAAATAGACTCGCCCAGGCTGTGGTATTTTGTGGAAGAGCCACACTCAAGGGGCCAGAGAGCCGCATGTGGCTCATGAGCTGCAGTTTGCCGACCACGGGTCTAGCCTATTTCCTTTAAAAGTCTGCCCTAGACTAGGAAAAACAGAACAGAGAACATAAAAGAGGATAGACCGGATAGTGCCTAGGGTTTGAGAACTTAGATTCTGAAATGTACTTCACCTCCACTTCCTTTTCTCAGTCTCCAAATTGATGACCACAGCTTGCTTTTACATCTTTACCAAGCCCTTCCAGGTAGCATACCCATTCATTCTTTCCTGGCCACCAGCAGTCTCCTTTTTCCTCTTTCATGTCCTATTCTTTGTAAGTTCAAGTTAAAAACTTATAAACAAAAATTTAACTCATAGATACAGAGAACAGATTGATGGTTGTCAGAGGTGGGACAGGGGTGGTGGTGGTGGTGTAGGCCAAATGGGCAAAGGTGATCAAAAGGTACAAACTTCCAGTCACAAAAGAAATAAGTCCTAGGGATGTGACACACAGCATGGTGATGATAGTTAACAACACTGTATTGTATATTTGAAAGTTGCTGAGAGAGTAGACCTTGAAAGTTCTCATCACAAGAAAAACAATTTTGTAACTATGTGTGGTGATGGATGTTAACTAGACTTATTTTAGTAATCATTTTGCAATATATAAATATACCAAATCATTATTTGTACACCTGAAACTAATATAATGCTATATATCAACTGTATCTCTATAAATGTTATAAAAGTATTCTGACAAATATATGGCCCATGTGGATAGCCCCCTTCTGGGTATTGTTTAGCCCAAGAGACTCCCAAACCTTCATGGCTAGAAATGAGAATTACTGGAGGAACTTTTAAAAAAAATTACAGATGTTGGGAACCTATCCCAGACCTACTAAGTGAGAGTTGCTGGCCAGGACAGACAGAGATGGGAAGAGGCAGGTTAGGAAACTGTATGTTTCAAAGACATTTTCCAGCTGATTCCAATGATAAGCCAGGTATAGAACATATTGAACTGATTAATTTTCTGATGCTGGATTATTTTAAACCCTAGAATATGTTGATATGAGAATGTTAGACCCTAAGGATATTCCAGTCCCACCATTTGCTCTTTGCTCTGCCATTAGCATAAGTAGTTAGTGCAAAGTACACAAATCAATTAGAAATATGTTAAAGAATTGGGGCATCAATATAGAGAAATTCCAGACATCAGAGCAATTTTGAAATACCTCAGGGAAATGTTCCATAGTTTTCTCATGAATTAGCTAAAAAGGAAAAAAAGTCTAATATCAGTCCTTGATCGAATTCATGGTATATATATATATATATATATATATATATAGTAGGAATGGTCAGCACAAAAGAAAATGACAACAGTTGAAATGACACATGATAACATTTGTTAATGATGAAAATCTGAAGAATCATGTTTTGATACATTGAAACATGCAATTATTGAACAAGGAAAAATTAGACTTGGCAGAAGTAATAACTTAAATAACACTACTAACAGCTAACAGGCATATGTTAAGCTTTATTATTGCCCAAAGATTGACAGAAGAATCCAATTATTTCACTCAATTTAGGTATGAACAATTTGACCTGAGACAATTGGATTTGGTACAAATAATGGCTATAAAAGAAAACTTGCAATTGCAGAAACTATGATCAGTAAAATTTTGATATGAGCAACAAGGACAAATGCCACATTAATTACATTTTCATTTAAACCTTATGTGGAATATAATTAATTCCAATGAAAAGAATTACAGTCAATTAAAAATCAAAATGGAAAAAATTAGAAATGTCTTAATACCTTGGGATAAAAATTTTACCCAGAAATTAAAGTATTTTAAGAGAAATTTGCTCTAAAAATACTTTTAAAGTGAGTGTTTATTCATATAAACACTAGAAGCCCAATGCACGAAGATTCGTGCAAGAATGGGCCTTCCTTCCCCTGGCTGCCGGCACCGCCTTCGCTCCGGCTGGAGCCGCCTTTCTGCCTTCCCACACTGCCCAGAGGCCCGGAGCAGCTGGGGCAGTGTGGAACGCCTGCATCGTTGCCATGGCAATGACGCAAGTGTCCCACCCTGCCCCCAGCCACTCCAGGCCTGTGTATGCAAATTAACCCACCATCTTTGTTGGATTAATTTGCATACTCACTCCTGATTGGCTGGTGGGCGTCGTGAAGATATGGTCAATTTGCATCTTATTCTTTTATTAGTGTAGATAATTTTGATGTAAAATTTCTATTTCTAAACATAGTGGTAAAAACATTCTCAGGTCAAAAAGTGCACAGCATCAAAATGGATGGGTCAAAACAAAAGGCTCAATACTGTGGAGTGTAAAGAAATGAGCAATCAGGAAAAGTCTGGAACACGAAGTGAACCCAAGGAGAGTGAGCATTCATGGAGAAACACAAGTTCAGGCTCCTGGGCACTTAGCGGTTAAAGTCAGTGTAGTGTGTACCTGGGAGAAAGAGCACAAAAAACAAACTTTATCCTTTAAAAATTTTCCTAAGCCTCTCTCTCTTTATCTAGTTTCTTATTGGGGGGACTGCATCATAATCCTAAATCTTAAAGTTGCAGAAATGGACATGTTTCAAAATGCAAGTTCCATTATAATAAAACAGATAAATAATAATAAGTGTTGGGGAGGATATAGATAAATTGGGACCCTCATATGCATAAGTTAGCATATGACATAGCCATTCCATTCCTAGCTATATACCCAAGAAGAAGAAAAATGTATGTTCACACAAAAACTTGTTCACAAATGTTCATTGCAGCATTATTTACAATAGCCAAAAAATGGAAACAAACGTCTCTATCACCTGATGAATGCATAAACAAAATGTGGCATATATAATATTGTTGGGCAATAAAAATAAAGTACAGGTACGTGATACAACATGGATAATACTTGAAAGCATTCTACGTGAAAGAAGTCACAAAGAACACATATTGTATGATTTCCTTTATATTAAATGTCCAGAATAAGCCAATCTATAGAGACAGAAAATAGGTTAGTGGTTACTTAGGGCTGGAAGGGGCTGGGGAAGAAAAGGAACCAATGGGTACAAGATTTCTTTTTGGGTAAAAACAAGGTTTAAATCGATCACGGTGATAATGGCACAACGCTGAACATACTGAAAACCATTGAACTATATTCTTTAAATCAGTGAGTTGTATGAGGTGTGAATTATATCTCAAAAAGGAAGCCCATATTAAAAAGGCAAATCTCTATGAATAAAATCACACTCTAAAGCTCTGGGAAGTCAGTTCTACTCTCTGAGTACCAGTCTCCTTCTCTGTATAATAGGAATGATATTAATACCTGATAAGGATGATGAAAGAATTAATGAAGCAATGTATTTGAGAATGCTTACACATGTGGCATGCATGATAGAGACAGCTAGCTGTCTGAAAAAACAATCTATGCGTTCCCTCCATGGTATTGAATTGGCACAGGGAAACAATTTTCTAGGCTGAGAATACAATTCTATAGCTCTTTGCATTCACTTTTACCATGATCTTGTTCTGACCCATAGTATACTAGAGACCCAGTGCACAAAATTTGTGCACTGGGCCGGGGGGGGGGGGTAGTCCCTCAGCCCAGCCTGCAACCTCTCCAATCTGGATCCCCCACAGGTATCGGGCCTAAACTGGCAGTCGGACATCCCTCTCACAATCTGGGACTGCTGGCTCCCAACCACTCACCTGCTTGCCTGCCTGATCACCCCCTAACTACTCCCCTGCCTGCCTGATCAACGCCTAACTGCTCCCCTGCTGGCCCGATTGCCCCCAACTGTCCTCCCCTGCTGACCCGGTCGCCCCCAACTGCCCTCCCCTGCAGGCCTGGTCGCCCCCAACTGCCCTCTCCTGCTAGCCTGGTCGCCCCTAACTGCCCTCCCCTGCAGGCCTGATCACCCACAATTACCTTCTCCTGCCAGCTATCTTGGGGCAGCCATCATTGACCACATGGGGGTGGCCATCTTTGACCACATGGGGGCGGCCATCTTGTGTGAGTGTGAGGGTCAATTTGCATATTACCTCTTTATTATATAGGATGAGCATAAATGGTGTGTGGTCTGGGTGTTTAGGCATCCATTATATCTGTTAGCCCTCTCTTTCCTCTTCCATCTAGATACTGAGCAATTTATAGGGAGGTGAAGCCATAAGAAGGTAGATGCCTGGGTCCTGAAATCCACCATGGAGAAAACCCACCTGCCAGCTGATATACCACATTGGGCTGATAGTCTCAGTGAGAAATAAAGTTCTGGTTGGTTGAAATGTTTTTGGTACAGCAGATACTATGACTTCCACTAATACAAAATTTAAGTAGGCTCTCAATACATTTTTGACAAAAAATAGAACATCTTTGTCATTTATTAGTACCTTTGGAGTTTTAAAATGAAAGCAAGTAGGCACTGAGAAAGAGAGCAATTATGGAAATCTGAAAAGTGGAGGTCATGAATGGATGGGGGGAGGCCTGTTACTGACTTCATCCCACTCAAAATTTTATTAAGTGTTTATTGTACCATTCATTGCTCAAACTTACTTAAGGCTTTTATGCACTTCATTGAATCCCACGGTTATGGAGAAAATACCACATTAATTCTGAATGTAGGTTCTACAGTGAGCCTACATTCTCAAGGAAGTCAGACAATAAGCCAAACAAATAAGTAACATGTAAGATACATTGGATGGTGATATTTTCCATGGAAATACATGAAGCAAGAAAGGAGTGTGGGAGCTCAGGAGTGGTGTTCAGTTTTTAAAAAGATGGTCCAGGAATGTGTTACAAAGAAAGTGGCACCAGAGAGAGGGCAAGCCTGACTTCAGAGGGAACAGCAGTACAAAGACCCCGAGAAAGGAACATACCAGGGTGTTCAAGGAACACGGAGCAGGCCAGTGTGATTGGGGCAGAGTAGGCAAGGGGAAGAGTGACAGGGAAGATGTCAGAGAGGCAAGCGTGTAGGATTGATTGTATGGTGGCCTATGGGCTGGACAAAGAACACAATGGGGGATCCAAAAGAGTTCAAGACCAGAGATAATTGGTCGCTGTTTTTTACTTCAGTAGTGAATGCCCCAAAGATGGACAGGTTCAGTTTTACCTTATTGGACAGCAGGTCAAGAACTGGACAGCAATAACATAGTAGAAGCCAGTGAGAACTCAGATGGTAAACGGGATTTGAGATTCCCTGTCCCCACCACACCCTTACCAGTATGAAGTCACATTAGTGCCTGTGTACACCAATATGATATATTCTGTTGGGGCAGAGGAGAGCGAGAACATTTGAAGGACTGAGCATTTACCAACCAGAGATTGTTTGATCTGGAAGAGATTGCATTTATAAGGATAAGAAAATAACCATACAGGACATCTGGTCCTTCTAAAACATCCACAGAGACATTTGGTCCACGCCAAAAGGTTCGTGATATTTGGTCCTTGATGTTTGGTCTGTTTGAAAAGTTCACGGAGACATTTAGTCTGTGTCCACCCACCTACCTAACCCCCAGGTACTATTACCAGCTAGGCCACTGAGGTAACGAGGATTATTATTGGCAATTTAGCCATAACACACTTGCTAGACCAATTTTTATGTATTCATCCAGTAAACCAAAAGGATAAATAAACATTATGGGCTGTTTGAACCCAGGGATGTTTTCCAAGGATCACCATTGTGGACAGGACTACTTTTCAAGGCCCTTTTGGTGCGGGCCAATGTCACTGTGGATGTTTTTGTAAATGAACATTGCCATGATAGAATCACTTATGCCAAGGGAACTCAAATGGAGCTGGGAGGTGAGGAAAAGGTTGCCTGATGCTGGTCTCAGCTATGAACTTTTGAACCAACTGTGAGACGACATCTGAATATTACTTCCTCTTCACCATGGCAACCAGACCAACTGCACTCCTCATCGGGACAGGAGCCAATCAGCTTCACCAGCCAGTAGCCTGCATTTGCATAGAAGATCTTAATGAGGCAGCGCGTTTGGGCTTCGGTGCTTGCAGTGGGGCCACTTCCTGGAGCTGCTCACCTCCGAGTCTCACCGCCAGTAGGTGAGCAGTCCTTTTTTAATTAGTCATCGCACCCCTTTAGGAAGTCAATAAAAGTTTCTTTTGTTACCAACGTTGTGGGTTTTGCCTTTGGAGACCCTACTTTTTCATGTTCTCCTTGAAGCACCGTTTAGATCGGTTCCTGACTCTGCATCTGTCGGATTTGAATCCTTTAAGACGCTAAATAAACTTATATTTTGTTTTACAGTCTCAGATACTGATTGGTCAGCGTTAAACGGTGTCAGGGTGTCAGGTGCGTGGGCTCATCCTCGCCTCTCCCAGGGCCGCGGGATTGGAGGAAGGTACCAAAGAGTCCGTTGTGCCGTGTCGTCCCCTCGGGGCCGGGTAAGTCCTCCTGGACCCGACCCTTCACCTGGGCCGGGGTTCAGGTTCACTTGGGTGTCCTCTGTTGTCTACGGACTTAACATGCACTCCTGCCTGGTTTTGCCTTCGGGAGTCAACGGGATTCGTCTGGTGAGTCATTGCTTTTCTATGTCTTTGTCAGGATACCTATCCATGTAGGGTTTCTGTGTAAGTCAAGGTTCACGTGGAACAGGTTTTGGCTTTCCCCTGAGGTTGAATGTCCTTAAAATCAGAGATTATAACTCTTAGGCTTTAGCTTTATTTTATCAAGGACAGCTTGGTATTTTGCTTGGATGGTGTACCATGAGTTCTTCCCCAACCCTTGCCTCATTAAAATAACCAAGAGGTTATGTGCTCTTTCCTAGGGATGGGATGGTGCAAGTGAACTAGATGAGAGAGAGAGAGAGAGGAGAGAGGAGAGAGGAGAGAGGAGAGAGGAGAGAGAGAGAGAGAGAGAGAGAGAGAGAGAGAGAGAGAGAGAGAGAGAGAGAGAGAGAGAAGAATATCCCTTCTGTAAAATGGCGAGGCCATGTGCCTAAGGGGCTGATTGCTGAACAACCACTTTCTGAAATTCCTGCTGTGTTTATGTCTGAAAATTGTGGGCCCTTGTCCTGCAATTTCCTTTTCTCAACAGGCTACTATTACCAGGGATGATTCAGAGCTGAATTGGCTATTTAGCAAAACTTTTGACCTTTGCAAACTTGCTTTCCACAAAGCTAAATAACGCAGCTCTGAAATAAAACAAACGGAATGGTATATCTATTTTAAGTGGTACCTTGAGGCTTCCAAATGTATTCAGACTCAATTAACAAAGAAGAATGAACCATTGAAAGAAGTAAAAATGGCTTCTGAGGCTTCTTCTTTTCCTCCCCATCTCTGTCTGCCACATGCAGCAGCAGCTTCTGCTCAAGCTCTACGGCCCTGCCATCTTCTCTGAAACCCACCCCTGTTGAATCAGGCCCTCTGAAGCTACTCTTCTTACATTCCGAGTTTTCCAACTTTAATATTCACCCTTGCTCTCTATTTCTGTTTGTTCTGTTTTTGTTTGTTGATGCTTCCTGGTAAGTCACCCATCCTGTTCAAAAAGGGGGGAAAACCCGTGATTCCCAGTGTTTTGGAACAGCTGTTGGAAATAGGGACCCTCAGAGTTAAGACATTTTAGGGAATCCAAAGACAAAATAGGTTTCCCCTGCCTTATGAGCTAGGATCTTGTGCCTTTCTGGAAAAATGGGTGAATTTTGGATAATTGGAACTTTTGGATGATTTGGAATTGAAATGGCCATTCAGAGGAACTGTTGTTTGGGGCCCATCAGGGAAAATGGAATGCATTCTTTGATTGATATTCAGAAACTTCTAAAATAAAAATTGACTTTAAAAATGGCTTCAAGAAGATCCTTACGGCATGCAGAAAACTTTGGCGATCTGAGCAAATAACCTTAACTCGGTACATAATTTGAATTTTGTATTATTGTGCTTGGGATGCAAAAGCTAATGTTTATAAAATACAAGCTATGAGATCTCTGTCTGTGTCTGTCTGTCTTTGTACATCCAGGGAAGTAAGTTGTAGATATGATATTTCTATCTCTGGATGATATTACCAAACTTAATTTGTAAAATCAAGACTGAATTGTGAAGGAGCCCTGTTCAATTGACTTAAAAACAAACAAGTGCTTATATGAATTGAAGAAGGTAACCCAAATGCTTTCCAAGTGCATGTGGTCTAGGATTAATCTTTAGTACAGTAAAGCTAGCTTAAGGTTATTGGTTTAATTAAAACAGGCAGGTCTTTTGAGTTCTTAATGCTGTACAATAATGCTGACAAACCACTCTCATTCCACCTGGGCTTACTAATCAAATACATTAAGCTCATATTATCTCTGATAACAAAATTTGTCAGCAAGAAAAATAACTTAAGATCATGGCTAATCACTTAAAAGTCTCATGAAATCTCCAGGAGTAATCTAAATGTGATTGTAAGGGAGGAGGAAGGGTGGAGGTGGAAGAGGGCACAGAAGGGATAATGGGTGATAAATAAAATAAAAATAAAATAAAAATACATTTAGAAAAGACGGTTAAACTAGAGGTAAATGGGATAAGAGGTTCTAAGTGAACTTTTCAGTAAATGGTTTTCTAAAATCTTTGGATACTCAGTTCCTTAAAGTCTGCTAATTTAAGTTAAATGATGAATTAAATAAAACTTTAAGGAAGAGCTGAGATGAGAAACAGACATGTGGTTGTCCACTGCTCTGCTAGCTTTGGGGCCAGCAGACAAGATGGGACAGCGGGGTAATAAGTTGGGGACCTTTTGCAAGGTTAGGAGGGCACAAGATGCCTCAGATTAAAAACCAAACATTTCTGACAAAAGCTGATTAGGATGCTAAGAGGTGGGATCTCTTGGAAATTGATGAAACTAAAGAGGAAGATGTTATGATGATTGAAAATGATTGTATATGGGAAGTGGAGTATATGTGTTTGGTTAAAGAAGGTATGAAGAATGGAAACCATTTTTAATGAAGGAAAAGAAAGCAATTTTGTCCTAAAGTAAAATGATTGCTCCAGAACAAGTAAGGAAAAAGATAGGACCCAAATCTGAAGTGTTTGTGAAGGTTTGTGGAAGTTACAAAAGGTTTATGGAAAAGGGATCTTAAAAAAGAAATCTTTTCGTATGGTCAAACTAATCAAGTTTGGAATGGATTTATTTAAATTAAATCTTAATATAAAAATATGCTGATACAAAATTAGATTTTGGTTTTCTCTCTCTGTTAAAAGGGCAAAGTTTTCCTGTATTATTAGTATTCTCTTAATAGAACTATAAAGGGAAAATAAAGATGTTGTGTTTTATTAAGGTAATTTCCTGTGCTCTGCATCATGGGTCTTTGATTGCTTAGGTAAGCCAAATCTCCTTAATAACAAAAGGAGTAAATTTTGCTTCCAACCATTTAACTTTCTGCATTTGCCTGTGATAGTTAAATGGAACATTAAGTATGGTTTCACAGTGACCTATGATCCCTATTTAACCCAGTGTTTTAAAACATTTGATATATTTGACAATTTTAAAATTTAATAGAATCTTGATCCTAACTTGAAAACTTTGGAATTTTTCATAAGGAATCTCTCTTTACAAAAGGGGGAAATTAAACTCATTAGGCCTATCTGATATGCTACAATCTCTCTTTGATATGCCAGAATTTAGATCTGAAAAGTGGAGTTTAACTCACTTGCCCCCTCTCAAGGATAAATATGTGCTAGTGATGATTTGTATGGGTTTTCATTGGTCAGAAGCATTCCCATGTTGAAGAAGTCACTAAAATACTTCTAGAAAGGATTTTCCAACTTGGGAATCTCCACAGAGCTTCATAGTGATCAATGAACACACTTTACAGGACAAATTCTACACCATTAGTTACAGCATTAGGAATGCTGTAACAGGTCGACCGGACAGGAGGAGGTTGCACACACAGCATCGAGGGTGTGTGCAACACACAAAATTACTCAGGACAAATTTGACCACTAATGCAACATTTCCATTCTGTTTATCATCTCCATTTTTCTGGCTTTGTAGAACAAGTGAGTACAATAATCAAAACTCAACTGGCAAAATTAATTGAATATTTTCATGTGCATTGGCCTACAGCCCTTCCCTTAGTGTTACTTAACCTGAGATCTGCCCCCCTTTGGTAAATATGTACTATCTCCTCTTGACATCATCACAGAGACTAGACCAAGGAATGTAGGAAGCTGCCTTGCTAAAAGGAGACCTTGTGAAATGATGTTATAGTGCTCTCAAGTATTGTAAGGAACTTGTGAAAGACTTCAAGAATAATACAAGTTTGTAGAAGAATCTTTTCACGGTGCACTCCCAGGAGATGACGATGTTTATCATCATAGCCTATAACCTGGAGATATAGTTTATTGGAAATGACATCTCCACAAAGCTTCCCTCCAGCTTTGCTGGAATGGAACGTACCAGGGGTTGTTAACCAATCCCTGCATTGCAAAATCGAAAGGTATTGACTCATAGATTCAAGTTTCTCATTTAAAATGGACACTTCATGTACAGGTAATCCCCCTGATTGGACATCCCAGTCTGTAGAAGACCTCCAATTGAGGTTTTCCAGAGCCGACATCCGCTCAGACAAGTAGCAGGTAACATGTGAAGCAGGGGGCTTTTCCCAAGATCTGGAACCAGACCAGTAAAGCCGATTCCTGCTATAAATAATCCTTATGTTTACTTTATAGTTGCCGCAATAATTATATTCTTAGGTATATTAAGGATCTCAATACTCTTGTGACCAGTCAGTCACCTTCCCTGTATTTTAGGTTGCAAATTTTGATCATCCCATATCATTCGCTTCTGACAGCAGTACTTCCCGATTTTTGTTGTTTTAACCTTTGGGAGAACTTGTCATAAAAATAGTATGAAACAGCCATGGCTGGTGTATCTTAGTTGGTTGGAGCATCATCCCATACACCGAAAGGTCTTGGGTTCCATTCAAGGACACATACCTAGGTTTGATCCCTGATCTGGGTTTGTATGGGATCAATGTTTCTCTCTCACATGGATGTTTCTCTCTCTTTCACTCTCCCCCTCTCCCTTCCTCTCTCTCTCAAATCACTAAAAACATGTTTTCAGGTGAGGATTAAAAAAATTATGTTATAACTAGGAGCCCAGCGAGCAGCGCTGCCTGCCCTTGAGTCGCCAGTCCAGCCCTGCCTCCCTCCCCTGGCCCCACAGCAGCCATGGCCACTGCCGGTCCAGCCCTGCCTCTGTCTCTGGCCCTGCCTCTGTCTCCGGCCCTGCCTATGTCTCTGGCCCTTGAAGCAGCTGTGACCACTACTGATCAGGCCCTCGCACAGCGCAGGTGCGTGGAGGTCCCTGCTGCCCCACCCTCGATGCTGTGTGTGCAACCTCCTCCTGTCCGGTCGACCTGTTACAGCATCCTGGTTAACTAGCATATTTCTCTATTTTATAGACTGTATTTTCCAGCATATAAGACGACTTTTTAACCCAGGAAAATCTTCTCAAAAGTCGGGGGTCGTCTTATAGGGCGGGTATATCCCAAACTTTATATTTTACCTGGAAAAGCCCAGTCATCTTATATGCCGGAAAATACGGTATATAGATACTCTCAAACCTTAGCCTTTGCAGGGAATCTGTCTGAATGCTGGATTGTCATCTTATGCCCGTCTCTGCCTTTGGTAAAACTGATGATCCCATGTTTCTTCCTGTTAGCAATTTCTCTAACTTCACTGTTGGTTTTACAAAACCCACTATAGCAGGAAACAGCCTTATTCACTGCCGCCTTTCTGCCACTGAAACGGACATGTCAGTAGTTTCACGAACCACCTCATGGGGAAATCATTTTTCAGGAAAAACTGAAGCCTCACATTTTCCTTGTACTGGTATAAGGAGCTGTTTGGGGCCTATTTGCATTTTTCTTTGTTTCTGATCAGTCAACAAAGCCAACTTTGTATGTCCTGGTAAAGTGAAATGCTACTAGCTTTTGTGAATAGCACATTATATTTCTTTTTATCTTGCTTTTTATCTAACCTCTATATTGGTATCTGATCAGTTATTCAAATGGAAAGGTCCTGGGTCTCAATTGAGGTGATTTAGAGCAACATGGTAAGGTAAAATTTTATGACTAAGAACGAAATAAAGAGGTCCAAGTAGTTGTTCTCCTTTAGATACTGACAGGGGACAAGCCTTTGTTCTTTGGTGACAACATCAGAGATTCACTCTGATGACGACCTTTTGAGCGATGGATTAAATAGGGCTTCGCCATGACCATATTCACCCTAATTCAGTTCTCCTCATCACTTATTATTTCCTTGAGCATATATCTTTGCCCAGCACTTTAGTAGTTGCTATCGGGGATAAATGAGAAAGAGTGAGACCTGAGCCTTATTCAATATGAAATTTTAATTTAACAGAGAAAATCAACTGTCACCTGACAATTTAGAGAATAGTCTGACTTTACTGGCAGATGGTGTTACTAGTAACTTCTCATTTATTGACCCAGGAAGATATTTCATCCAGAGATAAGGCATTTTGTCAGACAAGCTTATTGTTCAATATCAGCAATATTCTGGATCCTAGAAATTCAATTCATAGGATTCTTTAGAGCACATACCAAAGCCTAGACACAGTAATAACACTATATCAGATTCATGAGAGTGGGCAAAAGTGGTAGAGGAATGAAATTGTTCTCTTTTCACCTCAGAAAGGATGATGATGCATCGAAAAGAAAGGGAAATTTAAAATCTCTTTTCTATTGGGATAACAGATAAAACCATGTTAACACTGAAATGACTTTAGAAATCCAGGGATATTGTGTCTTTACCCTTATAAATTTGAGCTGCTTATGTTATTTTTATTGTTGTAAGTATTACAGATGTCCCCCATTTCCCCACTTCACCCAACCCTCACCCCCACCGCAGCCTTCCCCATACATTGTCTGTGTCCATGGTTATGCATATATGCATATATGCTCTTTGGTTAATCTCTTCCTACCCCCCTTCCTCCCCTTCCCTCTGAGATCTGTCAGTCTGTTCCATGCTTCCCTGTTTCTGGACCTATCATCAGTTCATTTTGTCATTAGAGGCCACATATTAGTGAGATTATGTGATACTTGTCTTTCTCGGACTGGTTTATTTCGCTTAGCATAATAGTCTTCACGTTCATTCATGCTGTTGCAAAGGGTAAGAATGCCTTCTTTTTTCAGCTGCATAGTATTGAACGGTGTAAATGTACCACAGCATTTTTATTCACTCATCTACTGATGGGCACTTGGGCTGTTTTAAATATTAGCTATTATAAATAGCACTGCTATGAATATAGGGATGAATATATTCTTTCTGATTGGTGTTTTGAGATTCTTAGGATATATTCCAAAAAGTGGGATCACTGGGTCAAACGACAGTAACATTTTTAATTCTTTGAGGAACTTCCATATTGTTTCTCACAGTGACTGCACCAGTCTGCATTCCCACCAGCAATATACTGGTGTTCCCTTTTCTCCACATCCTCGCCAGCACTTGTTATTTGTTGATTTATTGAGGGTAACCATTCTGGCAGGTGATAGATACCTCATTATAGTTTTAATTTGCATCTCTCTAATGATTGGTGATGTTGAGCATTTTTTTTCATGTCTCTTGGCCATCTTGGCCAAGATTGCTAGTCTTCCTGGTGTTGAGTTGTATCAGTTCTTTGTGTATTTTGGAAATGAACCCCTTATCAGATGTATCATTAGCGAATATGTTCTCCAAAACAATAGGTCGGTTCCTTTTCATTTTGTTGATGGTTTCTTTTGCTGTGCAGAAGGTTTTTAGTTTGATATAGTCCCGTTTATTTTTTATTTTTTTGTTTCTCTTGCCATAGGAGATGTATAGGTGAAAATACTGTTACGTAAGATATCTGAGATTTTACTGCCTATGTTTTTTTCTACGACTTTTATGGTTTCATCACTTACATTTAAGTTTTTTTTTATCCATTTTGAGTTTATTTTTGTGTATAATGTAAGTAAGTGGTTTTTGTGTTTTTTCATGTACCTGTCTGATTTTCCCAACATCATTTATTGAAGAGACTATATTTACTCCATTGTATACTCTTACTTCCTTTGTCAAATATAAATGGACCATATTGGCGTGGGTCAATTTCTGGGGTCTGTGTTCTGTTTTATTGGTTTACTAGATGCCCGGTGCATGAAATTTGTACATGGCGGGGGGGGGGGGATGTCCCTCAGCCTGGCCTGCATCCTCTCAAATCCGGGACCCCTTGGGGCATGTCTGACTACCAGTTTAGGCCCAATCCCCTCTCGCAATCCAGGACCACTGGTTCCTAACCACTCACCTGCCTGCCTAATGCCCCCAACTGCCCTCCCCTGCTGGCCTGATCGCCCCAACTGCCCTCCCCTAATGGCCTAGTCACCCCCAACTGCTCTCCCCTGCCAGCCTGATCTTGCCCCTAACTGCTCTCACCTGCTGGCCTGATCACCCCTAACTGCCTCTGCCTTGGCCCCCACCACCATGGCTTGGTCCGGAAGGAAGTTGGACATCCGGAAGATGGCCAGTCGACCCGGTCTAATTAGTATATTACCTTTTATTAGTATAGATATGCCTGTTCTTATGCTTGTACCAAACTGTTTTGATTATGGTGGTTTTGTAGTATAGTTTGATATATAGTATTGTGATCCCTCCAACTTTGTTTTTTTTTCTCAAGATTGCTTTGGCTACTTGGGATCTTTTTTGGTCCAATATAAAGTTTTTGGAATATTTGTTTTAGATCTGTGAAATATGCCATTGGTATTTTAATAGGGATTGTGTTGAATATGTACATTACTTTGGGCAGTGTGGACATTTTAATTATGTTAATTCTTGCAATCCATTAACAAGGTATATGCTTCCACTATTTCCTTTTTCAATGTCCTATATTTTTCAGAATACAGGTCTTTTATCTCCTTGGTTAAGTTTATTCTCGGGTGTATTATTAATATTATTATTATTTTCAATGGTAAATGTTTTTTTTTTTTTTTTAGTTTCTCTTTCTGAGAGTTCATTATTGGCATATAAAAATGTCATCAATTTCTGGATGTTAATTTTGTATCCTGCTACTTTGCCAAATTCACTTATGAAATCTAATAGTTTTTTTGGTGCAGTTTTGAGGGTTTTCTATGTACAATATCATGTCATCTGTGAATAATGACAATTTCACTTCCTCCTTTCCAATTTGGATGCCTTTTATTTCTTCTTCTTGTCTGAGTGCTGTGGCTAGGACTCCCAGTACTATGTTGAATTGAGTTGCTTACTTAATGGCATAATTTGCTACACATTAGTACTATGTTCATAAGGAATTTTGTTGTAATAATAATTACAAATTTCATAGCTAGTTGCATGGTAAACTTTATTATGCCTCTTTATTATGACCCTAGTACTTCTGTGAATGTAAGTGCTAGAATCATACTTTTCTAATTCCAACACTAGTTTATGTATATACCAAATTAATTCAGTTGTATAATTTTTAAGTGCATGTAAAATGCATGTAAGAATTTGGTGTTTAATTAATAGCTCCTCATTTCCATCAGTCCCATTCCTTTTACCTTTTCTTAGATGTAGCTAAATCTTGATCATACCAAGATAAGGGCAGGTAGAATTTTGAGATCAATATGTGAGGACAACTTTAGAATTTTAGGTTCCTGCCCTGGCTGGTGTTGCTCAGTTCGTTGGGCTTTTTCCAGTGCACCAAAAGGTTGCTGGTTCAATTCCTGGTCAGGGCTCATGCTCAGGTTGCAGGCTTAATCCCTGGTAGGGGGCATACAGGAGGGCAGCCAATTGATGTTTCCCTCTCACATTGGTGTTTCTCTCTCTCCCTCTCCCCCTCTCTCTAAAAAAAAAAAATCAATAAAAAATGTTAAAAAGTATAAATGCAGGGTCATGAGCTGGCCTTGGCCCTACTCAGTTAGATATAATGTTGCAAAATCTGACCAGAGCCGTTAACATAATATCCTCCTTAGCCACTGGAGCAGCTATTTTCGACCTTTTCATCTTATGTACACATAAAGTAATCACTACAATTCTGTAGCACACTAAAAATGTATTTTTTGCCAAACTGACAAACAAAAGGTATAATTTTGATTCATTTACACTGAATGGCTATTGTTGTATTGGCTGTTGTCATTTTTTTGTTTGACAAAGTAAGGGAAAAGAAGTCAGTGCCCCTAACTAGTCAGGTATTGTGTGTTGTAAATTTTCTGTGGCAACAGGTTAAAAATTGCTGCACTAGAGCCACAGAGCTCAACAAAATCTTTAGGTTCCCTAGCTTGAGTAGGCCTCTGCAGCAGGACTGTTTTAGATTATTTGCTTTCAGCCCAAGGAAGAGTTTGTGCCATAGCTAATACGTGTTGCTATACCTGGGAAAATACCACTTTCCAGGTAGAATCAGGAACAACCAAGCTTTTTTAACTCTCAAAGTTCCTTAAGGGACATTTCAATTTCTTCGCAAGTGCTACTAACTCGTTAGTGTTTAAATTCTCCTATATTTTCAGCTGGTTCTCAACTGGAACTGGGACGATTTAAATGTCTGGATTGTAAATTGTTCTACTTATTATTGTTCTAATTTATTTGATGTATGTCATTGACAAACTGTTGATGTTTTGTATACCCAAGTGTCTGAAGTGCCCTGTATTAACTCACATAATAATTGCATAAAGATCAGAGATGATCAACTAAGCATCCCCTTCCAAAAGACCACTCACCAGAACCACAACCCCAATGAAAGACAACTCTGGGTAAGGACTATGCCTAAGACATACTTCTAACCTCCTTTTGGCTCAAAGGTGGAAACTGTCCCTAGGACTATGATTTCTGTTCAGATAACACCTCTCCCCCGCCCCTATCACTATGTGAGACATGACACACCGGAATGAGCCTTACTGATGACTAGAAACCAAATATCCTGGATAACTCTGTACCAAAATGCTTAATCATTGATGCTTTCTTTGGAAAGATCTCAATGAAAACAGGGAGATGTGAATGGGAATTGCCACAATAGAATCACTTATGTCAAAGAAACCAAAATGGAATTGAAAGATCACGAAGAGGTTGCTCAATGCTTGTTCCACTGTGAACTTTTGAACCAACTGTGAGACCACATCCTGAACATTGCTTCTTCCTCACCATGGCAACCAGTCCATCTGTGTTCTTCATCTTGAAAGGAGCCACCAGTAGCCTTCATTTGCATAGAAGACCTAAATGAAGATTGAACTCTTGGACTTCCAGGCTTGCCTGAGAGACACATCCCGGAGCTTGCTACCTTCAGAGTCTCATAAACAAGACCTGGCCAATTCCTTTTGAATTAGTCATCACACCCCATTAGACAATCAATAGGAAAAGTTTACTTTGTTACAAACTTTGTGGGTTTTGCCTTTATAAACCCTACCTTTCTTTGTTCTCTTTGATGTGCAGTTTGAGTTGTTACTTGACTCTGCATTTCCTGGATTTGAATTTTTTAAGATCCCAAATAAACTGTTAATTTGTTTTACAGCCTCAGCTATTTATTGGTCAACATCTTGGACAGGACCAAAAGTTTGCTAATTGGACAGAAAGGCATTACATTTTCTTTGTACAGCTTAGCTCTACAGGATTAGCTTTATGGTATTTCATAGGTCCCTTAGGCTCTGTTTATTTTCGTTCAAACTTTTTTCTTTCTGTTCTTCATACTTAATTTTCATTGTCCTATTTTCAAGTTCACTGATACTTTCTTCTGTCTTCACATCTGACTTTGAATCCCTGTAGTGGATTTTTTCATTCCAGTTAATGTACTTTTCAGCTCCAGAATTTTTAAAAGATTTTGTCTTTATTGACATTTCCAATTTGTTCTCACATCATTAACTTGAGTTACTCCTCATCTTCCTTTAGTTATTTGAACATCTTTAAGATAGTTGTTTTAAAATCTTTGTCTAGGAGACCTGCTATTAGTTCTTTTCAGGGACAGTTTTTGTTTATTTTATTTTTTAAAATGGGCCATAGTTTTTTTTTCTTTCTTTGTATGCCTTGTGCTTTTTATTGCACACTGGATTTTCGAATTTAATAATATGATAACCATGGAAGTCAGATTCTTCTCTTCCCCCAAGTTTAGCTGTTTTTGTTATTGTTTTTAATTTTTGTAGGCTGTCTCTGTGCCAAGGGTCAGCCTGAAGTATAAACTTCTCAGGTCTTTTCTGAGCCCTTCCTTGGGTATGCATGGTCACTTTCTAATTTTTCTCATTTATGCAGTTGTATTGTTTTGTTTTTCAATGTAAGAACAACCAAACCTGTAAAGAATTTTTATGAGTTTATCTGAGCCAAACTGATGACATATGCTGGGGATAAAGATCTCAAATGCTCCAGAGAATAACAGTTTTGCAGCTTCTTTTATGCATTTTACTAGAGGCCCGGTGCACGAAATTCGTGCACGGGGGTGGGGTGTCCCTCAGCCCAGCCTGCACCCTCTCCAATCTGGGACCCCTCAAGATACCAGTAGGATCAGGCCTAAACGGGCAGTCGGACATCCCTCTCACAATCCAGGATTGCTGGCTCTGAACTGCTTGCCTGCCTGCCTTCCTGATTGCCCCTAACCACTTCTGCCTGCTAGCCTGATCACCCCCTAACCACTCTCCTGCCAGCCTGATCAATGCCTAACTGCTCCCCTGCCAGCCCAGTCATCCCCAACTGCCTTCCCCTGACAGCCCGGTCACCCCCAAATGCTCTCCCCTCCATATTACCTCTTTAGTAGATAGGTTTTTTTTCTTTAACATATTGGACAGTGTACCTGCCGTGGTCTTCACAAACCAGTAAAAATGTAAACCCAAACTAAAAGTGTCATAAAATAAACTTAAACAGGAATTTCATGAGACCTTAGAAAGGTGATATGATGTGGTTGTTTCTTCCTTTTTTCTTTCTTTCTTTTTCTTGATGTTTCAACTTTTGTCCTTTCTTTCTTTTTTCCTTTTATTCCTTTTCTGTCCTCTCTTTCTCTTGACTTTTCCGTTGGTAGAATTGTCAGTACTTGAATCTGTCTTGCTTCCAGAAGACAAAGAAGAGGGAAACACACAGTCATCTGAAGAAAAAGATGATCTATGATGGGATCGGTGGTGTTTCTGGTTTTGCTCTTTTCCCGGTTTGATTGTCATTTCTGCCGGCCCCAGGTATCTTCAGGACTTGTGCATGGGCACTTCTTATTCATGTCTACAAAACCTCCCTGCCTTGGTGAAAACTGTAGGGAAAAGGCCTTCCTGGGTGGGCTCAAGCCCTGCCCAAGGTGCTGAGGAACCAGGGTGGGGAGCACTCTGCACTGCCGCTGCAAGAGCCAACCTCCGGACCTCGGGGTACTCTCCAGTAATGTAACTGCAATGTCCAGGTTTGCCTTCAGAAATTAGTTGTAAGTTACTTCAGATGTGAAACCCTACCTCAGACATTTCCATGTGGTTCCTAAAGATTTTAAACAAAACCCATTTACCTCCCTAACCTGGTCAGAAGTTTCTACCCAATGGGAGAGGTTTGCTGGGCAGCATTGCCCAGATATCACCGCCCATCTCGAATCACTCGGCTGGCGGCAAGGGAAGTTCCAAGGCTATAGTGTGTGTGGGGGATCACTCCATGGGGGTGCAGCCTGACACCCCAGGCTGCCTCTTGGAGGGAATAGCTCTGGGGGGCACAGCTGCCTCCCAGGCCTACACCCCCCAGCTGCAGATGGGAGCTGATCTCAGAGGGGGCAGAGTGGGGGGGTGGGGAGGGAGGTGTATAGGCAGCTCCTGGGTCTCCCAGGCTGGGACAGGCAGCAGATGGCTCCGGCCCTGCACGGGCACCTCGCAGGCCCAATGCCCGGGCTGCTGTGGGCAGCTGATCACGCCGGCCTTGCGCAGTCGCCTCCCAGACCCACAGCCTGGGCCTCTGCGGGCAGCTGATATTGCCGGCCAGTACTGGCACCTCCCAGATGCACGGCAGGGGCCTCAGCAGGCAGCTGATTGTGCACGCCTTGCGCGGGCGCCTCCCAGACCCACGGCCCGGGCCTCCTCGGGCAGCTGATCTAGCAAGCCCAGTGCAGGTGCCTCCCAGACCCACCGCCCAGGTCGCAGAGGGCACCTGATGGAGGCGGCCATGTGCAAGCACCTCCCAGACCCACGGCCCGGGCCTCCGCGGGCAGCTGATCTTGCTGGCCAGTACTGGCGCCTCCCAGACCCACGGCCCAGGTCTCAGAGGGCACCTGATGAAGGTGGCCATGTGCAAGCGCCTCCCAGACCCACGGCCCAGGCATCCGCGGGCAGCTGATCTCGCCGGCCCAGTACTGGCACCTCCCAGACCCACTGCCCGGGTTGGGGCAGGCAGCTGATTGCGCCGTCCGTGCGCGGGTGCCTCCCAGACCCACCTCCCGGGTCAGGGCGGGCAGCTGATCATGGCGGCTGTGCAAGGGCGCCTCCCAGACCCATGGCCAGGTTCAGGGCTAGGAGAGGATCTGGCCAGAGGGCAAAGCCACCTCCTAGGCCAACAGGCTGGGCTGCTCGCTGCCTGCTCTCAGCGGCAGCCTTCCCTGGGACTGGGGGACTCCTGCGGGCCTGAGAGGACTGGGCGCCACCATCTTGTGTCTATGGGCGCTGCCATTTTGTCGCAGAGTGATGGTTAGTTTGCATATTACTCTTTTATTAGGTAGGATATTAAGGAAGGAACTTAAGGAAGATTACATGGAGGTGGGAAAAAAATGGTTGGGGATTAGATTACAGGATAGTTAACAAGATTATGTGCTCTCTTGAGACTTGTTTCAAACTGTATTAACCTAGATGCACAGAAACAATGGACAGGGCTTGGCTTGCTTAAGGCAAAGATAAACCTTTTACTAAAATGTTATATGTCCTGGGATTGATTACTCACCATGACCTGCCCAGTTAGGATTTATGATCAGAGCACCCTGTGCGCTTACTTTTCAGAGAATCTACCTTTTGTTCATATTTTAAAAGTCTTTCTCTCTAATATCTGGCTTCTTAAAGGGGAAAAAGGGAAAATTAAAGGCGGTGGAGAATGCTGGTCCTTTAAAGCCCCTTGAAGTCACTTCTGGAAGGGGAGGGGCTTGCAACAATAGGTGGAGGTTCAACAACAATAGCTGCTGTCTCCTTATCTGCACCTCTGTGATGAGAAGCAGAGTTAATGAGCAGAGCATAGATTTTCTACGTTTAGAAAACAGGGTACTTTTTGCCTACCCTGGCTCCTGCCAGCTGTGTGCAAGCTGCTCAAGGAATATGTGCACAGTTGCTTGCTGTGAAACTGGGGATGGGGCATGGATAGCAGCTACTTTCTAAGAGCTGAAGTTGATTGAAATTAACTGCAATTTACTATCCAACTCTCTTTCCATGGAAGATGCAAGCTTTCAACAAACTCCCAGTTCTAAAATAGTTACATCAGAGAGATTCTGCCAGTACAATTGTTGTCTGAGTTTGGAGACAGATTTCTAGTGTTTCCTACTCTTCCATCTTCCACAAATTGTCTATCAGTGGATGAAATTTTATGTGTTTAATTATATGTGTTGTGATGTATTAGTCAGGGTTCTTCAGAGAAACAGACAAATAGGATCCTATATAATAAAGAGGTAATATGCAAATTGACCCTCACACCCTCACACAAGATGGCTGCCCCCATGTGGTCAAAGATGACCACCACAAGATGGCCGGCAGGGGAGGGCAGTTGGGGGTGATGGGGCCTGCAGGGGAGGGCAGTTGGGGTGACCAGGCCTGCAGGGAAGATCAGTTGGGGGTGACCAGGACTGCAGGAGAGGGCAGTTGGGGGTGACCAGGTCAGCAGGGGAGGGCAGTTAGGGGCGACCAGGCCAGCAGGGGAGGGTAGTTGGGCGTTACCGGGTCAGTAGGGGAGCAGTTAGGCATCGATCAGGCTCCCAGGGGAGTGGTTAGGGGGTAATCAGGCTGGCAGGCAGGAGAGCAGTTGGGAGCCAGCAGTCCCAGATTGTGAGACAGGGATTGGGCATAAACTGGCAGTCGGACATCCCCCAAGGGGTCCCAGATTGGAGAGGGTGCAGGCTGGGCTGAGGGACACCTCCCCCCTCCCCAGTGCACGAATTTTGTGCACCAGGCCTCTAGTATGTATATAAAGAGACAGAGACTTATAAGGAACTGGCTCATGCAATTATGAAGGCTGACAACTTTCAAGAGCTGCAGGGTGAGTTGGCAAAGCTGGAGACCCAGTAGAGCCAATGGGTGGTATAGTTCTAGACTGAAGGCTAATAAGCTCAAGATTTCAGAAGAGTTAATATTTCAATTTGAGTTCGAAGGCAGGGAAAAACCAATTCCAAGATCATCAGGCAGAAAGAATTCTCTGTTATTCAGGGGAGAGGCAGACTTTTTGTTCTATTGGATTTTCAACTGATTAGATGAGGCCCACCCACATTATGGAGGGCAATCTTCTTTACTGTGTCTACCAAGTTAAATGTTAATCTCACCCCAAAACACTCACAGAAACACTGAATAATGTTTGACCAAATATTTGGGCATCCCATGACCCAGTCAAATTAAGACATAAAATTAACCACCATGCTTCTGATACAGAAATTACATCTGGAAATAACTGGATGTTATGATCCCTTTAGGGATAAAAACCTGGTGACTGCACCTTCTCAGTGTGTTACTCAAATATATCTTGAATAGGCTGAGTACACTATGACCCCAGTCCTGGATAAAAAAGGAACTTTATGATTTTGATGATGATGATGATGATGAAGTGCAAGTTACTTAAATACTTGACAGTTATATTTATGGAGCAAACCATTTCCTTTAATGCTATTTTATAGGCAAGAGGGAAAAATCTGCAAACGTATTTTGGATAACATACAAATTTGTCAGGGTCTTGAGTTACTCCATGCCCAGAGTGCAGGAGTACCTTATGTTAACATGGAACATTCACACTTCATACAAGCAGGACTTGGGAAGTTTCAAAATATCTGGACAACAGACCTTTTATAAAGATGTTCATACTGGATTCATGAGTATATCAGAGTTTCCTCAGGGAAGAGTTTCATAGATGAGGCTGATTCAGAGGCATCCTTTGACATAGTGAAAAGTCTTCAAGCTTTGGAGTCTCCTGTTGCAGGAGCATGAGAGCAAAATCAAGAGCAACCAGCATCTCGTGTTCTTACCACTTTATTTAAAACTCAAGCACATTTGTCAGTGCCAGAGCAGGGAACAAAGCCTGAACCTGAGAGGGGAGATGAGAATAGAAACATTAATCAAATTCAATTTGAGTAAAGTTTTGCACCTGAAGTACAAACCATCTGGGAGCTTTGTCATGGGACATTCTGGTTGGTAAATTAAGGGCCAGGTGCTTGTGACATTAGTCCTTTAGCAACTTAATTGCTTCCCCCTTTTCTCTAATCCAATTCATGGAGTCATGTGTTATAGGCAGGAGCATATTTAGGGATTGGCTAATTTCTCCCTTCTTATTCAGAATTGTGGAGCTTTTTAGGTCTGGTTCGTTGGCCACATCTCACCAAGGGAGAGCCACTTTCAAAATGCTGTGAGTGCACACTTTTGAGGATGCTTCTGATTGATCTCAGTCACACACATGTCATTGGTGGAAGTGGTTTCATTCTTTCTTCTACATCAGTGGTTTAAAAATGTTGATGATTTACTTATTTCATTTATTCTCGTCATTTAACAAATATTTATTGGTAGTTAGGCACTGTGGCAGGTATTGGAGATAAAAGATGATCAGAAACAGGCAAGGACCTGGTATTTATGAGGGTATATCTTAGTGATCTTATTAGTAATTTTAATAATAATTTAATTATTATTTAGATCTTTTAAATTATATAATTTATCAGCATGAAGAGAAAAATAACAAAAGAAATTAAAAATTTTCCCTCTACTATCCTATTTTGACTTCTGTTAAAAATTCCTTTCTGCCCAACTGGCTTGGCTCAGTGGTTGAGTGTCAACCTATGAACTAGGAGGTCACAGTTCAATTCTCGGTCAGGGCACATGCCCAGGTTGTGGGCTGGATCCCCAGTGCGGGGCGTGTAGGAGGCAGCCAATCAATGATTCTCTCTCATCATTGATGTTTCTATCTCTCCCTATCCCTTCCTCTCTGAAATCAATAAAAATATATTTAAAAAATTCCTTTTATATCATTGTCCTATGTCCATGATTTTTGCCTTAGTTTTAATCATGGTGTACACTTTCCTCTTCATTTTATAAAAATAGAGGGAAATATTTGTATGTATGCAATTCATATCCTATATAATAATAGACAAATATGCAAATTGACCATACCTCCGACACACCCACAAGCCACGCCCACAAGCCACGCCCACCATCCAATCAGAGCGAGCATGCAAATTAACCCAAACCAAGATGGCTACAGCTATAGAGAGCAAGGTTTCCTAGGTAACAGAGGAAGCCAAGCTTTCTGCCAGCCGTTGCAGGCCTAAGCCTCCATTCAAGCTACAAAGTTTCAATTATAGAAGGTAAACAAATTCAAACAAAATGGCGACAGAATGGAGCTTGAGAGAGTAGGCCAGGGTTGCCCCCGGCAACAGGGGAAGCAAAGCTTTCCACACACCCTGGCCAGGCTCACCCGCTTAAGGCAACAAAGTTTCAATTATAACCCCAACACAAATGGCTTCGGGCCTCGGAGGGAGCCCCAGGCTTGGCCCTGCTCCAGGCTACAAAGTTTCAATTGTAGAAGGAAAATAAATTCCAGATACCAGGGCCTCCGCTTGGGTTTCCAGGGGGCGTGGCTGGCCTGCAAACCACCACAGGCCCCTCGCTCAGGCCTCCCCATGCCCCAAGGGAACCCCACCCTGATCAGGGACACCCTTCAGGGCAAACCAGCTGGCTCCCACCCCTGTACCAGGCCTCTATCCTATCTAATAAAAGAGTACTATGCAGATTGATCATCACTGCAACACACAATATAGCTGCCTCCATGTGGTCAAAGATCCTGCCCCCATGTGGACACAGGATTGCCACCACAGCAGCAGGAGAGGGCAGTTGGGAGGCACCTGGCCTGCAAGGGAGGGTAGTTGAGAGGGACCAAGCCTGCAAGGGAGGGCAGTTGGAGGTGATCAACCCTGCAGGAGAGGGCAGTTAGGGGTGACCAGGCCGGCAGAGGAGGGAAGTTGGGGGCAAACAGGCTGGCAGCAGAGTGGTTAGAGGGTGATCAGGCTGGCAGGCAGAAGCAGGTAGGGGCAATCAGGAAGGCAAGCAGGCAAGCAGTTGGGAGCCAGCAGTCCTGGATTGTGAGAGGCAGGCAGAAGCGGTTAGGGGCAATCAGGAAGGCAAGCAGGCAAGCAGTTGGGAGCCAGCAGTCCTGGATTGTGAGAGGGATGTCCGACTGCCCGTTTAGGCCCGATCCCACTGGGATCGGGCCTAAACGGGCAGTCAGACATCCCTTGAGGGGTCCCAGATTGGAGAGGGTACAGGCTGGGCTGAAGGACAATCCCCCTCCGTGCACGAATTTCGTGCACCGGGCCTCTAGTGATTATATATAAAGGGAAAAGAAACACTGAAACCATTGACAGGATTTTAAAATGTATTTTTACAAGTTTAAATTATACTTATCACATTTTATGCTAGCCTACTGAATTCTAAAGTGTGGGATCATCATCAAAATGACCATAATCTCTTATAATATAGAAATAATTATTTTTGCCCAATCTTGTGAGAGATACATTGTTGGTCAATATTCCTTTCCTGACCAACCACAGACTACTTTCTTATTTTAAAAATAGGTATAGACTTACTGGAAGAAAAGTCTGTGCCATTTTGCCTCTCTTGGTTTGATTTTCCAAAGAATTATGGGTGGGGAGTGGGGCGGGGGCTGATATTCCTTCTGGGAGTCTTCATGTGGTTGTCATGGGAATGTCTCTAATGAAGGACAAGTAGGATCTAATGCAGAGCAGGATACAGTAGAGCAGTTAAGTCGAGTCTTGCATGCCTCTTCTGGATTTCAATTATTCCGGGCAGTCTAGTAGATTCTGAATTACCAGCAGCTGCTTACTTGCTCACTTTCTTGTCTGCTACAGCAGCCAGCAGCTGTTCTCTCTTTCTTATTCCATATCCAGATGCAAACTGCTGTTCTCTCTTTCTTTACAATTGCCAGCAGTGGCTCATTTTGCCCCAAGCACATGGACACCTGCAGCAATAGGAATTTTATTTTTCAGTTGTGGAGAAACACTGGACAGATTCAGGAAGGTTGAATGGATGAAGGAAAAGAGGGAATGAAAGGTGGTTCGATACAGAAGGAGCCTGTGTTGCCAAGCTGGAAGTTGGACAGGATACTTCTAGCTGTTTTCATAGGCTGCATAAGTCAGTGACAACAGATACTCATACTCTGTGTTGTTATGACATTCACCTTGGAAAGCACGGCATCATCACTCATGTATACATCCCAGAGATCGGGATGCCAAGGAAGAACTTACCATGGTGCTTTAAGGGCTTGGTCTTTTTTCATTTACTTAAGAAATATTTATGGTCATTTACTATATGTCAAGCACAGTTCCAGACACAGAGTAGGTGCAAAATACGTGAGCATACATTTAAGAACATATATATTGGTAAGTATGATTGTATATATTTAAGTATATACTTATCAATCTAACTTGTTAGTCTAGTCTCTTAATAATATAGAAAGGTAACATTTTAAATTAATTTTCTCTGTTGAATTCAGCATTCCCCTTTGTCCCCCATCCTTGGGATTGGGGACTTGCTTGATCAAGAAATATTCCTGGTTCTCATCACTCTTTTTTTGTAGGGACTAGGGTGAGGAAGGTAGACCTGGGGAGGAAGGGAATTCACATTTATTGTTTGTTTATAGTATCTCCGGTATTGTTCATAGGTTATCTCATTTCATCTTCATCAGAAACTTAGGAGCTCAGCATTGCTATTCCCATCTAGCTGATGGGGAAACTAATGTTGGAAGCCTGAAGCTACTTGCTTAGCTAAGGCCACACAACACAGGAATGAGAGCCAGCGCCGAGTATAGACTCTTCCACTCGACAGCACAAGCTCTTTTCACAAGCTCTGTGCCTTACATGCTTGTTCCTCTGCTATTCAAAGAATATTAATGTTATTATTAGATAGTGACAATTGGGTTTAATGCTGTGATTGTAGACATAGCACGTAATTGCTCCAAAGCTTCATTTCCAAGTAGAAATTGGCCTAAATGGCACCATTTTAAGCTGCGGGGCACTGTCATAAGGGTGAAATCAAGGATGAAATACTGAGGGCTCATAGATAAAATTGTTATCACAAAAATAATCTGCACACCTGCAGGCTATTCTCTGTAGATAGCAGGTTTCAAAAGAGTAGTTGACCTAAGTATGGGAAGATGTGCTACCCTCATTTTGCACCCTAACTCCATCCTTAGCATCCAAGCAATGTTAGTGATTATTCTTTGGGATACTGAGTGGAAAAGAACTGGCTGAGGCTCTAAAAAAAACTTCCGATGGTTTAGGGAGACATTTTTAAAGAGCTCCTTATTCTTGTAAAAATTTCCTGAATTTTCATGGCCGGTTTTGTGGCTGGCGAAGAGTCAGCCTCAGTTAGGAGTCTGCCAAATTGAGCACCAACAGCTCATTTGGCCTGGAAGAAGAAGAAATGAGAAACAACTGACGTTTGTATACTTGAAATTATGAACAGTTTCTCTAACAAAGAGACCAAACACTTTCGTCTTGTTTTACAGTAAACATACACATTGAACAATCTGGTTGGTTAGCAGCTGGCTGTGCATATGTACGGCATATGTGAACACATATGGATGCCTACAACTCACATATGTTCACTTAAAAGGGCACTGTCAAGTCATTTTATGACTTTTTTTGTTCTCTGGGCTCCATTGTTTATAAAATCTTCTTAGAAGCTTAAAAATACAATTTCTTTCCCTACTGATTTTTGTTCTTTTTCTTTTTTAACAAGTATTTTGAATGACACTGAAATAAAAGGGCCTGGTTTTATTTAATACCAAATCCTACTTAAATGTTCACAATAATAGCTACATCGTCCAATTAGAAACAAAGCACTAAGAGCGAGACAGTTCTTATGGAGAGAAAAATTACCATCTGCCCTTAGCGTGGACATTCCAGAGTGGCAGAGCACTCACAAGATTATTATCTGGTATTCCAGTTCTTTTAGTTGGTGCTAAGTATCACAGAGACATATTGGTGGCTATGATAAATCCTATTTTTCTACTTTTCAATATATTCTAGCAATAATCTTCTAGCTTCTTTACTAACCCAGAATCCTCTTAAAATACCCTTGTTTTTGGAAAAAGGCTCTGAAGAATGAAACCAACAAGGCCAAAATAAATCTGGAGAGGTGCTCAAAATCACAACTAGTTGGGAAAGCAAAAAGCAAAAGGTATAAGTATATATTGCTAGTGGAGAGGTGAGGAAATGGGCACTTTCATTGATTACTGGTGAAAATGGGAATTTTAAAGAGGGTTTTGGTAGTAAATATTTCTTAAAATTAAAAAAGATACCCTTCAATCTGTCATTTTTCTCTTGGGAATCTAAGTCATAGAAACAGAACCACTGATATAATGGATATAGATAGGATTTCTACAGTAACATTAAATATTGGGTTAAAAATATTAAACCAAGTGAACACACTTCAATGTATATACCATAGAATATCATATAGCATCTCCAAAGAGTAAATTGGAGCAATACCAGTTGCTCAGAAGGATTACCTCCAGATACTGTTGAGGGAGAAAAGCAAGTTGTATAGAAGAGTAATTATATGATCCCATTTTATAAACCATTGATCAAAATACTTATTTGTTTATTTCTCTATAATTTGTATATACATACATTTGTATAAGATTATATGATGATGGAAACCAATTTAGATGGATACATCCGAGGTTGTTAAAATGGATTATCTGAAATGGGATGGCAGGTGAGCAAGATAAACAAAAAGGAAAAGACTAACATAAGAAAAAATCTGGTATGAAAGATATGGTCACATTTATGTAAAATTATATATATATACATGCAAAAAATTTTAAAATAAGTGACATTAAAATAAAAGATTTTCATCTTCTGGTTTTCAGTATCTTCATAGATTGAGATAAAGGAGGGTGTGAAATTTCTAGAAGAACTTAGATAACCGTGGAAAAAAAATTGAACTTGAAGGTTGGCTGATGACCTTTGAGTCTAAGGTTTCCAGTGTAAGATCAAGAGCAGGATGCATTCAATCATTTTAGGGTACTGATGCCACCAAGTGGTGCCTGGAGCAATTGTTGGTGGCATTTTCTTAGGGCCTTCATTTCTCCTTGGGATGAAGCACGCACCTGTGATTTTAGCACTCATGAACAGGAAGCATGAAAATGGACAGGGAGCAAACAGCTTTTGCCCTAGAATCTGAGCTCTCCCTAGTTTCTCCTACTGGAGGCTTCTCTGCTATTCCTGACCTTTACCTGCCAAAGTCCCTTGAGAAGTGTTCAATATTTTCTACCTACTTAGGCTCATTTTATAACCTGCTTGACTTCTTTAACTGCTCAATCTCTTACATGGGTTTTTTCTTTTTATTGTCACCATCCTAGCTTGGCCTCTTGTTATTTCTTTCCTAGTGCCACAAGAACATCTTCATGGGCTTTCCTATCTCTCTCCTCCAGTCCAGCCAAAACCCGCCTCTATGCTAAGCTTCCTGAAGTTCTGGTCATTTAACGATACTACTCAAAAGCCTTCCATTGCTTTTCCTTGCTCACCAGCAAACTCTGACCTCAAAGCACAGGCTTTAGTAGGATGAGCATGTGTCTCAGTTTTCCTGGGATGACCCCCGGTTACTTCTGTTGCCCCAATGTAATTATTGTGACTTAATTCACTTTCAAAAGTTCTCTGATTTGGATTACATTATACATTACTAGAGGCCCGGTGCACAAAATTTGTGCATGAGGGGAGGGTCCCTCAGCCCGGCCTGCGCCCTCTCGCAGTCCGGGACCCCTTGCTCCTTACTGCCTGCCTGCAGTGGAGGTGGAAGAGGCTCCCACCACCACCACTGCTACGCTCACCAGCCGTGATTCTGGCTTCTGGCTGAGTGGCACTCCCCCTGTGGGAGTGCACTGACTACCAGGGGGCAGCTCCTGCATTGAGCGTCTGCCCCCTGGTGGTCAGTGCATGTCATAGCGACCAGTCATTCTGCCGTTCAGTCAATTTGCATATTAGGGTTTTATTATGTAGGACTAGAGGCCTGTTGTAGGAAGATTCCTGCAAGAATAGGGCTTCCTGCAACGGTTTCCACCACCCTGCCTGCTTCTCTCCCATTTCCGCCGCCCCGCCTGCTTCCCTCCCTTCTCTGCCACCCTGCCTGCTTCCCTCCCTTCTCCGCCACCCTGCCTGCTTCCCTCCCTTCTCTGCCACCCCGCCTGCTTCCTCCCTTCTCTGCCGCCCCGCTTGCTTGCTTGCTTCTCCGCAGCTTCGCTCCCTTCTGCAGCACTTGGCTTTCTTCTATGCTGTCTTCAGTCTTTGCTCTGTGCCCAGATATGCAAATTAACTGCCATCTTGGTTGGGCTAACTTGCCTACCCACTCCTGATTGGCTGGTGGGTGTGGCTTGTGGGTGTAGCAGAGGTACGGTCAATTTGCATGTTTCTCTTTTATTAGATAGGATATGGACACTCCAGCTCTTAACCAGTTGGTTCTCCTGCCTCTAATACAAACACTAAATAAACTAACAGAGGAATGTGTAAAGTTCTTGGAAGATGGGGACATTGAGTCTGGATAGAGATTATATTTTTGAACAATCAAAAGCTAAATATAAATTATTTGGGATTTATTACCCTATTTAAAATTTTCCTCTGCTATTTAAATGATGAGTGGAGCTTTTTGTTCAAACTCTGGTAAGAAGTTAACCCTTGGTAGTTGTTATGTACCTCTTTTTGTTTTTCATAGACAAGATTAGTTTTATTTGGGACCTAATGAATATCACATTCATAATTCACTACCCAATTTGAAGAATATTCAACTAAGTAATAATACAGAATTCTAAAAATTTGGGGGAGGTATAAACATTTATACTGTGACTTCCTTCAGCAGAAAAGGTCAGATATTATTTATTCAGCAGTTCAGACAGTACATGTGCATAAAATACTGGTGAGTAAAATTTAGAGCAGTCTCTTCTAGTTTGTGGTAGTGAAATTTGGGCACTGCATGATGGTTTAAGAATTTTTCTGTTTCTGCTTGCCGCATTTTGGTTGTATGAGCAGGGTGAATGCTATTTAAGCAAGTGCTTTGTCCTTAGCTCTTCTTTAGTAGGAACACACTGTGAGTGCTTCCTGTAATAGAATAGAATTTGAGCCTGTTCACCCATTTTTCTCTTACCCAGTCCTTTTTACAACCAGTTAAATACGTTTTCAGACAGCTATAGTTTGTTTTCTTGAAAAGGATTTTGTGTGAGACTACACCTGTGTAGACTTGGAGCTATAACCTCATTAACACCAGGTGCTCACCGAGTGACTTATTAGTCATTTAATGCCTGCATACTTCAGATCATCATGTGTACTTTTTTCCTTTGGCCTAGATTTGAGTCCAGGAAGTTGGAGATCAATGTAAGCTACTCTTTAACTAGTTGGAAGTTATTCATTCACTGTCATCCATTTAGCTCCTAAGTGTCTGCCAGGTGCTGAGGGCACAATGAAGGACTTCCTGGAGGGGTGTTTCCCAGCAGACACGCATCCACAGCCACACCCTCGCAGCAAACACCTGCACAGACACATGTGCACATAGAGCAACTTGGGCTTGTCCTGTTAATGGACAACGAGTAAACTGCTCTCTTCATCTTCTTTTCTTTCTTTCCTTTAAAAAAAATATTATTTATTGATTTCAGAGAGGAAGGGAGAGGGAGAGAGAGATAGGAGCATCAATGATGAGAGAGAATCATTGATCGACTGCCTCCTGCATGCCCCACACTGTGGATCGAGCCCGCAACTTTGGCATGTGCCCTGACTGGGAATCGAACCATGACCTCCTGGTTCATAGGTCAACGTTCAACCACTGAGCCATGCCAGCCGGGTTTTTCTTTTCTAATGTAACTTATTTCATCCTACTTTTTCCTGATTACACTAGCCTCATCAGAAGCAGGATCAGGCTTTAGATGTGATGGCACATCTAGAGATGTTTGGCATTCTGTTATCTGTCAGTTTTTCTTTACATATTTCTCCTTTTTCTTCCAGGGTGTATTTAATGTATTTGCATAATTTAAATTCAAGGGCAAGATGTTTATGCCTCATGTTTGTCAAGATACCCCAGATTGTGAGTTGTTTCAGGTCAGAGACTATGTATTGCTTCATGTGCAGACTCTGTATCTGACTGCCTGGATCCGAATCCTAGCTCTGCCACACAGCTTTGTGACCTTGAAGAAATGATATAACATTTCTGTGCCTCCTGTTACTTATGTGCATTGTGGGGCTAATAATCTGTCTCCTAGGATTTTCTTTTACTTTATTTTTGACAGCTTTATTAAAATACAAAATTTACCCATTTAAAGTGTACAAGCCAGTGTTTTCTAGTATAGAATTGTGCAACCATCTCTACAATCTTTTGTCTCTTGTTTTTTTTTTTCCCCCCTCCCTCCCTTCCTCCTTTCCACTCCCAACTCCACACCTTCCTATCCACCACAGTCTAGTTTTGAACATCTTTATTACTCCCCAAAGAAATCCTGATCACATAAGTAATCACTCCCCAATCCAGCTCACAGGTTTTTATGAGGATTAAATGAATTAATATATGAAAAACACTCAGAATATTGTCTGGCACCACCTAGTAAGTGCTGTATAAGTGATTGCTGATACTATCATTCATGTTATTATTATCAATATCATTACAGTTATCTTTGTATTCTCAGTCAATGCAGTGCCCAGTAATTACTAGGTACTTTCTGAAAAAACGAAACAGTGAAAGATAGAGGAAGACACCATTATTTCTTCAACATTCTAACTAATGGTGAGAGAAATGCCCTATATTATGTAGTATGCACACATAACCCAAGGCACCTCAGGATCTGTGTTAGAGCACAATATTTTAGTGAAGAAATACATTTTTATATGAGCTTTTATTAATGGCTTTATGTGATAGTGTTGTACTATGCCCCCAAAAAAGTTAGTCTCAAGTCCTGAATGCTGAGAAGTAGACTCGTGGCCTAGGGAGAGCCACAGACTCTGAGCCTCTGTGTGGTTACCTATGAAATGAAATCGGATTCACTCCATGATTTCTAAATTTACTCTTCTTCCTCACATCCTGCAATATTGCCCACCAATAAATGTCATGAGAATTTGTCATTTACACCTTGTAACCTTGACACAAAACCACACGACACTCATTTTATGACCTTGTTTGTTAGGTTCCAGAGTGTTTTGTGTTCCCCGAGAGAACATAAGCATTGGTCATCTCCATCCTTGGGCTTCTCTCTGCCTATAGGATGAAGTCCAAACTCCTTGGCTGAACATGCAAGACTCTTGTGGGTCTCTTTTTGTCTGAGGAATGTTCATCCTCAGTTTCCCCTAGGACCCGTACAGTTGATGTTAGTTTGGGGAATTGCCCAAATCACAGTGCCTGCAGGCTACCAGGCCTGCTCTGCAGGACGCCCTCTGCTTCCCTGTCCACGACAGGTGGATTCTCTCCTGGGAATTTTTGATTTTGAGAAAAGAGAAGGAATGACTGGAAGCAGGGGAGGTGAATTGTTTCAGACACATAGTGTAGATTGCATCGCGGACTCACAGTGATGATTCACTCTAAAGAGATTGCCCATTTTCTCCCATTACCTGGATCTTTTAGCTTCCAGGATTCTTTCAGAGACATGCTTGCTTATTCAATGTTTTCTTTGCTTCTGAATGTTATCCATATCCTTTCAATAAATTGCCTTCTCCTTTTTGCTGCTCTCTTTGACTTAAGTTGGCAAAACTTTGTTTCTCCTGACTGAACCAAATTGGTAACCAAACAAAACTGACTTAAATTTTTTCATGCTCTGACCTAAGTCCAGTTTGCCAGATCCCATCTTCTTACTTAGGTTATATGTATGTGTATGTATAGTTTAATAACAGTAATAATTCTATGTAAGTTTGTAAATATTAACCATTATGATTAACACTAACACTCCAGACATTAATGATAAGGTTATAGAGAAAATATAGTGAAGCTAAAAGATTGAGAAACTAGGCACAAGCTAAAAGATTGTGAGTCAGATAAATGTATAAAAAGATCAGGATTTATCCACTTAAGACATCATTATTGAATACTGTAGTGTGCAAGGCACTATTCTTTGTCAGTCACCCTTCTTCTGGGTAAGGGGAGACACATACGCTGTATCTTCAAAGCTATTTGCTTGCTTTAAAATTAAAAAAAAAATCTCTATAGTGTTAATGACCATTTACCTCTTTCTTCTAAAAATTTAAGGGAGAGAAAAACCATTTGTCCATTGGAGTCTTTTTCTTAGTTACGGTCCCATTGTAGATTTGTTCCTTTGGTTAGTTCTGTAGGAGTCCTCTCACCTCTCAATTTAGATTCCGAGTGGAGGTTGTACCGTCCTTGCTATGCCATATGAGATGAAGCCCATTAAAGGAATCCTTGCACTTGGAAGCTGCACTTAAATGTACTCTCTATGAAGAATATACCTTTTAATTGAAGGCTGGCTCTCAACAACCTCCACCCATAACCCGAGAGCCTAAGAATTTGGTACTCTTATTCTGATTTAAAAGGTAGACGAATGAGGCAATGAGGGTTAAAAACAAAACACACACACACACACACACACACACACACACACACACAAAACACAAACAAAAAAAAAACACACCTTACAATGTTAGATAGTTGGTAGATAACAGGATTCAAATCTAGACAGTGACTGCTAGATCCTCAGTTACCAAAAACAAAACAAAACAAAACAAAACAAAACAAAACTAAATTTTTTTAGGGATTGCTTACTGGAAGCAGGAAGGTAAATCCAGGTCTTCCAGCGACTGGGGACAGGGGACTGTTTTATAACTCAGTTTACCAGAAAGCCAATGTCTGAGCTCAATTCTGACTTTGCAGGGCTTTCAAATAGAGACTAGTGTACTGTGGTCTTTTAAGAGAAACCGACATGAATCCAAAGCCTGCTCAGTGCCAGCTCCTGCACTGAGCCCTCTCAGAGAGAGTGTGTCACGTAATGCTCACAGCAAATCGGTGGGTAAGGGTTCCTGGCCATGTTTTACAGATGAAGACCGAGTTTTGGGGAGTGGACACTTGCCTGAGGTCACACTGTTGTTAGATGGCTGAGCTGAAACTCAAATCTGGACCCATCTAACTCTAAAGTTTACCTCACCCCTGGTGTTACCCCCTGTATTTTAGACAGTTCCAATTTTGGTCTGTCTTTCCAACATTGTTAGTGGCAATATGGTAATTGATATGTATTTAAGGAGCTGAATGTTCCACAGAGAATTTCTTGAGCTTTGTTCTTACCACAAAATATTAGTGAAGCAAATGGTAGGAATTCTTGCCAAACTCAAATTGGCATTATTCCCCTTATGTATTTTTCTTGCACATGGTTGATTAACCATTATAACCATTACATTAGTATTGAATAACCAACATATTCTGGTTACAAATGTGGAAAAAATATAAGCAAAAGAATCTGCTAGGCAGTCAGCTCAGTATATCATTCTACAGAGAATTTCATTATGGGTTATTTTGAAAGAAAATGATACTTCCGAAATTCTCAATTAACTTTGGCTTTCTTACTAGAGTACAATTGACCTATTAGTTTAATGTTCACTATTATTAACCCAGTAAGAATGCCTCAATCATATTCCTGTGTTTGTAAGAATAGTGAAGGTAAAGGTTCTGGTTACCAAACACTTTGAATTGACCCAGGAGCCCAATAAATGCCATGGAATGAATGGCAAGGATCCACTTAGCCTGAAATATGAAATTGGCAAAGTTTGGGTGCTTCTTCCTTCTTCTTGACCTTCTCCCCCTCTCCCTCCCCCTTGGATGCCTGGTCAGCCCTAGTCACTACCTCCTGTTTCTGTCTGCTCCAAGCCCTAAGTAAAATAACTTTATCACACTGATACTGGTGACTTACCGAGCTATCTCTTTTTGAGAAGTATTGGCAATTTTCAAAGGAGGTTAGAGTAAGACAGAATGTACGTGGTAGAATTGTACTATCCTCAGTGTCTGGGGCCTCCAAGGCCTGTCAAACCAGTTTGGGAGCAGGTTTGATGATAAGCTCTGTAAGATGGGAGAAGGCTGTGCTTTCTTTTCAGGCATTAGCATGGCATTGTTTTTATTATCTGGGATCCTGCTTTTATCTTTTCTCTGGTCTCATGGCGATTCTGTGCCAAAAGCAGAGTCAGAGATCAGAGCACCTGCCACCTGGCTTAGGACTTGTTACTCCACTGCTTGTCTTTCTCTGAGTGCCACATGTGAGATGGGATTTTCCACCCTCTCTCTGTCCCTGTGTATTCACTTTGTGCATCATCTCCAATTCATGGACACAGTCACCACACTGCAAAAAGTTATCAGTGCTGAAAATAATTAATAACCACACAGTATAACCCAAACAGATATCTCATCAGAGCCCAGATGAAAAACCTATATAATTTCCTAACATTCATCTGGAAACTGGGACACTAAGGCCCTTGAGTCAAATTCTGGCCAACACCTGCTTTTGTACACCCAACAGCTAAGAATGGGTTTTACATTTTTAAATAGTTGAAAAAAATAAAAAGAAGAAGAATATTTTGCAATATGTGAAAATTATATGAAATTCCAGTATCAGCAATCATGAATAAAGTTTCATTGGAACATATGCTCATTTGTTTGCATACCATCTATGGCTACTTTTATACAATAAGGGCAAAGCTGAGCAGTTTTGACGAAGACCTGCAAAGTCTAAAATATTGTTCTTGCCCTTTTACAGGAAACGTTTGCTGGATCCTGATTTAGTCACTCATCTGGCATTAGCTAGGAGAGCTGCCTGGAAATCATTGTGAAGCAGCTCCATGCGATTTTCCCTGGTAGGCATTTGTTTTCCCAGGAAGCTCTGCCAGCTTGATTAATTGCATCAGTGGATATTAATACTGGACAATTAAGCTAATATTTGCCTGGGATGCTGGGATGTCTAGGTTGCCTAGTAATGGCTGTGCCCTGCACGGGAATAATGAAATAGAAATAGGAGATATAACTCCAGTTAACATTATTAGTTTTATAATATAATTTTTTCTGCCCTGTATACATTTCAGTAACTGAGTTTAAAAACCATTATGGGTACAGAACAAAGCAAGACAAACAAACGTATTTCCTATCCATGTGGAAAATGTGAACAAATGAAGGCACAGAGAAATTAAACTAACTTTCTAACATCACAGAGCTACTGAATGGGAAAACCAGGTATTCCAGCACCTCATTGCATCATGTTGCTCTTGTTAATGAAATTGCCATATGTACAACATTGTGAAGAATACTCTTACAGATTTCAGACTGAGGCTCTTGTATTTGAACTTATTTCCCTGGAAAAGAAATGTAAGGGCATTTAGCTAATTAAATTAGCTCTAATCTATCCACTTTCTTCATTAGTAGGTAACAGGATCTTGGGGGAATTTTTTCCCCAAACTCTTATACTTGATGGGATTGTTATTAGATGAAGCTTGAAATTAGCACCGATGTACTATGACCCCTAGATTCTCATCCCTAATCAGTGGATAACAGATACATACATTAATGTTCTATACAGATTTTTTCCCCCCAGAGACAAGGCTCTCTTACAATATAGGATGTGCTTAGGTGATGATATACATGTGATCAAGGCCGTCTGGTACATATATTTTGTTACCAGTATTTTGACAGTGTGAATTTGAGTTAATGGCTTTTGACACTAGAGTTTTTGCACACTCAGGTTTTTTAAAGCGATAACCATACCTCTGAAAGGTGATGGAGTTTCTAGTCTTCTGAATATGCTACCCCAAACAAAGACGCATGCATTTGTAAAGTTGCATGCTGGGCCATTCCAAAGAAACTGTATTGCCTTAGAGAACAACACAAAACTTATGACTTTACCTCGTATTTCTTTATATATGAAGGTTCACAGGAAAAAAAGAGGACCAGATGTGTGAAATTAAAGAGAATTAAAGGAGTAAAGCCATACATCCAAAATGTGTGTAAATTTAGTGCCAGCATTTCCTTTAATTGATTTCTGGGATTCAATCTTGACAGTTCTAATATGGGATTCTATGCAGTGTGTGAATGAACATCTGATTAGTTTATTAAAGCAGAATGTACGTATGCTAATCTTAATAGCTAAAATGCTTTCTTCAATTTGTTCTTTGACTTCTGTATACCTGGTATATCTTTGTTTCTTGCAGAAAATAACTTGTTGAATTGTAACCAGTTTGAAACATAATGTAGTGAAGTTAGATTATTCACATAATGGCAGGGTGGGGAGAGGGGAGTGCTTTACGCCTTCCATCTTGGAGACTACCTACTCTTTGGCCAAATGATGTCATGATAGATAACATGTGTTAAGATTCAACACAATATTTCATATCCTGAAGACAGCAGGGACAACAATATTTCCTGCCTCTGCCCTGACTTCTGTCCCAGGGTAACTGATTTATGCAAATGATAATACAACTGTTATGTTGTTTAGTCATGTCCCCTCCCCCCAACAAAAAAAAATGACTAGGACAAACATTTATAAAGAAATCTTTCACCTCCTTCTCTTCTTCCCTCTCTCCCTTCTTTCCTTCTTTCCATGCTTTTTAACTGTTAATAGCTTGTATGTTCTTCCTGTAAAACGTACACTAATGTTGTTCATTTACTCTTATACTCACCTGAGAAAAACAACAATTAACTTTGAACATAGAGACAGGTGGCTGAGCAGATTTTTTGCAGCTCTGGTTCATAAAGTCTAGACTGGAAATGGAACAAAAAGGAATACTCAATAGTATTAATGTGATAGGAGAGACCTGCATCGCAGCTGTTCTCACTAAGCTCATTGAAGATATTTTAAGTGGAACAAACTGTTTACTGTGAGGAAACTGTAACACATGATGTCTCATGAAATGGGAGGAGAGTTCAAGTCTCCAAAAGTCACACAAGTGAGGAGATTTTTAAATGTGTATGCTTCCCTTGGGTGTGATAGCCTCATCTTTGGAATACTTTGCATAGTTATGAATGTGGAACTGTTTTATATTTTAAAGTCTGTTGTTGGTTTAGGTGGCATGTGTGCAAATTCATTGTGTGTGTGTGTGTGTGTGTGTGTGTGTGTGTGTGTGTGTTTTAAATTTTCTAGCAAGATAAGCTTCCCTGGGGGAAGAAAGAGTCTGTTAAACAGGCAGAGCTCTCTGAAGATGACACAGAGCATGGATATACATACTCATTTCTTTTTTTTTAATTTGGAGTGTACAGCACGATAGCCTATAAGGAAAATACACTTTTATATCATTTTAAAAAGAAGTGAAATTATCCTTTTCTAACTCCCGAGGGCATGGTTTAAAATGGCCCTGTGCTATGCCATTCTTTCGGTCTGCTTCCACTAAAATAAACAAACAAGGGCATTTCAACATGCAAAGAGTAAGATGTGAGGAAAGTGAAAACCGTTATTAGACAGTTCAGGTAATGAACATTTATCATGAAACTCTTCTTTGGAGAGGGGTAGCCCAAGGACAGTTTTCATGTTGATTCTACTTCAGAAACATTTCAAGGTCAGAATACTTTCATGAGGCAAATTTTCCATAGGAAACAGAGTATTGTTTCCTGGTTCATGATGAGAAAAGATTGTCCTTTGAATATGGCAAGGAAGGGCAACTCCAGATTAGCATGCCTGCTTTAGCAGGAAAGAAACAAGTCATTGGGTGAAATACCTTTGTCTTTTGAGGACCAGGTGCATCTGTCTGCAGCACCTACATGCGCTTGGTAAACCTTGTGTTGTACAACCTAAGTCCTATGAAGGAACAGTTGTTGCATGACCTTATATGTATGTGCAATAAACACCTTTGGTCTGTTCCTATACAAAAAAAACAACAACAAAAAACAATGAACTGGGTTTAATCTATAAATTCTAGAATTTAAATCCCATGGGAATTAGGATGTACTTGGTGTGCTTCTACATAATACTATACATATACTAGAGGCCTGGTGTGTGAAATTCGTGCACTTGGAGGGGAGGGTCCCTCAGCCTGGCCTGCGCCCTCTTGTAGTCCGGGAGCCCTTGGGGGATGTCTGACTGACAGCTTAGGCCCACTCCCCTGGGCCTAAAGCCATCAGTCAGCCATCCTTAGCACTGTACTCACCAGCCATGAGCCCGGCTTCTGGCTGAGTGGCAATCCCCCTGTGGGAGCGCACTGGCCACCGGGGGGCAGCTCTTGCATTCAGTGTCTACCCCTTGGTGGTCAGTGTGCATCATAGTGACCGGTCATTCCGCCGTTCAGTTGATTTGCATATTAGCCTTTTATGCCTGTGGGATCGGGCTAAAACCAGCTCTCTGACATCCCCTGAGGGGTTCTGGATTACGAGAGGGCACAGGCCAGGCTGAGGGACCCCACTGGTGCATGATCGGGGCTTGGGAGGGACTGTGGGAGAGCTCCAGGGCATGTCCGGCCCATCTCCCTCAGTCCTGATAGGCTGGACCCCAGCAGCAAGCTAACCTACTGGTTGGAGTGTCTGTGGTCAGTGTATGTCATAGCGATAGGTCGACTATCTGCCCCCTGGTGGTCAGTGCACATCATAACGAGCAATTGGCTTTAGCATATCATTAGCATATTATGCTTTGATTGGTTGAATGGATGACCCGTCAACTGGACACTTAGCATATTAGGCTTTTATTATATAGGATGATTGCCTAAATGGGTACTATCAATGTTTCTTTTTAATTAATAAAAATATTTACATATCACCATTACCTCTGGGCCATGTACAAAAGAGCAACAGAGAGGGAAAGTACAGTTCTACATAGAGTTGTTCCCAGATACAGTATTCAAAGTTTGGCTCCAAAGATTGTCCTATTGCTACATTTTCTCCCAAACTCTCAGGCCCAGCAGTCTTAAGCTGTTTACAGTGGGATATATCACTTAGCCATTTGAACCTCCATTTTCTTTTCCATAAAACAGGTAATAACGTATAATGCACTACATTACTGTCAGATTTTATAAATTAACATGTACATAGTTTCTGGCATATATATGAACACAAACATGCACACACACACACAGAGTTATCTTCAAACTCTAAATAATTCAAGAAGGAGCTTTGTAACAGGAGGGTGTGTTTATATAACTTTGTAGTGGATGTCAGCTCTGTTAAAGACTTGAATCAAATGAGCTGTGGCTGAACAGGAGAAGGAATCTATGCCACCTTTCCCAGTGGACCACTGTCCAGATTTAAGCCTCGTTCTTTTGTCCCTGGACTATGGGAACAAGAGAGGCAGTAGCACCTGCTGTTAGGACTGTGGAAGTAGAAAGATTTGGGTTTGAATTCTAGTTCAGTCACTTCAAACTCCTTAAAGTGGGGCTAATATCATACTTATATATATATATTTTTAAATATATTTTATTGATTTTTTACAGAGAGGAAGAGAGAGGGATAGAGAGTCAGAAACATCGATGAGAGAGAAACATCGATCAGCTGCCTCCTGCACACCCCCTACTGGGGATGTGCCCGCAACCGAGGTACATGCCCTTGACTGGAATCAAACCTGGGACCCTTGAGTCCGCAGGCCGACGCTCTATCCACTGAGCCAAACCGGTTTCGGCCATACTTATATTTTAAGGTGGCTGTTAGGAGAGAAGCACAAGTCAGTGAATGTAAAACACATAAATGAATATAAAGAGCTTAGCACAGTATCTGACACATTATAAATTCTCTACGAATATTAGTTATATGTGTTTGAAATGAAAACAGGAACGACTTATAATAAAAGGTACATTAATCTGAATAAACTAAAACTAAAAATTGAAAACTGTTGAAGAGGGTGGAAGCAACTGAGTATGTATTGTTCCAGGGCTATGACTTGTCATTTGGAAGATGTGACCTGATAGGACATTGTTGGTGGCTTCCCAGGTCAACATAGCCCAAGAAATGCATAGAAAATGTAATGTGATGAACCAGTTGTTGAGCTAAAATCCCTAAGTTAAGTGTAGAGTCTCCAAGAGTTGAGCTGGTAACTACCACGAGATAGTGCTGTTGCCTTAGTCTCCTTGAGAGATGCAAGGAGGAAAAGAATCTCTCCTGATTATAAGAGAATATCAAGGCCTTCTTTGCTAATGCTATCAACATAGCTTTTCCTGAAGAGAAATTCTAGTAAATAGATGGCTATCAGTGAGTAAAAGTGTTAGGTGAGTCTGTGTGTGTGTGTGTGTGTGTGTGTGTGTGTGTGTGTGTATGTGCGCGCACTCGTGCGTGCGCATGTGTACACAAGCCCACATTTGCTGTTGCAGGAGTGGCTTGAATAGGGATCAATGAGTGTATTGACCCCACAAAATTTAAAAACAAAAAAATAGTGGAATCTGATTATGGAAACTAGAAAGAGTATCACATTCCACGATTCACTGGGTTTTGAGAATTCAGCATTAAAATGGTGTGTATTCCCTTCTCCTCCCTGCCAAGATCTCTTCATTTTTATCTGCATCTAAATGTCTACGTTCTCCCTTCCTTGTCTCAAGTTTCAGAAGAGGTGCCTCTTGGCTGTGCAGAGGTGTGCTCTCCAGGTCAGTCTTCCCACCCCAGCAAGGCCAGGGCCCTGTACTTTTATTGTTTCCTCTTTCATCTGTATTTTCAACCTCTCTTGGTTTTCTGACCGTGACATTGTAACTTGTATTCATGCTTAAGCATCTCATAAATATTTTTAAACTTCCTGTGTTCTTTTTACCTATTTACCTTCTCTTCCCCACTACATTCATCCAAAAATTGTGTGCTTATCTCTATGACCTCAACTACCAGTCACTTATTATTATTTTTTAAAACCTCACCTGAGGATATGTGTTTTTTTAAATTATATATATTTTATTGATTTCAGAGAGGAAGGGAGACGGAGAGAAAGAGATAGAAACATCAGTGATGATAAAGAATCATTGATTGGCTGCCTCCTACATGCCCCGTACTGGGGATTGAGCCCAAAACCCCTGGCATGTGCCCTTGACCGGAATAGAACCCGGGACATTTCAGTCTGCAGGCTGATGCTCTATCCACTGAGCCAAAACTAGCTAGGGCCTGATGATATGTTTTTATTGATTTTTAACAAGAGAGAGAAACATTGATGTGAGAGAGAAACATCGATCAGTTGCCTCCTGTACGCACCCCAACCAGGAACTGGACCTACAACTTAAGTATGTGCCCTTACCAGGATTTGAGCCTGCAACTTTTTGGTGTATGGGGTAGTGCTCCAACCAACTGAACCACCTGGCCAAGGCTGACATTCATTTTTTTTTAAAGTTAGTTTACATTTTTATCAAAATGTAAATTTGATAGAAATTGCAGTTAAAAGAGTCAAATAGTTCTCTAAGGCATTGCCACTCCTGCAGCCCAGAAGCAATACACTTATTTTCTTTATCTTTGTATTCTTTGTATTTCTGTATAACATATTACTTCTTCATTTTTCCATTGTAGGCAGTATCACTCACCATGTCTATGAAAGATGAGGATTTCTCTCTTACTAACAATATTCTTCGTACATACACTTCTAAGAACTCCCTTTCTTTTACATTTATACATTAATTCTGGTGTCATATGACTATGACTGTTAATCATCATTTACAGGTGAATCACATGATTACATTTTCTTTCCTGTGCACCTTTTTTCTATTCCCTGGAGTGAGCAATATTTCTTTTCCTCATTTGCTCAGTATTTTCAATGCACTTATTTAACCCCTCCTCAATGGTCTAAACCTGCTCTCAGTGTGTTCAAACACATAAGGGATTCTATCCAATTCACCTTTTGCAGGCTTCTTTCCTGAAGCCTCTAACTGGTTCCAGTTTGGGTGGTGGTTATCCACACCTGGCACACAGCTGTCCTGGAATCTCTCTTCATCACTCAGGATTTCCTCCGCCTCACCCTTGAGGGGATTTCCTGTTCCTACACCCTCATTTTGGTAGAATACTCTCAGTAATTTCCGGAGGAAGAGTGCATGGGGGATGTGTATAAATATTTTGTGTTCCTGAATGTCTAAAAATGTGTGCAGTCTATCATCACACTCAATTGGTAGTGTAGCTGAGTTTTGAGTCTCGAATTCTGAGTTGGAAATCACCTGCCCTTAGAATTTTAAAGTTATTCTGCCATTTTTCCAGTGTTGTTAAGAAATCCAAAGCCATTCAAATTTCTGATCTTTCTTAGGTGACTTAATTTTGCTTATAATTTTTATTTTTTTATTTTTCTCTCTAGTCATTTTCTAGGAACATATATTTGTTCAGTGTTCTGAAATTTCTCAGGATGTGTCTTGATGTGAATATATTTTTATCTGTTGTATTTTTTCAGCACTCTATGGATGCTTTCAATGTAGGGAATGTTCTTCAATTTGTTAGTTAATGATTTCATTTCCTCTATTTTCTCTATTCATTTTTTTCTGAAACTTCTATTATTTGAATGGTTGGACTTCTTTGATCAATTCTCCAATTTTCTTTCTCTATTATCTATTTATTTTTTATCTATGTTATAGATTTGCTGGATATCTTTTAACCCTCCTTCTAAGTTTTTTATTTCTGTAAATGTATTTTTATTTTTATAAGAGCTCTTATTTTTTTATTATTCTCTTTATTTATAAATTCTGTTCAAATTTAAAGGGTAATACATTTAGTTTCTCCAACTATATACATGTTGGTTTTTGAGGTTTCTACCTCCCTGCATGGTTGATTATTTGCTGATTTTTTTCATTATGTTTTATTTTCTGTTTTTCATGTTAGAGGTTTTCTTTAGTTGTCTGGGAGCCTTGACTGTGCTCATGTTTAAGGTAGTTGTGCTACAAAGCTGATGGGAAGTTCTGAAAGGGTTGAGTGCATTCTGCATTATGCACAGTAGATTCTCTGGGGAATCCCCGATGTCAGTGTTTTTTAGGTCTTTTCCCTTAGGCTGGCCAGAGTCTCTGGAGAAGACACTTTTGTTCTCCTGCTTGGAAGGTGTAACCCTGACCGCCAGTTTTCTAGAGGCAGAGTTAGGGAAGAGGGCTGATGGTTCCAATATTCGGTATTACATCTTTCTTTATCCTCTTGAATTCAGCATGGCACACCTCCAGTGGCTGTATTGGTGTCTTCTAGTGCAATATTTTTTTTCACACTGTAGACTGTAAATTTCCAGTATTCCATAAAGCAGTGAAGTCTATTTGTTGCATATTGAAGGCCATCTTGGAATCTGACTGCTTTTTCATACAAACACTCAAACAGTCCTCTTTGTAACCCTGTCTTCACTCAGCCTTCCAGCTGCATCGGAATCTGATGCCACCACTTCCAGATTACTTGAGTGGGGATGTGGGATGGGGGTTGCTCGGCTTCTTAGCTTTCTTCACTGTTGGTTTAAGATTCCTCTTTCTTGACTTTATTAAATCATCTTCCACTCATCCACCAGTTTTCTCACTTCCAAAAGGTTATCTCCTTGACTGTTTGCTTTGTCTTTGTAGGTTTTAATGGCTTTAAAAATCTCTTCACTGTTATCTTGGTGGATTCAGAAGAGATCCAGGGTAAATGCATGTTTCCAATCTGCTACCTTTAAAACCATTCCCCTCTCTAGGATTTGCAACTCTCTTCCTCCTCCTTCTCCTCCTCCTCCTTCTTTTTTTAAATAATTCTTTATTGCCAAAACCGGTTTGGCTCAGTTGATAGAGCGTCGGCCTGCAGACTGAAAGGTCCCAGGTTCGATTCCGGTCAAGGGCATGTACCTTGGTTGTGGGCACATCCCCAGTGGGGGTTGTGCAGGAGGCAGCTGATCGATGTTTCTCGATCATCGATGTTTCTAACTCTCTATCCCTCTCTCTTCCTCTCTGTGAAAAATCAATAAAATATATTTTAAAAATAAATAAATAAATAAATAAATAAATAAATAAATAAATAAAATAATTCTTTATTGTTGAAAGTATTGCATATTTCCCCCCCCTTCCCCCCATTGACCCCCTCCAGCCCACCCCATCCCCTCCACCCCTGCCCCAGGCCTTCAGCACCCTATGGTCTATATCCATGGGTTATGCATCTATGCATACAAGGTCTTTGGTTGATTACCTCCCACCCACCCACCCACCCTCCTCTGCCTTCCCTCTGAGATTCTGCACTCTGTTCCATGTTTCCATGTCTCTGGATCCACTCCATTCATCTGTTTATATTGTTACTTAGATTCCACATATGAGTGCAATCATGTGATACTTATCTTTCTCTGACTGACTTACTTCACTTAGCACGATACTCTCCAGATCCCTCCATGCTGTCTCAAAGGGTAAGGCAACTCTCTTATTCTTGAATCCCTACTTCTCTTCCTTCCCAGTCCTTTCATAGGGTTCTCTTTTTTGGTCCATAGTTTTAGTGCTGTTGTGCCCCAACTTACTTTCTTTTGTCTTTACTATTTTGACTTTTCTGCCTACCCAGGATCATTGCATTATTTCATGGTTTTAACTACCTCTTGCTATGAGAGAATCATGACTCTCTATCACTGTTTAGAGTTCTCTCCTGATCTCTAGTCCTTGGTATCCAACTTTCTTCTAGGTGTTTTGACCTCAACTTCAACATGTTCATAACTAAGCTCATCTTTCCTACGAATTTTTTCTTCTAACTTTTTTTCTACCTCAATGAGTAACATCTCTTAGTAACTTGAAATAGGAACTTTGTTACAAGTCACATTAAAATAAGTGATATTAAAATCACTGGACTCTGACAGCGCTATTCTGAGTTCTACTTTCTTCACATTGTGTATGTGTGTGCACACACATGCTCCCTATTCCTATAGTTTTTAAATGATTATCCCAGTCTCTTATCCATCCTTCATAGTGCCATCAGAAAAATAACAGCATAGTTCTTTCTAAAAAGAAAAATAGTTCATGACTTTCCCCAGATCTTAACTGTCAGTTATCTGTTTACTATAGATAAAGGTAAACATTTTAGTTTAGACTTTGAGGATCTTCATGATCTGGCCGTTCCTTAGCAATACAGTTCTTGGTGCTTTGGCTCTCTTTCTTTTTTTATTTTTATTGATTTTTAGAGAGATTGAGGAAGGGAGGGTTAGAGAGATAGACACATCAATGAGAGAGAATGAATGATTGGCTGCCTCCTGCACACACCTCTACTTGGGATTGAGCCTGCGTGTGCCCTGACCGAGAATCAAATTGGCAACTTCTTGGTTCCTGGGTCGATGTTCAACTGCTGAGCCTCAGTGACCAGGCTTTCTTTCTTTTTGGGAAGCCCATGTCCCAACCTATAAACGTACCTCAGTCATCTTTCAAAATTCAATTCAGTTGTCTCCTTCTCCAGTTTGCCTTGTGTACCACTCACCCAAGGTAGAAGTAAATGTCTTATCCTTGTGAAATGTGTAGTATAGAGATTGGAGTACAGGCTCTGAAATTATTCTTAGTCCTATATTCTGGCTCTAACAATTATGGCGTGTGAGATCTTCGGTACATTTCTTTAATTCCTCTGTGCCTCAGTTTCCTCATCTGTAAAACAGGGTTAGAAATTGTACCTACCACATGGGGCTATGAGCATTAAAGAAAACAATCATGTAAAAGCATTTAAAACTATTCCAGACATATAAGTACTTACTGAAGGTTACTTATTATATCTGTCCTAAATAAACCTTTATTATAATTCCTCTGGCAGTTTTTGCACTCATTTGCTGGCGCATAATTCTCTCCCTGTGGTATTTTAAGCTTTTTGATGACAAGGACTGTGAATGATTCACCTCTGGGTGCCCAGAGAATAGCTTTCAGTCTGGCTTACCAAAATATTTCAATATATATTTATGGCTGAATGAATATGGGCATAAGAGTGGAAAGCATATGTGCCATTTTTACTCTAGAGAAAAATTTGTGCTTCAATGGAAAACTCTGCTTTGGTTACAGCATTCCCTTCTGGGTTATTCAATTCTGATTTTATGGAGGTGCTAGGCCTTTAACTGCCTTTGAGCTATTTTCTAATTCTGCAAATTGTAGATAATTATTAGCAATAAATAATAATTTTTGTTTTGGGTATGCAAATAAATTCAGCATTGTAGAGATTCTATTGATTCCTTTCCCTCACTATAAAAGTAGCTAAATGTTGCTTCCATTTGTACATTCATTTCAATATTCTTGACCTACAAATTATCTTTGGAGTCTTCTTTAAAGTTCTTGTAACTTCGTATCAACTCCTTCATTAATGTTAAATTAAATGAAACCTTTAACACATGTTCATTTGATATTTTTATGAGCATCGTGACTTTATATGTATTTTAAAAAATTCTTTAACAATGCCTAACACTTGTCTAATGATGATTGTGTATTTTTTAAAATATTTCATGAGATGGTCTGAATAGGACACACTTTAGAGATGACCTGAAACCATCCTTCCTAGAAGATATCAAGATTATCATTCAAGATTATTAAAACATATTAGTCATTCAGGGCCAACTTTGAAGCCTAATAGGAGGCCTGACTTCAGGATCTCTGTGCTAAAATTTGCACAACTCTTCTAACAACTCATCTCCTCTTCCCATAAGGCGGAGAACAAAGACAATTTTTTTTTTTTAAAGCACGTGGAGAATCATATGGGGCCCTTATGGGGCTCTGAGCATATGGAATCAGATATGTGGGAATAGTCTTGAGGATTATAAAAAGGAAGATTTGGCAGAATAATAAAGGGAGGAAAATTACACCTTGAACACCCTTTCAATCTTTATCAAATTATAACTATTACAAAGATCATTTAACCACAAAGGAGTCCACCTTAATTGGATCACTAACTTCTGGAAAATGACAAAACAAAAATGATGAAAAACTACTAAAGGAAAGCAGGTCAGGTTAGGACTGGCCAAACAGAAAAGTGTAATTTGGACTAACTGAAGAAAATAACCAGTCTGTGTTAGTGGCATACCTTATTTATGGCAAACTTTGACAAGAAATGAAAGTTTATGAAGGTCAAGAGTTACAGAGTAAGATCTTAACTTGCCTTGCTTTAATGAGAAAATTCAAGTCATTTGTAATCAACACATTAATTGTATGCAAATGTATGTGGTTAAATCTGCTCAGAAACAACAACAGTTTTCCTTAATTAAATTAAGCCTCTGCTCCTTACATTTTGATTACATTATTTGTTTGCTTCCCAGAACAAATGTAAAATCTTTAATTATCAGCATAATTAGAGATTTTGTCATAATACAGAAATGAAGATGAAGTACTAATCAAGGAAAAATGGGAAAAAGGATGCTGAATTTCTCATGAGATCTTTTCTGTGTTTTATAAAAGTTTCTATTTTCCTCCTGTTTAAAGATATAACTATTGATGCTTATTATTTCAATAAATTTTAGGTTTCAAAGATTTCTCAGTGATCAGTAGGCTTATATAGGTTGGCTAACAACTGTATAAGGTCAAGGGCCATAGCAATAAGAATGATTATTTGTTGAAAATTTACAAAGGGCTAGTCTTGTACCAAGCACCTTATATGTAAGCTCTCATAAGAACACTCTTCTTGTAAATTAAGTATAACACCTTTTCCTTCCCTTGCTGGGAACCAATTCCAGCATGTAATAATTATAAGAGTTTCACCAAAAGGTTGGTGAAGCTTGGGCGACTCAACAAGGGTGAGCCACATATGTAGTTTACCTGTTGGAAACGGCTAAATGGCACTTCCCCCAAACCTGAATAGGATTGTTAACTGCCAGACAGCTCAGGGCATTTTATTGCCTCCTATTGGCCAAACACCTGAACAGCTGTAGGCTATTCCCCAATCTGACAATATCCTTTGATACTCTACCCTTTGAAGTGTATATCTCCACCTTGCCTTAGGACAAATTGTAATAATAAAAGCAGGGTCCTGAGTGGAGAAAAGAGTCTTTAGTTCCTTTAACTGAAGATCATCTGACCCCCAATGCTTTTCAAAATTACCTTTCGTCTCCAGACTTCTTAATCATCTACTCCCAGCCCCTTTCTCCAGAATGCGGAATGCTTTGTAAGTCTGGGAAAAGAACCGCGGCATTATGGCACTCGAACGAGGGACACTAATATTCCCTCACACTCTTTTATGGCTGGCTTTTTAGTTTTCATTACTGACATTCTTAACACCTTGTCCAGTTCCTTCATAGCACTCATCATACTTTCTAAGGACAAACTGATTTGTTGCTTTTTTTGCTTTGCACCTATATCCTGCTAGACCGTAAACTCTACTAGGGGCACTGACCATACTTGGTCTATTGACCATAATATACCAGGAATCTAACACTTTATAGGCACTTAAAAATATGTGTGGGATAGACAAAAGAACAAAGTTTTTAAGCTAGTAAAAAGCAGATTCTTACTGTCAGACTCAGAGCTCTGAAGACAAAGCCCATGCTTTTGCCAAGAGTATTTGGCTTGCAACTCCTCCTCTTTGGAGAGCTCATTATCTCTCCCTTTATGCCCTTTTACCTCACAGTCTCTCTGATGGAGCCTTCTTGTCTTCCCTGCAAACTGAGCTGCTTTGTACGTTACCGGTTCTGGGAAAAAGTTGTGAAGCTCTCATTCTTGAAAACATTGTGATTTTCTGATGTCAATGGACACTGTTTCCAGCCTGCTGTCTGTTAGCATAATTGGAACCTGCCCTCCTCTTGGGAGGGCTGGGTTGTGCAAGGTGACTTCATGATGGGCAATGCTAACATGAAAGCACTCAAAAGATGTCAAATAGGCAAGTTGGGGAAGGATTTTAGTTAAGAGATAAAAGAGATTTAAAAAAGTATGCTGACACGTTAGAATGCAGTTTTTGGTTTTGCTACTTTCACATTAGGTTAAAATATTGCAGCAGGTTTAATAAAAGGAAGCACTGGATTTTGTGCCAAAACAATCAGAAAATCTCCACTTGTGGTGACGATGAAAAAAAGTTGGGGAACAGTTGTTTCATTGACAAAAAAAAAAAAGATTGTTTTCCAAAATCATGCCCTCTCTTCTTTCTAGAAATTCCTTATGAAAAAAGGGAATCACAGCATTTATTTACTCTTTTATTCACTCAATATTTGCTAGACACCATTTACGCTATGAGAGACATAAAGTTGAAGAAATATAGGCCCGGGTTACGTGCATGCTAGTAGAAAGAAAATACAAATAGACAAATAACTGCAATAGAAAATGCTTAACTTGAATTACGGAATAAAAAGTGTTATAAGAGATTAGAAGAAAGATACCTATTTTAAAAATATCTCATGTGTTGGCAAAGATGTGGAGCAAAGGGAATCCTTGTGCACTATTGGTGGCATTGCAGATGGGTGCAGGCACTATGGAAAGCAGTATGGAGTTCCATTAAAAATGGAACTGCCTTATGACCCAGCAATTCCACTTCTGGGAATATATCCTAAGAAACTTGAAACACTAATTTGAAAGATTATATGAACTGCTGTTATAATAATGTTATGGTCATAAGGAAACCCCTCTAATGTATGAAATAATTATTGTGTGAAATGTTTGCTGTGTGGAAACCCCAATACTCTGTAACTTCCAAATTGATGAACACCCCACTATCTTGATGTAAAAGCCCTGAGCCCTTAAAGTGTAAACGCCCTGCTCCTAGCATAAGGCACACCATCTGGCCCACACTGATAAGACACAAGTTGTTTACTACTGGCTATATAAGCACCGGACCTTCTTCAGTCGACGTCTCCTGCCTGATAGAGGAGGACTCCACGTCGCTCCATGAGATGAGCCCCTGACTGCTCTGTGGCATATGTCTGAGATTTTGGCATATGTCTGAGATTTTGTGAGCCTGAACCAACTGCGGCCGCTTAACTGTCTCTGTTTTCGTTGTCCAGTCTTTTGGTGTGCATCACTGGGTGGCCTTTGCTGGAGCCTAGGACCCACTAGGAGTAGGTAAATAAACCCTGTGTGATTGCACACTAATTCTGTCTTGTGTGCTCATGTGTTCTGGTTCGGCAACAGCTGTCTAGATATTGAAGCACCAGGAGATAGGCCGTTATTGCTGACTCCTGGTCACCCGCGTTTGTCCCACTAAGTCTAGACAGATAATCAATTAATTGGGGGCATATTTGGGACAACTGCTGTGTTCATTGCAGTGTTATTTACAATAGCCTAGATCTGGAAGCAGCCAAAGTGCTCATCAGTAGATGAGTGGATAAAAGAGATGTGTTATATTTACACAATGGAATACTACTAGGTAGTAAAAAAGGAAGTCCTACTTTTTGCAGCAGGATGGATGGACCTGGAGAGTTTATGCTAAGTGAAATAAACCAGTCAGAGAAAGACAAATACCATATGATTTCACTGATATGTGGAATCTAATGAACAAAATAAGCATAGATACAGAGAAGAGAGTGACAGCTGTTAGAAGGAAGGGGGATTGGAGGGCTGGGTGAAAAAAGTGAAGCAATTAAGCAAAAAACAAACAAAAAACAAAACAATTCACAGGCACAGACAAACGTTATGGTGATTGCCAGAGGGAAAGGGGGTGGGGGAAGGTAGAAGAAGGTTAATGGGGGATAAATGGTGATGGAAGAATTAGCTTGGGGTGGTGAACACAAAATACATATATGGATAATGTATTATAAAATTGTATACCTGAAACCTATAACATTTTATTAACCAATATCACCCCAATAAATTTAATAAATAAAATTTAAAAAGCCAGAAATTCAAAGGCAAAAAGTGGTGGGAAATTCAACCAGGCAAGTAAGTTTGTAAAAATTACTTTTTTATAAGCAACAAATCATTTCTATACCCAATTATTCTAAGCAAAAAATATTTCTAAATCTCATATGAGAGGTATCATTTGAGTTAAGAATCAAACAGATCTGATTGTATCAATGAAATTGTTGATATGAGAACATTTGAGATAGGGAGAATAGAAGGAATAAAAAAGAACAGTTGGTAAAATCAGGAAAAAGGCAAAAAGTCCAAATTGGTTGTCATGATGGCACTAGTTAGGAAGTTTTAGGAATGAAGATTAGAAAGGCGCATTGGGAGACTGGTGTTGAAGGGCCTTGAATGCTCTTCTAAGGAATTTATATTTTGTTTTAAGAAACAGGAATAATTGATTAAGTAATTGGCCATTGATGATACACTCAATCTCTAGCCCCTCTTTCCTCCTGGAGGTCAAGAGGTGGAGTTGAATATTTCATGCCAGCTTTGGTCTTTCTGGCAACCAGCCATTCTCTTGAAGCTATTTAGGGCCCCCTTCCCCACCACCAGTCATTACATTAGCATACAAAGACACTTGTTATCCTTCTGGAAACTGTAAGGGTTTTAGGAGACAAACACCAAATATATATTTCTTATTATGCTACAGGTATATACTGTATGATTCTAATTCTGGAATTTTGAAGAAGGCAAAACTATATGGAAAGAATATAAAGATAAGTGGTTGTCAAGAGTTGGAGGAGGAGGAAAGAGAGGGATGAGTTGGTGGAGCACAGAAATTTTAGGGCACTGAAATGATTTTGTATGATACTGTGATGGTGGACATATCCTTATACTAGTATATTTGTCAATACCTATAGAATGTACATCACAAAGAGTGAACTCTAATGTAAACTATGGTCTTTAGTTATTAATGTATGAATATTAACACATCAATTGTAACAAATCTACCATAGTAAAGCAAAATGCTAACAATAGGGGAAAGTGTGACAGGGTTCGGGGAGGGAGTATATGGGAACTCTGTACTTTCTGCTCAGTACTTCTATAAACCTACAACTGCTCTAAAATGAAGTCTGTTATTTAAAAAAAAACCACACAAAGTAAATACAGGAGATAATGGTTGTTTGGGGACAACAAATAATTTAATTTGACAGTCTTGAGTTTGAAGTCCTGAGATATATAAAGACATTAATAGGGTACATAAAGGAATTACAAAGTCAGGGGGAAAAAGTGACCCATGTAGGATGACCAACAAAATGCTGGGTAAAACAGCAACAAATTAAGAACAGTGACTTATCCTGGTTTTGGAAAGAGAGAGATCCCCCACCTCCTGACACACACATCAGGAACACTGCCCGTATCTGACTGATGTACCTTGTGAAAGCCATACTAGATCTGGGGCTTGAACCCTAAGTGTCCTTGAGAGGAACTAAAGCTCTTCCTTTGCCATTATAATTAGCTTCCAGCTCTGGAAGAACCCACTTGGTTTTTTTCTGGAGAATATTATAACGTACCAAATTGGCCCCTATTCTTTGAGAAAAAGTTGAAAATGAAAACATAGAACAAAGTATCCCTGTTCTAGAATGGATGCTCATAGAACTTTGTTTTCTTATGTATATCTGCCTGCCTGCATCTTATCCTGAGATAATTATGCTCATTTTCCTTATCCTGAAAAATTTCCTAAATGTTTTATTGGGTCCTGGTCTCTGACTTCCTCTTTATATATTTAGGCTCTGTCTCTACTCAGGCAACACAGTGCTCACACCTCGCTGCTTCCCCTCTGAGAGGAACCAAAGCAGATCTAAAGCATCATCACCAGCCTAATGCTGAGACCTGTCCAGCTATCTGTCTCCTCAGCTCTAGATTGAAACTCTGGATTTTTACATTTTTAATTTTCTAAATAGCTAATATATTTGTATCAACCAAAGATAAAAAAGAAAAAGTATACCATAAGAAGTCTTGCCTCCACCTTGCCCCCTCCATTCCTTTAATTTCCTTGTTTATTTATGTATTTCATAATTATGTGTATATTTGTGTAAGTTACCTAAGATTCTTTCTGGGACATGTCATGATAAAGCTATTAAAACTTTCACCACATATTTTCCCACCTAATACTTTTTTTTCCCTCCATTTTTTTATTAAGGTATTATATGTGTACATATATTACCATTGCCCCCCCCCCCACACCCACTCCCATACATGCCCTCACTCCCCAGTGTTTTGCGTCCATTGGTTATGCTTATATGCATGCATACAAGTTCTTCGGTTGATCTCTTATCTCTCCACCTCTCCCTAACCTTCCGCTGTAATTTGACAGTCTGTTTGATGCTTTACTGTCTCTGTATCTATCTTTTTGTTCAACAGTTTATAATGTTCTTTACTATCCACAAATGAGTGAGATCATGTGGTATTTTTCTTTCATTGACTGGCTTATTTCACTTAACATAATGTTCTCTAGTGCCATCCAGGTTGCTGCAAATGGTAAGAATTCCTTCTTTTCTATGGCAGCATAGTATTCCATTGTGTAGATGTACCATAGTTTTCTGATCCAGTCATCTTCTGATGGGTACCTAGGCTGTTTCCAGATCTTAGCTATTATAAATTGTGCTGCTATGAACATAGGGGTGCATATATCCTTTCTGATTGGTGTTTCTAGTTTCTTAGTATGTATTTCTAGGAGTGGGATTACTAGGTCAAATGGGAGTTCCATTTTTAGTTTTTTGAGGAAACTCCATACTGTTCTCCAAAGTGGCTGCACCAGTCTGCATTCCCACCAGCAGTGCACGAGGGTTTCTTTTTCTCTGCATCCTCGCCAACACTTGTCGTTTGTTGATTTGTTGATGATAGCCATTCTGACAGGTGTGAGATGGTACCGCATTGTCATTTTGACTTGCATCTCTCAGATAATTAGTGACTTTGAGCATGTTTTCATGTGTCTCTTGGCCTTCCTTCTGTCTTCTTTCGAAAGATTCTATTTAGGTCCGTTGCCCATTTTTTTTATTGGATCATTTATCTTCCCTTTATTAAGTTGTATAAGCTGCCCGTAGATGTTGGAGATTAAACCTTTATCAGTGATAACATTTGCAAATATGTTCTCCCATACAGTGGGCTTTCTTGTTGTTTTGTTGATGGTTTCTTTTGATGTGCAAAAGCTTTTTATTTTGATGTAGTCCCATTTGTTTATTTTCTCTTTAGCTTCCATTGCCCTAGGAGCAGTATCTGTGAAGAAATTCTTTTGGCATATGTCTGAGATTTTGCTGCCTGTGGATTCCTCTAGTATTTTTATGGTGTCCCATCTTACGTTTAAGTCCTGTATCCATTTTGAGTTTATTTTTGTGTATGGTGTAAGAAGTTGGTGATCTAGTTTCATTTTTTTGCATGTGTCTGTTCAATTTTTCCCAACACCATTTATAGAAGAGACTGTCTTGACTCCATTGTATGTTCATGCCTCCTTTGTCAATATTAATTGAGCATAGTGGTTTGGGTCGATATCTGGATTCTCTATTCTATTCCATTGATCTATATGTCTGTTCTTGTGCCAGTACCAGGCTGTTTTGAGAACAGAGGCTTTGTAATACAGCTTGAAATCTGGTATTGAGATCCCTCCTACTTTATTCTTCTTTCTCAGGATTTCTGTGGCTATTTGGGGTCTTTTTTTTTATTCCAGATGAATTTTTGGAGAGTTCTTTCTAGGTCTGTGAAATATGCCATTGGTATTTTAATGGGGAGTGCATTGAATCTATAGATTGCTTTGGGTAGTATGGACATTTTAATGATGTGGATTCTACCAATCCATGAACATGGTATGTTCTTCCATCTGTTTACGTCTTCCTCTATCTCTTTTTCAGTGTCCTGTAGTTTTCTGCATATAGGTCTTTTACCTCCTTAGTTAAGTTTATTCCTAGATATCTTAATTGTTTTTGGTGCAATGTTAAATGGGATTGCTTTTTTAGTCTCTCTTTCTGTAAGTTCATTATTGGTGTATAGAAAGGCCATAGATTTCTTGGCATTAATTTTGTATCCTGCTACATTGACGAATTCATTTATTAAGTCTATTAGTTTTTTTGATGGAGTCTTTCGGGTTTTTTATGTACAATATCATGTCGTCTGCAAATAAGGACAGCTTTACTTCTTCTTTTCAAATTTGGATGCCTTTGATTTATTCTTCTTGTCTAATTGCAATGGCTAATACTTCCAGTACTATGTCAAACAGGAGTGGTGAGAGTGGGCATCCCTGTCTTGTTCCTGTTCTTAGGGGAAATGGTTTTAGTTTTTGCCCATTGAGTATGATGTTAGCTGTGGGTTTATCATATATAGCTTTTATTATGTTGAGGTATGATCCTTCTATTCCCACCTTGTTGAGAGTTTTTATCAAGAAAGGGTATTGGATTTTGTCAAATGCTTTTTCTGCATCAATTGATATGACTATGTGATTTTTATCTCTCAATTTGTTTATGTGATGTATCACATTTATTGATTTGCATATATTGTACCATCCTTGCATTCCTGGGATAAATCCTACTTGGTCATGGTGTATGATCTTTCTGATGTACTGCTGGATCTGATTTACTAGAATTTTGTTGAGGATTTTGGCATCTATATTCATGAGGGATATTGGCCTGCAATTCTCTTTCATTGAGTTGTCTTTATCTGGTTTTGGTATTAGGGTGATGCTGGCTTCATAGAAGGAGCTTGAAGTGTTCCTTCCTCTTGGATTTTTTGGAATAGTCTGAGGAGGATAGGTTTTAGTTCTTCCTTGAATGTTTGGTAAAACTCTCCTGTGAAGCCATCTGGCCCCGGGCTTTTGTTTGCCAGAAGCTTTTTGATGACTGCTTCAATTTCTTCCATAGTTATTGGCCTCTTGAGCTGTTTAGATTCTTCCTGATTGAGTTTTGGAAGGTTATATTTTTCTAGGAATATGTCCATTTCCTCCAGGTTGTCCAGTTTGTTGGAGTAGAGTTGTTCGTAGTATTTTTTAACAATCCTTTGTATTTCGGTGGGGTCTGTTGTTATTTTACCTCTTTCATTTCTGATTTTGTTTATTTGGGTCCTCTCTCTTTGCTTCTTGGTGAGCCTGGCTAGAGATTCATCAATCTTGTTTATCCTTTCAAAGAACCTGCTCTTGGTTTTATTGATCTTTTGTATTGTTTCTTTGGTCTCTATGTTGTTTATTTCCGCTCTGATCTTTATTATTTCCTTCCTTCTGCTTACACTGGGCTTTTCTTGTTGCTCTCTTTCTCTTTGAGTTGTAGGGTTAGGTAATTTATTACCATTGTTTCTTGTTTTTTTGCAGGAGGCTTGTAGAGCTATGAACTTCCTTCTCAAGACTGCTTTTGCTGTGTCCCATAGATTTTGGATTGTTGTGTTTTCATTGTCATTTGTTGCCATGATGTTTTTTATTTCTTCCTTGATCTCTCTGATAACCCAGTCATTGTTTAATAGCATGCTGTTTAGTCTCCAGGTGTTTGATTTTTTTGGATTGTTTTTATTGTAGTTGATTTCCAGTTTTATGCCATTGTGATCTGAGAAGATACTTGATATGATTTCTATCTTCTTGAATTGGAAGAGACTTTGCCTGTGACCCAACATATGGTCTATCTTTGAAAATGACCCATGTGCACTTGAGAAGAATGTATATTCTGTGGCTTTGGGGTGAAATGTTCTGAAGATGTCAATTAATTCCATCTGGTCTAGTGAGTAATTTAGGATTGATGTTTCTTTGCTGATTTTTTGTTTAGAGGATTTGTCCAATGGTGATAGTGGGGTATTAAAGTCTCCTACTATGATTGTATTGCTGCCAATCTCTCCCTTGATATCCTCCAGGAGTTTTTGTATGTATTTGGGTGCTCCTGTATTGGGTGCATATATGTTTACCAGAGTTATTTCTTCTTGTTGGATTCCTCCCTTTAGTATTATGAAGTGGCCTTCCTTATCTCTTTTTATGTCCATCACTTTGATATCTAATTTGTCAGATATAAGTATTGCTACCCCAGCTTTTTTTTTCATTTCCATTCATCTGAAAAACCTTTTTACATCCTTTCACCCTCAGTCTGTGTGGGTCTTTTTTTCTGAGGTTGATTTCTTTAAGACAGCAGATATATGGGTCGTGTTTTCTTATCCAATCCGTTACCCTATATCTTTTGATTGGGGCATTTAATCCATTTACATTTATAGTTATTATTGATAGGTACTTATTTGTTGCCATTTTTATTCTTTACCCCTGTGTTCCTTCTTCGCTTCCTATTTCTTTTTTTTACAGCAGAACCTTTAGCATTTCTTTCATTGCTGGTTTGGGGCTGATAAACTCCCTTAGTCCTTTTTTGTCTGTGAAGCTCCTGATTTCACCTTCAATTTTGATTGATAGCCTTGCTGGGTATAGTATTCTTGGATTTAGACCCTTCCTTTGCATGACTTTGTATATTCATTCCATTCCCTTCTGGCCTGATGAGTTTCTGTTGAGAAATCAGTTGCTAGTCTGATGGAGGTTCCTTTGTAGGTAACTTTCTGTCTCTCTCTGGCCACTTTTAAGATTCTGACTTTGTTGTTGGTGTTTGCCAATTTAATTATAACTAGAGGCCCGGTGCATGAAATTCATGCATGGGTAGGGTCCCTAGGCCTGGTCGGTGATCAGGGCCGATCTGTGGGGCAACCGGTGGGGCGATCGGGGGGCCCCCGCTGGCACCCACCTTGGCTGGCCTGGGGCCTGTGGCCTGGGGGCAGCTCCTGCATTGAGCGTCTGTCCCCTGGTGGTCAATGCGTGTCATAGTGATCAGTCGTTCTGCTGGTCATTCTGCTGTTTGGTCAATTTGCATATTAGGCTTTTATTATATAGGATGTGCCTTGGCATCGGTATTTTGGGGTTCATTTTGCTTGGGACTCTGTGAGCTTCTTGGATTTGTGTGGGTTTTTTCTTTCCTATATCAGGGAAGTTTTCTGTCATTATTTCTTCAAACAGGTTTTCTATTCCTTGCTCAATTTCCTCTCCTTCTAGAAGCCCTATTATGTGGATGTTGTTTTGTTTCATGTTGTCCCAAAGTTCCCTTGGGCTCTCCTCCTGCTTTTTAATATTTTTTTTCTAGAAGCTGCTCTACTTGGGTATTTTTTCCTACCTTGTCTTCTAGCTCACTCATGCAGTCCTCTGCTTCTTCTAGTCTACTCTTGATGCTTTCGATTGAGTTCTTTACAGCAGTGATGCCATTTTTCATTTCTTCTTGGTTCTTCTTCATTTCTTCTTGGTTCTTACTCATATTATCGAGTTTATCTTCCATTCTTTTCAGCCACCTTATGATCATTTCTCTGAATTCTTTCTCTGACAGGTTGCTTGCCTCCATTTCTTTTACTTCCTTTTCTGGTGATGCCTACTTTTCTTTTATATGCGGGCTGTTTCTTTGTCTCCCCATGGTCTCTCTTCTCCGGATGTCTGGTTATGTAGTTCTCTCTCTCCTGCATTGATTTAAAGGCACAAAATAAAACACATCCAGGTACAGCACACAAAGCACTGAACAGGAATGTATTCACGATATTAATAACCCCAAATAAAGGTGACCACCAGAGAAAGGCAAATTAGGGGATAAATGAGAAAGAAGAAGAGAGAGAGAGAAAAAAGAAAGGAGTGCCAAAATGAAATTGGGAAAAGGAAAAAAAAAGTATGAGAGAAAAGAAAGAGAATAAGAAAGAAAAGGGGAACAAACTATATATATGGGGAGAAAACTGCAATAGAACAGCCACTAATCCCAACAAATGCCAGTAACAAGTACCTGGAGATTAATACAAACTACAAACAACAACTAATATCAAGCGAGGCAAGGGAAAACAGAAGCAAAAAACAAACAAAAACAAAGCAAACAAGAAAACAAAACAAAAAAAGAATGTGCAAAACAATCTCACAAAAAAGCATAAAAAAATCGATATAATCAACATTTAAGCAAACAACAACAAAAGGACAGAGAGAAAACCAATTTTTTGGATAGTGAAGACAGAGAAGAGAGAGGTGTATATGGACTTGGAGCAGGGGATTGGAAATTACATATATAAGTAGGGTGAAATTTTAACAGGGGTTAAAAAGAAAGAATAAGGAAAATCTAAAGCAGGAAAAGGGTAAGATGTGTAATGCTTTTTAATATCTATGGTGGCAGGTACAATTTCTAGTTACTGAAGCATTTTAGAGAGATTTACCTAAGAGCTCATAGGATGTTATTATCCAAGAAACCCTTGAGGATTCTAATATCATAATTTTGTGATCTAATATATAAACCCTGCTGCAGTTTGGTCTCTGACCCTGCTGGAGTGACTAGACCATTTTGCAGTTTAAACTCTGAATCTATCTACCTAAAGAACTGCATTCCCTGCATTATTCATTTTACCACATAACTTGTCTTACCAGACTTCATGGGAAACTGAGGCATTAGTCTCTGGCATTCGTAACCCTCTTCCCCTGCTGACTACTAGGTGTACCAGTTAATAATGAGGATTTTTTTCAATAGATGGAGTTACACATATGTTGATATATATGCAATTTGATATGTATGCTATTTTGTTGTATTGACAGCAAGCTTCAAAACTTCATATGTCAAATTTGCTGAAGGTGTTTAACATCATAGATATTTTTACACTTAAAAATGTTGAATTTGTGCCAAAAAAAAGAGCATTTGCGGGAAATTTTAATTCATTACTTTATTTTAAAGAAAAAGTTATTGTATACTTCGGGAAGCTTATGGTGAACATGCTCTATCTCAAGATACTTGTGAATGCTGGTTTAAATGCTTTAAAAGTTATTATTTCGATGTGAAAGACAGAGAAAGTCCAGGTCAACCGAAAAAGTTTGAAGACCAATAATTACAAGCATTATTGGATGAAGATGCGTGTCAAACTAAAAAACAACTTGCAGAAAGATTAAACGTTGCTCAGCAAACAATTCTCAATTGTTTACAAGCCATGGGAAATATTTTAAAGGAAGGAAAATGGATGCCACGTCAACTGAACGAAAGACAAATGGAAAACCGAAAAGTCATCAGTAAAATGTTGCTTCAATGGCACAAAAGAAAGTCTTTTTTGCATCAAATTGTGGCTAGTGATGAAAAGTGGATTTATTTTGAGAATCCCAAATGCACAAAATCATAGGTTGATCCAGGCCAGTGGTCGGCAAACTCATTAGTCAACAGAGCCAAATATCAAAAGTACAACGATTGAAATTTCTTTTTTTTTTTTAATGAATCTTTATTGTTCAGATTACAATTGTTTCTCCTTTTTCCCCACATATCTCCCCACCACCCAGTTCCTCCCCCCCCTTCCCTTACCTCTCCCCCCCGCTGTCCTTATCCATAGGTGTATGATTTTTGTCCAGTCTCTTCCCATACTCCCCACACATACACCCCTTTCCCCCTGAGAATTATCAATCCACTCCCATTCTATGCCTGATTCTATTAAGTTCACCAGTTTATTCTGTTCCTCAGATTTTTAATTCACTTGACTTTTAGATTCACTTGTTGATAGATATGTATTTGTTGTTCATAATTTTTATCTTTCTTCTTCTTTTTCCTCTTTTTAAAGAATACCTTTCAGCATTTCATATAATGCTGGTTTGGTGGTGATGAACTCCTTTAGCTTTTTCTTATCTGTGAAGCTCTTTATCTGCCCTTCAATTCTGAATGATAACTTTGCTGGGTAGAGTAGTCTTGGTTGTAGGTTCCTGCTATTCATCACTTTGAATATTTCTTGCCACTCCCGTCTGGCCTGCATGGTTTCTGTTGAGAAATTAGCTGATAATCGTATGGGAGCTCCCTTGTAGGTAACTAACTGTTTTTCTCTTGCTGCTTGTAAGATTCTCTCTTTGTCTTTTGCTCTTGGCATTTTAATTATGATGTGTCTTGGTGTGGTCCTCTTTGGAGTCCTTTTGTTTGGGGTTCTGTGCGCTTCCTGGACTTGTAAGTCTATTTCTTTCATCAGGTGGGGGAAGTTTTCGTTCATTATTTCTTCAAATAGGTTTTCAGCATCTTGCTCTCTCTCTTCTTCTGGTACCCCCATAATTCTGATGTTGGTTCGCTTGAAGTTGTCCCAGAGGCTTCTTACACTATCTTCAACTTTCTGAATTCTCTTCTCTTCATGCTTCTCTGGAAGAGTGTCCTTGGCCTCTTTGTATTCCAAATCTTTGAGTTGATTCTTGCAATCCTCTAGTCTGCTTTTGGGTCTCTGTATAATATTTTTTATCTCAGTCAGTGTATGTTTAATTTCTAGTTGGACCTCATTGAATTTATCGGCCTTTTCCATGAAATTCTTGAAAAACCTTATAACCGTGGTTTTGAACTCTATGTCCAGTCGCTTGTTCTCCTCCATTTCTTTGGTTTGTGATCTGTTTCCTTGCCTTCTCATATTCTCTGCTTCCCTAAGTTGGTAGGGTAGTTTTGTGTACTAGGTGTCCTATTGGATCAACGGGTCAGCCTCCCAGTTACTTGAGGTGGACACTCTTGGTGTACCCTTGTGTACTGTGTGTCCCCCAGCAGGAGCTACAGCAAGGGCTAGTTTTCTCCTCCTTTGCTTGGGCAGTTTTGGAGCAGTCTGACTGGAGCTGCAGTTGGTTAAGCTGCTCCAGAACAGGCCATTTATATGCAAAAGCCGCTGTGTGGAGCTGGGGCGGGTTTGTAGAATGTGCGGGGTGAGGCCTCAGGGCGGGGCCTCTGGGCTGGGCGGGGTCTCAGGGCGTCACTAGGCTGGGGCGTGGCCAACGGCGATGGCTGCCGTCAGCCGTCTCTGCCTTTCCACGTTTCCAAGTTCCTGCGCCCCGCGCTCCAGCGCAGTAAACAATGATTGCTGGGCGCACCACTGCAAAAGTCACTCTCACTTTCCGACCCGATGGCCGAGAGTCCAGCTTCTCCCCATAGGTGCCTGGGTCCCCCGAGTGTCCCCAGAAACTGGATTTCAGAGTGATCGGGAGCTTGTCTCCCTGCGGGTTGAAGAAAAGCCGAGCACCCAGCCGCCCGCCGCCGGCCCAATTCGCGTGCCTCCGTACCTCAGCTTTTCAGCGATTGTGCTTCTTTCTCTTCTTAGTTGTAAATCTTCCACTCAGCCAGCTTTCCTGTGGTTCTGGGTGGTAGACGTTTTTGTCTTTTAGTTGTATTTTTGAAATTGTTGTGTGAGGCAGCAGATTAGTTGTTTAACTATGCCGCCATCTTGGTTCAAGAGTCTGAAATTTCTTTTGAGAGCCAAATTTTTTAAACTTAAACTATATAGGTAGGTACATTGTTATTAACTTAATTAGGGTACTTCTAAGCTGGCCTTTGCTAAAAACTCAAGGGGCCAAAGAGCTGCATGTGGCTCCTGAGCCGCAGTTTGCCGACCGCTGATCCAGGCCAACCATCAACATTGACTGCAAGGCCAAATTGCTTCGGAAAGAAGACAATGCTCTGCGTCTGGTGGGATCAGGAAGGTGTGGTGTATTATGAGCTTCCAAAACCAGGTGAAACCATTAATACTGATCGCTACCAACAACAAATAATCAATTTGAACCATGCTTTGATCATGAAATGACCAGAATGGGCCAGAAGACATGGCAAAATAATTTTGCTTCATGATGACGCACCATCATACACTTCAAAACCAGTTAAAGACATATTAAAAGATCTTGCCTGGGAAGTGTTAACTCAACCCCCGTATTCACCAGACCTTGCTTCTTCAGATTACCACTTGTTCTGAACGATGGCACTCGCACTTTCTGAGCAGCACTTCAGAACGTACGAAGAAGTGGAAAATTGGGTCTCTGAATGGTTTGCCTCAAAACAAGAAAAGTTCTATTGGGACGTTATCCACAAATTACCTGAAAATTGGGGGAAATGTGTAGCTAGCGATGAACATTACTTTGAATAAAGCACTTTTGATGTTTCTCTTGAAATTATCGTGTTTTCTTTGATTACAAAATCTGACATTATTAACTGGTACACCTAGTATGTCTTATGACTCGACTCCAACTATTGGTCAGATCTGCTGAACATGAGTGAACTGAAACGATCCACTGTTCTCATCTTATAACCTTGCTTGCTGACCACTGAGTCAGACGACCCTTGATAGCCTAGTTACACCCACCAAACCAAAAATGAATGATAAGTTTATGGTCTTATTTTCCTAGCAACTCATTTCTTTAACTCTCATTTTGAAAACACTTGCTTTATTCTTCCCATCTTAGAACATGTCCTTGGTTCATGCTGAAGACTATGTTCTCTGATTTGCAAATCAGATCAGAATAAAATTACCTTTAATTCCTCAAAAGAGTCCTGTGGAACTTTCATTTACACCCTACATTTCTATTTTTTTCTTTTTTAAATGACCACTTTCTAAGCTGTAATCTGCATTTATGATTTCATATAGGTTTTCATAGATTCAATGAACAGTTTAATTCTAGATGATACAACCTCATAATCTTAACTGTACAAATGGTCAGAAACCATGCCATTTAATTAATATGGGGTCAAATTTCCAGATCCCTCTGAAATTTCCAGTAGAACTATATGTCATCGCAGCTTCCATATACTGAGTGCTTCCCTTTCCTGTGACACTTAAAATAATTGCCTAAAGTAAATGATTTCACTTTCATGTTTTTCATTTCTTCTTCATCCCTTTCCATTTGGACTCTGTTCTCACCATGTGACTAAGACTGGTCTCTCTTTGATATCAGTAATCTCCATGCTACCCACACTAGTGGTGACTGAGAGTTCTCAGCTCACTAGACCTCTCAACAGCACTTGGTAGTTGTCCCACTCTCTTCTCTTCTTAAGACACTTTTTTCCCCCTTGATTCATGGACACTACTTTGCTAGTTTTCTTCTTAACTCACTTTTAACTGCTTTTCAGTCCTATCTACTTACTCCACCGTTAAGCCTTAAATATTGACATGCTGCAGGAATTGGGTCAGGGTTCTGATGTTAACTATCCATGCCTTCTCTTTAAGTAACCTTATAAAGTACTTTGGTTTTAAACATCTATGTAGCAAGGATGCCCAGATTTATATATCAATTCCAGATTTATATATTCAACTGTTCACCTAACATCTCCACTTGAGTGTCTGATAGGTGATCTCAAATTATGAGAACTCCTCCTCCCCCGGTTTCCTGCATCTTGGTAGCATCACTGTCTACCAAGTGGTTCATGCTGCCGTCTGGGTGGCTTCCATGTTCCTCTATTTCTCCCATCCCCAATGTTGATTTCTCTTCTAAAGCTGTCTTGAATCCAGTCACTTCACTTCCTCTGCACGACTATTACCTTAAGATCAACTACCATCATTTTCTGCCTAAGTGACTTCATTATGTCACTTTAATTGCTTAAAACCTTCTGTATTAATTTATTAGGTCCATCATACGAAAGTACCACAGACTGGGTGACTTTAACAGCAGAAATTAGTCTTAAAATTCTGGAGGTTAGAAGTCTGAGTTCAAGTTGTCAGCAGGCCTCTAACTATGGCTTTTAGGTGGCTGTCTTCTTTCTATGTCTTCATATGATCTTTCCTCTTTGTGCCTGTGTCCTAATTTTTTCTTCCCTAAGGACATTAATCTTATTGGATTGGGGTCAACATTAATGACTTAATTTTATCTCTTTAAAGACCTTTGTCCAAATATAGACACATTTCATTTATTTACCTATTATTTTATTACTAGAGGCCCAGTGCATGAAGATTCATGCACTCGGGGGTGTCCCTTAGCCCAACCACCCTCTCACAATCCGGGACCCCTCGGGTAGGGTCCCTAGGCCTGGCCTGAGATCAGGGCCTATCGGGTTTTTTCTTCTCATGTCTGCAGGGAGCTGGCCCCCCCCCCACCACTGCCACTGCTTGCCATCTGTGCAGCACTGCTTCCCCTCCCCTGCCACCGGTGGCCTCCCTCTGCAGGCAACAGGCTGGGGTGCAATGGATTGGCTGGCCTGGGCCTCCCTCTTTTTTTGCTGGGGGGTGGGGCCAGCCATGCAAGGGGCTGTCTGCCTACCTGATTGCCCCTAACCGCTCGCCTACCTGCCTGATCACACCTAACCACTGGTCTGCCTACCTGATTGCTCCTAACCGCTCGCCTACCTGCCTGATCACCCCTAACCACTGGTCTGCCTACCTGATCACCCCTATCCACTCTGCCTGCCTGACTGATTGCCCCTAACCGCTTGCTTGGGGGCGGGGCCAGCACTGACTTCCAGTTGGTCAGCCTCTGGTTGTCGCAGGAGCCGACCGCCAGTTGCTTGCCACTTGTCGCAGGCTCTCCACTTTTGCCCAAGGCCGCAAAAAGCCTCCACAGGAGGCTTTTTCGGCCTTGGGCTCGGCCGCACCCCAGCGTCCCGGATCTCAGGAGCCAACCGCCAGTTGCCTGCCATCCATCGCACCTCAGCGTCGCCAATCGGCTACCCTGGCTACCCCGAGTCCCGCCCCCTGCGCCTCTGCTGGCCCAATCATAGGCGTAGTGGAGTGATGGTAATTTACATATTACTCTATTATTAGATAGGATGGTAAGAATACAACATGAGCTCTATTCTCTTAACAAATTTTAAGTGTACAATAATACAATATTATTGAATACTAGAGGCCCAGTGCATGAAAATTCATGCACTGGAGGGGGGGGTCCCTCAGCCCAGCCTACCCCTCTCACAGTCTGGGAGCCCTCAGGGGCGGAAGGCAACCAGGTGATCAGGGGAAGGTGACACCCCATCACACCGCTGCTGTTACCACTGCCAGCAGCGCAAGCCTCGGCTGGCCCTGGTTACCTGAGCTTTGGGCGGCGCTGGGGGCGCTGAGGCTTGCAAGCACCTCGGGTTGGCCCTGGGCGGCTGGGGGGCTGAGAAGACAGGGGGAATCCAGAGGCAGGCACGCAGAGTGGCTGGACCCGCCTGGAGGCGGGCCCAGCCTTACCACATGCCTGCCACCCCGGCGGGACTGAGGAGACTGGGCGCTGCCATCTTGTGGCTGTGGGCTCTGCCATATTTAAGGGCGTGGCAATCAATTAGCATATTCCCTACTTATTGGCTGTGGGTGCCACCATCTTTGAGGGCAGGGCAGACAATTAGTATATTCCCTCCTTATTGGCTGTGGGTACCTCCATCTTTGCAACAGTGTGAGGGTCAATTAGCATATTCCCTCTTTATTAGATCAGATAGGTACAAAATTGTAAAACACATCTATAGAGCTTACTTATCTTACTTAAGGGAAACTTTATACTTGTCTACACTAATAATAGGCAAATATGTAAATTGACCGTACCTCCACGACGCCCACAGCCAATCAGGAGCGAGTATGCAAATTAACCTGACAAAGATGGTGGACCTGTGGACGTCGCAGAGGTACGCAGGCGCAGAGCGGCCGGTGGCGGGGTGGGCATCCCTGGGACTCGGCCCGCTTCAAGCCTGTGGCCAGCGTGAGCGCACGCTGGCTCCAAGCAGCCGGGATCCTGGGGATGCCACTGGAGTGTCCAGTCCTGTCAGCCTGGTCTGGGGGCAGCTGGAATTCGCAGTCCTTTTCCTTTGTGCAGACCCTATACTAGAAGCTAAAACCAAGAGCGCGGGAAGCACCAGGAATTCTGGGAATCATAGTTCTGGTGGCAGCCCTGGAGTAGAAGCAGAAGCCCATTGTGCGGGGGAGCACCAGGAATGCTGGGAATTGTAGTTCTGGTGGCATACATGTTGCGGAAGCTCCTAGACACTACAGCAAAGTGAGCCTAGAGCAAGTTACTGTTGTGGGTAGGGGATGGAGGGAAAGCAAAGGTAAGAGGTATAAGTAAAGTCACAGTGTTGAGGAAAAATTAAAGGGAAGATATCCTGCAACTTCTAGGAAATCTCCACCAATGGAGCAAAGAAGAAAAAGACTTCTATTATTCTGTGAGCACCAAAACAAACTGGGTTGGGGTCTCAGACAATTCGCTCATATGATTGCAAAGACAGACAGAAACTCCTGGATTGGAGAGGGCTCCCCTGAGGGCTTCCAGATTGGAGAGGGTGCAAGTCGGGCTGAGGGACCCACCCCCCGTGCATGAATCTTTGTGCAACGGGCCCCTAGTTAATAAATAAATCTTCATTTTCCCCTCTCTCCATACCCCGGCAACCAATATTCTGGTCTTTGATTTTATGAATTTGATTGTTTCTGATACCTCAAATAAGTGGAATAATGCAGTGCTTGTTTTTCTGTGTCTAGCTTATTTCACTTAGCATAATGTCCTCAAATTTTATCAATGTTGTCACATATTGCACAATTTCCATTTTTAAGGCTGAATAGTATTTCATTTTATATTTATACCACATTTTCTTTATTTATTCATCTGCTGATCAAAGTTTAGGTTGTTTCCACATCCTACCCATTGTGAATAGTGCTTCAATGAACATGGGAGTGTAGATATCTTAGTAAGATCCTAATTTCAATTTTAGGTATATTTACATACAGAAGTGGGATTGCTGGATCATATGTTAGTTTTATTTTTAATTTTTTGAGGAACCATAATACTGTTTTCCATAGTGGCTGCCCATTTGCATCCCTACTGACAGTGTACAAGGGTTCTAATTTCTACATATCCTCACCAACATTTTTTTCTTAATAATAGCTATCCTGACATAAATAACGTGATATCTCATTGTGGTTTTGATTTGCATTTCCCTCATGATTAGTGATAATAAGCAATTTTTTCATATATCTGTTGGTCATTTGTATGTCTTCTTTGGAAAAATGTTTATTAAAATCTTTAGCCCATTTTAAAAAATTGGGTTATTAGTTTTTTTGTTGAGTTGTATGAACTTTTTATATGTTTTGAATATTAATTCCTTATCAGCTATTTGATTTACAAACATTTCCTCTCATTCTGTAGAATATCTTTTTACTCTGTTGATTGTTTGCTTTGCTCTGCAGGAGGTTTTCAGTTTGTTGTTATTCCACCTGTTTATTTGTTTCTTCCTGTTGCCTGTGCTTTTGGGGTAACATACTGCTAGACTATGGTTGGTTAACCTGTCTGAGCTTCAAGACTGGCAGAGCACACAAGTTGGTGTGCTCTGCGCATGGCTCTCCTCTTTCTCTCCCCAGGAAAGCTGAGGGCTGGACTTTATTATTTGCTCAGTCTATGCTGAACAGGAGGTGGGGCTATGTGTCTGTGAGCCCAAGTTGCTATCTCCATTTTCTCTTAGGCTGCTAGACTGTGGTGACTCATCCAACTTCCCAAACTGGCAAGACTGAGGTTGATTCTCTGGGGAGGCTCCTCAGAGCAGTTGGAGCACCGGATGGGCAAGCCAAACCCTTCCCTCTCCTGGGAGAGCTGGGTGCCAGGAGATCTCTTTCTAATCGCATGGCTTTGCATCAGAGGGAGGGACTGCAGGGAAAGGATGTCCTGAATCTCCTTACTGGCTAATCAATCTGTTTTCTTGTTTAGGAACCTTTCACTTTGCTTCTACATTTCTCATCAAGGAAATTTGCCCATGAATTGTTGCTTAAGTGGTGTGTTTGTGGGCAGCATGGCCCAGGGCCTCCTACTTCAACATCTTGCTGATGTCACATTCAAATGAATCGGGGGAGGGCAGGATTCGGCTTATAACACCTGCCTGTACATCCAGTAACACTTACATGCACTTCGTTCTCCTTTCCCTGGCTTACAGCTCTCTACCAGATGGGACCTGAAGAACTTCCTCTGATCTCACCTCAAACCATGCTCCCCATAACTCTTTATAGTGCACGCACACCAACCTTTTCCCTCCAACATGCCAAGTTCGTGCTCACCTTAGGGCCTTTGTACCAGCTGTTTCTTTTGTCTGGAATTATTTTACCCTGCTTTTTGCCTTCTTATCATGCAGGACTTGTAATATTTATCTATTTATTTATTCAGTGTATTAATTTTTAATAATAATAATGAATATCACTTGAGAGCTTACTGTGCATACAGCACTATGCTAAGCACTTATATGCCCTGTTTGATAGAAACAGCATGCAGAGTAGTTGAAGACACGTAGTTTGGAGTTAGACTGCCTGAGTTCACATCCAGGCTTTATCACATACTTTGGGACCTTGGGAAAGTTATTTAACTTTTCTGTTCCTCATTCTCCCCGTACCCCCCACCCCATCAGCAACCATTTATTTTTATTCTAAATAATCTCAAAATTACAGAAAAGTTACAGAAAGGATATATATATATAATCCTCACGTATTTTTGTTTGGTGACCCATTCATGTTCATTAATTTGTCCAGTAGCATCTCTTATATAATGGATCTGATTTAGGATCACGCATTTCACCAAGTTGCTGTGTCTTTCTCTAGCTCTTTGAGTAAGGAATAATTCCCTAGTCTTTCCTTAACATTCATGACCATAATGCTTTACATGATTTAGGCCAGTGATTTTTGTAGAATGCCCTCAGTTTAGGTTTGTTAAGTGTTTCCCCATGATTTGATCCAGGTGCAGTACTCAATTTAAGTGTTACCCTGTCAGAGTTTCATTTAATGTGAAATAGTTCCCTCAGTTACTTTGTAGACAGTATCCTGCCTTTATTTTTCTGTTTTTTTTCTTGCATATTTATTTGTGTGTTTGTTTGTTTGCTATCTCAATTTGGCGGACTATAAAGTCCATGAAAGCAGCCTGGACTTTAATTGTATTTTGCAGTGCTGTATTCTAGCACATATGGTGGTTATAATCTGCCAGTCACTGGCCTAGGCATAGCAATGTAATGGTGAATACAAACAAAGATGCTCTTTGTTATTATTTTTTTAAATGCATTAGGTGGTATAGTCAGATAACTTGCTATTTAGTCATTCATTCAATCACTATTTATTGAACACCTTCTACATTCTGAGCTCTGGGGATATGGCAGTGAACAACATAGAAAATGTTCCTGATGTCCTAAAGTTTAGATTGCAGAAAGAAAGCAGATAATACAAGTAAATCAATATGTAATGCAATGGATGGAGAGGACAAACCCTCTAGCTCTGCAGATGAAGAGAATTCCAGAGAGAGAAGAGGAAATGGGAAGACCCTGAGTTGGGAATACATTTAGCAACTCCAAGGACCAGCAAGGAGTCCACTGTGGCTGGCGCAGCGTCAGTGAGGGAGAAAGCGGGAGGAAACGAGGCCGGTGAGGCAGCCAAGGGCTCAGATTGTGTAGCTTCGGATTTCATTCTCATTGTGATGGAAATCCATTAGGGGGCTCAAAGCCTGTGAGTGACATAATCTTGTACTGCACAGAGAATTGTTTTGTGAACTATTTCCTTCTCAGCTCCTTAGGGGTTGTCTGAGAATCAGTGATTCTCAAGAAACTTGACATTTCTGGCCAATATTTCTGATACATCAAGCCCTGTACTGGTAGCTGGAAATCCTGGAATGTGTTCCCAGATTTGCACATTCCTTTTTGAGGGGCTTTGGCTAGGCCAGTTTTTCTGGCTTCACAATACCTCTTCATACTCACGTATTTAAGGAAGTATGAAGAGTGGAGAGGAAAGAGAGCAGAGCACTTACGGGAAATCCTGGCTCTCTGAAACCTCAAGTATGAATATGGTATAAATAAATTAGTACGCAGAAAGTGTTTGGGTCCTTTCCATAATAAAAACATTATCGGTAAGTTCTCCTTTGGAATATTTTCTGAAGGTTTAATGATGAGTGTAGGCAAAATTAGAGGTCAGCATGACTGTGTAAAGCAAAACAGCCCCTCTGCTTTGTTTTACCCATAGGCCTTCAGTGATCCCAAAAGTAGCTTATTGAAAACATTTTTTACTTCCTCACACTGTTGGCCTATGGATGAAGCATTTCAGAATCAATCAGGGTGTTAACAAGTAAGAGAATTACTGGGAAAGTCAGGGAAGGACAGTTTTGTGGCTGAGTATAAAGGAATAAAGGATCTAGAAGAGAATTCTAGGAGAAATGGTGTATTTCAGGCCCAGTTTTTGAAATGACTGCATGTGAATATTGTATTTTTAAAGACACATACTTTTATTGGTTATGAATTGAATTTGGGGTGATCTATTGCTGTGGGATGACAGTGAAGATAATATAGCCAGGCCCTTTTGTTTCTGGAACTATGGCTTGGGTGCTAAGCCACAGGTTTCCTGGAATATTTCAGTTTCTTTTGCCTTCTTACATTAAGAGAGAACTAGATCTTCCAAGTGCTCAAGGAAATCTGAATAGTATTCTCAGCAGTTTAAAAATAATTCAAACCAGAGTCTGACTTTTCTCCTTTCGCCAGCTTATTTGGGGTACATTTTGTTGCTTCTTATAAAGGTGCGAAGTGGAAGTTTGGTATTTCCTGATCAATGACCTTTCACAGCGACTTCCTGTTATTTAATTTCCCCCTGGGAACCAGAATAGCCATGCAATACATTCCCACTGTGTGAGGATGAATAAACCTTTCTAATTTAGAATTAGTCACTTGTGAGATCCTAATTAACATTATGAGTAAAATGTCTATGTTTATTTCGGACCAGTCATAGGGTAGGCCTACATTACATGCATTGTAACACTTGGTTGACTCTTTCAGTTTGAGAAGCTGGTGTCTAATAGAGTATTAGCATCCCCACCCCATTCCATTTCTTCTTTTTAAAAAAAAAATTCTGTGTTGGTGGCCTTCAGTCACTTCCCTGCCTCTTAACTACTGTTACCTCAGAGCCTAACCATGCCTGGCAGCTCATGTGTACCTTGTGAACTGACCAAACAAAGGGCTGATTCAGAGAGAACTCACAGAAAAGCAGGTTGGCATTTAAACTTCAAACTTAAAAAGCAAACAACCAGGCAAATATTCAGCACAAAAATGGAGAATCCAGTGATCCTGGGCTGGTGATTACAAAGCTCTGTTTTGTATTCTTTATTTTCGTGATAAGTATTTTCTCTAAATTGGGATGTGGCCACATCCCAATTTAGAGAAAAGGAAAATAAGATTGACCTCTGAGAAATCAACTAGTAAAATCTATAGGAATGGACCAAGAGAGCAGTCATGTTTACGTGAAGAAATTTAAAAATATCTAAAATGCAATTAAAATGCGATCTTGGAGCAGGACTGAATTGTAATTACAGTCTGGTAAACGGATGTCTAGTCAATTTTCAGGTCCCCTTGTCCGGGGATAGGCTGTGAGCACAGAGGAGACTGGACTGGACAGACAGAGTTCAGGAGAGGTAACCAGCAGGACAAAGAATTTGGTGGCGTATTAGTGATCTTTTTTTTGTGGGGGAGGGGATGCTGCCCCCATCGGGAATGCTGTTTGGAGGGTTTGGCTTTTGGATCCCTGCTGTGGTTCTAGACTCATCAGCCTATCAAATCTTGGCAGTGCATTCCCTGACTCTTTGAATCTATCCTCCAAGAAACCATATGTGTATGCTCTGGCTTCTGTGCTGCTCTCTTACAGGGAGAGAGAAGATTTTTCTGATCAGCCACTAACTTATGCTGGAAGGCTTGATGGGTGCATTTCTCATGATAAACTAAGAAATTGACAGTCTGGCTTCTGTGAGATCACTTAAGGTGAATCAGTCCTAAGAAGCAGATCACTTTAGGAAGGGCTGGCAAAGCTGAGTTTCGGGGGCAGCCGAGCCAAGGACCTGACCCAGAAGCTGGCCTCTTTCTCATCTTTCTGTAAGTGCTACAAGTATAAAAGGGCTATGAACACTGCAGTGAAGCCTAAGAAGAAATCACAGGCATGTTTAATCCATCAGGGCTAGGAAGTGCATGTGAAATCATTGTACCATTTGCCTGTCTTTACTTATAAACTCTTAACAATAGAGTTGGGTGATCTAAAGTCTACGTTTTTGTCTTATACACACGTTCATACTTTTCCTTATGTGACATATATGATTAGTCAGTCACTTTATGTCCAGGTGCAAATGATGAACATTTCAGAATAAACATATCTATAAAAGAGGAACACTACTGGAAGTCCATTCTTCATGGACACTGTATTGCTACTTCATGACTATTCCAAGCCACATGTTTTTTGAGCTGGAATTAATACTACAAGTAGATATTATTATTTCAAAATATCCTGCCAAAACCGGTTTGGCTCAGTGGATAGAGCGTCAGCCTGCGGATTGAAAGGTCCCAGGTTCGATTCTGGTCAAGGGCATGTACCTGGGTTGCGGGCACATCCCCAGTGGGGGGGCGTGCAGGAGGCAGCTGATCGATGTTTCTAACTATCTCTCTCCCTTCCTCTCTGTAAAAAATCAATAAAATATATTTAAAAAAAATATCCTAAGGAAGGAGAGGGATCATTTTCATACCAGATGCTTCCCATCCCAGTGGGAATATGCAGAAGGTTTTTATAAGCCAGGTTCCATAAGCATACAGGGTAGGAAGGATAGACCATGTGTTCAAATAAAGCATAAGAAGAATGTTGGTCTCAGGGATGCTGGCATTGAACTAGAGGAAAAGAGCCAAGGCTCTGTCCCTGTAAAAGGGGTCATAAAAACTGTAAGTGAGCAACCTCAATTTTCCAAAAATAAGAAAAGTGATTTTTCAAAATGAGAAATGCTCAGGCATACTAGATCTTTCTCTTCACATGGCCTCATGCACTTACATACCCACACATAAGAACAGCCATAAGGAAGAGAAACTTCAACATCACTTTTCTTGCTACTTCCACCAGCCTTTGAGACAATGAATGGAATATTCACAATACAATAAAAAAACACCCATATAGGTATAGAGTGACAGCAATCCTATATAATCAAAGCCTAATATGCTAAGTGTACAGTCGTCTGGTCGTCCGTTCAACCAATCAAAGTGTAATATGCTAATGATATGCTAAGGCTGCTCAACCGCTTGCTATGACATGCACTGACCACCAGGGGGCAGACACTCCAACCAGTAGGTTAGCTTGCTGCTGGGTTCGGCTGATCAGGACTGAGCGAGATGGGCCAGACATGCCCTGGAGCCCTCCCGCAGTCCCTCCCCTGGCTGGCCAACCTCCCACATCCCTCCCGGGCCCTGACTGTGCACCGGTGGGGTCTCTCGGCCTGGCCTGCACCCTCTTGCAATATGGGACCTCTTGGGGGATGTCAGAGAGCCGGTTTTGGCCCGATCCCACAGGCCAGGCCAAGGGACTCCACTGGTGCATGAATTCATGCACCAGGCCTCTAGTCTGTAAATAAAAACTTCCTCTTGGAGGGATTTGGTAGTGATTAGACAAAAATTGGATAAGTGTGGTAGCCCCCATGGCTGTCACAAGCAAGCAGCCTCTCTGTGTTGTTCTGTTTCTTCAGTCTCTCTGTCACCCTGTCCTTCTATCTCTCTCACCTTCTCAATTTGAGTTTCAATTCAAATGGAAAATTACCCTGGTAGAGCTATAGAAGTACTGCGGATGAAATCCTAAGGCTGAAGCCTGTCTGTCACCTGAATCACAAAACCCTTTCTGGTTTTACAACATTTCCAAATGACCAAATGAGTAGAAATAATGGTTTTCCATCTTATCTCTTCCTCGAACACACACCTGGACAATATTTGGGAGGAATGAAAGTGTGAAACTTTTGTACCGTACCCTTTAACCTTGCTGTGGCAGGCTCTGACTTCACATTTCTTTGACCACATCTCTCCCTAGACCCTGTTGTCATATAGTACCTCACAGAAAAATGTGGATATTTGAAATTTCAAATGTGAATAACTTTGCCTGACATCTAAGTGGCAACAAGCTTTCTTTCATCTCTCTCTCTATATATTAGAGGCCCGGTGCACGAAATTCGTGCAGGGGGGGGGGGTCGGGGGGGGGGGGGGGGAGGTCCCTTAGCCCAGCCTGTACCTCTCGCAATCTAGGACCTTTCAGGGAATGTCTGACTGCTAGTTTAGGCCTGATCCCACAGGAATCCCTGCGGATTGGGCCTAAACCGGCAGTCAGACATCCCTTTCACAATCCAGGACTGCTGGCTTCTAACTGCTCGCCTGCCTGCCTGATCACTCCTAACCACTCATCTGCCTGCCTGATCACCCCTAACCTCCTCTGCCTACCTGCCTGATCACCCCTAACCACTCATCTGCCTGCCTGATCACCCCTAACCTCCTCTGCCTACCTGCCTGATCACCCCTAACCACTTGCCTGCCTGCCTGATCACACCTAACTGCCTAAGTCGGACATCCCCTGAGGGGTCCCAGATTGTGAGAGGGTGCAGGTGGGCTGAGGGACCTCCCTACCCCCATGCACAATTTTTGTGCACTAGGCCTCTAGGATAGGATAAAATCCAAGTGACTGGAATGACTGGAATGACTGGTCACTATGACGTGCACTCCAGCCAACCAACCAGCCCGATTGGGGTCAGGGCCAGCCGGCCAACCTCCCACGTCCCCTTCCCCCAGTAGGGTTGGGCCAGACCCCACTGATGCACAAATTCATGCACCAGGCCTCTAGTACATAAAATAAAGGAATATAATATTTTCTCTGAAACATGATTTTTTTCAGTATCTACTCCACAGACAAATATATTGGGTAACTAGATTTTGGGAACAAAAGCTTCATTGTTATATTTTTATTTCGGAAATCTAGTTACCCAATATATTTGTGTACATAGATAATAAAATCCCCCATGGGGTAAATATTTTTGTCTTGTTTCTTAAACTGCTATATTTCCAGCACCTAGTATAGTGCCTTGAGTATAGTAGGCATTCAGTACATTTGTTGAATGAATTATTGGGTGTATCTAGTAGAAGGAAACATGATGTCATGATGAAAATATAAACCACTATATATGCCTGCTTTCTAGTTCAAGTCTCAAAGGTAAGCCTGATTTGCTTGTGACTTAGAGAAAATGCCAGATTTTGCATAGGGTAGCAGATGGTTCTATTCATGCTCTTTTCTCTACTCTGAGCACAAGAAGTCTCTCTCTTTTTCCTGTCAGGGTTCCCATACTGCTATCAAAACTCAGTTTAATAAGACTGCCTCTTGGAGAGTTCTCATGATTAATCATACTTGAATCTTCATCCTGCTTTTCCTAGTGCATTCCCTATGAGTGATAGTAATTGACATGATGGAAGCATTCGGAAAACTTTATCTATTGAAACTCTCCTTTTTCTCCTTCCTTCAGTTGTTATTTCTTGTGATACCCCACTCTCCATTGCCTCTCCTTCTTGGCCTGGTCTTTCCCTGGATCTAAGATTTATTACTAACACTCTCCAATCCCTCTCTACCATGACCTTCTACTGTTAAATTAGTAACACATTTAATTTAATGTGTTAAATTAAATCTGTTAACACAATTTCTCAAGATAAGTTGATAACTGACTCAAAAATCTTAGGACTTATCTCAAGAAATAGTTGATGCAAGGATACTGATCTGATCACCATGAGGCCTCATTTCTGGAAAGCGCTCTGACTTGGGCTACTCAATCCCTCTGAGCTTACTTTCTCATGTAGAAAGTGTGAGGGTTGGTCTAGGTTTGTGTTTCTTTTCTTTTCTTTTTTTAAAAAATATTTTTATTTATTTCAGAGAGGAAAGGAGAGGAAGAGAGAGACAGAAACATCAATGATGAGAGGGAATCATTGATTGGCTGCCTCCTGCAGGTTGGACCAAGCCTGCAACCCAGGCATGTGCCCTTGACCAGAATTGAACCTGGGACCCTTTGGTCCGAAGGCTGATGCTCTATCCACCGAACCAAACCGACCAGGGCTAGGTTAGTGTTTCTATAAGTAAGCGCTGTAACACTGGTCCAAGAATATGTCTTTCAAAAATATGTTCTGAGGTCACATTTGTTTGGAAATTGCTATGTACTTTGCCACCTTCTTAACTATTAGCAAGTTAAGGTTTTGACAAGTCCTGAATTAAGAAACTATTTTTCTTTAGCTGATAACTTACTTTTTTTTTTTTTATGGGGGAGGGCTAACATGTTGGTGGTTCCATATAACTCTATGAAGGAATCCATAGTGGAACTTTCTGGGAATCTTGGCTGCAATTATATATTCCTTCATCTTCAATGTCAGCTGCTGTCAGTATAGAAATAAGTAGGTCAGGATTTTGGTCTTTCAGGCATAAAAGATCACATAGGACAGAGAGGAAAATCAGTGTTACAAGGGATGGCAATTTTAGACTAAAGGTGTGTGTGTTCTTTTTCCAATTTATAATGGGCATGAGTATTGAGAAGCAAGGTCTTCCCAGAGTAGGTAAGGAAGTGCCACAGGTGAAATGCCGTTTGAACTGAACACTGAGGAGTGTCTGTAATAACTTACCAGGTAGAGAAAGTGGGAAAGGGTATTCCAGGCAGAAGAAATGACATGGCACAGAGGGATAAAATACCAGCGTATGTTCTAGTCCTATGAAACACGTTTGTGGTTCTGGAGCCAAGGAGTGGAGGCTGCCTGGGGAGAAAGGAGCAGACGAAGTTCTGGGAAGTGGTAGGGGTCTGCCTGCCATGTGCTGTCACTGTCACTCTGAGCCTGTAATTTATCCAGTAGGTAACGGGAAAGCATCCTTAGCTTGGTTCCTAATCAGGGAAATTGCATGATCAATAAGTATTTTACAAAGAGAATTATGGAAAGCAAAAGAGAAAATTCTATAGTGCTGAGAGAACATTCTAGAATGCTAGGCAAATATGGGGTGGGGGAGAGAAATAGGATGGGGGAACTAATTATGATACTATTGTAATGGTTCACGTAAGAGATGACAAAAGGTTGAATAATGACAGCGGTGAATGAATGAGGTGGAAGAAACAGATTTGAAGAAAATTTAGAAGCTCAACAGATTGTGTGATAGGATATGAGACAAGAAAGAAGACGGAATGCAAAATGTTTCTATGGTATTTAGCTTGGGCAAATGTGTCTTCTCAAACTTACTGGGACAGGAATTTAGGGAAGTGAACTGTTTCATATAGATTTTCAATTGGACTGGGGAATCTATTACGTTGAGTACTTTTCCTGAAAAACACATCCATTGGTTTTTGTGTTTCAGAGTTCAATTATGATTTAAACTAAAGACTATAATTTTTTAAAGGAGATTCAGTATCTATAAAAAAAAAATCTATTCCAAACTGGAATTTGGGAGACACTCAATTACATGCTTGTCAACAAAATAGTATTTTCACCTACATGTTTCCTTTGATAAATAAAAACCAAATCCATTTGGTTTTCATTCAGTTAAAAACTCTCTCTTCTTTTAGCTGTGGATAATGCTAAATGTACTGATATCTCAATAGCATTTCCAAATAATTTCCATTTTCTAGGAGGAAACAGCACAGAACACCAATAATTTTAGTGATTTAAATGTTAAGCAATACTTTTTAAAATTAGTTCTAAATTTGGCCTTGACACTAAATATTATTGCTACTAATACATGAAAAACATATTATGTTTATAATCAAGTACTGGGATTGTTTTAAAAGCATCATTGTATGTCAGTAAAAGTTAGAAAAATATTCTTTCAACTATTCACATATTTTTAGAAGTTCATGATTGCTTATTGTATAGAACATAACAAAGATTTTAAAGAATTATTTTTTTTTTCCAAAAAAACCTTTTGAAGTACAGGGTTCTTTTATTTCAGGGGTGGGGGGATGGGGAACCCTTCTTTTTAGAGGCAGGATGTGGATACTAGCATGACCCAAATTGTTTACACAAAAGCAGTCCACACCTCCCTAATTAGGTCAGAAAATTTTGCCTTTACCTGCAACAGCTGCCTTCTATTAGTACTGGAAACAAACTCTACAATCTATGGTCATTGAACTATGACCACCTTCTCTTTTTGAAAAAAAACTTATTTTTTTTTTCTGTCCAAGAGACCCGGAATCCAGAAATTGAATTGGTGAGGAGCTTTGCTAGACATAACTTATTAGTGTCCACCTTATAAACAAACTGACTTATCAGAATGGCTACACATTATAAAATGAATGCAATAAGGGGAGTCACTCTCTGAGAATTTTCAGAGAGTGACTCCCCCTTTTACATTGTAAAGAAATAAAGATAAAAATGGAATGTTCTTATGATAGGCAGGGCAGCCTCTCCCTCCGCACTTCCCCCAACTGTGTTGCATTTGAAGAAGCTCCATGAAATTGTTTTGAAATACATTTAGAAACTTTGGAACGCAGGTACAAGTAATGGCTGTTACCACTATTCTGGGGTTAAGGATAAAAGGCTGCTATGTCTAAACCTTCAGATTGGGCAGAATTCTAAATGCATTTTATTGCATCTGAAAGAAACTTGCATTCTTGAGAAAATGCAATGCAAAAATGAGTTGAGACACAATGTCCCTTTATCTCAAAGCAAAGCAACCTTATTTCCTTCCGTATAGTTGAAATAGGGGGCAGGCAAGTCAGGTTGTGGTTTCTGAAATCTAACAGCCTAGTATCGCTGTGCCATTCTCTCCCGGTTCAGTGCCACTCCCTTAACTTGATATCTGTTTACTTTGGAGGAGGCAGTTTTTGAAAAAGGATCATAAATATCCTGGCCTGGTGCCCCAGAGCCATGACAAGCAAAAGAACACACTCGCCTAGAGATAGCCCTTGAGATATTTAAATGTGTGGGTTAATTTTTTATCCACTTTAATAACTAGATTACCCCCCCCCCCTCCACTTCTTTGCTTTCTATTTCTGCTCTGAAGCCGCGGACACAGAAATCTCTGCAGGCAAATTACTCCTGAGCATATTGCCGGACAATCCTATAACGAACAGCTAAATTCTCAGCATCTGATTCCTGATCCTTTTCCGACATGGCAGGTGTGAATAACTGTATAAAATATTCTATGTTTATCTTCAACTTCTTGTTCTGGGTAAGTGTTTGTTTTTTTTTAATTATCAATTTTATGCAACAAAGGGGATCTAGATATAAATATAAACGAGAATAGGCTCTGTACTAGAGAAATAAGAGGAGGAGGAAAATGTATTTTCCATTTACTTGTTTGGGTTTGTTTGTTCTTTCTTTGGTTATTTCAGTCATTGAAAAGGAGCCCATGTCTCTCGAAAGAGCACCTCAGGATCTGTGAGGATAAACATTTTATAACTATTTTGATATTGTTGCAAAACAATCACAGAGGAAAAAATACCCCCTAATTAAAGGATAATTATTCTTAGTTGTATATCATGCAGGCCTCCCTGGTGTTAGGACCCTGTGGGAAAATTCTGATCTGATTCCATCTGGATGAAGCCCAAGCCCCTGAATTGTAACCTTTACATCTGGGGTTGAAGCAGGTGGACGGTGGGATGTCAGAAGATAAAGGCCTGAGAAAAGGATTATTTTCAGAAACCCACAGAAGAAACAATGGGTCATAAAGAACTGGAGAAGGAAACAATAAAAGTAGTATTTAATCGTGAAAAGGTGAAACTAAGCCACTCGGTTTGTATCAGCAATTTAAAGTTAGGATTTTGATGTGTCATCACCCCACCTTTTAATCAACAGGTTTAGTATTTTAGCAAGTTCTTACGTTTTCCTTAAAAGTCTATTGACATAAGACATAGCAAATAAATTGGTAAGTGGAATCTAACATTGGAAAATGGAAAAATAAGATATGGAAAGGCAATAAAGTAAAGGGCAGGCAGGGATGTAGGAAAACTGACATTATTTTTAGTAATATGGTGCAATTTTAGATTGTTCAAAGGAAAATATCATTTTGTATACTGATTTAAAAACTGGCTAATGCAGTATAAGCAGAAGAGAGTTGTGGTTTTGTTTTTTACCTGGTTACCTCTAGTAAACAGGCAGCTGGTATCTAAATGTTGGTAAATTTCTGTTCTAGTAAACTAATGATATACTTAATTAAACAATAACTATAAGAATACAGTCTTATTGTACAGACTGACTTTCCACTCCATGTCCAGTAGCCATAATGAGTACAGATGATACGTAGGTGAAGTCAGTGAGCATATAAATAGATAAAATAAAGAAGGTTTGTTCTTTGTACTTTCTCTTTTCTCTAAAAAAATGGGCCGCCTTTGTAAATAGTAAATGAAGTGCATGAATATATGCTGGTTTTTTAAGTTAGTCCTGATAAATTTCTTTCCTTGGATATTTAAAATTGATTAAACATCAAGAGTAGAATGTAAACAAGGAAATGGCTGGTTTTGTTTTTAGCTTTTTATTACGGAGAACTTTAAACATCCACATAACAGGACAGGGGTAATCAACGCCATCATCTAACCCCAATAGCCATGAAACCATTGTAAATCTTTTCCTGTTCATAGTCTCATCCAACTTCCCCAGCCCATATTATTTTGAAGCACATTTTGGATATAGCATTTCAACTGTAAATATTTTAGTATATATCTCTAAAAGATAATTCTTCTAAAAAATGTAACCACAATGTCATTATCACACTAAAAACATTAAGAATTTCTTAATTGACTATCAAATATCCATCCATGGTTCAAATTTCCCATGGCTTTGTAAATGTCCCTGTTTGAATCAGAATCCGGATAAGGCCCATACATTGTGCCCACACACTGACATATCTTTTACATCCATTTTCACATTTAGATTATCCCTCCATCTTTATCTCTTTTTTTTTCCCCCTTTGAAATTTATGTACTGGTGTGTGTTGTCTTGTCACAGTTTTCACGATCTGGATTTTGCTATTGTCATACCCACAGTGTATATAGATTAACATGTTCCCCATTCTCTGTATTTACTCTAATTTAATAGTCACATCTGGCAACTTGAAAAAATTCAGGTTATTTCTTTTGTCAGATCTATACTAATAAAAGGGTAATATGCTAATTAGACCGGGAGACCATTGGGAGATTGGCCAGGGAGGGCAGTTGGAGGCCATGAGGCTGGCAGGGGAGGGAAGTTGGGGGCCATGAGGCTGGCAGGGGAGGGCAGTTGGGGGCCATGAGGCCGGCCAGGGAGGGAAGTTGGGGGCCATGAGGCTGGCAGGAGTAGGGCAGTTGGGAGCTATGAGGCCAGCTGGGGAGGGCAGTTGGGGGCCATGAGGCCAGCAGGGGGAGGGCAGTTGGGGGTGAGCAGGCCAGTGGAGGGGGGGCAGTTGGGGGGCAAGCAGGCTGGCAGGCAGAGTGGTTAGGGGCAATCAAGCAGGCAGGCAGGTGAGCGGTTAGGAACCTGCAGTCCCAGATTTCAAGAGGGACATCCCCCAAGGGGTCCCAGATTGGAGAGGGTGCAGGCCAGGCTGAGGGATCTCCCCCCACCCCTGCACTAATTTCATGTCCTAGGCCACTAGTATAACTACATTATAAGTGACACTGTGTTCTCTCATCAGGAGGCACATAATGTCTGAACATGTTACTTTTGATGATGTTAGTAGCAACAGATACTCAAGAACCTAAATCCTTAGTTCTGTAAGAGTTTTAAACGAGTGATATTACATTTCTATTATTTTTCCTTTATTTATTAGCTACAATGTTTTCCATGAAGAGAAATGTATCATTGACTCATTGATTAACTGTGGTACCCAGTTTTTATTTTAAAAGGCAGCACAAATGTTTCTTACTCGTTACCCAGCAGATTTCAAAATGATGAGTTAAGTTTTTGGTATCATACAACAGCAATAAGCAAGTATTTTCTTTAAGTAGGTTATGCATTAATACATTTAAAGGCCATTAGAGTTCTCATCTTCATTGATGTATAATTTATTCCATCTTTGGCCAGTGGGAGCATCCTTAAAAGTTGTCTCCTGAGTTCTTTTACCATGATCCTTAGAACTTTGATAACTTCTTCACTACTAGGTATGACAAGATATTTCAGGCTCACTTCCCTATTTCCTGCCCCAGCCTGGACTCAGCTATTTTTCCAAGAAGTACTGATATCCACTTTTAAAAAAAAACTATAACCATTGTCTTTTCATGGTACAGAATATGTCTCATTTAAACAAACCAAAACATGAATATGCCAATAAGTGCATGGCTTCTATTTTAATAACATGTCCCAAAGTACTCGAACCAGTAGTAATCCTCATTATGAAATTACTAGAGGCCCAGTGCACGAAAATTCGTGTGTGGGTACGGTCCCTAGGCCTGGCCTGCGATCAGGGCCATCTTCCCCGGCTTCTGACAGCTGGCCTCGCCCCCTGCTGCCACCCACCTCCGGTTCCCCATTCACCATCAGGCAATCAGAGCCTGCTGGTGGGGGGGGGGGGGGGTGAGGGGAGGGAGGGACCAAGAGGTAGGCAATTCCAGCCCGCTGGCTGACCTTGTCCCCGCCGCGGGTCGCCCTCTGTGTGTGGGGCGACCGGTGGGTTGGGGGCCTTGGCCTGGTACCGCCCACATACCCAGCCACCCACCCCCAGTTCCCCATTTGCCATCGGGCAATGGGAGCCTGCCAGCCGGGGAAAGGGACCAAGAGGTGGTCAGTGTGCCTCATAGTGACTGGTCGAGTGGTCATTCTGGTCATTCTGCTGTTAGGGTCAATTTGCATATTACCCTTTTATTATATAGGATAAAACAGTGGAAATATGTCTCTGTTGTAAAAATACAGCATACATAGTGAATACATTAGAATTCAGTATAAATAGGTAAGCAGGAATTTGGAATAAATCTGAATTTTAAACTACTATGATAAAGATGGTGTAAGAAATGGGTATGCTATAGGTTCAGCATGATTCATTTAAGAGTAGAGTTCAAGGTGAGTTGTGGACATGTGTACCAAGCTGTTACTTGACATTACTGTTGCTTCCCTGGGGTGCTCTGATTATTGTATTTGTTTCTTTGTTTCATTATTTCTTTGTTTTTCTGATAATGAAGACAAAGTCTGATGCTGTAGATTTCAGTTAGACATTTCTAACTTCCCTGGGCTAGAGGCCTTGTTCTTACCACCAGCAGAGTGCTGAGCTCTACAATCTCTATATGAGCATCTTGAAATGGAGGCTTTGGGTGAGAGCAACAGTTATAAAGACCAATGATAACGTCTCAGCCTCCAGGCAACATGTTTTCATTCAAAATCTAGACAGCAGGAGCAGGCTCTGAGGTTAGCGAGCCATTCCTCTTTCTATTCTTCTCTCTACCCGCAACCCAGAGTTCTCAGCTGGAATTTTACAGTCCTTCATAGGAAATTAGCAATTTGTCACATTCCTAATGTTTACTTACACAAAATTTCAAGGGTCCCACTGATGTGGTTTTCGTATAGATATCCAGGGCCTTATGTTTTTAAATGCATTCTTTCTGGTGTAACTTGTGAAACTAAGCCTTTGCAAAGTAGGGCCAGATGTTGAAATATCTCTAAGATATGCATATGGTCACTTAAGTTAAACATACCAGCTTCTTTTGTGAGAGAACTTGAGATATGCCACACAAATATGCTGTGATTTCCATTTTTTAGAATTAGTCATTGAAGAAAAACATGTGAAAGTGAATATCACTTCTAATCACTCATGCTAGAGGGTGGTGTGAGTTACAGTGACTTGCAAATGATATAAATAATAGATAAATTATAGGTACAAAACCTATTTCTCTAGTCTTTTGTCAAAACAGATGAACTGCCCACATTTCCTTTTGATCCTCTCAGATGAGTCAGGCTTGGGAGTACTGTACATGCTTGAGGTGTCTTAGGAGTCTGGGGGAGCATGGAACACAGGGCCTTGGGCTCATGGGTGCAGAGGAGCCATTGCCGGTGGTGGAGAGCCATGGAGAGGCCAGCTCTGTATGAAGGAGAGCAGAGTGGAGGAACGTTACCAATGGCAAATGAGGTGAGGTAAGGAGGAGCCAACATGTAAAGCCAAATGGATCCGCAAGAGAGAGAAGCCCATGCATGAAGCAGTTTGAAGAGAGCAGAAGGAAGCTAGAGTTTGGAGCGTGTCCAGAAACCAGCATTTTGATGTTCATCATTGTATTTTATGTGGTGCCTGGGTCTCTACATTAGATGTTCTGAGAGCAATTAAAAGAGTTGATGCAGAACAGACATAACTAGGAGATAGGCTAAATTAGAAAATAGGGCACAATTATATTTCATTCTGTCAGCTGATAAATTCCCTCGAGATAAAGATTTGACCATGGCAGAAACGTGTGAGCTTTGTAAATAAAGCAGTTGTCTGCCAGTATGCAATCCGTGTGGAACTATAACAATGACAAAAGGCATCGGAGCCCAGTGGTTGAGTGCTCAGGCTCACCTCGGCTCCTTCCTCACCAGCTGTGCGGTGGGGAAATTAGTTAACCCAGTGGTCGGCAAACTGCGGCTCGCGAGCCACATGCAGCTCTTTGGCCCCTTGAGTGTGGCTCTTCCACAAAATACCACATGCAGGCGCGCATGTACTGTGCGATTGAAAGTTTGTGGCCCATGCGCAGAAGTCGGTTTTCAGCTCTCAAAAGAAATTTCAATTGTACTGGTGATATTTGGCTCTGTTGATTAATGAGTTTGCCGACCACTGAGTTAACCTGTCTGTGCCTTACTGTTCCTCACCTGTAACATGGAGGTGGTAGTGGTATCTACCTCATGGGGTTGTTGTGAGATTAAGTGATTTCATTTCTATAAAGAACTCAGAATAACACTAAATAAATGTTTAAAACAAACACTTCAGCCAACATTGTATAGGCATTTTAAAAAGATATATTTTTATTGATTTCAGAGAGGAAGGGAGAGGGAGAGGGAGAGAGAGAGAGAAACATCAGTGATGAGAGAGAATTATTGATCAGCTGCCTCCTGCTCACCCACTACTGGGGATCAAGCCCATAATCCAGGTACGTGCCCTGACCAGGAATCAAACCATGACCTCCTGGTTCATTAGTTGATGCTCAACCACTGAGCCACACTGGCTGGGGTTTATAGGCATTTTTTATGAGACAAAAATATAAAACCATTGTGCATAGTGATGAATACATCCCAATGTTGGATTTTCAAGCAGAGGGTGAAATAAAATGTCAAAATTATGATAAGGCAGAAATTCTTCTATCATAAATTAAGGGAATGGAAAGAAAGCATGTTTTGTAAACAGACAGATGGATTCAACTCCTGAATTCACCCATATTGCTTTGTGGCCTGGAACATGTTCCCTGACTTTTCTGTACCCTGGTCTCTGCACTTGTAAAATGAGGGTGATAATTTTATTTGTCAGGATTCACTGAGATGTTTTATGAATGCCTATAACCAAGGATTGACATACAATAATAGCTCAGGTTATCGTATTTTCCCCAAGTCCAACCATCATACTGCTTTTTAATTTAAAAGTATTGGAATCTGGTGTGATAGTATTTTATACATGATGGTCTTTAAATATGATTTTAGCCCTACTCTGACCCTCCTCTAGTCTCATAGTGCAAGAAATCTGTATATTTTTATAGCTAGAGGAATATGCTCACCCTAAATTTGACCTCTACTTTGAGTACCCAGGACCACAACTTCCCTGCCCAATGGCTTCAATTTTCCTCCCCAAATGGCCCTATTTCCAGGGTCTGCACAAACCCTTCTGCAGGGGTGGTCAGCAGGGGGCTATTTGCCAGGAATGAGGACAAATTGTAACAGATCTGGCTTGCAGGCTGAGATATCCATACCGATTCAGTTATACCCCTCAGAATTTAAGACAGAGCCGGAAGTGAGGGATGGGGGCCTGGGCCACCTCCTTCTGCTAGTGAACTCTGAAAATTCTAAATCAAACCTTGTCCTTCAGGTCGTTAAGCAGGTACATTTGCGACAGCAGGAAGATGGAACACATTTTGTATATATTTATCACTTGAGTTATAACTTCTCAATACAGAGACCTGTGGTCTGATATTTGTATTCTTGCCCCAGGCCCTGCAAATGTACTTTGAAACAAAGTGCTAAAAAAATTCCTGAATGTGCATCATTTCATCGTTCAGAAACATTAGGATGCCAATCAAATGCTGAACATTCAACTCTCTTTATATATTTTGAAGTTATGTGAATTTTAGTGATTTTATGCTTCAGGAAAGATAACCTGAAGTATGCTTGCCCAGGACCTATTTGTGTCAGAAGGAGATGTGGTTGATTTCTTTCCATTAAATTTAGAGATATTTAACATTAGAATTTGCAGTAGTTATGCAGGGTTCTTGGCTTACTTCAGAGGTTTAGAAAATGCACATGAATGCAACCACAGGGACACGCCACTGTGTATTTAACACATATTAATACAGTAAATATCATTCATAGGGAAGGTAGAAAACCCAAAATATCACTCATAGTAGCAGAGCCTGCTAAGAATCGAAGGTTTTAATTTACTCTCTTGGTTAACTTTAGAGCATCAGAAAATCCAATATTATCTGAAGGCTGGAGGCCGACTCTGTAAGTCAGAGCGGCATTAGGCCATGCCTGCAGAGAAAATTCACAGCAACCTCCCTCCAACAGGAGATCTGAGAATTAACATATCCCCTGTTGTTAGAGAGAGAAGCAAATTAATAAGAAATTAGAACAGGTTCAATAAAGAATGAATAAGGGTTGGTCAACATGTCTTAGTGGTTGAGTGTCGACCTATGAACCAGGAGGTCATGGTTCGATTCCTGGTCAGGGTACATGCCGGAGGGTGTGGGCTCAATCCCCAATGGGGGGGCGTGCAGGAGGCAGCCAATCAATGATTCTCTCTCATCACTGATGTTTCTGTCTCTCTCACTCTCCCTTCCTCTCTGAAATCAATAAAAAAAATTTTTAAATAAAAAAGTAGTGAATAAGGGAAAACCAGCATAAGTGCTGATAAAAAACCCCATTGAACCAGTAAAAAGGAATGTCACTCTGAAGCCTTAGAGGACAAGTACACACCCCTGAAAAAAACACTCAAGCGTCCTGAAAAAATATCAGGAAATTGGTATCCATATGCAATACAAGAAATAACCCCCCATGAAATGGTGGTTGGAGGTCATAAGAGAAGATAAAGCTAACTGGAAAACCATAGGATGAGATGAAAAGGGAAATGCATAAAATAAAGAAGTACTTTAAGTAAACCAGAAACACAATGATAGAATTAAAATCCACTCCAGAAATCATATTACATGGAGACAATAAAATAGAATCCCAAATTGAGAAGCTCTGCCAGAGGAGAATCAAAAAGAGATAAAATGATGTGAAAGGAGATGAGAGATTGAGAGAACAGAGGACAGAACAAGGATCAAATTATAAAAATTCTCATGAGCAACAATTTCACAGGCCATATTATCTTATTACCATGCAATTAAACTAGACTTTTGAGTAATGGTTAATAAAAGAGGAAGCTTGAAAATTAACAACAGTAGTACTGTCCCAAACTGTTAGGACTGTACTCATGATCTCTTGTGTTCTGGGGTTATTGTAAAAACAAACCTTGTAGTTATCTAAATTATCCATTTGGATATTTTCTTATTTATTTGTAACCTCTCAGGAGAAGCATAAGGTTTCTCTTAAGTTTACCTTAAAAGTGTCTACTTTGGACCAATAATGACATAGCTCACAATATATTCTTCCTCTTAGCATAGCACTATGCATTTCTTCCATTCTTCAAAAACACTTTGATAATCACCTAAATAAAAAGAGAATTGAGAGAGAGTGAGTAAGGATGGTTGGAGGACACATTATCTGTGAAGACAAATGGGCTTGTTCTATACCATTTGTTTGTCCTGGATGTTGCTTTCCATTTTCTTCCTGCCCTTTATTAGGGGGCTTGGGCTGCCATAACAAAATAATATAGAGTTGATAGGTTAAACAACATAATTTTTTTTCCTCACAGTTCTGGAGGCTGGAAGTCTAAGATCAAGTTTAAGATCTAATTTGGTTTCTGGTGAGGCCTCTCTTCCCAGCTTGCAAATGGCTGCCTTCTTTTGTGTTCTTATATGGCCTCTCCTCCCTCTATGTGTACATAGAAAAGGAAAGGTTTCTCTCTCTCTCTCTCTCTCTCTCTCTCTCTCTCTCTCTCTCTCTCTCTCTCTCTTTCTCTCTCTCTTGTTACAAGGTCACCAATCATATGGGATTAGGATCTTGCCCTTATGATCTCATTTAACCTTAATTACCTCCTAAAAGCTCTACCTCAACATACAGTCACATTGTGAGTTAGGACTTCCAACATCCCAATATAATTTAGTCTACAGCATGCTCATAAGCAAACCAAAATTACCTCATTTCTTAGCATGCTGCCTCAGATCAACAGCATCCTAATTCCATAAAAAGTAAGATGCTCTGCCCTGGCCAGTGTGGCTCAGTTGGTTGAGCATTGGCCTGTGTGCTGGCCCGGTGTGATTCCCAGTCAGGGCACATACCCAGGTTGCAACTTTGATACCTGGTCAGGGTGCTTGTGGGAGGCAGGGGATAGATGTTTCTCTTTTGCATCAATATTTCTCTCTCTCTCTCTCTCTCTCTCTCTCTCTCTCTCTCTCTAAAAAAATATCAATAAAAATATTTTGAAAAAGAAAGAAAGATGTCCCATGAGAGCTGAGTGACAACCACAATAACTCATTGGGGGATGGGATGGGAGTGGAAGTAAACCTAGTCAGTTCTGCAGTGTCCACTGGGCTAATCTGGGGGCCCCACATAACCCATTTCTTTTATAACCTTAACAACAGAAAGGACAGAGCTAGACATTTTTTTTTTCTTAATTTATATTCCCAATTATTTAAAACACTAGTGGCCCAGTGCACAAAATTCGTGCACATTAAAAGGGGATTAATTAGAGGAAATAATTTAATATTGCTATTTGCCCTTTCTCTATAATAGAAGTGTCAGAGATGAAAGAAAATTAGTAAAATGTATATGAAAACCTTCCTCATGTCAGAGTCTGGGGCACATCACAGAGTCAAGTCCCCGCCCACCCACATGTGCCTTAAAATCGTGTGAGACCCAGACCTAGCCAGCCCCCGCCCCCATTGGGCTAGATCCAGACCTGGCCAGTCCCACCCTTGTCAAGCCCCGCTGGACAGGGGACGTAGCCTCAGGTCCCCTTGCCCGGCACCAGGACGAGGGGCATGGCATGAGGGCCCCTGTCAAGCCCCGCCAGGTGGGGGGTGTGGTCTAAGGTCCCCTGTCAAGCCCCGCCCACCGGGTGGAGGGTGCGGTCTGAGGTTTCCCAGCCTGGTGCTGGGGTGGGGGGCACGGCCTGAGTTCCCCCAACCCAGCACTGGGGGTGCACCTTGAGGTTCTCTGTCAAGCCCCGCTGGTTGGGGGGTGTGGTCTGAGGTCCCCTGTCAAGCCCAGCCAGGCAGGGGGGGCGCAGCCTCAGGTCCCCTGGACCAATGCTGGGGCAGGGGGCATGGCCTGAGGTCCCCTGTCAAGCCCTGCTGGGCAGGGGGTGCAGTCTGAGGTCCCCCAGCCTGGTGCTGGGGTGGGGGGCTCGGCCTGAAGTCCCCTGTCAAGCCCCATGCGGGCGGGGGAGGGCGTAGCCTCAGGTCCCTGCTGATTGCTTGTTAAGGCTCCTTATGGGAACTTGGCTTCAGCTGTGGGTGCAGCCATCTTTGTGATGAAGTGATGGTCAATTAGTATATTCCCTCTTTATTAGATAGGATTATAAAAAGATTGGGAACAAACCCATAAATACAAACTGGAAAAGAGCTCCAAGTACTATTATTACCAATCTAAAAACAATTGGGATAAATTAGGTTAGTATCAATCATGATACTAGAATGATGTTCTTGACAGAAAATCAATTTACTTTTAAAGTCTTTTAATAAATTTATAAATGATTTCATGTTATTAAGACTCTGATTTTTACATATGAATTTCTTCTATAAGATGAGGATGATATATTTTAAGCATTTGTTTCTTGTTTTTAATGATGTTGTTTGAAAAAGGGATGGAAATGATAGTTTGGCCAACTTCAAAAACCCTAAGAATATTGATCTAATTGGGAAGATTGAAGTTGGGCAAAATATTCTTGACTTCTGAAATAATTGAATACTCTTTCTTTTTCTTTTTAAAAGTAATTTGTTAGAGCAGTTTTAAGTTCACAGCAAAATTAAGAAAGTACAGAGATTTCCCATATACCCCTGGTCCCCACACATGCATAGCTTCCTCCATTATTGATATCACTTGCTACAGTGGTACATTTGTTATAATTGTTGAACCAACATTGACACATTATAATTGCCCAAAGACCATAGTTTACATTAAGGGTCACTCTTAGTCTTGTATAGAAGATTGGACAAATGTATAATGACATTTACATATATCCATTATATTATTATACAGAGTATTGATTCACAGGCTTAAAATCTTCTGTGCTTTGCCCATTCATTTCATCCTCCCTTCGGCAATCCCTGATTTTTTTTTGTTGTCATTGTTAATCCCTACCTGAGGATATTTTTTTCCATTGATTTTTAGAGAGAGTGCAAAAGAAGGGAAGGAGAGAGAGAGAGATAGAGAGAGACAGAGAGAGAGAGAGAGAGACAGAGAGAGAGAGAGAGAGAGAGAGAGAGAGAGAGAGAGAGAGAGAGAGATACAGTGATTGGTTGCCTCTTGCAACCCAGGTATGTGCCCTTGACCTGGAATCTAACTTCAGTGTTCTGTTGACGCTCTAACCATTTGGCAACACTGCCAGGGAAATCCCTGAACTTTTTACTGACCCCATAGTTTTGCCTTTTTCCAAATGTCATATAGTTGGGATCATACTGTGTGTAGCATTTTCAGATTGGTTTCTTTCACCTAGTAATACACATTTAAGTTTCCTCCATATTCTTTCATGGCTTGATACCTCATTTCTTTTTAGCTCTGAGTAATATTCCATTGCCTGGATATACATAAAGAAGAACATCTTGGTGGCTTTCAAGTTTTAGCAATTATAAATAAAGCTGCTATAAATATCCTTGAGCAGGTTTTTCAACTCCTTTGGGTACATACCAAAGAACATTTTTGCTGGATCACATGGTAAGAGTATATGTAGTTTGTGAGAAATTGCCAAATTGTCTTCCAAGATAGCTGTACCATTTTGCTCCTCATCAGCAATGAATGAGAATTCCTGTTGCTCCACATTCTTATCAGCTTTTGGGATTGTCAGTGTTCTGATTTTGGCCATTCTAATAGGTGTGTAGTGGCATCTCATTGTTTTCATATCCTTTCTTTAAATGTTAATGTAACAGATAATTTCCAGTGGTTGAGAAGACTAAAAGTTATCATTTGAGGGGGAAATATAATTGATTTCAAAAGATTTTGGAATAATTTGATGTCTAAATACATTGAAAAAGTGAACTTAAAGGTCACATAGAAACAAAATAAAAAGTAAGGGTTTAAACAATCTTGTACTCTTACTCTCTTAGAATTCTTAAAGTTTTCTTAATAGTGACATCAATAAATATCAGATAAGGATGATAATCATATCTATTTAGATAATTAATACTATATTCAATTAAATCTAAAAGCCAGAACAATTATTAAGATAATCAATGTAAATCTTCCTATGAAAGAAGAAAAAGAAAGAAAATATCAGTGAATAAAGAAAATAACAAAAAAATCCAACTGCTATAAAATTATAGACAATCCCAGCGAGTCTCATTGTCATTTGACATAAATTCTTAGACTTACTTATTAACAAAGAACTGCTAACATGTGTATTTTATCTTCATCTGCAAATGAAATTAGAACTAGTTGAAACAGGGAGAGGAAATAAGGAGGGTTCTCAGGCTCCAAAGCTGTTTTTTCAATGGTTTGTATTTTATAGTGTATGCCTATGAGATAATTAAATTGTACAGCGGACTTGGTGATTTGATAAAGAGCTTTGGTTTTCCATTGCATTCCTTATTCTGTAGGAGTAGAAGCATACAGTAGAGGCAGGATTGGATCAGTAGTGCTGGATTTTCACGATATGACTGTGATCTGCTAAAGGTTCTGGTTTCTTTACCTGAAAAGAAGGGTTTGAACCTCGATGAATTTTGAGTTCTTCTAGGGAACACAGATTCTCGGGTTATTCAGCTACTCATGGCACTCCCTATTCCTCATCAAAGCCCTTGACTCTACTTCCATAGCAAACTTTATGAGAAGCCATTAGAAATGAAACTGTTGCTTTGGGATTCCAGACATGTGGTCCAACTGTGCATGAAAGCAATGATACTGCAGGGTCACTGGGCTTTGGAGGACTTAGCCAGTTGGGTGTCAGAGCACCATAAGGCCAGAATAGTCTAGAAAGTCCTCCAAGGCCTGCTGTATTTGGTATGTTACCTAGTTTGTTCTCAACATCTCTATCTAATAATAGATCTTTAATTTTTTTTTTGACAACACAACATATATATCTCAAAAACAAAAAAACAAAACAAAAAAAAAACACCCTAAAAGACAAGGGTTTTCCTTATACGAAAGTAAAATGTGTTTCACATTTTATGTGTTGGCCTTGGTCCAAATTAAATAATCTGGTAAAGTCATTAAAGGAATTTAAGACTTTAAGTACTGTTCCTCATTGTTGCTCTTCTCTGAGTAATCTTTACTACCTAAAAGCTTATTTTAAAAGAGTTTATTTGGGTACAGAAAGTGCTATGAATGTTTGTTGCTTAACTGCAAATTTTGTCAAACGTTCTACTTTTCTTTGTCTGTCTAACTTCTCATTTCTTGGATCTTGACTAATGTTTGGTAATTAGTCAGTTATTCTCCCCCCTTTTTTTTTCTTTTTGGTCTAAGACAGCTTTTCAGAGGCAATCTAGGGCCTCATAAGGATATTTTGTCTTTAAACTGTTGTGATTTATCGTTTGTAGGTTAAAATCTAGCAAAACCACCAAGTTAGAGTTGAAAAATGGAAAATCATCTTTCATCTGCCCCATACTGGAGATGATTTTTTTGTCTTAGACCTATGACTGGACTGTACATGGGAAACATTATTCGTATCAAACTTACCAATTACAGTGGACCATTTTAGCAGTTACCTGCATGGGAATATGCCCTATTTATGTCTTTTAGGGTATAATGGTATAATTAACAGATAGACCATTGTAACCAGTATGACTAGGGGTTTGTGGGATTAGAGTTGCAGTTATCTTAGTTGTACTCTAATATATGCTTTTTTCTTTTCCTGCAGCTATGTGGTATCTTGATCCTGGCATTGGCAATATGGCTACGAGTAAGCAAAGCTGAGCAAGAGGTAAATAAATAAATACAAGCTTCTCCTATCCCTAAGTAGATCATTTTTCCTATAATGATGAAAGTAATGACTATAATAAGTGTTTCTATAGCATTTTCTTTAACTGACTCATATAATTATTTACATTGATAAGGGATTTTATAACATAATTAAATTTAATTAATCAATAGTACTCACTATGTGCCTGGCTGTATTGGGCATGGATCTTCTGGAGATCCATGACACAGTTCTTCTGGAGAATGAAGGTGTTATTTATCCAAAAATAGGAAGATCACAAAGAAAGTGGAGATGGGAAGGGACCTGAGTGGAAGTTAGTCTTTTCCTTCATGTGCTTAAGGCCAGCCTGAAGTGTAGCTGGACGATAATGATCACCTTTCCTCTCCACCAGGAACAATTTTTGTAGTATAAGGTATTGGCAATAATTTGGCTGATCCCAAGGTGGGGTGCTGGTCCAAAGGAAAAAGGTACGAAGTCCTCTTGGAGATTTTGCATCTGCGTTTTAAAGGCAGCAATGTACAAAGATGGTTAATCATTACCTGTGGCCATTGGCAATGGAGGCTGGTCACACTGGTGTAACTCAGCAGTTAGAGGCTGGTCACACTGGTGTAACTCAGCAGTTAGAGGCTGGTCACACTGGTGTAACTCAACAGTTAGAGGCTGGTCACACTGGTGTAACTCAACAGTTGGCTGGGGATTTCCAGCTCCTTGCTGTCTAGATAGGATTAGCATGCCCCTTCCCCCTCAACACACACTGTGCATTGTCCTGTGGCAAAGCTCTTACCAAGATTTCCACAGGTCTAGAGGAAGTTTAGTTCATATATTTAGCTCTATATCCAATTTTTGGATTCCACAAGTGCTGTTTCTGTTCCTCACCGTAGTGTCACAAATGTGGAAGAGTGTGTGTTTGGGGAAAAGGGTGAGGGTGTGGGGTGGTGGTTCTATTAATTTAACCCAACATCATGCCTGGCACTATTTCCTGCTTCCCTGCTTCACTTTTTCTCTCCTGTCTTCTCTGAGTCACTCCACCCTTCAAAGTATTATCCTTACTGCCCTCAGGACAGTTTTCTTGTTCTTTGTTGTCTGGGCTTCTGCCACTACTCAGGATCACATTATCTATGGCTAGAGCCTTTCCAAGGAACTTTACCAAAAAGTTGTCTCTAAGAGAAATGATGACTCTTATTTGATGACTAGAGGCCCCATGCATGAAATTCATGCAGGGGTCGGAGGAGGGGTTCCTCAGCCCGGCCTGCACCCTCTCCAATCTGGGACCCCTTGGGGGATGTCCGACTGCCGGTTTAAGCATGATCCCAGGGTCGGGCCTAAACCAGCAGTCGGACATCCCTCTCACAATCTGGGACTGCTGGCTCCTAATTGCTCGCCTGCCTGCCTGCCTGATCGCCCCTAACCACCTCTGCCTGCTGGCCTGATCAACCCCTAACTGCCCTCCCCTGCCAGCCTGATCACCCCAACTGCCCTCCCCTGCTGGCCTGATGGCCCCTAATTGCCCTCCCCTGATGACCAGATAGCCCCAGACACTGTGGCTTTGTCTGGAAGGATGTCTGGAAGACATCCGGTCTAATTAGCATATTATCCTTTTATTAGTATAGATTATTAAGTTATTATTAAGCTGTCAATTAAGGTAATGAATTTTTTAATTAATTAATTTTTATTGTTTAATTTTTCAATTGTAGTTTACATTCAATATTATTTAATTTTAGGTGTATATCATAGTGGGTAGACATTTATATTACTTATGAAGTGATCCCCCAATAAGTTTAGTATCCCTTGACACCATACATAGTTATTAAAATACTATTGACTATACGCCCTGTACTGTACAGGTAATGCATTTTCCATTAATTCTTATTATACCATGGTGCAGCTAAATGCCTTTGGCTATAGCCTAGTTGAAAGAAAGATTACAAGAAAATTAACATTTGTTCTAAATGAGTGGCTTCCCCTTCCTTCCTTCCTTCCTTCCTTCCTTCCTTCCTTCCTTCCTTCCTTCCCTCCCTCCCTCCCTCCCTCTCTCTCTTTTTTACTTTTATTTCTTTTCATTTAAATGTATGCTTTATACCATTAGAGAAACCAGAGAATCACAGTGGGAATTAGCTGGTTCCTCATTCTGTGTCTCACTGTGTTGAAGAAATTGGGTGAGGGACAGGTGTGGCAACTAGTTAGTAATATTCTAATCTAGTCCATCAGGATTTCATGTGTTGTTTTTTGCTGATAAATGTAACTGTGACTTTCTAATGGCCCTGGGCTTTGAACTTTGAGCCTATTGATGGTATTTGAAGATGCACAGACTTTCTGTTGTCTAGAAACTGATCTCTGACTTTGAGACTCAAATTAAAGAACATATATTAACAGCCACCTATTTAGAGGGTGCTTTGCCTTTTCAGATGTGTGTACAGCCTGTATTTTATTTTATTTTACTATTACTGGTTGATATGGGAACATCCCCCCCCTCCCCCCAGTGCTTCTGGTAAACAAATTTGGTGTTTAGTCTATTAAGAAATTACCCAGATAAAATGCATTAAAGAAGTGTCCTTGAGGATAAGAATAAATTAATAGAGCTGGATAGCATCTTTAGTCACATTTTGCTTCTTGTCCTCTGCCAGGTTCTAACTCTGAACAAAAGTCATTATTTTTTAGGACAACATTACCCAGCTTGACTTATGTTAAATCGGCTTGATTTATATTTATTCAAAGTCAGTGACAAAGAATCCAGGCTGTGCAAAGAGCTGAATTTTACTAGTGGAAAACAGTGGTTGCAATTTTGGGAGGAGAAACCTGAGCATAAACACAGAAAAGAAGGGTGTCAGAGAGGTCTAAGTGAACATTGAAAGGTTTGCGACGCAGGAAACAAGACACAGAGTCCAGGCCATGGAAAAGGGGGGGAGGTTTTAATCTTGCGCTCCTGGGCGAAACTCACCGCCGGTCGGAAAGTGGGCCAGGGGAGTTCGCGCCAAAACAGGGGCTTAGGTACTTCCTTTATACAGCCGTTTGGTGAGGGGAGGGTGGAGAGCATAAGAGGTGTGGAATTCCTGCCTTGGGCAGGGGTCTGGGAAGGCTAGCAAGGGTCTGGGAAGGCGCCAGTTATCTTCGTCACATCTACCTTGCGGGTGCTTGCATGGCTGTGGTCTTTCCCCCATGCCTCGACCTAACAAACATCTTTTAGGGTACCTCTTTGTACTAAAGTGTCTCCCAGGCATGCTTTGTTCTCCTTCAGGAAACACTCAGCATCTTGAGGTCCCAGGAGATCCCTTAGAATCCAAAGAGGACCCTGAGGCACTTTCTTCCAGGTTCAGCTATTCCTCTTTCTTTACAAATTCTTCCCTTGTCCTAAGACACATGCAGACACTATTCATCCAAGACAGCTTTTAACACTCTGTTTTCCCTGTCCTGGAACAAACACTTGAACTCGATTTCCACCTCTTTTCTGAATAAGAAAAGCCACTTGTTGGGCTGGACTTAGAATAGAGACGCACAGAAAATCAACACACTGACTGCTTTCTCATACGTTTTTGGTTGTGGTCACCCGCCCAGATCAGGTGGACGGGCTTCATTAACCTGCCAAGTGCTGGCCGCACCCCTTAGTCAGGTCTCCCTTGCAGATGTTTGGCCTATTACTTCTGTGTCTGGGCTGTCTAAGCAAAGTTCTGATAACTCGGTGAGTGAGGCTTCAATACTCTCAGATGTGGTCGGGTTTGCCTGCACTGGTCCCAGAGTGAAGCAGTATTTGATGGTGACTGGGTAGAACGGGTTTCTTAATGATGTTTTGTGGGGTTTTGTCATTTTTGATTTTGACCCAGATGCCATGCCCTTATTAACAAAATTGACTTTTTAAGCTCTAATCTTAACAAGCAAACAGAACACAATCGAACACAAAACATGCACAACAGACAAAAATATCTTTAGGACATATGTAAATGAAAGGTTTCTAAATATGTAAATTGAAATATTATCTGTCAGCACAGACTCTTAGAGACAAAAGAGGCCTTGGATATCACAGAGGCTGACCCACTTCTCTTTATAAATGGGAAACTGGGCCTGGCTGTTAGTTGACTAGTCGAGTGTTAGACATTTAGTTACATGTTAGGACCCACTGGAATACAGATCTTGGTTCTAATGCTTTGACAACTTCAGCACATTCCTTCCTACAGATTGTCAAATAAAGGTTCCCCCTAGACTATGAATTGGTTGAAAAAGTCATTTAAAATGTAAAGATCATTCATAGTAGTGTGTTTTTGTTTGTTTGTTTGTTTTGATCCACATAATGTGTAGCAGATTCTAGGAGGCAGAGTCTTTGATGGTCTAAGAACTAATGCTCTTCCTAGAAAGAGACCAGCAAACAGAGGTCATACAAGAGAGACGGGCTACACGTGGCACTCAACACAGGCACAAGGTTTCACTGTTCAATTATGATGTACTTAAGTGGTAGACTGAGGTTAGGTGTTAGGAAAGTGATGAAGAAGAGTGTGTGTGGGGAAGAAGAATCAAATTATGCAGGTTGTATAGCCCAACCCACACATAGGGACCTAAGATTTTTTCCCCCTTAATATTCTGTTACTTAACAGTCAGGCAAATTGAAGAGTTTCTGGAAGACTCTATGGACTATATATCTTCTGGGAACAAGGAGATAGAATTGATATGAAATGTCAGGTACTAGATTTTTTTTCTTAGTTTAAATTTTTTGTTTGTTTTGGCAAATGTATAGACCTGTGAAATTACTATTATAATCAATATATAAAACATTTTATTAACCCATAAAAGCTCCCTCATCCCTTTGCAGTCAGCTCCTCCTTTCTCTCCTATACAGCTAAAAGTCATTCCCTGCTCTGATTTCTATCATCATAGCTTAGAGTTACCCATTCTTGATCGTCATATAAATGTAATCATACAATAATCACTCTTTTGAATGTGGCTTAATTAGCTCAATAAGAGATTCATTCATTTTTGAGATTCATTCATATTCTTGAGTCTCTCAGTAGTTTGAGAAACTTGGGCTTTATAATTAATTTAATTGCCATAGAAACACATGCTTTACAATGCTACTTTTATGTATAAAACACAAAATATCCAAACCAAAGAACACATCATGTCCTTCTAAATTTAAAATAATTGGTGTTTCAAGGCCCTTTACATTGCCTCCATCCAATGTCCAATATCCAATATATCCTCTTAGAAAAGTAAAATGTTGGAAACATTATCCAGACAAGTAACACCTTAATAGAATGTAAGCCCCTTGAGGGCAGATATTTTTGCTGGTGTAGATCACTGAAGTATCTTAAGGTACTAAGGCACATAGTAGGCACCCAATGGATTTTTGTGGAATAAAACACATCAAGGAAAGGGGTTTTCTGATTTCTCTTTTTTATTTTCAGTTTGTCCAGGAGGACTCTGGCATGCATCCTTCTATTGCTGTAAATATCTTGATTGCTGTGGGTGCTACCATCATGATTCTGGGTTTCCTGGGATGCTGTGGAGCCATGAGAGAGAGCCGCTGCATGCTTCTGGTGGTGAGTTCTCCAGCCAATCCCAACACCCACCCCTACCGTGTGCCAAAAGGTCTTGCCAAGATTGATGAAACTCTTGACTTCTGTTTAGCAGGTTTGATTCTGGAAGCAAATATGTTTAGCTTTGATTAGAGGGTACCCTGAGAGAAGATAAATTTTAGCCTTCATTTATTCATTATTGATGAGTACCTGCTACATGCCAGATACTGTGCTAAATGAGGCAGAGGAATTAAGACAATTAGAACCCATTAAAGAAGATGGACAAATAAATAATTAGCTACTGTGGGAGTGGCTCAAGAAGAAAAGTGCAAGGATATGGGAGGTATAGGAGAGAACTTCAAGCCAGAAACAGAAGTAAATAAGGACGTGGTTGTGATGAGCTTTCCAAGAAAAAACACGCTGGATTTTTGGAGGAACTATAAGGCCTTGGGCATGGCTGGCCTGTTTGGGGAACTGTTAGGCCTTGGGCATGGCTAGAGTGGTAGAGGCTCTTTTGGTAAACAATGGGAGATGTGTCTGAGTATGGGCTGTGGCAAATCATATTTCATGCTAAGAAAATTGTGAGAGAGTGAGATAATCCGATCTGTCACTAAGAAAACTTTGCGGAGGATGGATTCAGTTGGGATAACCCACAGACTCCACTTTTTAAATACATAGTAGAAAATAATAAATGGATATAGAAAACATATTAGAAAAATCATCACATATTTATTAGGTATAAATCTGACATAAGTGTCTATGAGAATTCACCTAAACTTGTTTCTCCCATAAAGTAAGTATTGTGTCAGTCCCTAAAAAAGATTTTTTAAGTGTTTGTTTATTATGTGGGAAGGTAAGGACGGAGTTTTAACAGAACTTTATTAGCATCCCTAGTGGTTGCCTTTAGATTAATAAGGCCTCATTTGCAATTGGAGATTCAATTACTTGAAGAGCTTGCTTTAAAAATCAATTTCTGGGCTTGGGCTATGTTCTCCAAAATTATGATTCAATAGATCTGAGGCTGGTTTGGAAATCTACATTTATAACAAGACCCGGTGATTCTGATAGCAGTAGAAACATTGTTTTGCAGTCAGTTCTAAAGTTTGTGTTTGAGGAAGAAAGAGGAGAAAGATAATATCTCTCTCTCTCTCTCTCTCTCTCTCTCTCTCTCTCTCTCTCTATATATATATATATATATATATCCTATCTAATAAAAGAGTAATATGCAAATTGACCATACCTCAGCTACACCCACAAGCCACGCCCACCAGCCAATCAGGAACAAATATGCAAATAAACCCAACCAAGATGGCTGCAGCCACAGAGAGGCAGGAGGGAGGCTTGGGTTTCCCCGGCAATGGAGGAAGCCAAGCTTTCCACCTGCCCTTGCCGAGCTAGGCCTCCACTCAAGGCTACAAAGTTTCAATGATAGAAGATAAATAAATCCAAACAGAAATGGCGGCAACCACGGAGCTGGAAAGAGCAGGAGGCTAGGGTTGCCCCCAGTGATGGAGGAAGCCAAGCTTCTGAAGCCCTGGCCTGCCTTGGCCTCCGCTCCAGGCTACAAAGTTTCAATTATAGAAGATACATAAATCCCAACAGAAATGGCTGCCACCACGGAGCAAGCAGGAGGCTTGGCTCCACTCCAGGCTACAAAGTTTCAATTGTAGAAGATAAATAAACCCCAGATACCAGGGCCTCTGCTTGGATAGCTGGGGGGTGTGGCCGGCCTCCAAACCACCACAGGCCCCTCGCCCAGGCCGCCCTACACCCCAAGGGAACCCCCACCCTGATCAGGGACACCCTTCAGGGCAAACCAGCTGGCCCCCACCCGTGCACCAGGCCTCTATCCTATCTAATAAAAGAGTAATATGCAGGTTGACCATCACTCCAACACACAAGATGGCTGCCCCCATATGGTCAAAGATCCTGCCCCCATGTGGACACAAGATGGCCACTACAAGATGGCCAGCAGGGGAGGGCTGTTGGGAGGGGCCAGGCCTGCAAGGGAGGGCAGTGGGGGCAATCAAGCCTTCAGGGGAGGGCAGTTAGGGGTGACCAGGCTGGCAGAGGAGGGAAGTTGGGGGTGACCGGGCCTGCAGGGAAGGGCAGTTGGGGGGGACCCAGGCCTGTAGTGGAGAGCAGTTGGGGGGGCCAGGCCTGCAGGGGAGGGCAGTTAGGGATGACCAGGCCTGCAGGGGAGGGCAGTTAGGGGTGACCAGGACTGCAGGAGAAGGCAGTTAGGGGCAAACAGGCTGGCAGGGGAGCAGTTAGGCATCAATCAGGTTGGCAGGGGAGTGGTTAGGGGTGATCAGGTTGGCAGGCAGAAGCAGTTAGGGGCAATCAGGAAGGCAGGCAGGCAGGCAGTTGGGACCCAGCAGTCCTGGATTGTGAGAGGGATGTCAGACTGCTCGTTTAGGCCCGATTCCACCGGGATTGGGCCTAAACGAGCAGTCAGACATCCCTTGAGGGGTCCCCGATTGGAGAGGGTGCAGGCTGGGCTGAGGAAACCCTCCCTCCCCCGCTGCATGAATTTCGTGCACCCAGCCATTGGTATTCAAATAATTTCATCTGAGTTTTGAAACTTCCCCATTCGATAGCATACTGATGCCTACAATTCTATGAATAATTTTTCTTTTTTACTGCTTTCTATAGTCAGTCTTTTGAGCAAATATTTCTGAGTAGTAATGGTCCCAAAAATTGCTTCTTGAGGCAAAGGTTAGAATCAATAAAGGACATGGTTACTACTTCAAACTGTAACATGACCCAGACTGCAGAATGAAACACCATGCTGAGATGTCCAAAGATGTTACTGAATGCACTGGGGGATAACATATGTTCCTTTTTCTCTTTTTCAGTTTTTCATAGGCTTGCTTTTGATCCTGCTCCTGCAGGTGGCGGCAGGTATTGTAGGAGTTACCTACAGATCTGAGGTGTGTGCACATATGATACTTGATAATTTTGGAAAAGTCTGAAAAATAAAAATACTACCTCTGGCATGAATAATTTTAACATTATTTTTTAATTTTCAGTATGAGCATATCCTGAATGAGACTCTCCATAACAATGTAGATCTTTTGAGTGGAACAGATGAAAAAGCAAAGTCATTCCAGAAAGCCCTGATTAATTTTCAAAAAGAGGTAATCAGAATTCATAGGTCATTTGGGGAGTTAGACTTAGTTCTTCTGTGTTTACTTAATTTTTAACAGGTGGGTTCCTTAAAGGTTAAAAAATCCATTTTGCAGATCTTCTGTCACAGTGCAATAAGAAAAATCCAAGAATATTTCTATTTTTTTTCCAGCATCTTACAAAGTTCTAAAGCAGTTCACAAGGACAGAGATTAAGAAGATATGTTTATGATAGAGCAAGCTTCAGGGCCAAATCAGTCATTGTTTTAATATTTATGTTGTGCTTGGGCATTTGGAGGGTCTCTCTCTCTCTCTCTCTCTCTCCCTCCCTCCCTCCCTCTCTTCATGACTGCTCCCTCTCTCATAAAAATAATTATAATGATCATTTATTACTACTTACTAGGTACCAGGCTTTACATTTAGTAGCTCATTGAATCTTCACAATTCTATGAGGTAGATAATATAATTATCTTCATCGTCCCTATTTGACAGATGAGGGGTCTGACAGCTAACAAGTGATAGGGTTGCAATTTTAACTCAGATCTGACTAGTTTATTCTTTTGAATCAGTACATTAACACCCCCACTCCTTCATTTGTTAGTTAGTTTATTTAGTCTGCTTCGAAGGTATTCTCCTATCTGGCTCTTGCCTAATAGTTTAACTTTCTGAAACACGGTTCCGTAACAAAAACACTCTAGTCCAGCCAGGTCTATCTACGCAGGACATGTGAAGCGGTTCTGCTTCTCTTCTTTTGCACTGTTCTCCACCTTTGGAATGCACTCACTACTTTTCTCTTTCTTTCCAAATATACATGTGATTTAAAGCTTGACTAAAATATTACTCTGTGAAACTCCTTCCAACCACACCTTCTTTATCCATAATCCCCATCATCTTAATTACATGTTACATTTCACGTATGTCATGGAAACTCTCAGAATCTTAGAGGAGAGCTGGATTTTATAGAATACTTAACCTGACTTCTCATTGACTGACGTGTTTTATATCTATGTTCATACACCCTCTAATTAACTATGGAAGAGCTGAATGTTTACCAATTTTTGCCCATCCCACTTAGAGCCACATCTGATCATTAGTGTGCTCTTTCTTAATTGGACACAACATCTGCCTCCCTAAGATTTGCATCATTTAGTCCCATTCTTTCTTCTGGAGTTTCAGAGGAAAAAGAAAATCTACTGATGGGCCTATATGCTGCAACTTTTTCTTTGAAAATGGCTATCATGTGACTTCTAAAAGCTTTGCCTTTCAAGTTCAAACATCCTTTCTTGAGCTACTTATCAGATGACTTTTTTTCCCCAGAGCATTACTCAGTCCCCATTTGGATAGACTCCAGCTTGTAAAAATTCTGCCTTAAGAATCATCTTCAAGAGCCATAACCTGATATGAGTCAGTCCTGTGTAACTTTCTCTGTGTTGTGCTTTTTTAGCTTCCCCATAGCTGCATCCTTTGGTCCACTCCCCTCTGGGTCATTCCCACCCTGAACCCCAGATTAATCAAGAAAGAATTTAGGCAATTCAATTCCTCCACTGAGTGGGATTGAGCATCCTTGACTCTCCCTGGTGGCTGACCTGTAATCAAATGTACTACAGTTAACCACTGGGTCTCTGGGTTGGGTCCTGAGTCATAATTATTATACATTGTCTCTGTTATCCAAGGTCTCAGTGCCAACAATGGGGTTCTAAATGTTCTCTTTGTTGTAGTACAATTCTGAATTGTTTTCATTCTTGCACATTAATCCTATATCTGAAGTTCCTTATGTCATAGGACCATAGTTCCTTTTTATTATTCATTCTGAGGTGTGTTTTTTTCTCTTTACTTTCTGTTATCCATCAGGACTTCCTTCCTTCCTTTTTTTTTTTTTTATTTATTTATTTTTTGATTAAAGTATTACAAATGTGTGGTTATCTCCCCTTGCCCCCCAACCCCCCAATCCTGCCCTCACTCTCACCCTCTGTTGTCTGTATCCATTGGTTATGCTTATATGCATGCATATAAGTCTCTTGGTTGATCTCTCCCCTCTCTTTCTTTCTTTCTCTCTCTCTCTCTTCCTTCCTTCCTTCCTTCCTTCCTTCCTTCCTTCCTTCCTTCCTTCCTTCCTTCCTTCCTTCCTTCCTTTTGCTTCTTTGGGAACAAAAAATCCTACATCAAACTCTAGCTGGGTGACCTGTACTCCACCACACATGGACAGAAGTTCTAGATAACAAACGGCTTTCTCTTTGGATTTTAGGGAATTCCCACACAAATTCCCTGCTAACATACTAATGTAATGTACCTTCTGGGTTCTTGTGATGACTGTTAGTCTAGAGGTTGTTGTGTCTCATTCCCTGCACAGTGCCTTGTTCATTTGGCAGTTATAACTCCTTCAACACATTCTGACCGACTTCTTCCAAGCTTCTCTCACATCCGATCTGGGACTAGATATCATGCCAAGTTTAGCTTTTCTACCCTGTCTTCTGTACCTCACTGAGGATTCCTGAGGTACACTGTGTTCCTAATATTGACTGATCTGTGAATGCATAGAGTAGGACTTATATTCATTTCGATCTGAAGTATCTCTATCAGTCAACACTATTCAAGATTATTTAATCAGAAAGAGTGGGCTATTATTGGTATCTACCATGGGAACAGGAAATGAGGTTATTTCAAAACTTCCCTATTTGCTAATATTGATTGGCCTTTGAACCACCAGAAATCTCCAGCTCTCTCATATAAATGCCTGTTGAGTCATATGCAGGGAGGGGCCAAACTAGGTTTACAGTTGTTCATATGAAAAATCATACAATAATAATAATACAAGAATAAAGTCTGCATTTTGCATACTCACAGCTGTAAACACACTTTTGCCCCCCTCTGTATTTGTGCAATTGAGCCTTTGAGTCAAAGTGCAGACTTTTTATATCCTCCAGTTAAACTTGCTAGTTTGAATCCATTGTTTGAACTATCTTTGCTTTTCTCCACTGTATTAATCATCACTCCCAGCTTCTAGATCAGCTACAGAGTTGAAAAGATACTTTCTATATCTTTCTCTAAATCACTGATATCAATGTTGAATAGATCATGTGCAGTGTAAGCATAGCGGAAATAACAACTGCAAAACAAAACAACAATAACAGCTGCCACACAGTGAGTGCTTTCTATAAGCCAGTCACTGGGTAAAGCATTTCATATCTTCACATTGGTTTTCTCATTTTTATCTTTACAACAAATCTACAAATTGATACTATTATTGCAACTATTATTATCTGTATTTTACAGATGAAGAAACTGGGGCACAGAGAGGTTTGAGTAACATGGGTCATGTGGTCACCCAGCCCGTACGTGAACGTCCTTTCAGTTTCCTGGCATCGCAATACATCTGGGCCCAGTGTTGGCTCCATTTTCTCCTACCTTTCTGCATGAAGAGTTTTCTCCCAATCTAATACAGCAAGTAGGACCAGATGAGGGATAATTCCTTCTCTCCCTCATCTAATAACATGTGCCCTCTACTCTGTGTTATTGGGCTTATCACTTCCTTGTTTTTCTTCCCCAAGCACGGCCACAGGTTCCCCTAGTGTTTCTCCATGTTTCGGTTTGTTCTGGGCCTTGGCCTTTCTGACATCGTTCAAAGAGCTGAATCTTTCATTGGTGCCCCTTTCCCTCGTGTGCAGAGGTCCATGTACCATTTCATCTCATGGGAGGGCCACTGAGCATCTTTGGCTTTTGAGAGGCCTCTCACCCTTTTCTTCCTAGCCTTCAGAAGTGGTCAAAGATCATGAGATAGAAGTTCAATTTTTAAAACCTCTCATCTCTTTTGAGCAAAAGTTCTTTAAAGAGATCTTGACTCTCTCATAAACTCTTTGGGAGCTTCTTTCCTAAAATCTAGGCTAAGTCGAACTGATTCTGCTCCTCTTTCGTCATTAGAATCTAGAAGGTACGTTTTTCATCATCTCAAAGTTCCTCAGACTTTTGCTCCTGCAACCTATTTTTCCTTTTTAATATTAAGAACAAAAGGAGTAGTCCTTTATTTTTGCTTTAATATTCAGAGAGGTGGGTGAAAATATATGACATTTTATTATAAGAAACATCTTAATGGTTTCAGGAGAATGTGATTCAGTGTACTGACAATGTTTTTATCTTCTCTAGTGCCTGCTTTTCATATCTATGTTTTCATCAAACAGTTCAAATGCTGTGGTTTGATCGATGGAGCTTCTGACTGGGGAAGTAATTTTCAACAGAATTCTGAGTCCTGTGAATGTTCAGATATGTCAGATTCCTCATGTATACTTTATGAAGGAAAACATGTTTACAAACAGGTAAGAAAAAATCAAACTTGTCACAGTAAGTGGTTCTGATTTTTTTTTTTTTTTCAGAATGAAGACTTCACAAAAATTTAAATTGCAACAATTATAATGGGAATCGTGACATAAATGTTCCAGGAATTTCCCAAATAAAAAAGAAATCCTTATTTAAAGATAAAAGCCAATATAAAAAGATGAAAGTATTTCATTTCTTCTTTGAGTCTGGCAATCATTTAAACTCAACTCTAATAGATCAAAATAACATTCTTCTTGCAAGAAGAAGCAAAGTGCAAACTAACAGATACACATTTATGTTGTCTTCTCTTTGGTGACTTTAATTATTATTCTCCTCCATTTTTTTCTACTTTAACATAAATTCTAGAAATCTATATTTTCACTTTAATTTTAAAAGTGAAGCTTCCACTTTCTAATCAAAGATTCCTTTTCTCAAGTAACTGTATCGACCTAAAGAAAGGACTTGGCCTTTAGGGATTTCAGCTCTAGATTTATGTTTATTTACTACTTCATCTAATTAGTGCTCAAATTTAAAAGTTGCCTCAAATATTTAAAGTCAATTGAAAAAGCTGGGTTTAGTTTTTATGTGTTGTAGATGGCCTATTTATTATGTCACTTGTGGATGTCAATATATGCATGTCATATTTCTTACTGCTTAATTCATCCCACACTTATTGACTACCTCCTACCAGCCATTGGAGACCAATTTCTGTGCAGGGCACAGTGTAGGCCCTCATGGAGCTGATGCTCAAATAGGGAGGACAGACAGATAACTCGGCAACTTCCATTTGATGAACTATTGGTATTTCTTGGATAGGGCCAAGCACAAGAATTATGGGACCCCATCTAATTCAGCGTTGGAGGTACAAGCTATGGCTTCCTGGAGGACCTGATATCTGCCTGTTGCCACAGGGTTTCATATAATTTTTTCCTTATGCCTGAAAGGATCGTGTACAGAAATGACAATTGATATTAATGATATTAATGTTTCCTTTATTTGCTATTATACTTGGGTGCCTACTATATGTCAGACTGACCCTTGTTAGAATCAGACAGACTTCTGGCTCCTCAAGAAGATTATAGTCTAGGTGGAAGCGAGATCTATAACAGCTATGTGATTCAATAAATTACTTTCTGTAATGCCTCAAGATTATTTTCAATTTAGTGTTGGCTTAGTAATGGCTACTGAGATGAATTATATATCAGGACATAGAAAGTGTCTCAGGAGAAACATCTCTCCTGCTGACTATCACATCCCTTTTACTAAACTTATCACAATGAAGGAGACTGTGTTTTGAAGGGGAATTTCTGTTACTGGTATTTAAAGTAACAGGTGTGGAAGAAGTTATCTATCCCACTACAAAGCTACCCGGTCTTTCATTGTCCAAGTAATGCCAGTAAAAATATTTTATTCTTATTTTTTACATTTCTCCCCACTCCCTTCCTCCCTACTTAATGTTAGTGACATGAAATCTATAAGGAAGAGGGAAATAAATACGGTATAAGCAAATGTAGTTTCTGCTTGGGATAATGAAGAAAATGGTAAATTCAATAGCAAATTGCAGATTGTTATGTTCTGTTAAAGATTCAATGCAAAGATGTTTTTCTTTAGGATACATTTTGAAAAGTCCTAGCATTATCCTCAAAAATAAAAGACATTCCCTCCAAATTCACACATAATTCAGCTGAATACAGGGTGATAGCTGCACCAAGTTTCCCAAAAGGATGATCATAAATTCACAAAATACTTCCATCTGCCTTGTGTCATTTGCAAGAAGTCTGGAAAAATAAGAAATCTAAATGGCCATAATTTATTTCTTCCCCTACCCCCCACCCGCCTTTCCTTTTGCCAAGATAACCTGATTATCTAAAGGGGAGGGGGGAGAAAACTCCTCAAGCGTAACAAATATGACTCAGTAGATCATTAATCGCATAGTTAACCATAAATAATGTGATCATTTCTTCTAATGTTGACCACTTTGGATCAGATGAGAATGGAGAAACCCAGGAACAAAGGGGAAAAAAAACACCTTATGGAAAACGTATATTTTATTTAACAAATAGCAATATTTTGCTAGCCCATTGTACACATAAGACTATTATGGGAATGAAATGTTTTCTGGTAATACAGATAATAGCACTATTACATCATGCAGTATTTTTCATTTTTAAAATTATTCATGTAATTTACAATTGTTGGAATTTTTAGCTTGGTCTGAAATTTTTTAAGCTTGGAATTGCATGCTGGTTTGAATAAATTAAAAAAGTGTGGTAGAGAAATAACTTCCAAAATTCTCTTTTTTTATCTAAAGGACATAATAGTGGACATATGATTTTTAAGGTAAAAATAAACTGATAAGATTAGAAAGGGAATTTTTATAAATCTCCTTTTAAAAATGGAAAAATTTCACTATAATTAACTGAAACCCCAACCAGAGAACTCTGTTGCAGACTACAAACCTAAAATTATACACAGCCAATGTGATAGCAACTATAAAATTGCCAGTTGAGATAAAATTATTAATTATTATTTATAACTAGAGATCCCTAGATTCAGCAATGATGTAGCTGAAGCAAAATTTTGCTCCTCAAGTGCTGGCTATAACCTTTCAGAGGGGGGAGGAGTTTGAAGCAGAGGAAATAATCCAATTTCTTTTTGTTGAGTATGTTTCTTGGTAACAGTGCAAAAAATCAACTCAATGGAAAAAATCTTAATTCAGATAAGGTCATCAAAATGTGATTAAAGGTAACTTTATATATATATATTTTTTAACAGGCATGCATTGTTTTTATAAAAGACTTAATTAAAAAACATCTCGTCGTAATTATTGGAATAGCATTTGGAATGGCATTTATTGAGGTACAGTATAATCTTTCATTAATGACTCTATTTTTTCTCTTGCTTGTCCATTAATCCTGCTAGCACATTTATGGTGAGCCAAGTAAAAACCAAGTGCTTCAGACAAGCACTGGGGACCAAGTGCCAAGGTCCAGCTTCTCCCTCTATCAACCTTGAGTCTGGGGAGGGGATTACAATTGTATGAATTGAGCATGGCTAAGCCTATTACTGTTATTTCTGAATGATCTCTCTACTAGGAAATAAATTTTGAATTAACTTCCACATAGTTCTTAGGCCCAGGTACCTTTTTCCCATTGAAATCTAATGCAAGAGTTAAAGTTAGAAGGAAGAGCCCAGACAAATCCAAAACACAGTCTTTACATTTTCTTATCTCTCCTCCTGATTTTGAAAGAGAAAATAAAAACTTAACTCAAGAGTGTGAAGAGCTGTTTTCCTGCTATTCCATTCCACAGAAATCTAATTAGTTTTAAAAATTTGAAGCAGTTGCCTTTAATTTTCTCACTGAGTAAAATTTCTCAAATTTACTCTCATCAATTTGATTACTGATGCTGAAAACAATTCCTGTATAGGGTTTTTATCTTGATGGCCTTACTTGGCATTTTTAAAAGAATCTGAGTGATACCTTTTACATGGCCTAAAAATGTTTGCCAAATAGATGAAATAAAACGATCTCAGGGAAGGGTTTTTGGAATCATCCTGGCTCTTGGTGAATTTAAGTATCAGGTGAGTCAAATTCCCTCGCATCCTGTGCAGGGCATTGGCTGGAGTCCTGACGAGGTGTGGGGTGTCTCTGGTTAATGCTCTGAGGGTTGGTGAGCTCAGTTGAGTGACTACTGCTTCACTTGTATGGAATGCCGTACAACGTCCTCCTTGGGATTTCTCGTAGCTTTTTGCCTCTTACTTGTGCCACATCACTGCCAGAAAGGAATTTCAGCTGGGATTGAAGCAACTTAGTGTCCCAAGTGGTCATTAAGGTTACTGGTGGAATTCCCAGCCAATCATTAGAAAAGGGGTTGGGACAATTAGCAGTAAATTGGGGTGTTGAGTATTACTTTCTGGTAGCCCAGAATAGGTCTAAATACTAGTATAAAGCATTCTCTGCTGGAAACATGGATGTCCTTCTCTACGTCTGATATACAATCAAAGTTGAATGGTGCGCTGTATTAAGTCAATTTTTCTCGATTCTTCCTTTTTTGAAATATTCTTTATTTCTCTGCTTTGTATTCTGGGTTAATGCTTTGTATTCTGGTTTAGAAATATGAGCTAGTGGCGATAGAGGTGAGAGAGAAATCACACACACATGTACTCACATATTTTCAGAAGTCACACACACACGTGTTGCAAGAGTAGACTTGAAATGAATGATTGAAAGAGCAGCCTTTCAATGAAGTATTCAATGCAAGTATCAATAGAAGTGTCAAATTCCATATTAGACTCAAATTGGCTCTGACTGGCTACAACCCACAGATGCTTTTAAGAAGTCTCTCAAAAGGAAAGCCAGAGAAAATAAGAACATAATCAGCTGGGGAGTTTGATATCTCATATATCATAGTCAAAGGCATTGCCAAGAATCTAAATACATCTAATGGAAAGTAAGATTATAAGAGGAGTAACATAGCCTGTGAAATTGGTATATCCATGTGTTTGTTACATATTTAGATATTTTATTGAGGGTTCTAAATATATGATTAGGGAAATACCTTTTTTATGGGTATGAAATTTATATATGTTAATATCACAAAATATAACATTTTTAGTTATGCCAGTTAGTGTGATTTCTAGACTATATGTAGATATGATAATTGGTTTAAGGAACTGTAGCCTTGAAAATAGTCTTCTGATATTCAGCCTATAAAAATGTATCAAAATATGTACATTAGGTTGTCTTATACTCATTATTCCTAGCTGACTAACAGACCCATTTCTAAGGCTTAATACCTAGTCCTTGTTTCCCAAGTTTACATTCAAGTAAACACAAAGACTCATAGAGAGAAAAAAATATCTCTCTAATAAATACTTTTAAAAAGGAAACAGGGGCAAACATCTCCATGCATAAAATATATTCAGACTATCTCCATTAAAAAAACCACATGAAAACACGACCCTTTGACATTTAGACTGTTGGCATTAGTCTGTTTATGCAGAGGCTCTGATGGAGTGGGCCAGTAGTCATTTTCAAGGCTCTTAAGACCACTTACCTGGACGATTCTTCTTAGAGAAGATGCTATGAATCTATGCAAAACGCTTTATTTTGCAAGAAAATGCTATAGACATTCTTGGAATTCTCATTATTCCAAATTAAATAATCAGACTATCATAACATACCTCTCCTTATTTAACTATAGAACTTACAAGCACAAAAATGATCAGCACTTTCTCTTCTCATTTCAACTAAGAAAAAAGGGCACTGACACTGGTAGTCATCACTTTGTAGGATAAACGTTATCCTGACAGAAGGTCCCAAGAATAGCGTAGTTAAAAGAGAGAAAAATGGTAATTTTACATTTTTTAGACTTTTCCAGAATATGGGAACTCATGCACATTACTTATAGCAAGTTTATCCTGAGTCTTCACATACATTACCATATGATGCATCTCTTTTTAATTACTTGCTATTTTTATGAAAAATGATAAAAAAATTTTTCAGAGGCAGCGAAGTGCAAGAAAGTAGGATATTAACTGTCTAGTCTGCTGATAAGTATTGGGCTTCTATTTCAAGGGTGTGACAGTGAAAGAGGATAGTTGCCTTATCTCGGTATTTTTCCCATTTTCTTTATTCTTTCCTGATACCTGTCTCCCAGACTTGAGGCTTGGGATCAAGGCAAAAAGACTAAATTTCAAGGCTTTTTGAAGTCATTCTAAAAGAATGACTTTGAGAACACTCTGAATGAAAATCATTATTTTTTCAGAGAGCTGGTGTCTGCTTTTTTTTTTTTTTTTTTTTTTTTAAGATGACAAATATTGGGCAGTAGTTCTCATTTGAAATGCATTTTCAGGAACAAATTATTATCTTAATACACGAGGAGCACTTTTGACGACTCAGCATAAGTAGCGGCTCATCCTCCTCCTGCCTCCCCTCTAAGCAGGCTGGTGGGGGAAAACGTTTGCTTGGCCACACACACAGGTCCTTCTGTCATTCCTACATCACAGCCACGGCATGCGATTCACCATCTGCAAAGACAGTTGGGGCAAGTTTTGCGATGCCTGATTCTTGGGAGAGCCATTTAATGAGTGGGAAACTATGCCCCGGATTTTAGCTGTGCTTCTTCACTTCAGAGGACATTTCTGAATTAAGCTATTCTCCATAGATTTAGAAGTTGTTGTGTTTTTTTTTTTAATGTTACTTTTTTTTGTTCACTCCTCTTGGCAATGCCCTCACTATGGCAAGAGAAATTCTAGACTCCTTGATTTTTATGCAGATGATCTAAACCAGACGATCATAACTCTTCCATGGAAGCAATAGGTATATCGAGGGTCCAGGGACCTGAGTTCCCCTGAGCTCTGGGGCAGATGCCCCACAGAAGGGTGTGTGTCCCCCAAGGTTGGAGTGCTCTGGGGACAGCTTCTACTGAACAACCAGACGGGGCACATCAGAGGTGGACTGGCAGCTGAAAACCCCGATTAAACGACCCCTCAGAGAACTTTCTCCTTGCTCTCTTGTCCCAGGGGAGTCTCTAATTTCCCACGAAGAGAAATGACGTAGGTTAAAAAAAACTAAAACTGTCCATAGCCAGAATCTTTTCATATATAATGTTCTTTCTGTCTATTTATAATGTATCTGGCATTTCCCCTTGCATTGCATGTTAACGCTATTGTTTTCTTTTCTAGATACTTGGTCTGATATTTTCCATGGTCCTGTTCTGCCAGATTGGGAACAAGTGAATCTGTGGATATGTCGAGCTGTCATCAGTCAAGCTCCTTAAATTGGTTGCTTTGCCTTTGTAACTTTAAATATATGAGTGCTGTCTATGTTAGGAGCAGCTGTCTTATTAAAATTTCTTATTTAGCTAGACTCTAGTTATCTTCCAGACATATTGGATATATTTAGGATTTTAGTGATGCTAGAAAAGTAATATGAAAGTGCATTTTTACTCAAAATAAAAGTGACATTCTTTACACTGGTGCTTTTTGTGTCCGATCATTGTGTTGAGGTGGCTCTGTGCTTAAAGCATTCACCTGGAGCCAGCCCGGGGAATAGCCGGCTCTGAGTGGCAGGTAGTCAAGGCAGTGCATCCAGGCTCTTCAGAAGCAATGCTGCTTTGGGTGGTGCCTCAGCCATCAGTGATAAGATTAAATTAAGTCACAAGTTGAAAGACTGAGAGAGTGGTCTGGCTCCCTGCTATTTATGCCGATGTCTACGGATGGCGTCTCTCTTTCCTCTCTGTTATGGGGACAAGAAGATGTGCGTGCCGTCTTTCTAACCACCGACTCTCTGATTCCTCTCTGGACCTTCTCTGGAGCATAGTTACAACGGCTTCTATCTTTCTAGTTCTCACAGACATTTTTACATTCTACCTTTTCTTGAGGTATAGTAGACACACAATAAGGTGAGCAATCTTAAGTATGCAGTTATGTAAGCATGATGAGATCAGGATACAGGACACTTCCAACACACCAGAGTGCCCCTGCATGCCACCTGCCAGTGCTATGCCAGAGCAGACCATCCACACGGGTCTCTACCCCACTCTGTGCTCAGCGGCATCACACGGTGCCTTAAATCTGCGGTGGTGGGAGTATTTACACCATGGAAACTGGCAAATGGCATATGATTGGGGATTTTTTTCCAAGAGCTGGTTGTTAAACAGTTACTAGTATGTCACTGCCCTTCTCAGCAAATACCTCCCCAAAGATAATCACTCTTCTGAATTTATTCTGTGGCCACAGATTCACTTTGCCTATTCTTAAACATTCTATAAATGGAATAGTAAAATATACACTCTGGCTTCTTTCTCTTCAACATTTTGTTTGTGAGGTTCATCTACATTGTTGCATGCAACTGTAGTTAATTTTCATTGTTATGTAGTATTTCATTGTACAGGACTATATACCACAATGTATTTATCCATCCTCCTGCTGACGGGCACTGTTGGATTTGCTTCCAATTTGGCGTTGTTGTGAATAAAGCTGCTATAAACATTCTTGTACGTCTTTAAGTCTGTATCTGTACTCCTCTTCTGAGGAGGAGAAAGAGGAAGAAAGGCAGTCGTTGTCAAGTAGATGAGAGTGACCAGCAAGGAGTGGAAAACTTGGGGGAGCGCTGGCTGGGTTACACAGCCTGATTCTGTGCTCCCCGATTGATGGTAAAGGTAACTGTCCTTCTCTGAGCACAGGCCATGTCCCAGACACTGTATCAGAAACTGTACTTTTATTACCTCATTCCTTCTCACCACAGTCTTATGAGGCAAACACTATCTATTATTATCCTCATTTTGCTGGTGAGAAAATAGAGAATTAGAGCTCTAAGCCCAGAGCCAAACCATTAGTAACTGGTGAAACTGGGACTCAAACCTTGACTCCTATCTCCCAAGCCTTGGCTGAGAATCATTATTTGGCTTTCCCATGACATGGCTGCTAATAAATTTGCCATATTTTATTATAATTACCTGTTCATGTGTTGCCTCTGTTAGTATACTGCAAGTCCTTAAAGGCATGGTTATTTCTTATTTGCCATTATGTCCCCAGTACCTATTGGAGTGCTTGGCACATAATGGGTACTCAATTGTACCCATTTTGTTGCTAAACATAATACGTTAGCTAGATTTATTGAGAGCTCATTATATGCCTAAACCATTCTAAGTATTCTGCATGGGGGTCACTCATTTAATCCAAAATGACACTCTTAGGTTAGTACTATTTTTTAATGTATATTTTTTATTGATTTCAGAGAGGAAGGGAGAGAGAGAGATAGAAACATCAATGATGAGAGAGAATCATTGATTGGCTGCCTCCTGCATGTCCCCTAATGCGGGCGATCGAGCCCACAACCCGGCATGTGCCCTTGGCCAGATTCGAACCTGGGACCCTTTAGTCCACTGAGCCAAACCGGCTAGGGCAGGTTAGTACTATTATTAGACCCAATTTATAGACGAGGAAACCAGGACTCAGGTTAACTAATTTTTCTTAGGTTATGCAGCTAGTTAAGTGGAGGACCTGTGATTCAGTCTAAGTAACTCAAAACCTGTGCTCATTACAGTGATATTGAGAGAAATAGGCGAGGAAGTGAATATGGAAGTGCCTTTGCATAGTGTCAGGCACATATTAGGATATGTTATGGTATCAATGGCATAAAAAAACTAAGACAGAAAAACAAAATCTCTAGCTATTTAAATGGAAATATAGTAGAGGGAATTGCTATATTAGTCAGCTTGGGCTGCAATAACAAAACACTATAATAGTCTAGTTGGCTTAAACAACAGAAATTGATCTTCTCACAGATCTGGAGGCTGGAAGTCCATCAGGGTGCCGCAGATTCCGTTCTTTCTGAGAGCTCTCTTCCTAGCCTATGGATGGATCACCTCCTTGTGTGTCCTCACATGGCAGAGAGAGAACAAATGAGCTCTCTGTTGTCTTATAAAAACACTGATCCCATTGGATCAGGGTTTCATCCTTAGGATATCATTTAACCTTAATTACTTCCTGATGCCAAACACAGCCACCCTGAGGGTTAGGGCCCAAACCTGAATTTGGGGAGTGAGGGGACAACATTCAGTCCATAGCAGCTGCTTATACAGATGATAGAAGAAGAAGCCAAACAGGATAGCAAGGTAAACCAGAAATTAGCAACAGTAGGAAGTTGCTACCACCTTTAGGACTGGAAAGAGGAAGATAATGTTACCACAGCCCAGGATCCAGGGCCCCCTGGTGGAGGATGGAACCCATGGCAGGACCCACAGCGGGAAGGTTGTCTAGGAGGGGGACTCAAGGGCTACTGTCAGAACAGAGAAGGGGAGAAGTGCCCAGGTTCATTCCCTCCTGCTCACTCCAGAATTTTGCCTGCACCTCCCATTGGCTGAAATCACCTAGAAACCAAGAAACAAGGACCCCTGGATAATGTAGTTTCCTCTGATACGAAGCTTAACTGAGCGTATCAAGGACTGCACTGAGCAGACTGGGAAGACTGTCTTGGCAATGGGAGGTTTAAAGAGCAAGCACACAGGTGCTGAAGTCGTTGATTAACTTGTGGGAAGTAGAGCAGATTTAATATTCTTATGAGAAATGGTACAAAGTTTCCTGGGTTCTTTCTGTTTTGAAAAAAATTCGAAGAGTGTTAGGGATATAACTTTTTAGGGCTGTTGTTCCTCACTGGGAGCCATTTGCCTCAGGATATTTGGCAATGTCTGGAGACATTTGATTGTCACAACTGGTGCGGAGGGGAAGTGTTACTGGCCTTTAGTGGGCAGAGACCAGGGATGCTGCTAACCATCCTACAATGCACAGGAAAGTGCCCCCATAACAAAGAATTATATGGTCCAAATTGCCCATAGTGCTGTGCTTACCAAACCCTGCTTTAGAGAATCACGTCTGAACAACAACATATCCTCTTGCCCCAGGGAAGGAGGTGCCTGCTATCATGGAGAGGGAACTGCTTTGGGGTCTGGAGTCATTTTAGGCCCGGCTCCGAACTTGATGACTGTGTAATCTTTGCAACTCACTTAAGTCTCATCAACTCCAAATGAGAAATTTTATCTAGAAGCTATATGCTTATGATATTTTACTGAAGTCTTAATTTTGATCTTTGATACTGAAGGTGATTATAAGGGAAGGATATTAAGATCAGATTTAAGAGTAAGCTCATATTTTACCTTCATGCTTCCCAGAACAAACCACAATATTAAAAAAAAAACATATTACATTTTATTAAATTAGTTGAGAACACAGCAAGAACAAAATAAAAAGAAATTGTGGTCAAATTGGTAACTCAATGTAGGTAGAAATGTTTCTTCTAATTAAGAAAAATGTAGAAATTATCTCCATTATGTTTAAGATTGTACAATTGCACTCATTTAGATATAAAATATATATTACATTTTGACAAATGGTTCTCAAATCTTTCCATTTTTCTGCTTCCCTGTGGCTACCATCCTATGTGATCTCCCACAATCCCTCCTGAGGTAGAAATAACTAATGGTCTATTCAATATCCTTCCTTTCTTTGTCTCTGTTACGGAGACATCGCTGATATTTATGAGCGTATAATGAGCCCAACTAAAATGTTTTCTTTACCCCCACCGACTGCAGTGAAACTGCTCTTTAACACAGCTAGCAAACACACGCAGTGTACACGCCATTAGTGAGTCTTCCGCAGCAGCAGGCTGCTCCCATTTTTAGGTAATCTTTCAATAACATAAGAACATCGTTTAAGTGACTAAATTTATTGAACCCCACATAGAGCATTAGAGTAGAATTTTATCATATTTTATCAAAGAGACCCTCCCTGATGCCTGTCTTTTAAATTGAACATGAGTCACTTAATTGAACTGTGAACAATTGAAAAAAACTGCAACTTCTGTAGCCCAGACTGGAAAGCACACTGAGATGGCGGTGTCAGGTGACAATACAAACCATTCCTAAGCACCTTCCTTGAAGAGTTAGTTCTGTACTAGACAAACAATGAGCCACTGGCAAAGGTGGGATATTGTCCCAAATTGCCTCAAGTCTGCTTTTGAACTCTTCTGTTCTATCCTTGGGCCAATACCCTGCTATTGAACATTATAAGGCTTATAGAATAAGCTCTCTCACTTTGTTGTTGAGTGATGTAGTTATTCTTTGCCCTCATGTTTCTATAGAAATTTTAGAAGTAGCTTGTCAGTTTGTGCACACACACACACACACACACACACATTTCTACTAGAATTTTTATTTTGAATCTGTAGTTTACATCTTTACAACATTGAGTCTCCCTATCCATGGTATAGCTATCCTATTATTTAGATTCCTTTAATTGTTTTTAATAATGTTTCAGCATTTTTCTGTTAGAAATCTTTTAATTGTCTAAATTAGTAAGTAAGTTTAGCAAAGTTGCTGGATTCAAGTCACCACATGCAAAATTGTTTTATATCAACTATAAATAGTATAAGTGGGAATTTTTAAAAAATAATTTACGAAGAATTATGAAATGTTAAATACCTAATAATAAATATAATGAATAATTGCAAGCCTTTTAATACAAAATTTATAAATCATCCTTAGGAGAAATAAATGTATATAGAAATACAATTTTTGGCCTGGCCAGCATGGCTCAATGGTTGAGTGTTGACCTATGAACCAGAGGGTCATGTTTCGGTTCCCAGTCAGGGTACATGCCCAGGCTGTGGGCTCGATCCCCAGTGTGGGGCGTGCAGAAGGTAACTGATCAATGATTCTCTCTCATCATTGATGTTTCTATCTCTCTCTCTTTCTCCTTTCCTCTCTTAAATAAATAAAAACATGTTAAAAAATACATTTTTTGTGTGTTGATTTTGAATCTAGTAACCTTGCTAAACTTACTAATTAATTTTAATAATTTATTTTAGATTATATTGTGTATTTTCTATGTACTAGTTTACCACTGTGTCATTGGCTAATAATACAGCTTTATTTCTTCCTTTTCAATAATTACACATTTTTATTTCTTTTTTTCTTGATTTATTTAATTGAGTAAGACCTTTAGTGCAATGTTGAATAGAGGTGGTATCTTCCATGGGTGTGCAAAGAAGTTACATAGATTTATTTTTGTTTGTTTTTGTTTTTGTCTTTTTTACAAATTCTAGAATTAGTGATGCTAGTTTCATCTGTAACAAAAATTATACTAAAATTTAGCATAGGATTAGGGATATGTGTAAAGAAAAATCCATTTTAAGCAACATTATTGATTAGGCAATTTACAAGTATGAAAGAACAAAGAGATTTGGAGGAAGAGCTTGGATGGAATGAAATAGGAGCTACCATCATTGGAGCAGTGACAGGGGCCAACTCCCAAAACATATATTATTCCCCAAGGAAAATGGTAATGGGTATTGGACTGGAGAGAAACAGATGGCCCTAAACACATTCATATTTTATATTAGCAAAACCCACATTTCTCATTATGTGAGCACTCAGCCACTTGGAAAGCAGTTTGAATAGGAACATGACTTTTGGAATAAAAAATATCTGAGTTTAAATTCCAGCTCCATCATTGTGTAACCACAGCCAAGTTGCTTAATCCCTTTGAAGCTCAGTTATTCACCTGTAAATTGAGGATAATGATTCATCCTTACTGGGATCATTATAAGCATGAGTGAGATAACACATGTATGTTATTGGTTATATAAAAATGTACAATAAATGTTAGTTTTCTGCCCATTTTTGGCTTGAATTCTTCTTTATCTTGTGTTGCTGTATACTACTTTTGACATACTAAGCTATACACTTTTATCTTGGTCTTTCTCTCTTTCCTGTCTCGCCACCACCCTTAAACTTCCACAGTGTCCAAGCACGTAGTAGGGACCCTCAAGGAGGAAGGGAAAGAGGGAAAAGCAGAAATAATCAGCGGTGCTTCTAGCTTTTGCATTTGAGAACTTAGAATTTTGAGGCAGTTGTCTTAAACCCCTGGCATTTGGGCTGCATTTGCTTTCAGAGGTGTCCTGTATTGCTTCACAGTGTATAACATGTTTTAAATAGTTCCTAGCACTTAAAATTGGGATACTTAATATAAAACTCTGGGAGAAACCAAGATGGCGGCATAGGTGAAACACCTAACCTGCAGCCGGGCACAACAATTTCAAAGGCACAACTAGAGGTCAGAACGGACATCGTCCAGAACCACAGGAGAGCTGGCGGACTGAAATGCCCACAGCTGGGGGGAAGGAGAAGGCCACGGGGACAATCAGGGGAGCCGTAAAAGCCTGAGGTATGGAGAAACTGGCGGAGACACGAGCACGCGCGCCTGCGGGGAGGATGGAGCCGGAGAGGAAGGGGCGGCTGACGGCCTGGCCGGCGTTCACTGGCAGGAAGGAGATAAAGGCTCCGGAGTGTGCTAAGCGCCGGCTCCGACTGCACTGAGCGCCAGTTCCGGGCGAAACCCTGGGAAGCCAGGCGCAGGCTGGGGGAATGAATCTGGGCTGTGGGGCGCAGGCACAGAGGAGCGGGGGAAGGCAGAGCTCCAGAGGCGCGCACGGGAAGGGGCGCAAAGGACGGACTGTTGCCTGCGCCACTGAACTGCCCTAGCGGGAAGGAGACATAAGCTCAGGACCGTGCTGAACCCCAGTTCCGACTGCACTGAACCCCAGTTCCGGGCGAAACCCTGGGAAGCCAGGCACACGCTGGGGGAATGAATTTGGGCTGTGGTGGCGGAGGCACAGAGAAGCGGCGGCTCCAGACGCGCGCACTGAAGGTGCGCAGAGGACGGACTTTTGCCTGCGCCACTGGGTGGCCCTGCTGGGAAGGAGACAGGAACGCCAGACTGCGCTGAGACCCAGTTCCAACTACACTGAAACCCAGTTCCAGGCGAGAATCTGGGAGTCCAGATTCATTAGGGGAGGGACTGGACTGTTTGGCAGTGGGCGAAACTCCAGGGCGCGTTTCTCTCAGAGGTGTTTGCAAGGAATACAGAGGGACACAGACACAGGAGCCTCATAGGGCGGGGCTGACAGGAAGCCAAGGTTGTAGGCTCCACCCTGTAGCTCCGCCCCAGCCAAGCTGAGCAGAAGCTTTTTCCTGCTGAGTGCCTCAGGTAGTGGCTGACCCACACTACATTGGAGACCCAGAAACGAGGGCATCTAGTGGTTGGTGGGAGATGACACCAGATTTCAATCACTTGCATAAGGGAGGCATTCTAGAGGCAGACTCAGTGAGCGCCAAGGCATTGCTGCATCAAGACCCGGCCCACAAACATGTCTCCTGCACAGCAACTCTTCCTATATAGACAAAGAGGGTCCTCACGGCCAATTGGCCTGGAGGACAATTCCTCCCAGTGACACCAACAACAATCAAGACTTAACTGTACAAAGGAGGACCAAGATGGAGACATAGGGCGGCAGCCTGATCGTTGCCTACCACAACAATATTGAGTCTACGACGGGAGAGCAGAGCAGACACCAGCCAGAAAGACCGGGGGGCTGGCTGAGCAGATGCTCTACAACTAGAATAAAAGAGAGGGGTACGCAGGATGATGCTGATGCCGGTGACCCAAAGTCCACACTTTAAGAACTATGGCTCAGGCGACACAATGGTGGCCTGGAACGTGCTCGGCGCAGTTCCCCCGGCGGTCTCCGGCTGAGGGGACGGCTCCACTCGCTGCCGAGCACGGACAGACGAGCCCCTGGGAGACATGGGGAGGGAGACTCCGTGCTTGCTGACCTCCGAGTCCTTCAAGAATCTCAATGCCCCGAAGTGGCCAGGTGCGCACGCTCAGCGACTGGCCACCGTTGCAGACCCAAGGGCCGACGCAGCGACACCGGACCAGCCCACCGCCGGGCACCGGGCACACCAGAGCCTTGCCGAGCCCGCCGCCCAACGAGTTCTGTGGCAGCCGCCCTGGAGCTCTGAGAAAATGACCGAAGGAATTGCTGAGAGGGAATTGACCAACAGGAATTGGGATCAAGAAGACGAAACCCCGCTGAGACCCAAGTCCAGGCGAGCCTGCGAGCCTCTGGGCTCAGATGTGGTCACACGCCTCTGGGTCTAGGTGAGGCCTCACGCCCCTGGGTTTGGGTGAGGCCACACGCCCCTGGGTCCAGGTGAAGCTGGATTCCGGGTTCGGGTGAGGCCATGTGCCCCTGGGTCCGGGCGAATCTGAACCCTGGGTCCGGGTGAGGCCGTGGGCCCCTGGATCCGGGTAAGGCTGGGTCCCGAGTACGGGTGAGGCCGTGAGCCCCTGGATCCGGGTGAGACCACGCGACCAGGGGTCTGAGAGAGGTAACGCGCCCCTGGGTCCGGGTGGCTTCGTGCACCTAGGTCCAGGTGAGACCACGTGCCCCTGGGTCTGAGAGAGGCCACGCACCCCTAGGTCCAGGCGAGACCATGTGTCCCTGGATCCGGGTGGGGCCGCGTGCACCTAGGCCCGGGTGGGGCCGCGTGCCCCTGGGTCTCGGGGAGGCCAGGCGTCCCTGGGTCCGGGTGAGACCGTGAGTCCCTGGATCCGGGTGAGGCCTCGTGCGCCTAGGCCCGGGTGAGGCCACGTGCCCCTGGGTCTGGGGGAGGCCAGGCGTCCCTGGGTCCGGGTGAGACTGTGTGTCCCTGGATCCGGGTGAGACCTCGTGCACCTAGGCATGGGTGAGGTCACGTGCCCCGGGGTCTGAGAGGCCAAGTGTCCCTGGGTCCGGGTGAGACCATGTGTCCCTGGATCCGGGTGAGGACGCGTGCACCTAGACCCGGGTGAGCCCAAGTGGCCCTGGGTCTGGGAGAGGCCAAGCGTCCCAGGGTCCGGGTGAGACCATGTGTCCCCGGATCCGGGTGAGGCCTCGTGCACCTAGGCCCGGGTGAGCCCAAGTGGCCCTGGGTCTGGGAGAGGCCAAGCGTCCCTGGGTCCGGGTGAGACCATGTGTCCCCGGATCCGGGTGAGGCCTCGTGCACCTAGGCCCGGGTGAGCCCAAGTGGCCCTGGGTCTGGAAGAGGCCAAGCGTCCCTGGATCCGGGTGAGACCATGTGTCCCTGGATCCGGGTGAGGCCTCGTGCACCTAGGCCCGGGTGAGCCCAAGTGGCCCTGGGTCTGGGAGAGGCCAAGCGTCCCTGGGTCCGGGTGAGACCATGTGTCCCTGGATCCGGGTGAGGCCTCGTGCACCTAGGCCCGGGTGAGCCCAAGTGGCCCTGGGTCTGGGAGAGGCCAAGCGTCCCTGGGTCCGGGTGAGACCATGTGTCCCTGGATCCGGGTGAGGCCTCGTGCACCTAGGCCCGGGTGAGCCCAAGTGGCCCTGGGTCTGGGAGAGACCAAGCGTCCCTGGGTCCGGGTGAGACCATGTGTCCCTGGATCCGGGTGAGGCCTCGTGCACCTAGGCCCGGGTGAGCCCAAGTGGCCCTGGGTCTGGGAGAGGCCAAGCGTCCCTGGATCCGGGTGAGACCATGTGTCCCTGGATCCGGGTGAGGCCTCGTGCACCTAGGCCCGGGTGAGCCCAAGTGGCCCTGGGTCTGGGAGAGGCCAAGCGTCCCTGGGTCCGGGTGAGACCATGTGTCCCAGGATCCGGGTGAGGCCTCGTGCACCTAGGCCCGGGTGAGCCCAAGTGGCCCTGGGTCTGGGAGAGGCCAAGCGTCCCTGGATCCGGGTGAGAACATGTGTCCCTGGATCCGGGTGAGGCCTCGTGCACCTAGGCCCGGGTGAGCCCAAGTGGCCCTGGGTCTGGGAGAGGCCAAGCGTCCCTGGGTCCGGGTGAGACCATGTGTCCCTGGATCCGGGTGAGGCCTCGTGCACCTAGGCCCGGGTGAGCCCAAGTGGCCCTAAGTCTGGGAGAGGCCAAGCGTCCCTGGGTCCGGGTGAGACCATGTGTCCCTGGATCCGGGTGAGGCCTCGTGCACCTAGGCCCGGGTGAGCCCAAGTGGCCCTGGGTCTGGGAGAGGCCAAGCGTCCCTGGGTCCGGGTGAGACCATGTGTCCCTGGATCTGGGTGAGGCCTCGTGCACCTAGGCCCGGGTGAGCCCAAGTGGCCCTGGGTCTGGGAGAGGCCAAGCGTCCCTGGGTCCGGGTGAGACCATGTGTCCCTGGATCCGGGTGAGGCCTCGTGCACCTAGGCCCGGGTGAGCCCAAGTGGCCCTGGGTCTGGGAGAGGCCAAGCGTCCCTGGATCCGGGTGAGACCATGTGTCCCTGGAGCCGGATGAGGCCTCGTGCACCTAGGCCCGGGTGAGCCCAAGTGGCCCTGGGTCTGGGAGAGGCCAAGCGTCCCTGGATCCGGGTGAGACCATGTGTCCCTGGATCCGGGTGAGGCCTCGTGCACCTAGGCCCGGGTGAGCCCAAGTGGCCCTGGGTCTGGGAGATGCCAAGCGTCCCTGGGTCCGGGTGAGACCATGTGTCCCTGGATCCGGGTGAGGCCTCGTGCACCTAGGCCCGGGTGAGCCCAAGTGGCCCTGGGTCTGGGAGAGGCCAAGCGTCCCTGGGTCCGGGTGAGACCATGTGTCCCTGGATCCGGGTGAGGCCTCGTGCACCTAGGCCCGGGTGAGCCCAAGTGGCCCTGGGTCTGGGAGAGACCAAGCGTCCCTGGGTCCGGGTGAGACCATGTGTCCCTGGATCCGGGTGAGGCCTCGTGCACCTAGGCCCGGGTGAGCCCAAGTGGCCCTGGGTCTGGGAGAGGCCAAGCGTCCCTGGGTCCGGGTGAGACCATGTGTCCCTGGATCCGGGTGAGGCCTCGTGCACCTAGGCCCGGGTGAGCCCAAGTGGCCCTGGGTCTGGGAGAGACCAAGCGTCCCTGGGTCCGGGTGAGACCATGTGTCCCTGGATCCGGGTGAGGCCTCGTGCACCTAGGCCCGGGTGAGCCCAAGTGGCCCTGGGTCTGGGAGAGGCCAAGCGTCCCTGGGTCCGGGTGAGACCATGTGTCCCTGGATCCGGGTGAGGCCTCGTGCACCTAGGCCCGGGTGAGCCCAAGTGGCCCTGGGTCTGGGAGAGGCCAAGCGTCCCTGGGTCCGGGTGAGACCATGTGTCCCTGGATCTGGGTGAGGCCTCGTGCACCTAGGCCCGGGTGAGCCCAAGTGGCCCTGGGTCTGGGAGAGGCCAAGCGTCCCTGGTTCCGGGTGCGACCATGTGTCCCTGGATCCGGATGAGGCCTCGTGCACCTAGGCCCGGGTGAGCCCAAGTGGCCCTGGGTCTGGGAGAGGCCAAGCGTCCCTGGGTACGGGTGAAGCCAGATTCTGGGTCCGGGTGAGGCCGTGCGCCCCTGGATCCATCCGGGTGAGGCTGGGTCCCAGGCCCGGGTGAGACCACGCGCCCCTTGGGTATGGGTGAGGCCACGTGCCCCTTAGTCCGGGTGACGCCGTGCCCCTGGGTTCAGCCGAGACCAAACCAGAGGGAGTCGGACCTCCATTACCACCATTTGTCCACCATCCAGAGCTGAGGGGTCAGTGCTGACATGTACACATAAGGAACTACTGGACATTGAAATTGGGTCTCAAAAGAACTGTTGGTCCAGGGGGAAGCTCGCTACAGATTGATTCATTTGCCTGTCAGCATAACTATTATTGCTCGTCTCACATTCAGTTCTTATTAGTATATATCTAGTGACATATGATCTCGCTCATCTAGGGGAAATGATGAACAACATAGACTGAGGAACAAGAACAGAACCAGAAGCAAGGAGGCATCGATCGGACTATCGGGCCTCAGAGGGAGGATAGGGGAGGGTAGGGGGAGGGTGGGGGGGAGGGGGAGAGTTCAACCAAAGGACCTGTATGCATGCATATAAGCCTATCCAACGGTTAAGTTCAACAGGGGATTGGGGCATGCGTGGGGAGAGGGGGGGTTGGGAATGGGGGGATGAGGACAAGTATGTGACACCTTAATCAATAAAGAAATTAAAAAAAAAAAAAAAAAAAAAAAAAATAAAATAAAATAAAACTCTGGGAGATCAGGCACAACTGGGTCTGCATGTTCATGGAGAGGAAGTGGCTAGAGCTCTACAATGCCTGCCCCTTGAATGGGCTGCTAGAGCTCTAGTTTGGCATGGCCACCATGGGCCTCTCCTTCATCTACGTCACCTGTGCAGCTGTCGTACACATTCAAGTTTGTGTGTCCTGCTCAGAGATATTTGATGAATTTGGGGAATAGCCAAATATTTGGGAGAAGTGAGGCAGAGAGTTTGGGGCATTGCTGGTCCATCACCAACTTAGAATATGTATCTCCCAGACCCAAACTGTGGGCAGGAGAGAATGAGAGGACAAAATGTGGGAGTCTCTCTCTCTCTCTCTCTCTCTCTCTCTCTCTCTGTCTGTGTGTGTGTGTGTGTGTGTGAAGTAAGACTTCTTGACTACGCACCTGTGAGGCAGCAAGCCCTCGGGGAAGGAATGACAGTTATGTCTAGAGCGGGCACGGAAGTGTTCCAAATAGCAACATGTCCCAGTTGTGGCACCAGCGTAAGAGGAAAAGTCTTGCTCTCCACCTCAAGTATGGATTAGTCCCAGAAGTGGCCGTGAGACTGAAAGGCATGAGGTCTTTCCTGTGGTGCCACCTGTGCAACTGTGGGCCTTATGAACAATGATCAGATTGGCTCCTTCAACTCCCCCACCGTAGCTCAGGTTTTCAGAAACTGGCCAGATTAACTTTCTATCTCTATATCCTATCTCTATAAACCACTATTTTCCTCCCCACAATGGGCACTTAAAATAGAGCTTACTTACTCTTTTTCCTGTTTCTATGAATCGACACTACTGGCTTCTACTCTTTTCTTGTTCTCCTGTCACCACAACTTAACTTGAAATCTTGTCTTGTAGCTTCCACAATTCTCCTGCCTCCTGTCCTTGTTCCCCTTTTCCATCTGCTTCCCACGCTCTCACCACCCCTCTGACTGCTACCGTCAGGTACTCATCACTCTGGCTGCTCCTTCTATATCTAATCTGTATTCTGATCCTTTTTCTTCTTCTCCTGCACACTGTTAGAATTTGGGAGTTTCTCTGGGTTCTAGTCTTAGTCTTCTTTTTATTCTACTTTCTATTCCTGTTGATCCTAACTCTTTCCAAATCCCCAGTGAACTCTCAAGTCTTCCACATCCATATCCCTGTTCAGGACTGCCCTTCTGAGTTGAAATTTTAGCTGCTAGATAGAGATGGCATAGGCATATCTGCTTTTCCTCCTGCCTTTTTTTGATATTGGTTATCAGCATTAAAAATTAGTGACTCAGAGCAGGCATCTCAGAGTCACATCGAACATCTCTTTGTCTACCACGTTTAATTGGTCACCTTGTTTTGTGGAGACTTCTATCTTCTCTCTTCCTCTCGTGCTAGTTCAGGCCATCATCATTCCTCGTTGGGATTGTTATAATAACCTCTCGATGAGTTTTTCTATCCTCGTTTGTTCCCTCTTCAAGTCCATTTCCCCTGGTGCCACAAAAAATATTTTGAAAATGCAGATGTTATGTTGTTACATTACTCTCTCCCCAAATTAGAATTGACTACAGGATTTTCACAAGAACTAATTTCACTTCACCCTGCTCATCTCCAGACACCCGTCTATAAGTACCCCATGAGTCTTCACGTTCTGTTCTTCAGTTATCCCTTCATATCTTTGCCATGCTGCTCCCTGTGCCTGGGCTGACCTTGGTACTCATTTTGTTGGATTCCATCAACAGCTGCTTCAAATGTCACCTCCTCAATAAAGCTTTTCTGGGTCCATCAAGACTGATTTAATTTTTCTGCTCATCTGCATTTTCCCATAGCACATTGTATTTAAATACCATGTATTCTAATATATTTTGGCTAGTATTTTGTTGCCTCCATTTCATTATAAACTTCCTGAGTACTCCTGAGCTCCTGAATTGAATTTGTTTTCCAGACCCTGGCATGGCACCTAGAATATTAATTAGAAGCTCAACACATATATGTTGTTTTTAATATCACCTGGTCCACTTGAAGAAAGGCATTAATTTTTACCTTACAAAGCTCTTTCATTGACTATCAACATATTTATTAGTAATTATAATAACAACTAGAGGCCTGGTGCATGACATTTGTACACGGGGGCGGGGGGGGGGGTTGTCCCTCAACCCAGCCTGCACCCACCCTCTCCAATCTGGAACCCCTCGGGATCAGGGCTAAAGCGGCAGTCGGACATGCCACTAGTAATCCAGGACCGCTGGCTCCTAACTGCTCACCTGCCTACCTACCTGATCGCCCCTAGCCACTTTGCCTGCCTGCCTGATTACCCCTCACCTCTCTGCCGGCCTGCCTGATTGCCACTAACTGCTCTCCCCTGCCAGCCTGATCCCCCTAACTGCTCTTCCCTGCTGGCCTGATCCCCCTAACTGCTCTTCCCTGCTGGCCTGATCCCCCTAACTGCTCTCTCCTGCTGGCCTGATCGCCCCTAACAGCCTTTGCCTTGGCCCTGCCACTGTGGCTTTGTCCAGAAGGATGTCCAGAAGGTCACCTAGAAGATGTCTGGTCTAATTAGCATATTACCCTTTTATTAGTATAGATAGCAAATACATATAGTGCTTATTGTATGTTAGGTACTGCTCTGAGGCATTCACATATATTACATTTAATTCTCACAACAGTTCTGTTACTAAAATTATTATCCTCATTTTACAGATAATGAAACTGAGCCTTAAGGAGGTTAAGTTGACCAAAATTAATGGGCCCAGGTTTCAAACCAGCTATCCAGCTTACATTCTTAAACCACAATGCTGTAGTACATCTCTTGGCAAAAAAAGATAATTTGTTTTAAAAATATAGTTTCAGATTCTTTCCAGAGTAGTTGAATTATTGCGGGTGACACTTGAATATCAAAGTGTATTAACAAATGACCATAAATCCAAATGCAGTGGTCTCCTTTCCCCCCCCTGATACTTTGTGTACACCTTCAGCATCACACTTATCACACTGTATTACAAGGCTGTGTTTCCATGTATTTTTTTTTTTCTGATTTGGAACAATTTGAGGCAGGAAATATGTCTTTTTAAACTTTATTCTTACCCATGCATAGCATGATACTTGACAGATGGTTGCCCAATCAATGATTAGTGAATGAAAGAATAAGAAATAGTGCTTACATTTTTAAAGACATTAAAATGGCCACATTCATAAATTAAAGTTGATAAGTTCTGAAACTAGCAAACGATTAAATGGACTCCAAGAGATTAGAATGTCCTGTCACTTTTCATGAGAGGACTTTGTTTAGTTTCCACTTTGTTTAGTTTCCACTTCTTTCATAATAGAAAGAGAAGATAGGTGGTGATTAAGAGCTATGGAATCTGGAATCTGATTTGTCTGGGTTCAAATCATGGGTTCACCATCTAGTAGCTGAGTGATCATCAGGTGGTTACTTTTTCTTTGCCTTGTCCTTATCAGAGATTTAAAAAAATCTTTCTAAGGCTGTTGTGAGATTAAATAAACCAATCTATGCACAATATTTGGAACATATAGCTACTAAGTGTTAGTAGCTATAATATCATTATTGTAAGAGTAAGTAGAATTAACATTAGAATTTAAATACTTCTCTAGTTTTGGTTTTGATTATGAAGCTTCTTTACCCTTTGCAAAAAGTTTAGGGCTGTCAAGGACTTCATCTTCAAAGTTCTGAATTTTTAAAATGAATTTTGGTACAAACTCTTGCACAAAATTAGATAAATCTTCGGCTCAGAAGCTCTTTCCAAGGCTGTGCTGTCCAGCGCTCATGTTAAGCAATGGAACCAAAGAGACATGGAAGGGATAATGGGCCAGGAACTGAGCCACATCGGATGACAGACAGTAATTGAAAGGGGATTTAATCCAGGAACCAGCATGTTGTTAAAGAGCGCGCATCACATCGAGTGGAGAGACAGCTCCGCCAGCTCAGCCGGCGAGGTGAGACCCCAATAAGTCATGTCTATTTAATACAATCTGAGCATCAGTTGTGGCAAAGCCAAGAGCAGTAACTAACTAGGCGAACATGACATTGCACCTGGCTCACCACAGCTCCAAGAGCAATTTGTGACACGATTTCAAATAATTCCAGTAGAACATGTTGTTCTCTGAAGAAATTGTGATTTTGGAAAACAGGTTAGGGTTCATGGCAAAATTTGAGATGAAAATGGTTAGGAATGTAAGAAACAAGCAAGAAATCATTGGTTAGTTCATAATAACTGGAAGCCATAATAACTGGCAACTGGGCTTGTGTTTTTAATACCATAACCGAAAAAGTTGCTTACTATAGAGACAGGCAAGTCAAGCAGACTAAGCCCACTAAGTGCTCTGAAATGAACTGAGTATTAAATGTGTATAATGAGCAGTAGGATGTGGTGAGTACTTGCTGAACTGGGAAAAGCAGAGTCCCATGGTTCTGGAAAGCGGAGCCGTGGGTTGTAAGTCAGGCTGTGAGCCTGGCTCTGTGTGATGCTGGCTAAACCCCCAATGCCTTCTTTATCCTCATTAATGATCCCTCAGTGGTTTAAAATTCTGGACTTTGAAAAGTACTTTCCAAAGATCTAAAGACCTAGAAATCCTTAGATAGAAAGAGCAAGTTTCAGATGGAAGAACCAACTTTCTTTCCTGGGAAGCATCCAGCCATAAAAAAAAAATAAAAATAAAATCTTAAAGTATCTTGGCAAGGGCATATATTTGACAAATATAAAGCAGAAATTCTATTTTTCCTACCACCCAGATTGCTCTCATATTAATTATCCTATATCTTTATGATTAAATGGTAGCAATGTGTCCTGGTTAAAGAATGAGACACTTGTATTTTTTAGACAATGGAGGGGAAACAGAAGGAGCAATGTTGGGATTTATGAGACCACTAAGAATCCAAAAAAAACCTCTGTCCACATAGACTTTTGTGATATTGCTGAAATAAATTGCAATGTTGGATTACCTACTGTTATGAAGCAATGTTGATAAAATAATTAAACTTCCTTATGGAACCATCCAAACATCCTAGGAAAAGGGAAGACCACAGCATCTACGAGAGGAAGTGGTTGCCGGCACCATCATTTATTTAGTAGATGCCATTACACAGAGCCAGGTTCACCGCCAGACTTAGAACCCATGACTCCAGCTCCCAGAACCAAGCTCAAGGTCACATAGTCTTACATACTTTTTGCCAAGTCAGTGTCTCAGTACCAATGCCTGGGTCCTACCCCTAGCGAGTCTTAATTAACTGGTGATTACAATGTGCAGCTGCAATTGGTAACCAGGCCCTTAGAAGAGTCCAGTGAGAACTAGTATCTGCTCCCAGTACCTTTTGTTCTGTGCTGTTGAATTCCGTACATTTTCTCAGGCGTGTTCCTTCAGAGCGCCTGCATGCCACCTACAACCACAGGATCACCTTGAAACACACTCAGTGTGTTAAATACTTTCCACTCTTGAGCCTGTGTACAAACCTCATAAATTCAACATCCGACCTTCCACAGCTTCTGTCTTGGTCTTTGATTCAGAGCAGAACTTGGAATAGCCGATCAAGCCCTGCCTTTCTAGAGATGTGAACAAACAATTCCAACCCATGGATGTTATCTCCCCAGTGTTCCCTAGCCTAGGTCGGACTCAGCAATCTTGCATTGAAAGCAGCAAAACCTTGTTCTGCCTCCCACTGTCTAGTGTGGAATGATGATGTTTTCTTTAGCCATGGATTTTTGCCTCAGGTGTGTCTAATGAGTAAGAGGCCTGGGTGTGTGTGTGTGTGGGGGGGTGGGGGTGGTGGTGGTTATAAAGCCTGGACCGTTTGGCTGACAAAGGTCTAGCACCCACACCTTTTCTGAAATTTGAACTGTACCTCCTCAACCCAGCCCAGCTCCTCCCTCCCACCTCCGTGCTTGGCTGAGGCCTGCAGGCCCCGAAGATTTGTGTGGAGCTTCCCAGGTGTACAGTCCTGCCTCTACTACACAGTCTCTGGCCTGTGGACAAAATGGCCATAAAAGAAACAATCAGCTGTCAAGGTCAAGCTGCAACAGGGAAATGCTAGCCACCCAAAGGTGAAAACCCCTGGGCATGGTATAAATATGAGTTTCCGAATCACCAAGGGCATTCTCTACCCACACATCCAAGTCCCTGGTCCATCAACACAAGTCCCTGGAGAATCCTCTTGACATGGCTGACAAACTCTATTTCCAATTGTATTTTCCAGTGTTCAAAGCACAAACACCACATGTTGGGTTTGAGATACTCCCCAAACTATCCTGCCTTGGAGTGAGTTATCCAACAGACATGCTGGCTTCCAAAGGGGAAATTAAGCCAAGTAGGCGCAGTTTATTTATCCCCAATTACCATCGGATGAATCACTCTGACTTCCCTGGGTAGGGGAGGGCTGTAGGATAGGGTGATGTTGGGAAAAGGGTGGGGAGAATATACTAAGAGTCTTAAAAAGTTAAATTAACAGAGCTTCCTGAATATGGAAGACATATCAAATACAGGGATGAAACATCCCTAACAATGCGTATTTTAGAGAATAGATTTAAGTTGTATATTTTTAATTTCTACTTGAAGTATGATATGTATTCAGAAAAATGATCTGCTAGGGTGAAATTTCTAAAATGTGTGCACAAATTCTTTACCACTTCCTCCTCCAGAGGTAAAGCCCCATTCTGCTCCCCTTGAGGGTGGGTCCAAATTAGTGACTCATTTCTATTGGCTAGAAAGTGATGAAAGGGACAGTGTGACTTCTGAAATTAGGTAAAAAAAAGCATGATGGCTCCCTCCTTGCCCTCAAAGCACTTGCTCTGGAGGAAGCCAGATACCAGGTTGGGAGGACACTGCACAGCCCTATGGAGGGATGTATGTAGTGAGAAGTGAGGCCTCTGCTAACAGCCTCGGAGTGAATCAGCCTGGAAGACTGCGTCCCGTCCAGCAGCTTGCCTGCAGCCTCCTGAGCCCCTGAGCCAGAACGACCCAGCTAAGCCTCTCCTCCTGGCCCAAAGAAATTGCAAAATATAAGAACTATTTATTGTTGCTTTCAGCCTCTAAGTTTTCAGTAACTTATTATGCAAAAAACACTAACTAATACAAAAGTGTACAGATCAAAGACTTCAAAAACTGAACACCTTAGTGCTGAGATCAAGAAGTAGAACATGCCCCTGGCTGGTTTGGCTCAGTGGATAGAGCGTCGGCCTGTGGACTCAAGGGTCCCAGGTTCGATTCTGCTCAAGGGCATGTACCTTGGTTGCAAGGCACATCCCCAGTAGGGAGTGTGCAGGAGGCAGCTGATCGATGTTTCTAACTCTCTATCCCTCTCACCTCCTCTCTGTAAAAAATCAATAAAATATATTTTAAAAAAAAGAAGTAGAACATTTCTCCACTCTCTCCATTACTACTTCCAGTCACTGCCCTCTTCCCTGAAAATTATAATTCTGACTTCTAACCGCACAGATTTTCCCCCTTTTCTCTAGACTTTATATGAATGAATCATATCAGTATTTACTACTTTTTGTCTGGTTTATTTCACTATACATTATGTTTATGACATTTAGCCACATTTTTTAGTATAATAGTAGATGACTAATATTAATTGTATTTTTCTCTTGTATACACATATAAAGTTTTATTTATCAAAAAACATATTTGCCCTGGCCAGTTTTTCTCAGTGAATAGAGCATTGGCCTTCGGACTGACGGGTCCTGGGTTTGATTCCAGTCAAGGGCACACGCCTCGGATATGGGCTTGATCCCTGGCCCTGGTCGGAGCTCTCTGTTTCTCCCCCTCCCTTCCACTCTTTCTAAAAAATATTAATGGAAAAATATCCTCAGGTGAGAATTTTTTAAAAAGTTTATGTTACTTATTAATTTTATTTAACGATTTTTACATCTACATTTTATTTTTTAATTTTGTAAGAATTTATTTATTTTATTGAAGTGTAATTGGTATACAGTATTATATTCTTTACTAGAGGCCCGGTGCACAAAATTCGTGCACTGAGGAGGGTGTCCCTCAGCCCAGCTTGCACCCTTTCTAATATGGGACCCCTCGGGGGATGTCCAACTGCAGGTTTAGGCCCGATTCTTGTGGAATCGGGCCTAATCCTGCAGTTGAACATCCCTCTCACAATCCAGGACCGCTGGCTCCTAACCGCTCACCTACCTGCCTGATTGCCCCCTAACTGCTTCCTTGCTGGCCTGATTGCCCCCAAATACCCTCCGCTGCTGGCCTGATCACCCCCAAGGCTTTTATTAGTATAGATATGACCCTGCACAGAAAATTTTACTAACCCTGCTTTACAATAAGGGCTTGACGATTGAATCATTAGGACCAGACACCAAGATTTCCTTTCTTTGAATAGTGGAGGGAATACTTATCTTGTCTTTAAGTTGCCCGGAAATTAAAATGAGATAATGACTTAGAAAAGTATAAAAGCACCATATAAAGACAACTGTCCTTTTAATGAAGTGGCAAAATGAAAAACACTTTTTATTCTCCCCTTCCTTCCTTTACAGCTTTTATTTAAACTTTGAAATTTATAAAAATTTCACTCCAATTTTCATTTCTTTACATTCAACATTATTTTGTATTGGTTTCAGGTTTTATATTAGTTACAGAATAGTGGTTAGACAATCATATACTTTACAAATTGTTCCCCGATATTTCTAGTACCCACCTGGCATCATACCATCGTTACAACACTACTGACTATATTCCCTATTTAAGTGACAATGGGTTCAGTCTTTCTTTTGTGTTTCTTGTCCTTCCTTTTCTTTCTCACTTCTTCCCTCATTTTCTTTATATAGTATCTCAATTGGCCATCAAAGCTCAGTGAAGGCACTGGGACACGCTTCATCCATTTTACAGACCAGGAAACTGAGGCCAATTCCAGTTGGCTGTGGAACTTGACTCAGCACACAGGAAGCCCTCAGAGCCATGCTCTTTGCGCTTCCTAAGGGACAGCGGCCCAGCAAACAGAACAAACCTTCCAGTCAGACTTCCCAGCCTCTTTCTCAAGCACCTCTTCATTGCGGATGCTCCACATTCTTTCCTCTCCCCCCATTCTTTACTGCCCCCCCTTCTCTGAAGCAGGTGGAAGGCTTCCCACTCACTGCCTAGGCATGCTCTGCTATGGGGCAGGGTGTAGCGAGCTTGCTTTTGGGTCAAGGCAGGAGCAGTAGTCACTGCCTCTGGAGTGTGAAGGCTGCCTGAGGGAGGCCCATTAGCACTGGGAGCTTCTCTGAATCATGTCAGTCAGTCCAGTACCCTGCAGTGCAGCACCCCTTCACTGAGGTGGCTCCACCCCTCAACCCCCGCCTCAGGGGTGAGGGTCCTTGCCCCTCTGCCAGGTGTTCTTCCATGCCCCTTGATCCCTGGCTGGGCCCACCCACGTCTTGGGGGCACTGCAAAACCTCTATCTCTCTGCAGATGAGGCAGATCCCTGCCCTAGGTCTCCGCAAAGCTATGAATCTGTGGCCAGAGGCCTGGTCTGGGTCTCAGCAACCACATGCCTGCAATGTTACCAGGGACCCTGGGAGCGGCCGGGCGAGTCCCGCCTCACCTCCCCGGGGTGCCGATCTCCTCAGGGACCCCAGGGAGCGGCTGGCTGGGCCCGGACACGCCCCCCCAGGTTGGCAATCTCCCCAGGGACCCCCGGGAGCAGCTGGCTCAGCCCAGCCACGCCCCCCCCCCCCCCCAGGTTGGCGATCTCCCCAGGGACTCCCGGGAACGGCTGGCTCGGCCCGGCCATGCCCCCCCAGGGTGGCAATCGCCCCGGGACCCCCGGAACTAAGAGGATTGGGCGCTGCCATCTTGGTCTTCTCAACAGCCGGATAGGCCACCCGGAGTCCCGCCCCCAGCCTCTCGCAGGCCCAATCATGGGCATAGCGGAGGTGCGGTCAATTTGCATGTTTCTCTATTATAAGGTAGGATATTAGTTTCAGGTGTACAATATAGTGATTCGACACTTTTATGCTTTTTAATGTAATCCATCACCCCACTAATTCTAGTAAGCATCTGTCACCATATAAACTTATCACAGTGGTATTGACTATATTCCCCTTCACCTTTTCACCATCCTCCATCCTCCTTCAGCTATATTTTAAAATCAAGTTTTTTTTGTGTGTGTGTGTTTTCTAATCCTCACCCTAGGATATGTTTTTATTGATTCTAGAGAGAGAGGAGGGAGGGAGAGAGAAACATCTATCGATCAAACATTGATGGATCGAACGGTTGCCTCCCATATGCGTCCTGACTAGGGATCAAATCTGCCACCTGTGTTTGTGCCCCAACTGAGAATCGAATCCATCACCCTTCGATGCACAGAATGACCTCCAACCAACTGAGCCGCACCAGCCAGGGCTAAAATCAAGTTTTAACATTTGTCAGTGTAGCAGCATATCACCACCACTTTCTTTTCCATCTGGAGAGGGAAATGTTTGCTGTTGGCTTTGGGTTTAGATAGACCTGACATTGACATTTAGTATGGTCAACTGCTTTTTGTGCATTCCTGCAATCAAGTTAATTAAAAGCACACACATACATATGTATATTAATCTATACATAAACATATATTTTACGAAAAGATTCAGAAAAGAAAAGCACACAATAAGCACATTTAAACAACATAGTGAAGGGCTTGTTACTTCCAGAGCACAGCTCTGCGTTTGGAACACGTGTGGTCCCCAGCGAGGAGGCTAAGCTGGCTCACGTGAGCCTCAGCTGTAGGATACATTCAGAAGTACATGATTGACTTCCATTCTCCAGTGTGGACACATCTCTTAAGACCGGTTTCTCATTACTTGATAAACAATTTAGAAAATGAGGTGCATAGTTCTCTCCTGGATCCTCTTTTTTCTGGATATGGTGTAGATAAACTCCCAACAATTCCTTAAGTTAATATTGAAAGGAAGATGCCATCAAGAATCAAATTCTCGTATGTCCTTGAAGCAAAAGTAAAGATGGAAGCATCTGGTAAACCTTTCTTTGTAGGAACTTTCTACTATATAACTGGCCTAGACATGATTATGAAGGTCATAAAGGAAAAAGAGTGGAGGTTAAGATTTAAGAAGACTAAAAAAATAACAACTACCTATACTGCATGGACTCTCAGTCCTAATTTAAATAAAGTAACTATAAAAACCTTTTTGGAATAATTAGGGAAATTTGAATAGTAAGTACATTAATATTTAATAATATATATTAGTTGTATTAATATAAAGTGATATTTTGGAATTATTATTAATTTTTATGTGAGGGGAGAAAAATACATATGTTCTCTGTACTATTTCAACTTTTCTGTGAGTTTTGAACATTTTAATAATAACAGCCTTGGGAAAAATATTTTTTAAAGAATAACACTAGATTATAAGATTGAAACAAAGTTGAATAAAATATGGTAATAAATGACATATTTGTTGGAGAGTAGATTTCAAGTTTTCTGCTACAAATCACATTCAAATTAAGATTCTTTATAGAGACTTATTTTCTTATATGCATATATGCATAACCCATGGACACAGACAATAACGCGGTGAAGGCCTGGGGAGAGGGCGGTGGGATCAGAGTGGAGGGAGTCAATGGGGGGAAAAATGAGGAATATCTGTAATACTTTCAACAATAAAGATAAATTTTTAAAAAGATTCTTTATAGATATTTGTTGTTTTAAAAAGGATTATTTGTCATTAATTATATACTATTGAGTAAAATTAAACCAGGCAACTAATGATAGATATTGTTTTTTTTAACATGAGTTAGGTTTTGATTTTCTACTCTTTTTGTTTTGTTTCAAATTTTATCATTAAAACATACAGACAAGACAAGAATAAAACAGTCTCCTATGACTAAAATACATTACTTGATTTATATCTATCTCATACAAAAAAGAAAAGATGTCACTATCACAGACATAGCTGAAGTCTTAGTTTCCTCTGCCTTCCACAACTTCTCTCCCCCTCCCCTCCCCAGAAGTAACCCCCGTCCTGAGGTTAATGTTTAAAATTCTTCCATATACGCTTAGGTTTTAAATATATATGTACATAACCATGTCATTTGAGTTTTAAAATTCTAGATGAATGGTGCCAACTTGCCTGCATAATTTTGTAATTGACTTATGAAAGTTCAACATTGTAATACTGAGACTTACTGAGGAGAGTTTATTCTACTGTAAGGTACTGCATAGGACGATCCCAGTTTACTGTTTCACTTCTTTTGAGTTACTAACAGGCTGTACTCAACATCCATGAACACATTCACATATCCTTGTACAGTACAGGGGAGTCTCCCTAAGGAATACACCTGGGAATGGAACCACTGGGTCACATGAGAATGCACACCTCCAAGCAGACAAATTGATTTTTAAAATAATTGTTTTGTTAATTGTACCACCACAGATATTGATTGTGCGCTTTGACTGTTAGATGATTATTTCCCTTGGAATTTATTTTACTTATTTGAGCTCTTTATGGCTTCACGTGCAGTTGAGTTTCTCCAAGATGATTTGTATTTGCTTCTTCTTGTTGCCTGGAGATGCCACCAACCCAAGCGGTTTGAGGTTTTTCAGACTATATGGGTAGCATGAATTCAGGCCATAAACCACTGTGGGTGTTAACTTGTTACCAATCCTCGGGGGGTATTTTTGCTTTCTACTTTCAATCAGTGGAAAGTTTCACATGGGTAAACCACACAGCAGGTTTACTTCCTCTTCATTTTGACACAGAAGGCAGAGCCCATTGGAAAACCAGCTACATGAGGAGTTTTCTGTTAGATTTCTCACGTTAGCTAGACCCATGGCCCTTCTGTCATTTCCCCATGCAGCCATGAGGATGGATGCGGAGGGTCTCCAGGATTTAGCCAAACTTCCTAGAATAAAAGCTTGTGGTACACATTGCATCACAGGATTCTAGCATTCTATCAATTTTTGGTCTTTCTGTGCATTTTCTTTTATTTTTTTGCCAGCTTAGCAAAGCATTTAAAAAGACTTTTTAACATTTATATATATTTTTAGAAATTTAATACTTTAATTCAAAGTATCTAGTCTGTAATTTGCCCAAACAGAAATTGCAGTTAGTTCTTTAATCCATCTGTAATTTATTTTTGTGTATAGAAATAGATATACATATTCCCCAAACAAATGTGTAGTTAATTTTACCAGCACCATTTAATAATTAAACCATACTTTCTCTACTAAATTGTAATCCTATCTATCACATGCCAAGTTTATATGTGTATATAAACATATATGCATGTGGATATATATATGTATATATATATATATATATATATATATATACATATATATATATATACATATATATATAGAGAGAGAGAGAGAGAGAGAGAGAGTTTTTAATCTTTATTTTCCATTCATTTAATTTTCTTAATTATCCTTTTAAAGTAGCATTCTCATTTAATTTCTGTGTATTTGCAATTATAAGTACAGTAAAATAAGAATCATCCTTTTAAAAATGCTTTCATTGAAATTGTATCTATTTTGAGGTTATAATTCTTCTATATGATTTATAGGATGAAATTGACAATTACAATAAAAGAAAATTATTGGGATTTTGATTGGTCTTACATTAAATTTATAGATTATATTGGAAAAACTTACCATCTTTATGTAATTAAGTCTTCCCATCTCTCTATCTCTATACACTGAGTGGCTACATTATTATGATCTCTGAACGCACACTAATCTGGCCACTCAGTGTATATCCTATATAATAAAAGGCTAATATGAAAATTGTCCCCTCGACCATGAGTTCGACCAGCAGGCAGGCTGGCCAACCGCCCAAGTTCCTGCCCCCTGGCCAGGCTGGCTGGACCCCACCCATGCACGAATTCATGCACCAGGCCTCTAATATATATATTAGAGAGAGAGAGAGTTTTGAAACACTCATATACACACACACACACACACACACACACACACACACTGAGTGGCCAGATTATTATGTGTTCAGAGATCATAATAATATGGCCACTCAGTGTATATTAATCTGTTTGTCTTTCAATGAAATTCACCAACAAGACATTATGATTCACAATGTGTTTGCACCATAATAACAGTGAAAAACATAGCAGAACTTAAAAAAAATTTGACAAACCCACAATTAGAATTGCATAATTTAACAAATATTTTTCAGTAATTAACAGAAGCAACAACAAAAAAGCTTTTAGGAAACTCAAATAACAATATTACTCATCTTCCTTTAATTGATATTTATAGAATATCACACCCAAAAATTTCCGAATACACATTATTTTTAAGCACACAAGGAACATTTGCCAAAATACACCATATGTTGTGCTACATAATAAATATTAATACATTTTAAAGATTAAAATCATAGTGTCAGTTCTCTCACCACAATAAAAATCAACTAGAAATCAATAACAACAAAAGTCCTGGAAAATTCTGCAAAGTTTAGAAATTAAATAACACATTCTAAATGACTCATAATGTTTTAAAAATCAACATAAAATTGGAAAGTGTTTCAAAATGAATGAAAATAAAAATGGCATATAAAATTGTTAGGGTACAGCCAAAGCAAGGTTGTGAGGGGTCTTCCATTTTCAAGAAGCTATAAAAAGAGAGTAAATTAATTTAAAAAGAAATAGTAAGGATAAAAGAAAAATCAACAAAATAAAAACCAAATGTTTAATAAGAAAACTCAACACAGTGAGCAACTGATTCTTTGATAGGGTTAATAAAATGGGTAAACACTTAGCAGTATTGATTAAGATAAAAGAGAGAATAACATCACTAGAATAAATGAAAAAGAAGACGTGAGTATGCTTTAAAAGAATAAGAAATATCATGGTCAACTTCATGCTGATTATTTGACAACATAACTTAAAAGGAAAAATTATTTGGGAATCACAACTAATCAAAACAAAAAATAGAACTAATAAACTACTAGAACTAATAAATAAATTTACAATATCAGTAAAAATTATTTTTCTCTGTACTAGCAACAAACAAGTGGAAAATGAAATGAAAAAGTACATCTTTTATAGCAATATCAAGAACATCAAATACTTAGAATTAAACCTAGTGAAAGGTGAGTAAAAACAGTGGTGAAAGCTACAAAACTACTTTGTGAGAAATTAAGTTGTAACTAGGATCTATCATTTTGTGAATACATCCCCCTGTTTATCACTTTTTAAAAAAAATCAACATTGTAAAATGTCCCTTCTTCAGATTCAAAGCAATCTGAATCAAAATGGCAACCTTCTTTTAATGGAAATTGATGGGCTGATTCTAAAATTCTGGTGGCAATGCACTATCTAGAAGAGCCCAGACATGCTTGAAAAAAAAAAAAACAAAAAACAAAAACAAAAACAAAGCTGTATGACTTACACTACTAGATATTAAGATTTACTATAATAACACAGTAATTCAGACAGTATGGTACTGGCACACGAATAGACAAATAAACCCATGACACAGAATAGAGGCCAAGAACATACCCATTTATATGAAGTCACCTGATTTACGGTGACATTCCAACCCAGTGCAGTGAGTGAACAGATGGTACATCAGTCGAGGTTCTGTCAGGAGCTAGAAACCACACCAGTAATTTGAACAAAGAGAATTTAATAATAAAGCACTGTTCACAGAGTGAAATGTTATTAACGACTAACAGGGTAAATAGAGAGTCTGAGTGTAACAACTGCAGAAAGCAGAAAGCAGCTACCACCGCCCTGGCTGCAGGATCAAAGAGGAAACGTGGAGAGTTAGAGAAAGGGCTTTGGGGGCTGACTCTCAGCTCTGAGGAGGGGTGGTGCTCAGCTGTGCTTGTGATTATGAGCTTTGGAGGAGCAGGTCTGGGGATCAGTCCCAGGCTCTGAAGAGGGGGTTTTGTTGCTGCAGAAGACAAACATTCTTCTTCCACTACAGGGACGAAATATTGTTGGGTGCCAACATAGAAAACACCAGCCACAGGAGCCCTCAGGATAATAATAATAATCTATCCTATATAATAAAGAGCTAATATGCTAATTAGACCAAACAGCAGAACAACCATCTGGACATCCTTCCGGACGACTATCTGGATGACCTTCCAGACAAAGCCAGGGCTGCAGGGGCCAGCCAAGGCAGCTGGAGTTGTGAGGGCCAGTCGAGGCTGTGAGGGGCTGTGAGGGCTGGCCAAGGCTGTGAGGGGCTGTGAGGGGCTGTGAGGGCCTGCGAGGGCCAGCCAGGGCTGCAAGGGTTAGCCAAGGCGGCTGGAGCTGCAAGAGCTAAACCCCTTGCACAAATTTCATGCACCGGGCCTCTAGTATCCTAATATATAAAAACCCAGGGTCTGTCACATCCAAAACGACTAGAGGGACGACTGAACACCAGGCTAGGGAGCTGAGAGAGTGGAAGCTGATCTGTCGGTGGCAGCGGTGACTAGCAAGCAGTGACTGGCGAGCGGCTGGAAGGCAGACCTCTTGGTCCCTCCTCCCGGCCCTCAGACTCCAATCAATGGTGGCGGAGGCGGGGCAGAACTGGGGACTGGCTCCCTTAGTAGTCCTGCAGGTTCAATCTGAAGAGGACAGACCAGTCACCAATGGAACAGCGCTGCCGGCCTCCTGGAACTCGGCCTTGGGCTCTGTGGCCACTTCCCCTCCCTAGATGCTCCACAAGGAAGAAAGGATACCGCCAGCAGTGCCAGGGGCAACCAGCGGTGACTGCTCTCCTCATGCTTCCTCCTGGTCCCTCGAGCCTGCCCGCCTCCAGATGAAGTGTGATCACTGCACACAGAAGGAATGTAGTAAAAAAAAATAAAAACCGATGACCAAGCAACCAGAGGGTCGACCAAGCAGCAGGCGCACCATGTCGACTTGCATAGCGCTAGGCACTTGAATGTGAGCAGACAGAAGGAAACAAGACCTTCCAGGCCTGTCCGCGCCCCAAAGGGGGTTTGCATTTAAAACCAAGTGGGGTGACGTCGGAATTACCCAAGCACACCCCCACCCCCTTCATCTGCCCAGACGCCTAGGGTCCCCTTACAGCTGGGCTGAGCTCTGCTCAATACTCCCCCCGCCCAATGTACGGTGACATCACGCAACTCCGCACCAAGCCCAAGCAGGACCCGCGGCCGGGTTCCCGCAAACCACCCGCAAAAGTGTCAGTCCCGCCCCAGCACCCAGCCCCAGGCTCCGGGCAAATGGACCCACCTCTCAGCTGACCAGCCTGGGGTCTGGGTGGCGCAGGCTCTGGGTGGAGACACCCCTACAGCAGTGCCTCACGACGGCGTTCCCCCCTCCAGTCCTTCCTCCGTGGCAGTGCAGCACCGGCTCCCTGTGCGTCACTCTCCCCACAGCCCGCAGCGTGGTTTGGAGCGGCAGCTCCAAGGCAATGGATGGTTCCACGGGGAAGGGTGTTTGTGCCGGAAGCTCCCCCGCTCACTCGGCAATGGCCCGTGCTAGGTGATGGTTTGATCCAGCACGGGTGCCCTTGGATGGCAGCTTGGATGGTGGTGGGGGCTGTGGCCTGCGTCCCAGGTGGAGGCCACGACTGGGAGGTGGAGGGTCTGGGTTGGCCCCTCCACCAAGCCATTGCAGAGGAGCGCAGTGCCGCACAGTGGCCTGGACACCAGGCTCGATTGCCTCTCTGGTTTGGCCCTAACATCTGAAGTTCTCATTAGTTGCCAACTTAAGAAATTGGAGTGTTCACAAAAAAATCAGGATTCCCCACTTCTCTTTCCAAGGTGGCCGATTGGGTGGTTGGTGTCACTTCAACCCTAAGAGGAACCTCCAGCTTGGGGGTGTGGTGAGGAGGAAGCTATCCGTGCAGACAGCTCAGTTGTGTAAACTCCCGTTGACTGGGGCACAGCCCTACAGTGTGGCCACTCAGCTGTGAGGCAGCACAGCCATGAAACAGTGCAGCTGTTAAGCAAGGCGCCTCTCCAGCTTTCAGGGGCCTCCACCTGCTCCAACTCAGTGCACCCCACTCTGCCCTGAGCTGCCCAGTACACCCCACTCTGCCCCAGTGAGACAGCTTCAGTGTTTCAGCTCCAGCAGACAGAACACATCCCAGCAGAAAGGGAAAGTGTAGCCCTGGCTGGTGTTGCTCAGTGGATAGAGCCTCCACCTGAGGACTGAAGGGCCGAGTTCAATTCCCGGTCAGGGCACCTGCCTGGGTTGTGGGCTTGATTCCCAGTGTGGGGCGTGCAGAAGGCAGCCAATCAATGATTCTCTCTCATCATTGATGTTTCTACTCCTTCCCTCTGTGAAATCAATCTATACTAATAAAAGGGTAATATGCTAATTAGACTGAACATCTTCCAGACAACCTTCCGGTTGTCCTTTCAGACAAAGCCATGGTGGCGGAGCTGAGGCAGAGGCAGTTAGGGGGAATCAAGCTGGCAGGGGAGAGCAGCTAGGGAGATCAGGCCAGCAGGCAGGTGACTGGATAGGAGCCAGCAGTCCCAGATTGCGAGAAAGATGTCCAACTGTCAGACATCCCCTGAGGGGTTCTGGATTGGAGAGGATGCAGGTTGGGCTGAGGGAATATGCTAATTGACTGCCCACCCTCAAAGATGGCAGTGCCCACAGCTAATAGTATATATATAAAAGCCTAAGCAACTGTTACGACTGAATGACAGGAACAACCAGTTGACCAGTCGCTATGACGCACACTGACCACCAGGGGACAGATGCTCAACTCAGGAGCTGCCCCCTGGTTGTCAGTGTGCTCCCACAGCCAACCTTCCACAGCCCCTCACCCTGGCTGGCCAGCCAACCTCCCGTGGTCCCTCTCCCCCACCCCCGGCCAGGTCCCCCTCTCCATCGGCCCCGATAGGAGAGGCTGGCTGGCCAACCTCCACCTGGCCAGCCGGGCACCCCCACATTGGCCCCTGGTGCTAAACCATTCATAGACGACCTGCTTCTGGGTCATGATTTTGTATGTAGCACAGCAGCTCCCTTGCTGCGATCTATTGATAGTCAGCCCTCGACACAAGGGTTTGTCTTGCTCCCGTTCTCTCCCTTCCCCAGGGGCCACCTGCCTGCTGTGGTGGTGGTACAACAGCAAGGGAAGTAGGAGGGGGGAGGTGGGGAACCGCATAGTAGCAGGACACCGCTGGCAGCACCTGGCCCGGCGACCATTACCTTCTCTCCCAACTCTGCCTGGGCCTTCAGGCCCCAGGCTGGGTTAGGGAACCAGGGGTGGGTGGTGGCAGATGAGGCCCACTTCCCAGGGGGGCCAAGGGCTGGCTCCCTCTTTGGGGCCGGCAGCAACCTCCCATGGTTCCTCCCCCCTGTCCAGCAAACCTCCCATGGTCCCTCCTCCTTGGACTGCCCCAATGGGCCCCGATCACCAGCGGGGGTGAGGGACCCCACCTGTGCATGAATTCGTGCACCAGGCCTCTAGTAATCCTATCTAATAAAGAGGGGAATATGCTAATTGACCCTCATACCAACACAAAGATGGCGGCACCCACAGCCAATAAGGAGGGAATATGCTAATTGACTGCCACTCCATCAAAGATGGCGGTGCCCACAGTGACAAGATGGTGGTGCCCAGTCTCCTCAGCCCCTCTGGTGTGCCTGCCTCCGGAGATCTCCAGCCACTCAGAGCTCACCAGCCACCCAGGGCTGGCCCGAGGCACAGGCAATCCTCAGATGTTGGCTGCCCAGCCGCCCAGGGCTGGCCCGAGGAACAGGCAAGCCTTGATGGCAGCTGCCCAGCCCCCCAGGGCCGCCAGGGCCGGCCAAGGCTTGCACAAGTGTGATTGGGCATCGCCTTCCCCTGATCACCGGGTCACCTCCCACCACTGAGGGCTCCCGGACTCTGAAAGGGGACAGGCTGGGCTGAGGGACCCCACTCCAGTGCATGAATTTTCATGCACCGGACCTCTAATAATAATAATAAAAAAATGACAACCAACCTAGAAACCAGCAGGAATAAACAAGTCCCTTCTTTCTATTGGTTTAAAGCCCCTCTCTATTGATCCCTATTGATAGAGTCTAATAGCAAGCTAGCTAGCAAAGCAGAAATGTGGTTTTCAAAGTCCCAGCCCCAGCCTCACAAAGCAATATATATAGCCAGGTGGGTTTGGAGATGAAAGACAATAACCTAATAACTTATACATGCAATGTTTTCAATGAATGATATTGGAGCAACTATATTTCCATGCTGTAAAAAAGAAATTTTAACCACTAGTCAAACCGTACATAAAATTAATTCAAGGTGGATCATAGATCTAAATCTGAAAGAAATCAATTTCTAGAAGACAACAGGAAATCTTTATAGGCAAAGATTTCTTACACAGTCCCAAAAGCCATTAACCTTAAAAGGAGTGATTGATAAAATATATTTTGATAAAATACAAACGTTTTTTATAAGAAAACATTATTTAAAAGGTCAAAAGGTAAGCCAAATTAGGGAAAATATCTGAAATGCATATAATGATGGAACAAAAATAATCCTATCTAATAAAAGACTAATATGCAAATTGACTGTACCTCCGCTACACCCACAAGCTGCGCCCACCAGCCAATCAGGAGCGAGTATGCAAATTGACCCAATCAAGATGGCTGTGGCCACAGAGAGAGCAGGAGGCTTGAGTTGCCCCCATCGATGGAGGAAGCCAAGCTTTCCACCTGCTCTGGCCTGCCTTGGCTTCAAGGCTACAAAGTTTCAATTATAGAAGATAAATAAATAAATCCCAGATACCAGGGCCTCTGCTTGGGTCATCAGGGGGCGTGACCGGCTCACAAACCACCACAGGACCCTCGCCAAGGCCGCCCCATGCCCCAAGAATCCCCACCCTGATCCGGGACACCCTTCAGGGCAAACCATCTGGCCCCCACCCGTGTACCAGGCCTTTATCCTATCTAATCCTATCTAAGAAAAGAATAATATGCAAATTGACCATCATTCCAACCCACAAGATGGCTGCCCCCATGTGGTCAAAGATGGCTGCCCCCATGTGGACACAAGATGGCCACCACAAGATGGCCAGCAGGGGAGGGCAGTCGGGAGGGACAAGGTCTGCAAGGGAGGACAGTTGGGGGCAATCAAGCTTGCAGGGGAGGGCAGTTAGGGACAAACAGGCTGGCAGGGGAGGGCAGTTAGGGGTGACCAGGCCTTCAGGGGAGGGCAGTTAGGGGCAAACATGCTGGCAGGGGAGCAGTTAGGCATCAATCAGGCTGGCAGGGGAATTGTTAGGGGGTGATCAGGCTGCCAGGCAGAAGCAGTTAGGGGGCAATCAGGAAGGCAGGCAGGCCAGCAGTTGAGAGCCAGCAGTCTTGGATTGTGAGAGGGATGTCCGACTGCCCATTTAGGACCGATCCTACCTGGATCAGGCCTAAACCGGCAGTTGGACATCCCTTGAGGGGTCCCAGATTGGAGAGGGTGCAGGCTGGGCTGAGGGTCACCCCCCCGCCCTGTGCACAGAATTTCTTGCACTGGGCCTCTAGTATAATTATACAAAGAACATAATAAAAGAAACAAACTGGACTATAATGATTCAGAAATATCCCTAGACAGGTATTGTCAGGTCCTCCAATCCTGAGTGGGGACTGTATTTAATTGGACTTCGACTCAAAGCATATAATATATACTGTATAAGCAAGATGTTTAAATTATTAAGAAGATAAATAATCTAATTTAAAAATAGACAAAAACTTGAAGAGACAATCCACAAGAGAGACTATCAAAATGGGCAATAACTATATGCATTAATAATTACCCAAATCACAATAAGATATCAGTTTGATGAACTTCAGAAGACACATTAATAAGCATTGATGAGGATGTGGAGCAACTGAAATGTTTTTATATTGATGGGGAGTGTACATGAGCACAATCATTTTGAAAAACTGTTTGATGGTTCTGAATAAAAGCCAACCATCCTGCACAAGAGTCTGATGGGCATTTGTGTTTTTGTGGAGACTGAGTGGATCCAAGGATATTCAAGGATCTATCTCTGGAGCTGTGGGGGCAATTAGTTCTTTGCCACCATCTCTGCTTTATCTTCACATCACCTCCTGGGTGTAAGGGCACCAAATCTCACTCCGCCTCTCTTATAAAGACAGTACTTGATGGCATTCAGGGCCTGTCCCAACAATTCAGGTTAATCTTGCAAATCAGAAAATTGAGGTCTCTAATGATTGATTGACTGCCCATAGTTAGATAGGTAGGATTCTAGAGGCTAGGTTTGACCTCTGACCTTGAGGACTGTGAAAGAATAAATTTCTGTTGTTTTAAGCCCTTACTTCCCCACAAAAAGCTAACCATGAGAATTCTCTATGATACAAAGATTTCACTCTTGAATAAATAGCTAATTGATACAAATGCTTATATGCACCAAAAAAACATATGCAGGAATGCTTATAGTAACTTTATTAATAATAGTAAAAAACTGTGAAAAATATAAGTATCCATCAAAAGTAAACTGGAACCATGGCCAGGTAGCTCAGTTGGTTAGAGCATCCTTCTAATATGCCAAGTTGCAGGTCCATCCCCGGTCACGGCACATGTAAATAAATAATTGAAACAACAAATTGATGGGGTTTTTTTTCTCTCTCTTTCCCTCTCTCTCTCTTTCCATCTTTCTCTGTCTGTTTCTCTCATCTCTCTTTTCCCCTCTCTCTCTAAAAAAATAAATAAATATTAAAAAAATTTTAAGTAGAAGGGATAAATAAATTGTTATATTCATACAATAAAATACTATACATAAATGAAAGAAGAAATTACTGATACATAGAACAAATGGATTAAAATTACAGGTACAATGTTGAATGAAAGAAGTCAGGTACAAAGAGAGCATACTATATTATTCCACCTACATGTAATTCAAGAATATTTAAAATAATCTATGTTCATAGAGGTCAGAATAAATGCTTACCTAGGGGAAGGAGGTAATAGTTGGGAGGGGAACAAAGGGGTGCTGGAGATGTTCTATATCTTTCCTTTATGGCACAAATAATACTTTAATCAACTATGTTTGCTTTATGTTTACAAATATATTTAATAGTGAATTAATATTTATTTGGGGACTTAGCCATTGGCCAGGATTCTCCTATTGTTTTATACATATAAATTTATTTAACTCTTACAACAAACTCTCTTGGATGTGTAGATTAATGTTTTTCATCAAAATTAAAAAGTGTTTAACCATTGTTTCTTTACAATTTTTCTTTTTCTCTTTTATCTTTATTGAACTCCCATCATGCACACATTAGTATGCTAAATGTCCAATAGTTCTTTATGACTCTGTTCAGCGTTCTTCAATCTTTATTTCTCTCTGTTCTTCTGTCAATAATTTCTATTGATCTCTCTTCACATTTATTGATTCTTCTGTCATCTCAAGTCTGTTGAGCCCCTCTACTGATGATTTCAGTTATTATATTTCTCAATTATAGAATTTCATTGGTTTTTAAAAAAATTAATTTTCATGTCTTTATTTAGAATCCCTGTTAGTTGATTTATTATTGCCATGCTTCAATTTAATTCTTTAAGCATAGTTTCCTTTAGCTCTTTGAACATTTTAAAAATAATTTTTTGAAGTCTTTGCTAAATCTGACCTCTGGGGACACTCAGAGACAGAGTTGGTTGACCTCTTATTTTCCTGAATGAAAGTAAGTTTTTTGTTGAAAAGTTGATATTTTAGATAATATATTTTATCAGTGCTGGATTCTGAAAGTTGTTACTTCTGCTGCTATTTTTTTGTTTGTGAACAAAAGTCACTAAAGTAACTGCTGAGGCTAAATTTATCAAATCTCTTTTCCTAGTGGTGTGTGGCCACTAATGTCTCTGCCCAGTTTTTGTTTTTGTTTTCCCCTCATAGTCTGTCTTTATTTTTATGTCTGGTTTCCTAGGGGTTGCCTCTATGTTTACATATCTTAGTCATCAGCCAATGATTAGACAGAGGTTGTACTCAAATACCCTAAGACTCAAGATTTCTATTATCTTCTAATGAATCCATGCAGCAGGTTGCACATATTAGTCCACAAAATGGTTACCCATGTATATGCATGTGTAAAATGCATTGAGCTCTATCTTAAGATTTGTGCACTTAACTGTAGGAAAATTATACCTCAAAAAAATTGAAATAAAGAACTTATATTAAGTCAGGGAATCACAAGCTTTAGCTTGAGGGCTAAACGTGACCCCTTTCCTGTTTTGTTTTGTTTTTTTAAATAAAGTAAAAATAATAAAATAAAGTATTATTGGCAGACAGTCATGCCTATTTGCTTACGTATTGTTTATAGTTACTTCCAAGTTACAACAGCAGAGTTAAGTAGTTGCGGCAAAGACCATACATATAGGCTGCAAAGTTGAAAAGAATAACTCTCAGGCCCCTAATAGGAAGTTTTCTGACCTGCGGTCAAATCATTGAGATGTGGAGAAGCAGAACTGAGCCTATCCGAATGATTCAGTTATTAGTTCTAGGAGTGGAGTGGCACAGTAAAAACACAATAAAATTAAAGCATTTGTTTGAGGTCCGTGGTTATGGACTAGGAAACTACTGGAAGGGGATCTATTTAAGGCAATGGCAAAATATTTGGTTTTCACAATAATTTGCAACATAGATGATGAACCTAATAAACTTGTAGCTCTAAGGGGAGGTGGAAAACGTTATTAGTGTGTGTTGGTTGCTGTTTTCTGCATTTGTCAGGCTATTAAAACAAGGATTTATAAGCAATAATAAAACAAAACAAAGAATCTAGAAATTCAGAGACCTGTAAGGTTAGAAAAGGCAGTTGCTTCATAGACCCAAATATTAATAGTGAAAAATAAGATTTTAAAAGCTTTGAAGGACAAAAGTTGACTAAACCTCAGTCTAGCTGGCCAGGATCAAGCGAAGAGTACTTTTGGTTTCATACTCCTCATTAAAACCCCTGAATCTGTTAATATTTTTGAGTAAAGATTCAATTAAGGGTGGAACTCTTAATAGCTCACACAAAATATATATTAGAGCAAAGAGATTGAGAGGGTGGCTTTCCCATTATGGGAACAGAGTCTTGTAATTACAATTAATTCAAGAGAAATAGAAAGCAGAAGGCGAGAAAGCAAAGGGATACTTCAATCAGAATCTAGGAACTGTGTCTTTAATTATTTTAAATATATTTTTCATTCTCTTTCAGATTGTTTTGTCCTCTCAACTTCTTGAGCCTCTATTTGTCTGCTGATGCTTTCTCAACTCTTTCGTCATTGTTTTATACTTTAAAAAAATTACAATGACCTCATTTTTAGAGGAGTTTAATTTTCCTCAAGCATCTCTTTGTGCTTTGGGTTGCAGGAGCTTTTCAGGGATAGCATCAATCCGTGAAAACTTGTCATATTAATTGTTGGGCCTAGGTATTTCCAAATAATTTTGGTAGTATAAATTTCAAATTTTAACATTCCTTTGTAAATTCAGTCCCAAATTCTCAAGGGAGACTTTTGACTCCCAGATCCTAAAGGAGATAACCAACTTACCTGTCATATCTCTGGGTGGGTAGATTTGGATTAGCCCATCTTTTTATCTTTCTACCTTTCTGCTTAGACTACATTGAGGACCATGGCTTGGTGTGGGAGTTTCCGTTTCAATCTCCCACTCAATAGGCCCACGGCATCATCTTCAATCATATGTGCCAACGGGTCAAGACCTATAACATTTTCAGAGCATTATCAAAATCGGAGCAAACACTTATCCTCTGGTTTTCTGTTTTGAATTCAGCTCCAAAGAGGTCTCCTTTATGAATTCTTCACAGGCTCTTTTCTCACCCCTTGCTCATTTTTGAAGATATTGCCTAAAGTGCACTGTATTGACCTATATCAACGTTTACCTCATCCAATTTATGATAATAAAAAAATTACTTCTTTACATGTCTTTGTCCCTGACTAATGAGATTTTCAGGACTGTGAGGTCATGCTTTGTATTTTATTTATCCTAGGATTTAAAACATGTGGTATGATATGCAACTAATTACTGGTATCCAATAAATTAAATAAATATCTTGGAATACACGAATGAAAGAGAGACACCAGCAAGATGATCCCATTGAGAAACAAAAAATAAATAAATAAAGCCCTCTGAAACTATAGTGTATTGTGTCTTTTATTCCTTGCCTTTGTACCCTTCACCTTGGGGTTGCAGCAATTGCGCCTTTCATCCTCATAGTTTGTTTCCTTGATTTACATTAATTGTGTCTTCTCTCACCCTGCCTCCTCCCTCTTCCTGCCTCTTACATTCCCTCATAAAGAATAAAATTTAAAAAAATCCTGAAAAACTAAAGTTTTTATTTTATTCTTCCTTTAAAGTATACAAAATGTATTCTTTCTAAAATATGAAGCTATAGAATTAGCCAAGTACACTAACAATGATATCTAGAAAGCACAATTTTAAGTCAAAGTCTTTCTTGGATATTATATTCTTTCTGAATTGCATGGAAAGAATTCATTTGCCACCTCAATGAGCAATTACCTTTTAAGCATAGTCATTTTATGACTATTTAGAATTATTTATAAAGCTAAGTTACAGGTCAAGAAGAAACTTCCACAAGCTGCTCTACCATGGTTCATTTATTACCATCCTCTAGGAACTTGACCCTTTAAAGGGGGATAAAAAGCTCAGGAAATAAGAATAATTCCATTATTCCCATAGTAATCTTATCAATGGGTGGTGTCAGATGAAAAGGAAAGCTAATATTTTTAAGAATTGAAACATTATGCTCTGACTCACAAAGGAAATCCAGGACTGTGGGGATCATCTTGGACATAATTGTGAAGTCAGAAATATCTTTCTTTTGTACTGCTAACATTTTTCCTGTTTTATTGAGAAATCGCTGACATACATCACCCTAAAAGTTTAAGGTGTATAGCAGCGTGGTTTGATTTACATAGAGAAATTAGGACCATAATAGGTTTAGTTAATATCTATCATCTCATATAAATACAATAAAAACAAAATTTCTTTCTGTGATGAGAACTCTCAGGATCTACTCCCTTTATGAATTTCTTATGTATCATCCAGCAGTGTTGACTATAGTAATCCTATTGTACATTACATCTCTAGTACTTATTTGTATTATAACTGGAAGTTTGTACTTTTTGATCACCTTATTCCATTTCTCCCTACTCCGTGCCTCCAGTAATCACAAGTCTGATCTCTTTTTCTATGAGTTTTGTGGGGGCTTTTTCATATTCCACGTAAATGAGATCTTTCGGTATTTGTCTTTCTGTGTCTGACTTATTTCATTTAGTTATAATGCCTTCAAGGTTCATTCATGTTGTTGCAAATTACAGGATTTCCTCATTTTTATGATATAACAATATTCCATTATATGATATACAGTGTGATATATACAATGTGATATAAACATAACTTCTTTATTCACTTATCCGTCCATGGACTCTTAGGTTGCTTCCATGTCTTGACTATTGTAAATAATGCTATTATGAACATTGGGTCTAGGGATTTTTTTGAGTTAGCCTTTTCATTTCCTTTGGATACATTCCCAGAAGTGGAATTGCTGGATCATATGGTAGTTCTATTTTTAATTTTTTGAGGGCCCTCCATACTGTTTCCCATAGTGGCTGCACCAATTGGCTTACACTTTAATAGTAGGTGTTCTAACATAGATTAACGATCATGGAGACTTTCTCCTTCCAATCCATCTTCCACCTGGCTTTCAAAATGATCCATACTACTCCCTGCTGTCCTCAATTTCAGGATCAACTCTGAACTCCTGAGCATGACATTCTAGGTCCTTTATTATCTAGTCTTTGCTTAACTCTGCCACTTCATCTCTTGACATTTTTCTCCTTTGCAATTTTTTTTTTTTAAATGTGGTGCCTTGCAATTTCCCAGAAACTCCACATAAGCCTTTGTTCTTTCTCCTGTTATTTTCTCTACCTAGAGCTGTCCGTCCCCCTGGCTGCTGCAAAAGGATTCTCTCTGACTAGTTAGAGCATGACATGCCCCAGTCTTAGTGATGGGGTCAGAGCTGGGCAGAATACCCAAGCCAGTCCTGTGAAAGATAAATCCAGGATTCCTGATGGAAAGAAAAGGTGCATTTCTAAGGAAAGAGGTGCATTTTTTTTCTTCTGAAGTTGCTAAGCGTGTAGGATGTAAGTCAAAACTCTTTCTGATTTCTTTGTTATATGAAACATTATTTTTTTCTTAAGCCAGTTTGAGTTGGATTTCTTTCACTTGAAGCCAAAAGAATCCTAATAGAGTAGGTTTCACAAAAAGCTCCCATGTAAACTAGATAGGGAAAAAACACATAAGGTAGAACAGGTAGAAATACAGTTTCTACATAGGTCAGCACATATATAATGCATTTCCTTTCCAGAGTGAAAAAACTTATATTCATGAGGCTTCTTAATCTCTGCTTAGAAAAAAGAATTGTTACATGCTTGATTTTTTAAATTCCTATGGCTATTTATCTCCACAAAAGAAAGGTAAAAGTTTAATTACTCAGTCTGATAATTTTGTAAGAATCAGTATTAAAGGTAACATTTGCCCCCTGTGATGCACTGGCTATTTGGTTTCCAGATCTAGTGTTAGAAAACCAAAACTTTCATAATGGAATTGAAAAATGCAACAACAACAAAAAAGTGAAAATGGAAAAATGTCCAGTACTGAAATAAAATCTAATGAAACAAAAATTTCACAAAATATACTCCAGGGAACAATAAGCATATTCTTATATTGTATACCAATTCCCTATCATAAATTTATTCCACAAGGAAGAAATAGAGAAAACTAGGGCCTAACTGAACTCCTAATTTAAAAAAATCCGTGGTTTGTGGTGTATTTAAGAGGATCAGAGTGTTCTTCTGCAAGGTGTTGGCACATGGGACACTGTCACACTAGCAGTGGCAAAATTTGTTAGCAAAGCAGTTTTTGCAAGTAAATGTGTTCTTGTGTGAATCTTTAGGATGTAATTATGGAATGCGAAAACAATAGACATGTCTTCAAGGAAGAATAACTAACATAGTGGTTAATTAGTGTCTCGTGGTTCCACTTTTCTTAAAATTACTTAGGTTTTGACACTCAGTAGCACTTTCATACAACTCAAGTACCTTCAGTGACTCCCTATTACTTTGAAATGAAGTCTGAACTCAGTCAGCATTAAAGATTTTCCTATAATCTAGCTTCAAAATGCCTTTGCAAAATGTCCCCTTCCTCTATTTATTTGCTATTGAAACTCTCCCTACCTAGCAAGTCCTTTTGGCTCTTATATTCCACTGAAAATTCTACTTAGGTGTTGAAAAATTATCTTCTTATGGTTACATAAGTGGTTACATGTTCTTAATAGAACATTTGGATGTAGATAAAAGTAAAAAGAAACCCAAAAGTTACCACAATCCTATTACCCAGAATGAACTTTTCTAAACCTTTTCATGCATTTTTCTCTAATCTTTATTTTTATATCTATCTTTCAGTGTTGCTTTTTTTCATGCAATATATACAGTATCCTGGTTTTTTTTCCTTCTAAATCTATGATATCAACAATTTCCAACATCATTTAAGGTAATTTGAAAACAGTATTTTATTGGTTATATCACTCTAACAAATGGGCACCCTACTGTAGAACATGTAGGCTATTCCTAAATTGGGGGTATCATGACTAAAAAAATTAATGAACATTGTGGAAGAATATAATTGAAGAATGTGAGTTCTGTGGACAGATGGATCTGGACTTCAGTTTGGATTCTGTCTCTTATAAAGTTATATGATTTTTACTTTATTCAATCATGTTTTTATTCAGCAGATATGTATGGAAAGCCCATTATAAGCCAGCACTGATTTGGAGATGGTAACACAGCATTAAATGAGTCAGTTCCTCCATGAGCCTAGCAGAGGATCATGACAATAAACAAATAAACACATAAATTGGCTAATGACAAGTGCCGTGAAGCAGAGCGAGGAGACAGCAAGGCGGGCACCCAGCTCGGTGAGCTCCAGATGAGCACAAACACTTTATCTGATTTGTTTTATATCCTTGTGTCTAGCATAAGTCCAGTGAATTATTGTTGAATAATTGATTAATTTATATTATCAACTGGAACTCTTATTTTAAGTGTAAGTAAATTACTAACCAAGGTTGTTATTATCTGTCAGTAAATGATAATGCATGGATTTTCTAAAATAAGTATGCTAACTTTAATAGAATTTTGCTGAAGAATTAGCCTCATCTCCAATAATTTTCACTTTCTTTATATTCTGCTTTAAGAGAAAGTGAATTGCCTTCCGAAGAAAATTTGTGTCAGCAACAATTGCTGACAAAGACAGAAAAACAATGGTATCAATGGAAAAGGGGGTTTACCAGCTTCCGTGTTTCTGGTTCATACTAATAAAATTATTCTTGTACATATATTTCAATGACATTAGCTTGCAAAAATCTCTGCCTGTCTTACAGTTGCTGGCTAAAACTTATAAACAGTGGCTCTAAATGATGAAAACCAAGCCTCAATGCTGTACTACTTGCCTTTGTGTCCATCTATACAGGAGCCTTTTAGTGTCTTCCATCACTCAGAGTGGGCAGTACACACCAGAGCAGTCTCAACTAAAGAAGAGGTAGTGCAATGGTAAATAAAATACCTTAGCAGAGTAGGTTGTGTTTCAGAGGTTTTGTTGTCTCTGCTTTTTTACTGTTCCCAAGATGGTGTTACTGACTCCCAGTTGTGATCTGGTTAGGAACACAACACAAAAATGGGTTTGCTCCATAGCTCATCAATCATGGCTGATCCTGTTTGTGTTATGACTCACACACAAACCCACACTGTGGACAAAATACTTTAATTATAATTTAGAAGAAAGACATAGGGCCTTATAGTAGTTACTAGAGGCCCGGTGCACAAAATTCATACACAGGGGCGGGGGGGGTCCCCTCAGCCCAGTCTGCACCCTCTCCAATCTGGGACCCTTTGGGGGATGTCCAACTGCCGGTTTAGGCCCAATCCCCATTGGGCCTAAACAGGCAGTTGGACAACCCTCTCACAATCCTGGTCTACTGGCTCCTAATCACTCACCTGTGTGCCTGCCTGGTTGCCCCTAACTGCCCACCCCCCCGCCCGCCTGATCACCCCTCATTGCCTCTGTGTGCCAGCCTGATCGCCCCTAACTGCCACCAGCCTAATCACCCCCAACTGCACCCCCCGCCAGCCTGGTCGCCCCTATCTCCCCCCCCCCCCCCCCGCCAGCCTGGTCACCCTACGCAGCCTGCTGTTCAGTCATTGGGTCATCCCTCATTAACCCCCCTGCCGGCCTGGTTGCCCCATGCAGCCTGCCTGTTCAGTCATTTGGTCATCCCTCACTAATCCCCATGCTTGCCTGGTCGTAGGCAGCCATCTTGTGAGGGTGTGAGGGTCAATTTGCACATTACCTCTTTATTATATAGGATTACCCAAATGGGATGGAGAGCCCAAAGCCTTAGTTAGAGATCACAACTTCCTCCCTGGTTGTGGACATTAGCTCCTGTTTGACAGTTCATATTTCTACATGGTGCACATGTGTCTCAACTGGGAAGAGTCATTGCTTGGCTTCTTTTTATCCTCCTGTTACTAAGTGAATGTTCTAGCTGGTAAATAGTCAGTCATGCACAATCAAGTTGAGAAGTGTGTGCTGTGCTCTCAAAGTGAGTTCTGTCAGTAGCAGAGAATGTCATATGCGGTCTCCTCCTAACATTGGGAGGTCACTCAGTGGGACGGTGCCAGAGTAATTCATCCAAACATGGCCCAGAGGCATGATGGCTTTAAAACAGCAGGCATACCATTCTGTTGTCTGAGACAAAGGCAGTAACAACAGCAAGTGTCCAACAGTTTCCATTGTCTTGTTTCCCAAACTTGCAGTGTGTTCTGTCCATGAACTTGATTTAATTTTAATGATATTTTCCAAGGGGAAGCCAAGATGTTCTTTTAAACATATGAATCAAATCATGTCACTTGTCTGCTTACTCTCCTCCCCATGATGGCCTTCCATTGCACTTAAAACAAAATCCAAGTCCTTCAAGCTCTGCATGGCCTGGATCCGGCACTCGGTCACACATCACCTGTAACTTGTGATGACTATCCTCCAGCCACTCTTGACATTTTTTTCTGCATTCTCAATGCCTAGAATAGCCCCAGGACATAGTTGGCATTCACTACATATATTTATTGAATAAATGAATGAATGACTCAAAGCAGCTGTTATCAAACCTGTTTTCACATTTGAGCCACCTACAGAGCTTTTTAAAATAAATATGTCTGGCCCTGGCTGGTGTGGCTCAGTTGGTTGAGCATCATCTGTGCACTGAAAGGTCACTGGTTCTATTCCCGGTCAGGGCACACACCCAAGCTGAGGGTTCAGTCTTCGGTCAGGGTGTGTGGGGAGGCAACCGATCAATGTTTTTCTCTCACATCGATCTCTCTCTCTCTCTCTCTCTCTCTCTCTCTCTCTCTCTCTCTCCCTCTCCTCTCCTCTCTTCCTCTCTCCTTCCTCTCTCTCTAACAAAATAAAAAAATAAATATTTTAAAAACTAATAAATATGTCTAAAACCCACTCCTAGAGTTTCTGATTTAAGTTCTGCTATGGACCAGGATATTGGTATTTTTGAAAATGCTTCTCAGATTATTCTAATGTGCAGGTAGAGTTGAGAAAGAGGGAGCTCAAGGAAAGGACAATTGTTAATAAACAACTTACATGGTTTACTCAGACCCCTGAGGTCTCACCATCCTTTGGTGTCACTATCATATAATCCTACATATTCTCAAAAAGTAAACCTTTCCCTATTTATTGTTACAAGTCCCTGTTTGATTTCAAATTACTGATAGATGCTGGCTGTGACTACACAATGATTCTATTGGTTTAATTTTGTTTGCTCTGTGCTAGAATCACTGTTAGGTTCCTGGACATTTCTGACATAGAGAAAGAAGGGCCATTTGAATCTGTTTCATACACTATAGCGTTGCTGATTAAAAATATCTGGGTCCCAGCCAAAGATGTCGTCATGTTGGCTACATGGCTATTGCAAACAAGCCCCAGCATCCAGGCAGATCTGAAGTTCAAAGGAACACTTATTAAAGAAAATGTCATTTGCGCTCAGAATAATGGCTTGTAACTCTTCCAGCATTATTTTTTAACCTAATCGGATTCGTCTTCTACAGAACAAACTCCAAGGAGGAAATCTGGAAATTTTGGCCTGCTATATACACAGAGACCAGATGGCCGACAGGTACTGAGCTGGTTTTTGTAGTGGGTATGGTGAATGAAAAAGACAACTCTCTTTAAGAATACAATAAATTTTCCAAATGGTCTGTTTAAAAGTTGAAGATAAAGGTTTTGGGTTACGTTGCCCTTACTATGAAAGGGGGATAAATGGAGCCAGGTGGGTTTCTATTTCAAACTTAAACAAAACTGTCTTCTGAAACTGTGAACTTTATAAAAGAAACTGGTTGGAGTTTGGGAGCAATAAATTATAGTAGAGTCTACATTGGAAGGACAGAGACATGCTATCTGCTTACAGGGATCCTTTTGAAGGTGGCATGCTGAGGTCTCAATTAGAAAGGGTCAACCCTCAAAGGATGTTTTTAACTATTGGAAATGGAGAAACAGTTTCTTTTCTAGAAAGGAGAGCATTAAAATGACAGGAGTTGTCTTTTTTGTTCCCTTCTCACACTCACATACTAGTTCCACTGTGTGTATTACGTGTTGTTGAGTCAACTCCAACGCCTAGTGACCCTGCGGATGAATGTTGTCCACTCTGTCTTGTCCTCAAGATCTCTACTCAGCTCCTGTAGATCGTGTCTAGGCCTCCTTTCATGAAGTCAGTCCATCTTGTATTTGGTCTTCCTCTTGTTCTGCTGCCTTCTGTTTTCCCCAACGTAATTGTCTTATCCAAAATACCCTGACTTTCTCATGATGTGCCCAAAGTAGGACAGCTTTAGTGTTGTCATTTTTGCCAACTCCAGTCCACAAGCCATTAACCTCAACTCCCAAATCCAAGAAATTCTTGAAAGTATTTTTTTTTTCATAATTCATTTGAGAACAAAACTTTTCCTGAATGGATGTGGGGCTATTAAAAAATCTTTATTTATCCCACTGAGTGTGATATTCCTACACTTCCCTGAAGTCTTAATCACATGTTGAATGGAGTGTTTCATCAGACTTCCTTGGGGATGCTACAAGGGACTCAGTATATGAGCCTATTACCTCTCCAAAATCTGAAAAATCTTAACCCTGAAGTCCATCTGGCTTAGGTTAGGAATATGCCCACTCAAACTTGTCTATTTGCATGAGTTAAAACACTCACTATTTTGGATGGATCGGCAATGCCACACCAAGTACTTTGATTTGTATCACGCCAAAATGTGGTGGTAGCTCTGTTATTGTCAGGGAACACACCTCTGAGATAGTGGGAGGAGAGAGTAGGAAAACTCTTTCACATGTTAAATGCTTCTTTATTCACAAAAATAGGAAGCATGTAGCATGTATTTAAGGTTCTTTTTAGCATTATAAGGTTGGTAAAGGTAAAAAGCATGAAGATTTTACCTTTTAAAAAAGTATTCTTCTTTTGGCAATCTTCAAGCCAAAACTTGAGTGATGATTATGATAAGATTTATGTAAATATTACAAAGATAAAAGAATTGGTTAATTGAACTGGGTTTGAGCTGGGCTTGGGTAATTATTCTGGACTGATATGTAACAGATTTATTTGGACTAGATTTATAAGTTCCTTTCCTATGAAGTGGTCAAAGTTGGAAAAAATGAGTTGATTGCTTTGATTTGCCTATTTGGAGTCAGGCAAATTTATATGCCTGAAAACAATTAATGCGGTTTATTTTCACCTTAATTCAGAGGACTAGGAACACACACACACACACACACACACACACACACACACACAAATTCAATTACATGAATGGAATTCTTGAATGTATGCACTGAGTTCAGCTGTAATATCTGAGACAGGAACAAACACAATGACGTCTTTATTATGGTTCATTGGTTGATTGGGTTATTGGCGGTCAGTGGTTGACCACTGCAGATGATAGATCTCAAAGAATCTAAGTAGGAAACTGCAATTTACAATTAGAGAGATGATTACTGGGCTTGGGATCTCCTCAAGATGTGTTCATAGTTAAGATGTCCACTATAAGAATTATTTGTGTGTGTGACGTGTTAAAACTGTAGTAAGTTTACAGATGATATAGTTCTTTTCTGATAATCTTGTAAAGCATTGCATTGAATGGTTGCATCTTTGGAAGAATATAAGTGTCCTAAAAACGTTTGAACTGGAAAGATTTGGGGGGATTGTCTACCAATATATACATTTTACAGGTGAAGAAATGAAGAGTCCTTTTCATTTTACCTGTTATATATTGGGATGAAAAAAATCTCAGGAAATGAAGTGAATTTAGTTATACCTGTATGGTCTACTTGAAATGCACCGTAGAAAGCTCTCAGGGAGAAGGAAGGCTTTGCAGTTAATCAACTGTTCTTATTATAGAAAATTTTTACTAGAATACATTATTAAAGTATGCAGTTTGTAATTTCTGCTTTTTAGAAAATGCAGAAGGCCTGTAGAACCATGTTTGGTGTATTTTGCTAAGTCCTTTGACTTACCTAATCTCTTTTAAGGCTCCTCAAACCTTTAGAAGTGAATAAGACAGACATTATTATTATTGCCTATATTTTGCAGAGGCGGTAACTGTGCTTAGTAAGGCTGATTGACTTAGCTAAGTAGTTGAGAGAATTTTAACCCAATGTTTCTATTTCTAAATCATGTGATTCCCCCCCCCCCCATTTTTCCTTTCTTTTGAGTGATAAGTGAGCTGGGAAATAGAACATTCTAGTTTTATTTTTATTTTTTAAAATATATTTTATAAACTTTAGAGAAGAAGGAAGAGGGAGAGAGAGATAGAAACATCAATGATGAGAGTGAATCATTGATTGGCTGCCTCCTGCACGTCCCCTACTGGGGACCGAGCCTGCAACCCAGGCATGTGCCCTTTGCCAGAATCGAACCTGGGACCCTTCAGTCCGCAGGCTGACGCTCTATCCATTGAGCCAAACCAGCTAGGGCAGAACATTCTGGTTTTAGATCGATTGGATATTGACATCTTTTCTCAAATTTGTATGCATGTAAAGATTCAGAAGGCTGATGGCCCACTGCCTAAGCTGTCCCAGACTTTGCTCAAGATTGTGATCAACTGTTTAGCAACCAGAAACCAAAGTCCTGAGAATCTATTTGAGTTTTCTCAACCTCAGCTCTCCAGTGCTGGAGTTGAGTCTGTTTAACTTATATTCTTCTACATCAATAATTTTTATTTTTTAACCTGGCTTCTGAAATTTATTTTATCTTTTTTTATTCTCACCCAAAAGTATGTTTTTATTGATTTTAGAGAGAGGAAGGAGAAAGAAAAACATCAATGTGAGAGAAACATCCATCGGTTGTTGCCTCCTGTGTGAGTCCCCACTGGGGAAAGAACCAGCAACCTGACCTGGAGTTGGACCCACACCTTTTGGTGTACGGGATGAAGCTCCAACCAACCAAGCCACCCAGCCAGGACTTATCTTTTTTTGAGGGGGTATTACACACACATATACACACATTTAATTTTGAAATAATTTTAGATTTACAGAAAAGCTGCAGATAGTAGAGAAAGTTCCCATATGCCCTTCACCCAGCATCCTCTAATATTAACATCTCATGTCACCACGATACCCTTTTCCTGATTAATTAATAGACTTTATTGTTTATGCTGGTTTTAGGCTTACAGAAAAATTGAGAAAGTATAGAGAGTTCCCCCAAACCTCCTCATTCTTCCAACCCCTTGTCTTGCATTACTGTAATAATTGGTGAACCAATATTGATACATTATTTTTTATTAAAGTTCACAGTTTGTGTAAGAGCTCATTTCTGTGGTGCTCATTCTATGGGTTTTGACAAGTGTCCAACATATGGTGTCATACAGAATAGTTTCATTGCTCTAAAAATTCTGTGCTTCACCTATTTACCCCTTCTCCAACCACTGATCCTTTCACTGTCTATAGTTTTGCCTTTTCTAGAATGTCATTTAGTTGAACTCGTACAAGATGTAGCCTTTTAAATAGGCTTCTTTCACTTTGTAATATGCACTTCAAGTTTCACCATGTTTGTTTGTTTGTTTGTTTTGGCTTGATTACTCATTTCTTTCCTTTGTATAACATTCCACTGTATGGATGTACCATGGTTTGTTTATCCACTCACCTATTGTAGGGCATCTTGGTGTTAACATAAGAAACATTCAAACCTGCAAAGAATTTTGGGAGTTTATTTGAGCCAAACTGTCGACAATTGCTGGGAAGCAGAATCTCAATGTCTCCTCCTTTGATAAAACAAGGTGAAAAGGTACCATGACATTTTTATCAAAACTAAAAGACTAACATTGGTATAAGACTATAAACTTAATTGCATAATTTATTCAGATATCACCAGTTTTTCCACTAACATACTTTTTCTGGTCTAGGACCCTATCCATAATCCTGCATTGTACTTAATACTTATGTCTTATTAGTCTCTTTTAATCAGTGACAGTTTCTCAGCATTCCATGGTTTTGATGACCTTCACACTTTTGAAGAGTATTCTGTAAATGTCCCTGAGTTTGGGTCTGACTGGTGTTTTCTCACGGTTAGACTTGGGTATTTTGGGAAAGAATATCACACAGGTGAAGTGCCCTTCTCACATCAGGGATACCCAATAGCACCACGGCACATCACTGGTGACAGTAACCTGATCACTTTGTTAAATAATGTTTGCCAGGTTTCTTCACTGTAACGTTCCTATTTTTTCCCCTTTTCATACTCTATTCTTTGAAAGTAAGTCACTAAATTCTATCCTTTCTTACTTTATTTTATTTTTCAATTACAGTTTGCATTTAGTATTACTTTGTACTAGTGTCAGGTGTACAGCATAGTGGTTAGATAATCATATACTTTACAAAGTGTTCCCCTCAATATTTCCAGTACCCACCTGGCATCATACAGAGTTATTACAATGTTATTGCTATACTTTATATCCCCACAACTACTTAGCCTCTTTTTGAGGGCAGAGAAATTAAGCTCCACCGTCTGGAGGAAGGAGTATCAAAGAACTGTGGACAAGTGTTAAAACCACCATAGTAATTAATAGACATTTCGGGGGAGATACATTGAGGCCATCCAAACATCCTGTTTCTCCCAAAAGCTTCTCCCACTGATTTTAGCATTCATCCATGGATTGTGCCTTCAACAATTATTGCTTTGGTTTCTTCTGTAAGGAAGATTTGTCTCCTTTGGTTTAATCAATTATTTAGTTCTATCAGTACAGACTTTTAGATGTTTATGTTCTTCTTTGGCTTATTGTCCAATTGCCTCATTATTTATTTTGCTGCTCAGATGGTTCTGGCTTTGGCCGCTGGGATCTACTAGAATCCGGTGTTGGCCAACGGTCTTTTGGCTTCACTGTCACAGTTTCCTGACAGTATAAAAAATTCAGTTTTCTCCTTGTCTCATTCTTCCGGCGCCCACTGACTCTGACTAAGTGTGGTGTGTTTTTTCCGGGAACTCTGTTCTAGGTCTCTCCGGCCTTAACGTGCTTACCCATGGGGTCCATTTCTTGTGCTGTTCTCAGCTCTGATGCCAGACTCCTGTTCATCTCCAACCCAGAGGCCTCATCCTTTCATTTTGAAAGTTATATAAATGTGCAAGCACTATGGTATACACATGGAACAAATATAATATTGTGTGTCAACTGTAATTTAAAAATTAAAAAAAATTTTTTAAAGACCTCATCCGTGGTGTGACTAAGGAAGAGCTCTGGCACTGTGGTCTGCACCGCTGCTGCACCGCTGATTGAGAATCAGATAGTCACAGAAAACAGTGTCCCTGGTAATGAACACCTAGCCTCAAATTGTAAAATCTTAACATTTTAGGTACGTTATAGCTATAATAATAAAAGCGCAATATGCTAATTAGACCGGACGTCCTTCCAGATGACCTTCCAGAGGAAGCTGGGGCTGCAAGGGAAGCCTGGGTCCTGGGTGCCAGAGGAAAGCCGGTGCCGGCAGCCAGGGGAAGGAAGGCCTACTCTTGCATGAATTTCATGCATCGGGCCTCTAGTATACCTATATATATATTGACTTCAGAGAGGAAGGGAAAGGAGAGAGAGATAGAAAAATCAATGATGAGAGAGGATAGTTGATTGGCTGCACACCCCCAAATGGGATGGAGCCTGTAAACCAGGCACCTGCCCTGAGTGGTAATGGAACTGTGACCTCCTGGTTCACAGGTTGACACTCAGCCACTAAGTCACGCCGGCTGGGCTTAGGTATTTTTGATGAAAATAGTTCTAAAATATATCATGAATTTCCCAAAGCAAAATGAACATGGTAAATTTGGAATTTTTTTTTAAACATCTCAAGGTAGCAATAAGAATATTTTCTTTAAAATTCCATTGTTCTGAAGTGATGGCCTCAGGAACTCAGGAAAGGAGTGAGAGCACAGGATCAGAACTCCAAAAGTCTGGGGGCTTTTGCCTAGAGACGGTGGTTCTAGGGCCAGTCCTTGAGCCCTGCCTCTCCTTTTCTCTTTATGTTTAAGCCCGGCATGACAACTTCCTTCAGAACTGTCAGGTGTGAGTGAGTGTTTCTTATTTTAGCTCCCAGGGCATCAGATGGTTAATATCTTCAAAACTTACTGAAGGAAACACTTTACTACAAAGAGACTAAGTGGCAAATCTGGGACCTCTGGGAGGCCTACTTACTATAATTTTTCTGTCCTTTGCATTATTCTTAAGGAGGAAAAATATGTATTCTTAAAACAATGCTGAAGTGTTGGAAGAATAAAATTATTAAACTTTGAAGAAATTGGAAGAAAGGTACCAGTATGTCCATGATGGTAACTTATTTCCTCAATATCCAAAAGACAATGGGACTTTTTGGCATGTTGAGTTCCTACCTATCCATGTGACATATGGAGAAACAACTTTCTTATGATGTTATAGGAAAAGTGAATGAAAATGGAACCCCACTTTAGTCTTAACAGACAGAACCGTAGTTATCATCTTTGTAATGATTGTTTTCATATTTGTGTAGTCCTTGGCTTTTACATTACAGATTCTATACCAAAAAAAAAAACAAAAACAAAAAGGAAAGGGGAGGGAGGGAGGGGGAGAGAGAGAGAGAGAGAGAGAGAGAGAGAGAGAGAATGCTGTAAGGAAAAATTGAAATTTTTAAATCTCAATTATGTAAGCTCACGAGGTTTATATCATTTCGACATGCTTTGAATAAATATCTAAATTGAAACAGAGCGAGAAATCGTTTGATGTTCATCCATCACTAAATTTAACCTGTTTTTTTATTGCGCATGTTGCCATGTTGCTGCACCAGCACTTTGCATCTCCAGGGACAGTTTTTCGTCTGTGGGATTTCTTCTCCTGTGGTTAGGAAAGCAAATGTCGTTCGGTTGAGTGAAGAGTTTTGTGGAATTTAAGGCCCGTGAACGTGACAGGCCAGGGCACGAGAGCCTTTGAAAGAGCATCTTACGTTTTTCATCTGCCCTACAAAAATATTTTATTTCATTCCTTCACTCCAAATGAGACTATTGCAAAAATCAGTTTCTCAAAACATGTCCAATTAGACTGCCTTCGGTATGGCGGAGGACAGCGCATAAACAAAGAAATGCATATTTCTGGGAAAAGAAACAATAATCGTGAACTGGCTCCTATTATTTTGTTGAAGTTTACTAGCAAGCAAACGCTCTCTTCAGCAGACTGTGTTGCTCTAACCATCCACAAAACACTTCTGGTTCAGGATGCGTTTGAACATGGATTTGAAGACAAGGTCCGGTGGAATATGTTTCCTATAACCACCTCACGTCTGACTTCAGGCAGGTGTTCCAGCCTGGCCTCTGAATTTTTGTCCTCTGTGGTTTGCCTAGAATTTTGACCTTCGGGCTATGCTGTGAGATCTTTTCCATCTGACCTGTTCTCCTTGTGCAGGTGTAATGATCGAGGGGAGGGGGGCGTTGTTTTAAATAACTCAATAGTGTTTTATGTAGTTAATTATTGTTGTCCCTGACTGTTTCTTCTAATGCATTTTCATTAACATTTTATTGTAGCCTGAGGCTAGTTAAAGTCCAGGAGACTCTTTTATAAACCCACACACCCCTTCTCTCCCAGTTCTCCATCTGTACTCACTAACTGGTTCACTGTGGGTCGCTTGCAGAGCTGCAAACGATAAAGATTTTTGAAACAGCTGGCTTTATTTTTAGTGGAATAGGAGCTCAACTTTGATCAATGAAACAGCCATAAAGAAAGGAAAAACCACATGAAATCCTCTTGTTTATCAGCTTTTTCAGTGAGGAAATACAATCACAATAATGTCGAAATTCTTCCTTTTTTTTTTTTTTCTAACATGGGAAAGTTTCAGGGATTATGACCTTGAACCATGGAAATTAGAAAATCTTTTCTCTCTGTACCCTTAAATTTCCCACAGTGGTTGGGTTCATAAGATACATGCAAGTTCATGGCGTTGGGTTGTGAAGAAATATAGGGAGCTCGAAAGAAGTGGAGCAGGTGAGCTGAAGCCTGGGTAAGGTAGAAAAGGGAGTGAAAGATGCAGTATTTAAGGCTCAGGAACTTTTTGATCTGGTGGCCGGGCCTCATGGTGTATCTCTTCTCAAGCTCCTCACTCTTTCTTACCCCCCTTCCCACCCCTACTGCCCCTACAGGCTAGTTCCAGCATTGGAACTTGATGTGATATTTCCATTATGAGTGCTGCTGTTCCCACCAGCGAACACCTGATCTTGTTTGTTTACCTGAAACTCCTCCCCTGCAAGACACCCGTCTAAGGGACCCTGCTCTCTGGTTTCAGTCGTGTTTCCTTCCTCCGCTAAACATAATGTTCAGAGATTTTAAAGCCAGTAAGATCACCCCGACTTTAATTTCTTGATACATGCTCTACTTGACAATTCAGCTTTGGTCTAGTTAGGACAACCCTCGAAGATGAATCTGGCTAGAATGGCTCAGGTCAGAAAGGAGAGCTATGAGCCGGTTGCTATGGATGAGCACGCTCCATCTGAGGCCACTCTCTTCCCTGGCAGCTGCAGGTTGGCAGTAAGACTTGGGGCTGCGTGAGCTGCCCACCGTCAGTCCCAGAGCATCTCAGGGCCCTCCCACTATATTGGGTCCTCTTTGCCCATGGGAAGAACTGGAGTCTCTCATGAATGGTCTAATTCAGTTAATGACCTCTGTCTTGGTCCTGCTATGTGCAAGCATTCACCTTCATAGAAGTGGTGAGAGCACATACTGATGATCCCTTCACACCCTTTCTGTCATATCGATTTTATAATCACTTAGCATTAATAGAAGGCGTCACTGTGACTCACCAATGCACTATCTACTTACTGAACACCAATAAATATTTTATTTCTAATACAAAGCACTATGCCAGGTGCAGTGGGGGAGGGAGAGGCTACTCAAAAGTAAAAATGTATTTTGCATTTCCTGCTCTCAAAACTCTTACTTTTTATTTGGGAAGATAGCTCATGTAGAATTTTCTAAGAATGCACAAATTTTACTGATTACAAATGAGATGAGCGTTTGGAGAAGGAAGGGAAGCTTATTTTGACTAGTATGGTCCAGAAGTTCTTTGTAAAAAAGCTTAGAAATTAAACCCGGCATTAAAGAATGTGGAGGGTTTCAACAAAAGGAGAGAGGTTTAAAAAAGTGCATTTGTTAAGTGTTGTTTCTATGTCCATTGTTCATTTTCCTGTGTTTCTACTTTATATCCTTACACCAATTGCATGATTATAGGTTGACTTTGATCAGAGGTTCCAAGGGGGTAAAAAATAAGCTTTCTTCCACTCTTTTTGATAAACACCAATGAATATAATTGATAATGAAATTGCAGTTTTTAGCTTTCTTATAAAATAATTGAAGTAAGTGTTCTGGGATTTGTACTATTTTAGCTTTCTTTTCCTTTTAAAAAGAACTGACACATTTTCATTACAGAAAATTTACAAAGAGAAAAATAAAAATGTCTCTAATCTCACCGCTCAGAGATAAACAGAAAGGTTTTGATGGATGCCCGAAGGATGGTCACGCACCATTAGCACGTTGTGCATTTCATAGCTGCAGGGGTTACCTTCACACAGACTACAAACGGCAACAGAGCTCATGGAACACATGGCAGGGGCCCGGGCTCCCATAAGTAGAACACATCAAACATACTCTTATACCACCTGACTCTTCATTTATTAGTATTTCAAATATTGTAGGAATGATAAATAGTTATCTCAATGATATTTTTAGGTAGCTAACAGTGTTTGTTTTGTGTGTTTTTTAAAAATATATTTTATTGATTTTTTACAGAGAGGAAGGGAGAAGGATAGAGAGTTAGAAACATCGATGAGAGAGAAACATCGATCAGCTGCCTCCTGCACACCTCCTACTGGGGATGTGCCGGCAACCAAGGTACATGCCCTTGACCAGAATCGAACCTGGGACCTTTCAGTCCGCAGGCCAACGCTCTATCCACTGAGCCAAACCGGTTAGGGCTGTTTTGCTTTTTAATGTATCACAATTCTAAACAAATTTTCTACTAATGAACATGTGTGTGTGTTTGGGGGGGGCGTTAATTTTAAAATTTAAATTAGTGTCGCAATGAACATCCTCGTAAGTATATATTTGAACTTTATTGTAATTTGATTTCTCTCAGGTTAAATTTCTAGAAAAAGACTTGATAGAAAAAAACGCTTAAATAATTTTTGAAGTATGATATACAAAAATGCACATATAACTATATAGCTTATTGAAGTGGCAGCTAGACCAAAAGACAGTATATCATGCAACCCAACACTCACCCACTCCCTTGTATTCCTCTTTAGTCACTATCCTCCTTAAAATATTGCCAAGAGAGTCTAAGGCACAATAAGTCTAATAGTGGTTACTAGACTTACACTGTCTTAGACTATTTTTCCAACCTTTGTACTTCATATAAATGGAATCACATAGTGCTCATTCTTTGTGAGGTTCATTCCTCTCATGGCATATAGGTGAGGACTGTTTGTTCCATTACAGATAGAATTCTAATGATAGAACTATACCACAATTTACCGATCCATTCTGCTATTGAAAAACATTCGGATGGTTTCCAGTTTGGTATTACTACAAATAGTACTACTAACCACATTCCTGTACCTGTCTTTTGGTGAATATATGTAGGCTTTCTGTTAGGCATATGTCTAGGTAGGAAGTTGTTTGGTTGTAGGAAATGCATTCAGCTTTAGAAAACTGCCAAACTGTTTAATAAAGTGATTTTATCTATTTGCCTTCTCATCAGCAATGTGAGGGTTCTGGTTGCTCCACATCATTGTAATATTCGTGTTGTCTGTCTTAGACTAGGGAGGGTGCACTGATACTTCATTATAATTTTAATTCACTTTTTTCCCCTATTGGCCAATGTAGGCACTTTTTCATATGTTTATCGTTATAGGCCATTTGGAAATACTCTTTTGTGAAATGTCAGTACAAGTCTTTTGCCCATTTTCTAATGAGTTATCTGTCTTTTTTTTTTTATTGTGTTGTAGAAGAGAATCTAAACATTTTGTTTAAAGATCCTCTTCAAATTTTTAGTGGCCAGCACACACACTATTCTGCTGAGCCCCAGGAAAAAGAGATAGTCCTGGAATTCACATAAGCATAAAGAAAATCTGTTGTGTGAAGAAAACCAGAGGGATCTACTTAGACTTTAGTGCATATTTTCATTCTGATGTGGCATTTAAAAAAATAACACTTCCCACAAAATTATTAACGTTTCATAGTGCTTGACACAAAGTGGAAATAAATAGATGCTTATCCTGACATTTCATTTAGATGTATTTTTTATAAGTTAAAGTGTGTGAATGCTCCAGTCTGGCAATCTGGAATAAAATGACAAGGGGAAAAAATATAGTGTCCAAAGAAGAAATGAAGAAAAAAATTATTATAAAAATGTTCAAGTTTCCATACGTATCTCTATTTAGATGGTGGTGATATATGCAGGGATATACAGCAGATGTGCTGGCCTGTTTCCAAGCCTTGCTTTAGGTTTTGAATCAGGGAAGACGATTACATTATGTGTGAAATGCCACTTCAGTTCAGAGTCAGCCAGTAAATTGGTAATACCAACTTCATAGTCTTTTCAGGCTGATTAACGGGAAAAGCATTTCCAGGTGCAAATATCCACAAGTTTAAATCATTTCTAGGGGGGAAAAATGAGCAGGAAACATCATCTGATCCACCTCTGTGCTCTTCTAGATACTGTAGACCAAATGATTTTACATTTCTAAAATTAGGTGGGCTTCAAGGCCATAATATGACTCGTTCTCAAGGAAAACAAGGATTCTATGCTATTTTATTTTTTAATGAGACTACGTTAAATTCAGTGGTTATAAAGAACTAAAGTTGAGAGTTAAGTAGAGTGAAACTGCAGTAGGCCACTTGGCCATTCTTCCAAAATAAATTTACAAATTGTCCAACTTTTATCAATTTCGGATTGGACAAGTTACTGTTGAAGGTCTGTCCAACACCTTCTCAGCTGTGAAAGGAACATCGTCCTCAAATACTAAGCACACTGTGCATGGGAGACCGTATTATGTGGTTTTGAAACATTTAGAAAAGCACATTCTATAGAGATAAGACCGAAGAGAGCTTCATGAGTGTGTGTTCAATCTGTGCATCTGGCTTTACTCTCTGTGTCTTTTACTTTCTTGTGAAGCAGGGCAGTTTTTACTGGTTTGTGGGAAGGTCAATAAAAGATATTTTAACTTGATAATAAAAGGCAAATAGGAGGACATATAAACAAGTAATGAAGGAACAAAGATTTTCCTTTCTCTCAAGAATTCCCTGATGAAATCATAGATTTCACCCAGGTAATCAATACCTTATTAAGGTCGTTTCTCTGACATCTTACCTAAGTTCACACCAAAAGCTTTTTAAAACACACACCAAAGCATAAAACTTGGGCAACCACCAATCATATAGGGTAAAAACTTTGGGGTGACTTTTAAGGAAATTTTGGTTGATTTGATTGATAGAACAGCTGCTCTTTATGGATTTCATCAACTCATGTGATTTCATCAGCAACTGTTGCCTTTCTTTCTTCTCTGGACTTTTGACCTATGATGATCATCAATTTAAGATCAAGGCACATGTCCCAGCATCATTGTTCTGGGATTTATTTTAGAAAGAAAATAAATCAAGAAATGAGGAGTGAGGTCCAAATTAACAAAGAGCATCATATAGAAGAGATCAGTGGGGCATTTATGTGATTGAACTAGGGTTAAAATGATTTACAAATGATATGTGTAAGTCTGTTGTGGTGTATTTTAGGCTCTTGTGTTGGAATGGAAGTACCATCACTTTTAAGTTTAATAAACGATGCAGTAAAATATCACAGCATTATATGTTGTTTTCTTTAAGTGCTCAATAAACATAAATGTTTTTTTGACATTTTTTTCCATAACATTTCATAAGGGATTACTTTACATGATAAGCTTGGTGTTCATATGTGGCTTGTGGAAACATTATCATGACTTCTAATCTCACCTCGTGCTTTCTCTGGCATGAATTGCAATCTCTACATATAGTGGCTATAAAAACAAGATGGATCAAAAAGACCATTACTAACTATACTTGAAAATGAACTCTTACTATAAGAAAAAATGTAAAAGGGGAAATGCAAAATTATTTACTTGAAACTTATCATTTTAATCATGTCTCCTGTCTGCAATGCTGTCAGCAAGGAGATCTATTCAGACAATTTTAAATTTGGTTTAGGCACTTCATAAAGTAAGCTTTAAGGTAACTACAGAATTAGAGAAGAGACATTTCACCATAAATCTGAGAAAATATTAATTTCAGATCTTCTAGATGCTCGGAAGTTTTCAGACAATATTGTTTCTGAAGCATGGAGGTACCATGCCACTGTTATTCTGTTTAAAAATGGAACTTGTGCTGGCTGGGTGGCTCAGTTGGTTGGAGCATCTTCTCATACACCAAAACAAAAAAAAAAAAAGGTTGTGGGTTGGATTCCTGGTAACAAGTGGCAGCCATCTGTAAGCTAGAAAGAGAGGTCTCCCCAGAATCAATAGATGGCTGGAACCTTGATCTTGCCTTCCAGCCTCTAAACTGTGAGAAAATAAATTCTGTTATTTAAGCCACTCATTCTGGTATTTTGTTACGGCAGCCTGACCTGACTAATTACAACCTTGTTTCTCTTATCATCTGGGGGATCTCTGTGCCAGTTTTGTCAACTGTAAAAACAGTCTAATCACGTCTAACCCCAAGGGCAGCTGTAAGGATTAAAGGAAAAAATGGATATAAAAGTTGCTTGTAATAGAGGCACAAACACAATCAATTTCACCTTACCTCCTCCCCCACCCCCCCAGCCCCGCCTCAAGGTTGGATATCTCCAGAAAATGACAGCTAATTTCATTTTTGGACACCTCTGGCTTTTTAAAATCCCTTCTGATTATGTCATTTCTGATCTTATATATGTTGGCATTATGAGAGGAAGTGTTAGGGGATCAAAAAAACCAACCCTGTCTTATCTGCTCTTTTTCTAATCTTACTTGAAAAATCAAGCACAGGTGTCAGACGAGCATGGTGAAGTTGGGTTGGCAAAGGCAACCTGAGGTGGCACCTATACAGAATCCCCATGCTCAGTTGGACCTACCTAACCACTGGGTCACAAGTGCAATAGAAACCCCTTCCCCGCTCAGGGGCCAGAGGTGGCCCCAGGAACGGACTAGAGGTACCCACTCTGTAGGGAGACCCAGAGGAAGGGCCGAAGGGCAGGGCTGAGCGTGCTCAGTTCTCTCTCCCAGATTTACTAGTCAGATAAATCATTTCTTCTCCCTAGGTGAGGAGGGAGGGATGGGCGAAAAGGAAGGCTAGGCAAGTTACTTCAAAACCATTGACACCTGGGAGTAGAGGTTCCCACATGGAAACATTAGGAGAAGGGAAAAAGGTTCCCCTAACCATAACTTCAGTTGCCAAAAATAAAATGTGACTTAAACATTGAAGGAAAATGCGAAGGCCCAGCATGTGCTGACATGTTTTAACGTTAAGTCATAAAGGGAAACCTGAAACTGTAAGGGAGTACACCCAGCAACTCGGGGTCGGTGTCAGACCTCAGCAAACACAGGTAGCAGAGAGGGAGAGCACACAGCAGAGGGGATTAGAAGCAGATTGAGCTGACAGACAGGTGAGATTTGTATGCAAGTCTATGAGGAGCGGAGAGTCTGTATTTCAACTTCTGATAAATGCTACTAAGAAAATTATATTTTATCAATTTTAAAATGCATGTATTCAGGAAAGTCTGGAAGAAGCAACCTCCACCGAATAGGAGTAAGGAAGAAGAAGAAAAGTGGAGGTGGAGATTTTTTTAAAAAAAGTAAACAAAGATGAAAGGGAACTTCTTAAACATGAAAAGCAAAAATGTAAGGAAAGGCCATCTTCTGGCTAGAGCAGCTGTTTTTATATCTGTGGAAGAGATGGTATAGGCATTTCAAAGAAAAAATAAATAAGAGGAAATTCAGTGCAAGCTACAAAGAAGCATACCAACAACTAAAAGAAATTAGGCTAAAAGAAAATACAAATTTTGCCTTGGCCCATTTTGCTCAGTGGGTAGAGCATTGGCCTGCTGACTGAAGGGTCGCTGCAGGTTCAATTCTGGTCAAGGGCACGTGCCTGGGTTGTGGGCTTGTGAGGCAACCAGTGGATGTATCTCTCTTACATTGATGTTTCTCTCTCTGTGTGTCTCTCCCCGTCCCTTCCACTCTTTCCAAAAATCAATGGAGAAATATCCTCAGGTGGAGATTAACAAAATAAACAACAAAAAAAAAGAAAGTAAAATGGTTTATAAAAATTTGAAATGAGTTTTTCTTTCCTCTGACCCATTCTGTGCTTTTTCATGGTCAAGGTCATTTGATTCACCTTAGTTCTTTAGTGTTGGAAATTGTGAAGTTATTAATTTGTCACATGATCATTGCTTTTAAAAATGAATATTCAAAGGCCCTACTGTCTACCGCATTTTGTATTATTTTCATCTGATCTAAGTTGTCATCAGTCATAAAATGCCTTATTATTTTACATACCACGAAGAAAGGAAAAAATGCTGCCAATTGAACTCAGACTTACTAGCAGATTGTAAGATTCTTCCAGATCTCGGAAATGGTGACATGTGAAAATATGCATTTTAAAATTGATAAAATATAATATATTATTTTCTTAGTAGCATTCATCAGAAGTTGAAGTGAACTTATTTATTTGCTGCATCTAATTTCAGTCTCTTTCCCTTGGAATTTCAGCCTCATGAAGGCAGGTACTTTGCCTGCCCTATTCACAGCTGTATTTCTGTCTCGGATAGTGTGTGCACGTAACGGGGAATACTGCTGGATGTCTGGCTATTCTTGCAAAAGGTTGGTGATGAATGCAGAGTATACAGAGAAGCTGGTGTTTATTTGATACCATTCAGTCACTCACTCAAGGGGTATTCTTCCTAAATGAACCCTCCTACTCAAAAATATTTTAGGTCCCCCCTCAGCAGTTAGAATAACCCCCGTCGCTGCCAGCACCACACACACTCAGTTACAGTACTTGGCTTATCCCTCCATTTAATCTGGGGTGATAGTCCAGCTTGGGTGAATAAAGTAACCATTGTGCATAGTTGAAATACCTCGAGGGTTCCCCTAGGAAGGTGTCACATTGAAGAATAACAACATCTCTCAGTAATTCAATCAAGAGCCAAGTTTTCCCCTCGGGTAGGAGCAGGTTACAGTTTCTTTTGATGGGCACCAGATGAAAGAATTGGCTTATATGTAGAGGGCATGCATATGAAAAATATGAATCTCTAACGCCAGAAGTCACATACCGGGTGGTGAGTGGCTTTCACTAGGGGTGGGTGGAATGCAGCCATGAAGGCTGATGGAGAAGCAGCTGATCCGGGTCTCCCATTACAGGGCGTGTGCTCAATGCAAGGCGGGTGAATCACACGCAATATTTAGATCTCTTTTCTTTTCTTTTTTTAATGTAGATAATGAAAGGAGAGCAGGCTCTAAGTGCAGGGGATGCCATTCCATGGATCATGTTTATCTTACTTTGCATCACTGGTAAGATGGTCACAGTGAGGGAAGAATTGATTTCTATTAATGCTATTCTGAATTATTTTTATTTATGATACCATGTATTATTCCTAATAACAATGATACCTGGTACTTCCAGAATTTTTTAAAATAATGCTTTACACTTCTTTTTAAAAAATATATATATTTTATTGATTTTTTTACAGAGCAGAAGGGAGAGGGATAGAGAGTTAGAAACATTGACGAGAGAGAAACATCCATCAGCTGCCTCCTGCAACACCCCCAACTGGGGATGTTCCTGCAACCAAGGTACATGCCCTTGACCGGAATGGAACCTGGGACCTTTCAGTCTACAGGCCAACGCTCTACCCACTGAGCCAAACCGGTTAGGGCTAATGCTTTACATTTCTACATTGCTGCACTTTATCATGCTCCTGGAGTAGATAATATATCATAGAATGGCCTCTAGCTTTAAAACGCCCAGCTTCAATAACTGGTCTACCATCTACTGGCTATGAAATATTAGAAGAATTACTTATCTTCTCTGTGCTTCAGTTTTGTTTTTATCTTTAAAGTGAGGATAAAACATTAACTAATGTCTACGGTTGTCGTTAGGATTAAATTGGATAAGATTAAGAGTAATGTCATCTCTCTGGATATCAGAGTCCTCAGCAGGAAAATCCTGTCTCTAAGGTTCCTCGCAGCTGTTTTGTTACTGTGTTCATCCTTTAGTTCCTGGGACCCTGAGGACCATGTGCTACCCTGATAGTTGGGAAGCCACAATGTACATGAGAGATAGCTTCAGACCCAAAACCCATCCTGACCAGGCAAGTTCAGTCCCTGAGCCAAGGGCTAGGTCCAACAATCATCCATTTTTTTGTGAAATATTTCTCGAGTGTATGTTCATGGTACTGTTATCATCACAATGTATTTATTGCGTGCCATCCATTGATGTGGGGCTGTGTGGAACACACACCAGACATGACTGTCCCCCAAGGACATGGAAATGGAATTCAGATGCTCACGATTCATGAGATAACAGGAAAGAGACTCACGGTTTGCAAACAGGGTTTGCGATGAGATCAGCCTTGGAAGGCTCAGCTAAAGGAAGTGCTCCATAGGAGAGACACGGGGAGAAGGTGCTTGGCACTGAAGGAGCAAGACAGGATTCCAGGTACAGGGAGCATCATGAAGGTCAGCAACAAAGGGAATAAAAAGGGGGCGGCGATGGAGACAACACCAGGATCATGTCAGTCATCAGAAAGGAGCCTAATGGGAGGAGCAGAATGAGAACAAACGAGGGAGTTGAGAGCTGTGCATTTGTTGCCATATTCTGTTTATCCTGGGACAGACTGAAAGAACATGTCCTGCCTTGTGAAGGGAAGTGGCTCCACACAGCATCCTAGCCCAGGCTAGGAGTGGAAAGTTATATCACATCTGTACTGGTTTTTAATCTCAGTTTAGTTTTGTTTGTTCAAGTTAATGAAAATGATGTGCTATTGTTATGTAGTGATGCCAGAAAAAGTTTCACCAGAGACTTCAAAAATGTTTTTGGTGCTGTGCCCATTTCATGTGGTTTCACTTTCCCCGGCTTCTCTCCTCCCTCCCTGATAGCTCTCCCTTCCCCCCCAAAGCCCTTCTCTGATATTGATGGATTAGTATCATGTGATTGGAAGGATATTTGGAGAGAATTCAGCTAAACAAGCAAGCCAGCCCTCAAAAGATAAGTGATGGAAAAATCTAAGGATGAATGGAGTTAGTATCATTTGTATGGTAGAAGACATATCTGTAGGATCATCCAATAGAAACACATAATTAATAGCTCCTCAAATTCATAGCTGGAGCTGATGAATTAGGAAGAATACACCTCCATCTGGGAATAATTAATAGTAATTTATAAACTCCTTTCAGAAGAGGAACTATGTCTTCACCTTCCTCAGTCAGTCCTCTGGGTGCCATAGAACCTGTTTTGTCCAGCCAGCCTTTCAGAATTTATTAAGTACTAGGTATTGTGTGAAGGCATTTGGAGAGACCAAAGAAAAATAAGGCATCCTTACCCTCATGGAACTTAAAACTTTGGAGAAGGGGGTAAAATAATATCTGCCCTCAATAGGGTAAAATCAGAGATCTGAGCTTATTGGTGCGGGGATTATATCACTCAGGATTCTCAATACCCAAAGGACAGAAAATCTGCTCAAACAGGCTTAAAATATAAATGGGAATTTATTGGCTCTGTCAAGCGCAAAGTGAAGAGTGTTACTACATTTAGACTGATCAGGTGCTCAACAGAGCTATCAGGAATCTGTCTTTCTTCGCTACGCTAGCACTATCACCTCTGAGTTGGTATAATCTTAAGGCAGGCTCTATCTCTGTTGTGGCAAAGGTAAGCAGTGGCAGCTCTATATTTATGCTACACCACCCAAGGAACAGGCGCAGCAAAAGAATGCCTCTTCCCAAGAATTCCAGCAAAACTCTTGGGGCTTCCTCTTGTTGGGTCAACTTTGGTCAAGTGCCTACCCATGAGCTAATTATTGTTGCCAGACAGATGGAGTGGGCTTATTAGTAATCATGTACATGAAAGCATAGATAGTTCATTTATTGTTTCCCTGGAGTCCCAAAGGTGAAGTCAGGCATTCAAGTCACAGGATTTAGAGTGAGGAAGGGACATTTTTCCTAAAGAAAATCAGGGTTATTAGGATAAGAGGGTATGAATGTGGGCACCTGAAAGCAACAGTGCTTTGAAGATACCCCAAACAGTTGGTGGTAATCTATGACGAAAACCTGTGATCCTCAAAAGATGGTTGGGTGTGAGAGGCAGAGATGAGGGCTGGGGCAGACACACTCCATAATGTTTCCACTTGCACATGAAAGAGCTTGGTCACATGGGCATACCTAACTGCAGAGGCTTGCTGGGCAGTGCATTTCCTATCAATGCCATAACAGCATGCTTGAAGGAGACAATATGTTTCTTTTTTCTTTATTGATTAAGATATGATATATGTGTCCTTATCACCCCATTGCCCCTCACGCCCCCCACTCATGCCCTCACCCCCCTGTTGTCTGTGTCCATTGGTTAGGCTTATATCCAATAGGTTTTGATGAACAGCTATTAGCTCCCAATAGAAGGAGCAATTTACTTAGTCAGGGAGGTATCAGTGGGTTGCACAGAGGAGGTGATGGTTGAGGTGATGTCTGAAGGAATAGTAGGAATTAAACCAGGAGAAGAAAGGTGGAGAGGTGTATGTGTGTTTTAGCTTTGAGCTGAAGAGGCAAATGATCCAGGAAGAAGTACTTGCATAAATACAGGTATGTGTGGAAGAATTTACGCCAAAGTGTTAACATTGTCACTTCAGGGCTTAGAACAGGAAGAAGAGAACAGAGAAATTACTGTGGTGTTTTTTTGTGTGTTTTTTCTTCACGTGACAATATCACTTGACACAAGGAACTGTCATTACTTTTGTAATATTTTAACCTCATAAAATAGAGTAAGAGATTTGCAGAAAGTGGCATCTAATACAATAGAATTTTGGATCTGAAAGAGAATTTGGGCATCATTTCTAGAAGCTCAGAGAGACTATGTAACTTTCTTAATTCTCATAACAAATAAACAAATACTGAGATTAGAATCCAAGTTACCTGGTTTAAAAAGGTATGAGGGCCCTAGCTGGTTTGGCTCAGTGGATAGAGCATCAGCCTGTGGACTGAAGGGTCCCAGGTTCGATTCTGGTCAAGGGCACATACCTGGGTTGTGGGGTTGATCCCCATTAGGGGACGTGCAGGAGGCAGTCAATCAATGATTCACTCTCATCATTGATGTTTCTATCTCTCTTTCCCTCTCCCTTCCTCTCTGAAATCAATAAAGATATATATATATATATATATATATATATATATATATATACATATATATATATATATATATTTAAAGTTATGAGGCTTATAATTGCCTCCATGCATTATTTTTATTCTCTCCACTTTTTCTTTGTGTGAACAGTGGCTATTTGTTGAACAGGTACTGAATGCCTGGTGTTGTGGGAGGCCTTGGAAATAATAGTAATGAACATGGCATTTGTGGGCTCTGGACTCAGTTTCATTCTAGCTTTAACTCATTCATTTATGCCTGCCATTTATTGAAGGTGATATAAACAATATATACTAGTAAACTATCTGTTTTCATGAACATGATTACTAGCAAACATTACATTTGAAACCGTGTAATTGTGTTTCCTGGTTATCCAGTGTCGGGGTAGTAAGTTTGCTGCTATTGTTTCATTCACTTTGATGCAATGTTGTTACCGTCATAATCCTACCTAATAAAAGAGTAATATGCAAATTGACCACACCTTCGCTACGCCCAAGCCATGCCCACCAGCCAATCAGGGTAAGTATGCAAATTAACCCAACCAAGATGGCGGTTAATTTGCATACATAGGCGCCCTGAGGGGACCCCCTGCGATTGATCACAGGGAGCTGGGTGTTCACTCTGGCCCCAGGCTGAAAGCTTCCAGCGGAGGCTTTTGGCCTGGTGCGGAAGCCGACCCCCTGCAATCGATCGCAGGGAGCTGGGGGTTGCTTTGGCCTGGGCAGGAGCAGACCCCCTGCGATTGATTGCAGGGAGCTGGGGCTCTGCTCCTGCCCAAGAGGCTTTCGGTCTGGGCAGGCCTGGGCAGGGGCTGAGCCGGTGATCAGAGGGAGCTGGATGGGCCTGCCCAGGCCTAAAGCTTCGGCCAGAGGCTTTAGGCCTCTGCAGGTCCCAGCCCTCGATTGGTGTGAACTATAGAGGAAACACCTTTTCTGACTGCACATTGGCTAAGCTTCCTGTATGCCACTGGTAATATTTTTAGTAACTTGGGTAATAAGAATCCAAAAAGGTGATCTAGGGTTTTTCCACCACACTTCTGGAGAAAAAAATGAAGGTCTGCTGCTGGAGGGCTAAGAAATGTCATATCCTGCCTTAGCCAGTTTGACTCAGTGGATAATGCCTCGGCCTGCAGACAGCAGGGTCTGGGTTCAATTCTGATCAAGGGCATGTACCTAGGTTGCAGGCTCCTCCCTGTCTGGGGCCCAGATCAGGGCTCATGCAGGAGGCAACCAATCAAAGTGTTCCTCTCACTTTGATGTTTCTCTCTGTCTTTCCCTTTCTCTTCCACATTCTCTAAAAGTCAATGGAAACATATCCTCAGGTGAGAATAAAAAATAAATAAAGAAATGCATATCCTATGAAAAACACATCTTGAAAATGCCTAAAGAAAGTTGTCATTTTTTCTTGGTGAAGGGACTGGAGTCCGTGTTGATGAAAACACCATGGTGGCTGCAGTGACTGGCAGTGGCTCCAGCAGTGGGGTGATGGGGCTGGTGCCTTCCCCTGATCAGCCCAGTTGCCTCCCACAAAGCGAGGCCAGACTGTGGCTTAGGCCTACTCCCCATGGGGCTCGGGCCTAAGCCATCAGTAGGACATCCCCTGAGGGCTCCCAGTATATGAGAGGGGGCAGGTTGGGCTGAGGGACCCCCGACCCCCAGTGCATGAATTTCATGCACCGGGCCCCTAGTAATAAATAAGAAAGAAGCAAAGGGAAGGGCAGGCATTATAAGCATGGTCATCTGGGCAGCTTCACCAGAGAGCTGCACCTTCATGCTCCACAGGGAACCACTGATGAAGGAGTCCAAACAAGAGGAAGAGGAGTGCATGCACAGTAAAATCTGGGTGATGTGGAGAAGGTGCTTGTTTGTCAGTCTAACCTGGGAACGAAGATCATGGGCTAGAGAGGCAGGGCCACTGCAAGTGCTTGAAATCCTGAAGGCTTAATTGGTTAAGCTCTTAGTTATAACCCCGAGGCAAAGAGTTTATACTCTCTTGTTCCTCTTGCACTTCTGCTTCTTGCTTGCTCCATGACCCACACTTGCCTGCCCTGTGGCCCAAGCAGCTGCATGGCCCATGGTCATGTGAACCCTACACAGAATGGACTGCACCTGGAAACACAAACTAAACTAGTCAGATGCTGGATTGGACTGTTTTTTGATATGGAGTGAAGATGCTGGGCAGTGACCTTAATTCTAGCTCTGCTGAAGACAACATGGGACTTTTTCCATGGCAGGACAGAGGGGGATGGGACCTTGGAGGGGAATCCCCTTAATGTTACATCAATACACTTTTCCAGGATACCTCATCCTCCTGTGGGGGCCTCAGGCAAGTCTTCATTCCATGGCACCCTACAATGCCCACTTCCACCAGCAACAGGTAGGGATGCAGAGGGGACCCCACTGATAACAATGTGACATGTAGCAACAATGTGATCATTTAGCAACAACTACTTCACCTTAAATTATCCATCTTTCAGTCACTTTAGGTGACTAGTACTGGAGACAGTATCAGTCTTCACCTAGGAAGAGGGAAATAAGAAGTTTGGGATTTCCAAGTTAAGTTCTTGTGGTGATGTCCTCTCCAGAGACAAATGTCTGCTAACCTTCCATCAGGGTGTTTTAACTATCCTAATATATAAAAACCCTGGGTCATAACGACCAGTAACGACCAGAGGCTAACCAATGGGAAGTCAGGGCTGGCCCCGCCCCCAAGCAAGTAGTAAGGGGCAATCAGGCAGGCAGGGAGAGGGGTTAGGGGTGATCAAGTAGGCAGACCAGTGGTTAGGGGTGATCAGGTAGGCAGACCAGCAGTTAGGGGTGATCAGATAGGCAGACGGCCCCTCGCAGGGCTGGGCTCGCCCCCCAGCAAAGAAAGAGGAAGGCCCAAGCCAGCTAAGCCATTGAACCCCAGCCTGTCACCTGCAGAGGGAAGCCACCGGTGGCAGGGGAGGGGGGGCAGCGCTGCACAGATGGCAAGCAGTGCAGCGGTGGGGCTGGGGCCAGCTGCCTGCAGCCTGGGGAAGGAAAGCCCTGATAGGCCCTGATCTCAGGCCAGGCCTAGGGACCCTACCCGAGGGGTCCCAGATTGTGAGAGGGTGCAGGCCGGGCTGAGGGACCCCTCCACACACACACACCGAGTGCATGAATTTTCATGCACTGGGCCTCTAGTTTATTATAAGTAAACAAACACTACAGGAGAGACATAAACTCAATCTTTACTATGACCTGTGACTTTGTAAGATAGTTTGAGATTTCCTCAAAGCTTTATTTGAAATACTAAGGAAACGAAAGGCTTATTCGGGTAAAAGATAGGAAAATTAAAGTGGAATGATGGGAAGTTGATTATTCAGATGTTCTCCCCTGAAATAAGCTTGTATTTAAATTGGGTGGATAAGGTTAGTTTTTTATTTTGTTTTTGATCCATTTCTAATTCAGTGCTAGAAAAAGATAGATTTGAGAACAGATTTATAAAGAGCCAACTTAACTTTAAAATTCCTTAGTTCTATAGTTGAACACTTGTCCTCTGCCATGAGCTAAGGCAAGATAGTAAATTATACATTACTTGATAGGTCTCTGAGCTTTCTAGCTGGAATTTACTGTGATGTAAAAACATAAAGACACAAATCTATTCTTCATTGGTCAGAAAGTTTTTGTATGGTTTTTGGTCCAATTTCATAATTTACTTTTATGATACAAAAGACACATCATAATAATCTGTTTCTCTGATTATTTCTTGGCATCAGTGGATACTTTTGTTTTCTCAAAAACAATCCTATCAGTCAATAAAAAAATTGGCCCTAAATGTAGTTCTGCACATCTGGCTTCTCTCCTCCCAATGAGTTATATCTTCATAGGATTTAAAAACAAATGTATATTTGAGAGTAACTTCCAGGTACGTTTGGCAATAACTCCTATGTCTTCATATGTTGGAGAAACAAGAGAAGGTAGAGGCGTAATGAAAAAATAGGTCTGTCTGGAACCAATTAATCAATTAATTCCACAAACATTTATTGAGTACCTGCTACGTAACACACTGCCCTGGGTACTGGTAATTTAAAAGTGAAGATAGATATCTCTACTCTAATAGAACTGAGACTCGGGCATGACTATTATTAGTCTCACAAATATTTATTTGCCATTAAGTATGATCCACGATGATGAAAAGGTACAAGGTGTTAGGAGACCGTAAACGGAAAGGCTGAGTCTGGCCTGGGGAACCCAGGAAGACTGCCTCCAGGGGAAAGTGACAGTTAATCCTGAGAGATGAATGGAAGCCTGTGAAAGGAAGAGGACCAGAGAGGGAACAGGCTGCCCACAGGACTAGAGGCAGAGCAAGAGGCATTGGAGGGGCTAACAGGTAATTATCCCCTTTATGACTCTAGGTCCCCACTTTTTCATGAAATCCATTCCCATCCATCCCGTTATCTATTTGCCATCTTCACCTGGATGTCTGATAGACAGCTCCAACTCACCAAGTGTGAAACAGGGCTCTCGATTTTCTCCACAAACTTGCTCTTCCCCCAGTGTCTGCCATCTCAGCATCACCATGTACTTACTTGCTCAGATCTCCACACCTTGAAAATTCAGCTCTTCCTTTTGTTCTCACATCCACATTCAGCCCCCTAGCAAATCCTTTTGGATGTACATTGAAAATATTCAGCAGGTCTGCCATAACTGTCTCTGTCTAAACCCCCACCCTCCCCCACTTGGAACAATACAAACACTTCCTGTCTTTTCTCTCTGTGTCCACTCTTGCACTGTCTCAGCCCAGGACACCCCAGACACCGGGGTCTCCAGCAGGGAGCTGAGGGTGGGACCTGGGTCCACATTGATGGTGTCCTCCAATGCATCAGCTGGAGAGAGGAGGGGGCGGCCCTGGGACCTGGTAGGAGGCCAGCTTTAGTTGCTTTGTATAACTGTGTTGAACTCAAATCATTTGTGTGTGGTTCTGCAAGTAGTAACCAACGTGTAGTTTTAAAGCATGGGTCAGATCCTGAGACTCCCTGCTCAATAGCCTGCAAGGGCTTCCTATGACATTTGCATTCCAACGCCCTCCTGCTATCCTACCTTACCTGGCTTCTGTCTGCATTTGTCACCACCTTGTGCCTCGCTCTCCTTCCTTCATCTGTCCCCTCCCCAGCAGTCAGTCATCTTTTTTTTAAAGTATATTTTTATTGATTTTTTACAGAGAAGGAGAGGGATAGAGAGTCAGAAACATCGATGGGAGAGAAACATCGATCAGCTGCCTCCTGCACACCTCCTACTGGGGATGTGCCCGCAACCAAGGTACATGCCCCTGACCGGAATCAAACCTGGGACCTTTCAGTCCGCAGGCCAACGCTCTATCCACTGAGCCAAACCGGTTAGGGCAAGTCATCTTGTTCTTCACGAGGTACAATTCATGTCCCCAGCTCTTCCTTTCATGCACTTCCCCTGGCTCTGTGCACGGCTTGCTTCTTCCCATCTCTTACGTTTCTGTTGAAGTCTCCTTCTCAGAGAGGCCTGTCTCAGCAGCCTAACTGAAACAGTATCCTCTCTGCCTCTGCAAACTCTTGCCTGTTTTCTTTTTCTTTATAACATTTATTTCTGCCTGACGTTATATACAGGTTCCATATTCATTTGTTCTATTGGGGGCATGACCCTTATCCCTTTGGCATATTTTTATGGCACCTAAATAAATATTTGTGGAATGAATGAATGAAATGCAACATGGCTGGTTATGGTAAATGAGGAGAGAAGTTGTACAAAATGAGTCAGGGAAAGTAAGTGTTTTTAAAATATTCAGAGACTTGTAGGCCATCCTAAGGAGCTTGGCCTTTTTCCGAGGATAAATGAGTATATTTTAAGAAGGAGCAGTGATACAATCTGACTTACATTTTAAAAAATTTCCAGTGAAATTGTCTGTGAACTTGAATGTTTTCTGGACCTCAAGAATAGGTTCAATGAACCTGCCACATATGAATGCAGTTTTAGCTGCTTTGTATAACTGTGTTGAACTCAAATCATTTGTATGTGATTAAAAATGACACCCTCTACTGGGAAGAGTAACCTGATATTATACAATTTTTACTCTAGAGAGGCAATAACTTATATATGACTTTTAGGATGAAACATTCTTTTAAATTAATTAAAATTGTATGATTGCCAAGCAAAATACATTTTCTTATACTTTTTTTAAAAATATAGTTTATTGATTTTTTACAGAGAGGAAGGGAGAGGGATAGAGAGTTAGAAACATCGATGAGAGAGAAACATCGATCAACTGCCTCCTGCACACCTCCTACTGGGGATGTGCCTGCAACCAAGGTACAAGCCCCTGACCGGAATCGAACCTGGGACCCTTCAGTCCGCAGGCCAACGTTGTATACACTGAGCCAAATCGGCCAGGGCTTTCTTATACTTTTATACATGGTAAGCCTTGTTGGACTTAGTTCACTTTTATCCTTATGAAGATAGCAAAGGAAATAGAATGCCTATTCTGAGTTAGAGGATAAAAAAGAAAAAGCATTTAGAGTTTTTTGAATGGAGTCTGAACTACAGCCTAGCTCGGCATTTTTTCAAATTTTATTTATGGACTACTAACGTTTCCCAAGATATTCGGAGGTGTTTTATATAAATGGGATTCTTCTGCCAGACACGTTTCAGAAAGACTGGATTAAATGAAACTAAGTGTCTTTAATTCAGGATTTCCAGAGCCTGTAATTCGCTAATGTGCACCCGGAATCCCCAGTGTGGGGACATGGAATGCAGCATTTCCCCCCCCCCCCCCCGCCCCCTTTTCACAGAACACCTCTTCTGCAGAATATGGTTTGGGAACTGCTGATGGCCTGAAGCACAAAGAACTTTAATATATACCTAATTCATATGGTCCTAGCAGGGTGGCTTCCTGGGTACAGACCGGTGCATTTCTACAGGGCCCAGCTCTCTGAAGGAGCCCTGCGTCTGGTTTAATGCGCTGCTGGCACCGTCTTGAAACTTGTCAATGAGTTTTCTATCTTTGAGCTGGGTTTTGTAGATAAGGCCAAAGGGACAGTGGAGCATGCGCAGCAGGAGCGGAGGCTTTGCACTGAGCAGTGGTGAACTCATAAGAGCTTCCAGGCCAGCGTGTATTGGAGCGGTTGGCCAGGCTCCTGAATGCACACGCACTGGGGCAGCCCAGGACACACCAGGACACCAGGGCCTCCAGCGGGGAGCTGAGGGTGGGGCCCGGATCCACATTGATGGTGTCCTCCAATGCATCAGCTGGGTGGCTGCAGCACCGTGGCTCCCTGGAGAGAGGAGGGCTCCACATGGGGGCAGCCCTGCGACCTGGTGGGAGGCCGGCTTGCCTGTCATTCCCGTGGCCAGTCTCCATCCTGTGGCGGCTGCGTGGATATTAACTTTCAGGCCTGAGCGCTGGGACAGGCAATAACTTATTCAGTGAATATTACAAAAAGGCGTACACATGGCTAGCCCAATGAAGCATATCAGGGAGTTGCCAGACTTAAAAGATTTTAGATCTCTGGTTTTGAAAACTGCAACACTGCAAAGCAAATACTAGTACTGTGTCCATAGACTTAGAAACCAATTTAAAGATCAAAGGACCAATTTCAAGATCATCACAGTTGTGGTAAAACAACACAATTTTCATATAAAACTTCGGATAAACCAATTACTATGAGGAAGATGATTTTGAAAATTCCTTGTAATTGAAAATGCAGTGATAGAATGCAGAAAGAGGCACTTTGAACTATATACAAACCATGAGGCCACATTTGGTTTCTTATACAAACTCCACAAGAAATGCCAAAGGAGACATAGAAATGCTATCGTATACACTTACATTTGCAACTAAATTTACACTTACTTGAAATTGATTTGTGAGGAGAATTAAGTCTTTCTGGAACATTATCCCCACAAGGATCATTAGCTCTAGATGTACTAAAATTTATATTTTGAAACAATTTATCTGAAATTTATTCCAATGTTCTCATAGTCTATAAAGCATTCTTAGCAGCTCTAGTAGCAATTTCATGAGCAGAAAGATGCTTTGCAAACTTAAAATTTATCAAGTTATTTGTGATATTTTATTTGCCAAGGGTAATGGATGTCACTTTCAATTATATCGATTAAAAATGAAGTTGCTGAGGGGGGTCAATCAGGGAAAAAAGGAGACATATGTAAAACTTTAGACAATAAAAAATAATAATAACATATATATAGATTTGGGGAGATTTTAGATATACAATCATGTCATCTATGACTAATGACAACTTTATATCTTCCTTTCCAATCCTTATATTCATTGTATCTTTTCTTCTTGCTTCCTTCAATAAACCGTTGAGGAAAAAAATGAAGTTGTTGAAAGTATAATTTGAATAATCTAATAAATAATTTTCAGCAATCCAAGGCAGAAAACTTATACAATCAATCGGCATATAATATAAAATCCTATTTTTATTTTATAAAGTTATGACACCAAATGGTTTTTGGTGAATTTATAATTTTATGCTCATACTCATATCACTATTACTTTTATTATGTTTTATAAATATTAACATATTTTTTAAGGAAAAATTGGTGATTTTGTACTTTTTTCCTGCTTTCTGAACAATGGGTCTCCCATTTTCATTTTGTACAGGGCCTGGCAAATTATGATGCCAGGCCTGGATACTGGGCATGAAATGATAAAGTTGTCCAAGTTACTGTTCCTTGAGGCGTGTTTGGGATAATTCATAGGAAGTGTCAGGGTGTGGATGAATGCTTGTTTTTTAGTTTGAATTCTGTAGGGAAAGATACATTTTCCAAATAAGCTGTAAAATTCTTCCCACTTTCATAGCAGGCTGAGAACCTATAAGGCAATAAAGGCTAGTAGCAGAGAACATCAAAGATACAAAGGAAAGTTTACACATTTAGCATTGTCAATAGAATTCTCAGCAGTTGATTTCCTTTAAGAATTAGAAAACTCAAAGTCAATTCTTGACAGAGGAGAGTCTCCAATATGTCAAACGATTTTCCCTAAATGGGAAGAAACATTCCTTGGATGTATCTTTGGTTACTTCCAAAGTGTTAAGCTTGAGAACTTCCAAAGTGTTTACCTTAAGCTTGAGAACAGGTGAGGTGGGATTTTTATTGTGTTTTTGTGACAGGTTCTGTGTGTGGTGTTGCATATGTGGCAATGGTGATGGTGGTCGTGATGACAGAGGTGGCATTTGGGGAGGGATGACTTGCCTAGGGAGGTGAGAGGACACCACGGTACAGAGGACCTATGATGCCATGTTAAGGATTTTCACCTTTTTTGTAGTTAATTGAATGGTCTATAATTCTAGAAGCTAAAAGCACTATTTTTTCCCCAATAATCTTTCTGCTGCTAATGTGACATGGAATGGTTTCCCACAGCATATTTCAACAGTAGTTTACTAAAGAGAGCTGTTAATCAATGATGTCATTTTTGTAAATTGGGAGGTACGATGGAAAATTATAGCTTCCTTACTTTGGGAAGCATTTTCACAGGTCTTTTCCCGTAGGAAAAATTGCCCGTGTCTTTGTTCTAAGAAAGTTTCATGATTACATGTGATGCTTTATGGCTTACTTCACTCATGTTTGATATATTAATAAAGTGCTTTGAGCAGGCAACCAGAGCGAGAGCACAATGTAACAATGGACCTGGGTAGATAAGAGGGAAAATGCTGTGATCGTGATTTATACTGATAAATGTTTTCCTGGACATGATGTAATAGATCATACAGACTCTGGTAAACTTTACTGATAAACTTTGTTTCTAATGTGACCAAATGTTGAATTTAAAAATCCAGGTATAAGGACCAGGATCTGTAACCAAAGACATTTTAACAAATTTAGAGGCATTCCTAAAAATGTAAAGAACCCTCAAATCTGCAAAAATTATTAGATTTACTTTTTTAATACAATGCATACTAAAATATAACTAAAGAATGTAGTGTGATTTTTTCAGAGCTTAAACATTCCATTTTAAATATTTATATAATTCTTGGCCAAGAACCATTTACTTTTTTTTTTTTTTTTTTTCATTTTCAGCGCTAGCAATTAGCTTTCTTTTTAGGACCATGTTCCACCAAGAAACAATACTTTATTACTTGTCAAGAAATGTTAAATAAATAATGATGTGTAGTACAAGAGAGTCAGACTTAAATGCTTGTAAAACTCAGGTAGTTGGCATAAATGAAAACAAGAAAACCATTTTCAAAAAAATGCAGGTTCATATGACTGTTCTTTTACTATAAGAAACATAAAGATTCAAGTGTGACAATAAAAGGCCACCAATCCTGGTTTCATCTGAGGAATAACAGGGAGTGGTGAGAAGTGCAGCAAAAAAAAAGGGGAGGGGTGGATACCTGTCTAGCTAATTCTTGTCATATAGGAATTTTTCAGAGAGAAGCTACATTTTTTCTTTAAAACAAATTTTTAAACATAGGACTTCTCTCAGTTTTTAAGTGTTGGCTAGATTTATAAATGCCATGTAGACCACACACAATATGTCATTAGGCTGATTAACCCCAGAGGCAGCCAATTGTGAAGTCTTTTTTTTTTTTTTTACTTTTTTCCTACCTTTTTAAAGTGAATTTATTGGAGTGACATTTGTTAATAAAATTATATAGGTTTCAAGTGTACAATTCTATAGTACATCATCTGTATACTGTATTATGTGTTCACCACTCCAACTCAAGTCTCCTTCTATCACCATTTATGCCCCATTTACCCTCTCCTACCTCCCCACACTCCTCTTTCCCTCTAGTGATCACCATACTGTTGTCTGTCTAGAGTAGTGGTTCTCAACCATTCTAATGCCGCGACCCTTTAATACAGTTCCTCATGTTGTGGTGACCCCCAACCACAAAATTATTTTCGTTGCTACTTCATAACTGTAATTTTTCTACTGTTATGAATCGTAATGTAAATATCTGTGTTTTCCGATGGTCTTAGGCGACCCTGCTAGTGGTTCTAAACCTGTAGGTCGCAACCCACAGGTTGAGAACCGCTGCTGTAGAGCCTAAGACCATTTTAAAATTACAGTTATGAAGTAGCAACAAAAGTAATTTTATGGTTGGGGGTCACCACAACATGAGGAACTGTGTTAAAGGGTCGCGGCATTAGAAAGGTTGAGAACCACTGGTCTAGAGTTTGGTGGGGTTTTTTGTTTGTGTGTGTGTGTGTGTGTGTGTGTGTGTGTGTGCGTGTGTGTGTGTGTGTGGTTTTTTGGTTAATCCTTTCACCATTTTTATTGAGGCCCCTAACCCTTCCCCTTTGACAGTGTCAGTTGGTTCTCTGTATCTATGAGAAGTGTTGTGTACAGAATAATGAAATCCATTGAGATGTTATGCTAAGCGAGAGAGAGAGAGAGAGAGAGAGAGGGAGAGAGAGAGGCAGAGGGAGAGGGAGAGGGAGAGGGAGAGGGAGAGGGAGAGGGAGAGGGAGAGGGAGAGGGAGAGGGAGAGGGAGAGGGAGACTGAGGTCAAAATGTTTTATTAATAAGGTGAGCAGTGGAAACTCAGAGACTGGCTGTGCTGGACTCACCACTATAGCACACCAGCTTTACCACATATGGATTCACATTTGTTTCTCAGCAAAATTAAAAGTCACTGCAGACATTCAGGGTAGCTTGAGACCAGCTGAAACGGCATCTACAAAATGCCATGTGTCTATTATTCAGGGTGTGGCAAAAGTAGGTTTATAGTTGTTCATATGGAAAATAATGCGATAATTAATAAATAATAATGCAAGAATAAACTGTGTTTTGTGTACTCACAACTGTAAACCTACTTTTTCCTTCCCACCCCATATCTTAACAATTTTAACAATCAATTACCTTGGAAAAATCAAGGGTTGTTTCTTAAATATGGGAAGATTTAACTCATATCAGTGTCAAACTAAAATATTTTATTGATGGAGTAATATTTTTTGTAACTTTTACATGAATTTTGAGATTACAAAATAGAAAACTAATGAATTGTTCTAGTGACCTTTGGAAATGTAGAGAAAAACTGATCACAATGAGTTTCGATGAGGGAAGGCTTTTTTATTAATTGCCTAGAGCCCTAGAGAATTATTTATCCAGTGCCTACTCTATTATGTTGCTACTTTGTGGAGCTGGGGTGGGGCTCACAGTGGGCAGAAGTATCCCGTGGCTTTTCTTCCCACGGAAGGAGTAAATCTGGCTATGATCTCTGTAATGAACAGGCAGTTTCTAGTCTGGTAACTTGAGGCAAGCACCCTTCCATTCTGCTAATTTTATGGTGACTTGTTTCATTTCATAAAAAGAAAAGTTTTTAAATAGTTCAAATGTATTGAACCCTTACTATGTTACTGCTCTTACTAGGTACTTACATATATCCTGTTGAATCTACATAAAATTGCCAAAATCACTGAAAAATCTCCACTTTTCTACTAGAGAACAATGACCCTCACAGGGGAAAGTTTATGTGGCTGAGCCATGATTTGAACCCAGTTTTTCCTGACACCAAGACCTGGGTTCTTTACATCAGACACTGTCATCTCTTGATTTGCTTTTATTGAGATCAGTGGTCTGGAAAGTTTGCTGTAAGATATATTTAAACACAGTCTGCTTTTTATATGCTTCTCTTTAAGTTTGTTGAACACTTAGAACACTGACTTTTTTTCTTTTCTTATAAATAAAACTAGAGGCCTGGTGCATGAAAATTCATGCACTGTGTGTGTGTGGGGGGGTCCCTCAGCCTGGCCTGCCCCCTCTCACAGTCTGGGAGCCCTCAGGGGCGGGAGGCTACCTGGCGATCAGGGGAAGACGATGCCCCATCACACCTCTGCTGCTGCCACTGCTGGCAGTGCAAGCCTCGGCCGGCCCTGGTTACCTGAGCCTCAGGCGGCCCTGGGTGGCTAGGCAGCCACCATCTGAGGCTTGCCTGTGCCTCAGGCCGGCCCTGGGCAGCTGGGGGGCTGAGGGGACTGGGAGTCACCATCTTGTGGCTGTGGGCACTGCCATCTTTGAGGCCGTGGCAGTCAATTAGCATATTCCCTCCTTATTGGCTGTGGGCATTGCCATCTTTGCGATGGCATGAGGGTCAATTATCATTTTCCCTCTTTATTAGATAGGATATTTGAGGCCCTGAAGTATTATACAAATGGGCAATATCACCAGAAAAAAAGGTATACTGTGAAGCTTCCTAAGAGGAGGAAACATCACGAAGGAAATCCCATTCATTTGGATGCATGAATTCTGGGAAAGCTCCATGGTTCTGAATTACCATCTATGTGCTGGTAACACCTGATTTTATCTTTAGCTCTCAACATCTCCATTGAGCTGTAGTCTTAAAGCCGATTGCCAATTTGGCATATTCATTTGGGTGTGTAATAAGGCACTTCAAACATTACAAATCCAAAACAGATTTTTCCCTCCCAAATTGGCTCCTCAATTACTCTTCCCTCTCCTGAGAAATAATGCAACCATCTACGCCAAACCCTGAAGTCATCCTGAGTCTTCTCTCCCCTCATCTACCAACTCTAATTCATTAGCAGTCTTGTGACTTTACCTTCAAAATATAACCCAAATCTGTTAGTTTCTCTCCATCTTTACCATATCACCATAGTCCAAGCCATCATTATCTCTTGCCTTGACTCTTACCTTAGCTTGCCAACTGGTCTCTCTACATTCACTCTTGCTCTCCTGTTACCTATTTTCCATCTGTAGACAAAGAGATTCTTATCTTTCTCTATTCCACTCTTAGTTTCTTATTCTCCAGCTGTACTTGGCTACATTTCCGTACATTTGAAAATGTCTTGTATGTTCTTGTATGTTGTATTTGCTTGAACTTAGCCGTTATCTAGCTGAACAGTTAGATTAGAGGCTTATATGTCCCTCTCTATTTGCTTTGATTCATTTAGGTATTACAAAGTGTGACAATACTTTTTTAAACAAACATATCATTCATCCCACTCCACACAAAAAATGCTTGTTGTCAGATACAGAGATGCGTCACATAGACCCCCTTTGAGAAAAGACTCACTACCCGCTGCAAAAAAAAAAAAAAATGTGGTGAGCTATCTTTTGATGTCAGCTTTATCAGGGTCTGGTTCGCTGTCTAGCTGAGATCATGCTTTTCTCTTTAAGTACAGAATTGAGTAGATGAAAACAGCAGTTGTTGTTCAGTCCTGTAGGGGCTCATCCAAGCAACTGAATCTCTCTCCAAAGCTCTAGAAAGGTGCTAATCTATAGGGTTGGCAAACTCACTGTTCATGATAGAGACCAAGCTAAAAGGATTTGTTCGTGGGAGAACATTTAAGCCCATATCGCACTGCTAGTCATTGATAGTCACTTAAAAACAAAACACTGTGTGGCAAAAATACTGGTTGGAACAGTCTGTACCCTCTGCCTTGGGGATGACCTACATGGTATGTCTTAGAATTTCGAGCACACTTGAGAAAGTTCCTTTGGCCTTAAACAGCTCACTCACACGAATGGAATGGTGTGTGAAATTCCATTTTTATAGAGGCAGTCTTTTAGATTAACCAATCCCTCTCTTCATACACTTCAGAAAAGAATAAAAGATTCTGTCAATATAAGGGTAGTGTATTCACATCAAGAATTTTTTCTCCATGAGTGTTCCAGGGCCCTGATGTGAAAGCAGAGAGAGTACCATTGCTAAAAAGAAGGGCAAAAGTAGATTGAGAAACAGAAAGAATGTTCTTCTAAAAGAAACACCCACATTTGTTCAGCTATGACTTGCTAGGCATTCTTTAAGAGACTATCTTATTTGTTTCTCAGGAAGGATGGTGATTGAGGAATAAGTATTCTTGTTGTTCATTTGAGGAAATAATCTTACCAAAGATCATATAGTGATAAGATGCAACTGAGACTACAATCTAACTTATTTCATTCTGAATTTTATGCTCCTCTACTACACCTAGTAGTTTCTAAATCATGTTGTCCATCAGAAAATTTGTGATAGTCCGTGTTCCACTTGGATAATTAGAACTTCAATATATTGAGCACCTTACATGTGTAATAAGTTCCTGGGCTCCAAAGTCAGGTGGTCTGAGCTTAAGTGTCAGTTCCATCAATTACTGATTGTGTAATTTGGGCAAATTATGTACTACCATGAATTGTATCTACAAGTGGGAATAAAAATCTTACCTCATAGGGCTATTGTGAAGATGATTTGTGTGACTACATGTGAAGTGCTTAGAACAATTCCTATCACACAATAACTGCTCAGTAATTCTTAGCTAGCATACTTATTATCTCATTAAATCTTTCCCAAAAGACTCTTATCTATCTTAATATATAAAAACCCTGGGTCCATCACATCCACAACAACCAGAGGCTCAACCAACTGGAAGTCAGTCCTGCAGTCAGAGATGGGTTGCTGTGGTGACCCAGGACTGACTGCTATGGCTGCAGGCGGAGTGCCCCAGCACTGACTGCTGAGGGGGCTGAAAATCAGGCCCGGAGAGAGGCCTGAAGAGAGAAGCAAGGTCTGATCCATAGCCTCTGGGGCAGCTGTTGGTCTGCACTTGCCTCTCTCTTTCTCTCCCGGCCTGGCCAGCAGCCTCACCTCCATTTCTCTCCAGGCCTCCTCCAGGGCTGCTGATCAGCTTCGCCTTTCTGATCAGGCCCCATTGATAGGCCCAGAGAAGCTGACTGGCATAGAAACCAACCAATTGGAACCAAATCTGGGTGAACTGTGAGGAGCCAATGGCTGCCTAGGAGGCGGAGATTTTGATGCTGACTGGAATAGAAACCCAACAATCAGAACCAAATTGGCTGGCAGAGGAGGGCAGTTGGGGGCAAGATCAGGCCAGCAGGGGAGGGCAGTTAGGGGTGATCAGGCAGGCAGGGAAGAGCAGTTGGGGGCAAGATTAGACCGGCAGGGGAGAGCCATTGGTGGCAAGATCAGGCCAGCAGGGGAGGGCAGTTGGGGTGACCAGGCAGCAGGGGAGGGCAGTTGAAGGCGATTGGGCCAGCAGGGGAGCAGTGAGGTGTTAATCAGGCTGGCAGGGGAATGGTTAGGAGGTGATCAGCCTGGCAGGCAGAAGTGGTTAGGGGCAATCAGGCAGGCAGGCGAGCAGTTAGGAGCCAGCAGTCCTGGATTGTGAGAGGGATGTCAGACTGCGTGTTTAGGCCCGATCCCTGTGGGATTCCCCAAGGGGTCGCAGATTGGAGAGGGTGCAGGCTGGGCTGAGGGACACCCCCCCCCCCAGTGCATAATTTTGTGCAATGGGCCTCTAGTATATTTATAAAAGCCTAAGCAAACAAATGACCAAACAACCAAATGACTGGTCTCCCGGTCTATTGGTAGCTATGATGCACACTGACCACCAGGGGGCAGACGCTCAACACAGGAGCTGACCCCTGGTGGTCAGTGCACTTCCACAGTGGGAGCACTGCTTAGCTGATCTATGGGCCGGGCTCACGACTAGCGAGCACAGCAGCGCAAGCCTCTCCTGCCTCTGCGGCAGCGCTACCAAGTGGTGGCAGTGACAGGCACAGTGGGGCCAGATTAAGTGGGTGTGGTGCAGCACCCGGCCCAGGCGAAGGCTCCTCCCCGACCTCCTGCCTCTTCGAGTACTACTACATCCCTCGGGGGATGTTGGACTGCCAGTTTCAGCCCGATCCCCACAGGACATCCCCCAAAGGGTCCCAGATTGCAAGAGGGCACAGGCCAGGCTGAGGGACCCCATCAGTGTACGAATCCATGTACCTGGACTCTAGTTTATAGATAAATAAACTGGACTCAGGAAAGTCAGTTGAGTTCCTAAGTTCAAGGTTAAATAAACTAGCAAGAAAGCTAGATGACTTTATACAAATGTTCATTCTGCACTCTGCCGCAAGGTTGAGATACCTCCTGCACATCTGATAGAACAAATGTCTACTATCCAGGACTGGCCTGCACATGGGTGGAGAGATGACACAAGTCTCCATGCACACAGAATGATTCCAAGGTTTTGAAAGCTATTGCAAGTCTAAAGGAGATTCTGTGGAAAAAAGGTCCCAGCTGTAAGCATCCGTGTTGGAAGTCTGTCTCCAAAAGATAGCAGGGTTTGGTACAAAGTCTCAGTTAGAGCACTTACTGAGTGAAATACAGAAGGAACTAGATTGGTGAGGCTGGGCAGGCATTGCTGTTAAGAGATGATTGGCCAGGGAGAAACCAAGATGGCGGCATAGGTAAATACCTAAACTGCTGCCTCGCACAACAATTTCAAAACTACAACTAAAAGACAAAACGGACATCATCCAGAACCACATGAAGGCTGGCTGAGTAAAAATTCTACAACTAGAAGGAAAGAGAAAAGCACACTGAGACTCAGAGGAGCTGCAGAAGGGAGATGTATGGAGGGGGCGCGTGTGCAGAGAGGGCTGGCAACTGAGTATGCGGCTGGCTTTCTTAACCAGGAGGGAGACAAAAGCTCCCGATTGCTCTGAACTCCAGTTCCGGGGGAGACTCTGGGGACCCAGACTCATATGGGGAGAAACTGGACTGTTAGGACAGAGAAAAGCACACTGAGACTCAGAGGAACTGCAGAAGGCAGAGGTACCAAGGCACACGTGTGGAGAGGGCGGGCAACTGAGTATGTGGCTGGCTTTCTCAATCAGGCTTTCTTAATTGGGAAAGAGACAAAAGCTCCCAATGGCTCTGAACTCCAGTTCTGGGCGAGACTCTGGAGACCCAGACTCATTCAGGGAGAAACTGGACTGACAGGAATGAGAAAAGCACACTGAGACACAGAGGAACTGCGAAGGCAGAGGTACCGAGGTGCATACGCGCAGAGAGGACTGGCAACTGAGTGTGCGGCTGGCTTCCTCAATTGGGATGGAGACAAAAGCTCCCGACAGCTCTGAACTCTAGTTCTGGGCGAGACTCTGGGGACCCAGACTCATTCAGGGAGAAACTAGACTGTCTGGCAGTGGACAGAACTTGAGAGCAGCTTTCTCTCAGAGGTGCTTGCAGTGATTACTGTGGGACACTGAGACTCAGGGGCCTGTTAGGGCAGGAATGACAGGAAGCCATTGCTGTCTTCTCTGCCCTGAGACTCTGCCTCATCCAAGCTGAGCACAGAGGTTTTCGCAAGTCTTGTCTCATAAGGGTGTCTCCAGCACAGAAGTTCTCCCAGCATAGACATAGCTGATCCTCACAGCCAACTGGCCTGGAGGTCAATTCCTCCCAGTGATACCAACACCAATCAAGGCTTAACTACAACAAGACTGTGCACACAGCCCACAAAGGGGTGCACCAAGAGTGTCCACCATAGGTAACTGGGGAGGCTGAGCCACTGGGCCTTATAGGACACCTACCACACAAAGCCACTCTATCAACTCAGGGAAGCAGCCAAAATGCGGAGACAAAGGAAGAGGTCACAAATGAAAGAAATGGAGGAAAGCAAATGACTGGATATAGAGGCAAAAGCACAGTTATAAGGTTTTTCAAGAATTTTCTAGAAAAAGCCGAAAAATTTAGTGAGACCCTCAAGGATATGAAAAAGGACCAACTAGAAATTAAGCATACACTGACTGAAATAAAAAATAATATACAGAGATCCAACATCAGACTAGAGGATCACAAGAATCAAGTCAAAGATTTGAAATACAAAGAAGTAAAAAACACCCAACCAGAAAAGCAAAAAGCAAAAAGAATCCAAAAAGTTGAAGATAGTGTAAGGAGCCTCTGGGACAACTTTAAGCATACCAACATCCGAATTATGGGGGTGCCAGAAGAGAGAGAGCAAGATACTGAAAACCTATTTGAAGAAATAATGACTGAAAACTTCTCTCACCTGGTGAAAGAAATAGACTTACAAGTCCAGGAAGCGCACAGAACCCCAAACAAAAGGAATCCAAAGAGGACCACAACAAGACACATAATAATTAAAATGCCAAGAGCAAAAGACAAAGAGAGAATATTAAAAGCAGCAAGAGAAAAGCAGTTAGTTACCTACAAGGGAACACCCTTACTATTGTCAGCTGATTTCTCAACAGAAACTATGCAGGCCAGACAGGAGTGGCAAGAAATATTCAAAGTGATGAATAGCAAGAACCTACAAGAACCTACAACCAAGATTACTCTACCTAGCAAAGCTATCATTCAGAATTGAAGGTAGATAAAGAGCTTCACAGATAAGAAAAAGCTAAAGGAGTTCATCACCGCCAAACCAGTATTATATGAAATGCTGAAAGGTACTCCTTAAGAAGAGGAAGAAGAAGAAAAAGGTAAAGATAAAAATTATGAACAAGAAATACATATCTAACAACAAGTGACTCTAAAAGTCAAGTGAATTAAAAATCTAATGAACAGAATAAATTGGTGAATATAATAGAATCAGGGGCATAGAAAGGGAGTGGACTGACAATTCTCAGGGGGAAAGAGGTGTGGGGGGTGTGGGAAGAGACTGGACAAAAATCGTACACCTATGGATGAGGACAGTGGGGGGAGGTAAGGGCAGAGGGTGGGGTGGGACCCGGGTGAAGGGGAGCTATGGGGGGAAAAAGAGGAACAATTGTAATAATCTGAACAATAAAGATTTATTAAATTAAAAAAAAACAGTATGAAAACATGCTGATTAAAGATGATATCTCATCTTCATGAGAATAAACAATTGTAATTAATATCTTAGCAATCTTCCTGTAACTTTATCTGGATAAAAGCCAAAATTGGGAGGGAAAATAAAAACGTTCACACAATCATAAGGACATGAGTGAGTGTTCTTTAGCCATGGTAGCAAGGGGTGTGGGGGGTGCGGGAAGAGACTGGACAAAAATCGTACACCTATGGATGAGGACAGTTGGGGGGAGGTAAGGGCAGAGGATGGGGTGGGAACCGGGAGGAGGGGAGTTATGGGGGGGGGAAAGAGGAACAATTGTAATAATCTGAACAATAAAGATTTATTTAAAAAAAAACAAAACAGAGAACTGCAGCCTTTATAAACCTTAGCAAAAAAGAGCTTGGTGGGTTACCCCCTTGGGATCCTCTCCATACGTGGGAGTCTGTTACTTGCTTCCAATAAATTTTCCCCCTTTTCATCTAAAATAAAAAAAAAAAGAGAGAGATGATTGGCCAAAGGAAGCAGGGAGCACACTTCATCTACTTTTTAATGTTTGTCTTAGGCTCATTGCTGAGTCAGTGGTAACAACCACCCAGATTTACAGCTTATAAAACATACTTTTCAACACTTTCTTATGCAGTGGAGATGATTCCATTTTTAACAGTGTAACTCTCATTTTTTAGATGATAAAATTAAAATTTAAAAAGATTAAATTAACAATGCAAGGCCACAATTAATGGGTTGCTGAGACAGTGCTTGAACCTGGCATCTTGATGGCAAAGCCATTGGCTCTTTTCATTACACAAGGCTGCTCCTCAAAGGCTGAGAGCACTGGGTACTGGGAATGGAAAGGAAATGAAACCATGAGACTGGTTGCACATAAGTAGCAGATTCCACCTTATCCTTTGATTTTGCTCATTCATAAGCCCACTATGAAAATGGCCACTCCAGTATTAGCTTGGTTTGTGAGTAAACACTAAACCTCAAAATATGCTTCCTTGTAATCAGTTTATACTAATCTAATATGATGTTAAATTGCTCATAAAATTTAAATATATCCCGGGAGCCTGAAATTTGACCAAAGTTTCCCAGGATTTTTATTGCGTGTTCATAAAATTTTACAAGCCATGTGATTTGTGACTTCTGACTAAGTCTCTCTGCAAAGGACAATGAATTAATTAGAGACACTGACAAGTCTGTTGCTCACAAAGTGCTGTCACTTGGGGTTGTCATTTTCAAAAATTGCAATCCCCGAAAAATCCAAAATTCAAATGAGTGAAGTGCAAGACTCTCTCACGTGACTGACGGCAGCACCAGTCAAAGCGATGGCAGGGCCAGGGTGACAATGAGGAATCTCCGTCGGTGTGGAAACAATCAAGACTCCTTTCTTCCCTTGAGAGTGAACATGTGATTAAAAATAGGAAATTAGGAAATAATTACTGTTCTTTAGTTTTGGAAAGGAAATTCCGCAGGCACAGGCAGCTGGAAGAATTAACCACAGGTGAAGGCAACCTGCGATTTGGGAGGCAGCTTCCTCCTGGTTTCCACTGCAGTATGGACTGGGCACCGGATGAGGAGCACAGCATATGCAGTGACAGCAAGAGGCTCTTTTAATCTTTCAGGTTACCATTATGTTAGTGGACGGCAAGAATAATTTTAGCAAAGCGTGAACTGAATTGTGAACCCCACACTGAAATGAAGCTTACCACTTCGTTGAAGCAACCCCCATTCCCCCCATGGGAAACAATTTTTATTTAAGCATATGTGCATATTTTTTTATACACTTACAGTCTACCTACTTCCAGGAAGGATTTTACACAACCTACTTCAATCTAAAGAGAAAGTAAGCTAAGATGCAAGGCAAATTAAATTTGGGGGTGAGTGTGTGAACAAAGTATCTAATAAACCTATCCAGAAGAATTCTAAATCTTTATTTTTTTTTTTAATGCAAGACTAAGAGAGCTAAGTAACAATATCAGAATGTTCTCTGAATCAAAATCTACAAACCCATTCTTTTTTTCATAATTCAATAATCAAATCATCACCTTTCAAATTGAAGGGACTTTCATGTTTTATTTGAAGCTTTTAGTTTAATTACGCTCTGTAACGCCAACTGTTAGTGTTCACAAAATTCATGTTTTCCTCGTTTCTCTGGCACATTGCTAGACTTCATTTCCCTGAGTTCTTGTCTCTAGGTTGGCTGAGGTGAGTAGTTCTTGACAATAGAATGCGACCAGAAGTGATGTTTGCCATCTGAACTAAGGTATTTCAGAGCAGCTATGTCTTCTCTAACTCTAGTCTTCTTTCCCATCCACCAGCTGAATGCTGAAGGTGGTCCCTAGAGGCTCTCGAGCAGTGGTTCTCAAAATGGGGTCCCTGGACCAGTAGCAGCAGGTCACTTGAGAAGTTCTTCAAAATGCAGGTTCTTGGTACCACCCCAGACCTACTAAGACAAATTTGTATTTCATTAAACCCCTGAGACCTTCAGGTTGCTTTCTATAGCATTAGCCTATCTTGACTAATACTGCTTCGTTTCCCTTTTTCTATTACTTCTCTTGATGGATGTGACAATGTTCTGCTTTTGTCCTAGCCACCACAAGTCCTGTGTGGAATGATGAAGAAGGAATAAACCAAGCACCTGGTAAATATTGTTGTCCCATTTTATCCCACCTTGAATTTTCATACACTGTTCTCTCTGCCTAGATTATTACCTACTGCTCACCATACAAATTTCTGCTCATCCTTCAAACATCTCCATATCTATAAAATCTTCTAGAACACTTCATATGATATGGGAGATACCTTTTTACATATTCTTACAAAATGTCCTGGCCCATAAGGACCTGAGGTTCTTTAATATGAGACAAGCTTGTCAAGTACCCACATTTTGGCATAAAATTATATAAGAACTTCTTATCCTATACAGTTGAAAATTTAAGATTTACCCACATTTTTCTGGTAAGTTTTTTTTCTTTGGGACATAGGCTTTTCTCCCACTCTAAACATCTATTTACACTGAATATGTGTCTTAGTTCTGTCCAGAGTTCTTTCCCAATATTTTCCTAATTAGTAGAAAATTATAAATTATTAGATATTTTTATTAGGCTTATTAGAAATTTTTAAATTGGTTTCAACATTGTAAAGTCATGACCCTGAGTGGTCTGCTGGCACACTGGCACATGGGAAAAGTCTGTCTGTTACGGGAAAGAAAGAAGCAAACACTCTGAGACAATCGTGTCACTTCTGAAAATATCTAGCCCCAGGGTCCAGTCATTCATGAATTTGGATTCACATCTCTGTGGTTTGGATACTTCCATCAATAAATTTTCTTCTTTTGCTTTATATAGTTTGACATGAGTTTCTATCACTGGCTTTCAAAAGCTTCCAGCTGCTATGAATATGAAATCAATTAGTTCATTTCTGAAAATGAGCATGTTGCAATAGACTTTGGGAGTATTGCAAAAGAAGGGAGCGGGGAGAGTTAGAAAAGTATGATGCAATGAAAAAAAATAGATTATTTAAGTGTAGCAGTGAGAGATAGTATAGAAAAATGTGGCTGCTGTATGGTTATATCAGCTGTTAAAACAGTGAAATATTTCTGTATAAGCTAGAAAACAGCCATTTCTTTGAGCCCCCACAGTGCTCCAACACCGTAGGTATCTTGGCCCCACCTCATGACTCTCTGATCACTCCATGCTTTAGCAAAGGAAGAGGAGAGATCAGTATAGCAGGCAGCTTCTATTCTGATTGGCTGGTGCCCTTGCCAACTGGTTGTGAAGTAATCTGAATGCTGTATGGATCACAGTGGGTTGCATTTATTAGTTGTCTCTTTTCCTTTCCTGATTGTCACTAGTCTAAGGATGAGAACAATATTATATTTGTTATTTTCTCCAGTGTCTAATCTGAGTGGAGTCTTCAAGTTGGAAAGAGATGAAGAGATGGCCAGGACCTAGCACCTACATTTCTGGCTGTTTGTTTGACACTTATTAACTGGAAGGAAGACATTCATCATTGGACAGGAGGCAATCCAGTGCTGTGCTTAGAACCCGGATTCTTGAGTTAGCCTGTATGAGTTCAAATCCTAGTTTGTGTCCCATACAAACTGAGTGCTCTTGGGTAAGTTACTTAATCTCTCTGTGCCTTAGTTTCCTCATTTGTTGAATAGGAATAGTAACAGGACCTACCACATAGTGATGATATGATGATTAAATGACAACACATATAAAGCATTTAGAATAGAGCCTGGCATATGGGAAGTAATCAATGTGTATTAACTATAGTCATTACTATTACTTTATGCAGACATGAGAACAACTCCAGGCAATGATCACTCTATTACTCTAAACCAGTATTACATAAGCAATCACAGTTTCCCACATATAAATAGGCATTTCACATGAAAAGGTTGTGTGGTCAATTTTGGTTGAGAAATGCTGAATTAATCAATATTAAATAAAGAGTGCTGCTGGATACATTAATTTGCTTATGTATTATATAAAACTCCAAAAGTTTTTTTTTAATCAGTTAAAAAAGCAGATTTTTAACATCAAACTTTTTGTTGTTGCTTTGAGAAAACTTTTATGGAAATTCCACACTGAGAATTTTGACCTCAATCATTATGTCAAAATTCCCTGGCCTTCTTAATTGGATTGGATCATACAAAACCATGATACGCTTTTAAAAAATGTACTCAGTCCTAAGTGGCCTCTATACAAAACAGGCAAGTGGCCTCCTTGGCCTCTTTCCCCTAGACTCATCTTGTCATCCAGATGGTAAGATGAAGCAAAGGAACACCAATCCTAGTTAAAGAATCTAAAGTAAAAGTATCCGGCGATACAGAGCAGGCTGACAGTTGTGGAGGGAAGGGCAGGGGGAGCGGAGGGATTGAGCAGAAAAAGAGAAAGAACTTATTGTCATGAACAACAATGTGGTAATTGCAGCTGCAGGAGTTAGAAGAAGGTATGGGGGGATAAATGGTGATGGGAAGAACAAACTAAAGAAAAAATAAATTAAAAGTACCTTTCTCCCTTAAGCTTAGAGTAGCTCACCTAAGCCTTCTACCTTCTGCTCGCTGACTCAGCCCTGGTCTTTCCCATGGCAGAAGTGTCCTCCTACATTGTAGTTGACCCCCGTCCCATCGTACCTATCAATGGATTTTAGTTTCAATAGACATTTCAAAAAAAAAGACTCAGTTAACAACAGCTACATCCCATAGACACAAGAAACTTGACCATCTTGGCTCATCATACCAAAAGCTTCACCTAACTAACTTGAAATCAAGGATGTGCTTGATCTTGACCCAACATATTAGTACCCCTCCCCGTGTCTAGAGCCAGCAGGAGAGCTGACGGCTCAGGCATGCCCTGTAACCTAGAATAAGGCCTGGATCAATGAACATTTGATGTATGCTTGTTGAATTAATGAAAGATTAAAGATGAATGTTTAGGTAAGGTATGGGAAGTAAATGCCACATTTTAGTAGTGCTTATAAAATAGCTGACATACCACAAATTCTAGCAATATTAAAATAATAAATTTAAAGTTACTTAATCAAGTGCAATAATTTTTTTCACCTCAAGCTTGGAGAATTTTAACCATTTTGTTTTTTTTCTTCCTTAACTTGCAAGTGGTTTCACATGAGGATTTGATTTTCTCATTTATATGTGCACAGAGGTGTCCTCCTTTGGTTATGAGATTTAATTGTGTTGACTTATTAACATCATCCTTCTTCCTTCAGTAAATTCATGTTCCATTTCTCTCATTTGCTTATCCTTAAAGTTAACTTTTTTGGCAGTCATTTTGTCTTCTCATTCAAGAAATTTTCTCAGGACCTGGGAATTCTGGATAATGCCCACAGTGCTTCCCAAAGACATAGAGCTTAACTGTGCAGAGCAGAGCCCCTCTCGAGTACAAATGACAGCTTGCCCGATAAAGCATCCCTGCCAGTACTAGGAAGTCATCACCCCATTATCTCTGGCATGGGGTGTCACAGAAGAGGAGTCTGAGAATGTCCTAACTTGGGCTTCTTTTACTTTAGTCTTATTTTTAGACTTGGAAGCTTAAAGAATTCTTGAAATTTAAAGATTTCACCAGATTTTGGTTACTTCACTATTATTGATTTTGATTAGCAAATAGAAAGCCTTTTCACTATCCAATTTTAGTTTCTTTTTAATTCTGAAAAATGTTCTTCAATTATACCTCTGAGTATATGTCCTGACATTTCATCCTATGCTTTTCTTCAGAAATGGATAGTAACTTTTTTTAAAAAAAACTTTTAGTTCCACATCATTCATCTTCTCTTACATTATTGCTTCTTGTTCTGGGTCCTGCATATTTTCCTGGACTCTATCTATTTTTTAACTGATATGATTTGCCATAGGAATTCCTATACTTTTCTACCGCTGAATCAGCCTGAAGTAGGTCTAAAATCCAATCTCGCCTATACCTGCCATTCCTCTTTTGATCTTGTTGAGGATATATAGTTCTTACTCATTTCCTTTGAGAGTTCATTTTCTGGACTCTTATTTTTGTTTTTGTGAGGTATTTTCTTATTGTGGTTTGAATACTCATAATTTCATATACCCAGGATGCTGGATTTGGGCGGAGGCTCCAGGAACAACAAAGAAGTAGGTCAAGATTGATCTGTGGATTAAAGATTGGGGAGAAAAGCAAGACCTGAAAGACAGAATTGAGTGATCAAGGGAAAAATCCAAACAAAGCTGCAGGGTGAAGATAGTCAGAGACCTGGAATAAAACACTGGACTAGAAAGCAAAGTAGCATTGGACTGGAGGGAAGAGGGCTGAGTCTTGAATCTCTGAGACTCTATAGAAAGCTACTAAATGTAAGGGGCAATTTAGACAAAGGGGGAAGTTGGGCAGGCAAGAAATCCTGTCTCAACCCGTTGTTGAAGCTTATACTGGAAAGGACTAGGATGGGAGCATAGGGCTTCTGGCAGAAGTCTTTCCTAAGACAATATTTGTAGCTCAAGTTGGCTGCTAGGGTTGCTTTGATCCTATGCATCACAAATAAGAATATGCTCACTTCCATTTGTTTTGGCAATTACTGAGTGTGCTTCTCTCTTGGATGATTCTAAAGGCACTTTAAGGGAAAGACTTCTTAAGTAAGAGCTTTGATTCACTTCACCATTTTCTATCAATTCCCAAATTTTGTTTAAAGATATACATCTTTGTGAGACACAAAAGAAATATGAATACAAAACAGAAGTTCCAATTGCTGTGTATAATATTCTAAAAATATACTTTCCCCATACCGACTCTCAGAACAGACTGGAATTCATTTTCAGTATCTAGCATTCACTCACGTATGTGGACTGTTTGCATAAGATGGTGAACTGAAGTGTCAGTTGCCCAAGCTTATGTGATGTGGAAATGTGCCCAGGAGGAAGTAGAATGAAATTATTAGATCACTGTGGGCTTTCCAAAGCCCTAACATGATAATCTCTTTGAAAGATGACTGAAAAGCTTTGGTATTAAGTTTCTAGACTTAGTGCCATTCAAAAACACGCCATTTAAATGAAGCATAGATTCTCAGGGAAATTCAGAAAAGCTAATGTATTAAGATAGAATTATTAAGATAAAAGTCAAGGAATCTTTCAACAGAAATGTACTGTGCTGGGGTAAAATATTTCAGTCTAGCCCTGCCCTGAATCAGTGGAGACAACCTCAGGGACTTGTAAGAAACACAGACAGAACACTGAAGCACGTCACCTCTTGGATTTCAGAAACAAGCCTTCCAAGTCAGTGCATGTTTTCCATTCCAGAGCGCCCCACTAAGTTCTATTTTACACTGAACTTCAAAAATTACACAAACAGAGTTGGTACACAACATGTGATGGGTAGCTGACATACACATAAAAGAAGTCACAAACTAATGAGAGATTAGAATAGGACCTTTATAGTTCATAAACATCAACTGGATTTTTCCTTCATTTCCTTTATAAATCTTGCCTTCAAAACTTGCTCTCACTTGGGACTATTTTTCCTTGTACTCATTTACTCATCCATCCATCCATCCATCCACCCATCCATCCATCCATCCATCCATCCATCCATCCATCCATCCATCCAGTATCTTTTGAGTACTTAGTGTGTGCCAGTCCTCATGTGAGTAGCTGGAAATACAAGGAAGAATAAGAATAAAATAGACTCTGTTCCTGGTCCTGATCCTGTTTTCGTGAAATCTGCCTTCACCTCCCCAGACTCTTAGCTTCTCATCTCAGAGAGTTCACTGAGCTCTGCCCGGATTCCCCCTCCCTCCTCACAGACCAGAAACTGTCCAAGGCAGAAAGCTGGGAAAATCATAGGGTCCACTGGTTTGTCTCCCTTCTCTCTACGTCACTGTCCTTTGTTGCCTGATGTCCAGTAACTCAAACATCCTGTCATATATTTTGTCCATTTTACTTTTGTAGTGTTGGTCAGAATGGTAAAACTATATCTTTTTCATCTTGGGTGAAAGCAGTTATCTACTATTGAGTTTTGAGAGTTCTTAACATATTCTGGACACAGGTCCTTTGTCAAATACTTGATTTTCAAATACATTCGTCCATTCTATAGGCTGTCTTTCTATTTTCTTAATGGTGTCTTTTGGGGAGAAAACATTTTCAGTTTTGATGTTCAACATGGTGCCATAGCCAAGAACTCTTTCCCTCACCCCAGGTCACAGGTTTTCTCCTATGCATTTGCTCCCTTTCATTCTATTTCAATTATGTGTATAGAGAAAACTTATTTTTGTTGCTGCATTGTGTGGTATCTATCTCAAAGCAGACATCCATCTGTGCTATGTCCTTGGGGATGTTGACACACCTGTAATTATTCTGAGTCTCCACTGGATGTCAATACTGCTCAAGGAAAAGCAGTTCAGACAGCATGTTGAGTGCACAAAAAGCAATCCATGCTTTCAAGAAATGCTAAAATGGAATACAGGCAGTCCTCGGGTTACGTCGGACTCGACTTACGTCGTTTCGTGGTTACATCGCCATCTCCCACTTACAGTATTTATAAAAATTTTTAAAAAGTTCCGTCATTTTGATGTATATACATATGTGCTTTATGTTTTTTATTATTTGTTTACCACAAGTAAAGGTCAGGAATTGTTATCTGTCTTTCAAATTTTTTTTACTGTTTCCCTTCATTACTGCTGTGTATGTGATCCACGTGAGTGACGAAGGTGCTTATGTAGGTGGGTTCCGACTTTCGCGTTAAGTCGCCGTAGGAACGGATCTCCGACTTAACCCGAGGACTGCCTGTAGTTAGAAAGGAGGCTAAAAGAAGTGAAATGCGTGAAGAGGAATATTTCTCCTCCTGCCCTGTCATAAATAGGCAGAGTGGTGGGAGACAGCATTGGAATTTGTAACAGCATTGAACCTGAAAGACTGAATTCTCTTTTCCACTCTTGCTCTTTAGTTGCTGACTTATACAAAAATGAAACAACATTTTTACTTGAATTATTTGGCTAATTCTCACAAGGTACTTATTGAACTAAAATTAGAGATCCAATCTTTATTTCACTTCCTTTGTTCACTTTCTAAACATGTACAAATTTCAGCAGGGATCAGGTAGAAAGAAATGGCTTTGGTAAGAAATAACCTCGGCAATTTTGGTCCATATAAAAAAATATCACTAAGTTTAGAATATGAAAGAACGCCCAAAGAGTCAAGTGACCTTTGGTATCCTTCTGAGCAGATTTTAATTCCAGGAAGGACTTAGTCTGTTCAAAGACTGAAACAAAAAAAGAAAATTAGGATTTATATTGCTTTTCCCTCCTAATAATCTGCCACATCATAATTATAATTTGATGCTTAGACACTCTAAGAATTGAACTATAGATATTGTTTTTAGTGTGAAAAGGGTAATTATATCTCCTATCATTGTGGTATTTTTAATAAAATCTTGCTTATTTTTAATATGAACAATTTTGAAAATTAGAAAGAGTAGAACATACAATATTTTAACAATATGTCCTTCAGGGGGGGACAAAGGGATATGGGACCGATCAGTTTATTTAACAAGGGATTATTTCAATGCATATTTTATTAAATACCTTAAATGTGTTATATTAATATATTTATCAAGCCTGTCAGTTAGACGAACATAAAAGTGAGCTTATACTCATCGTTGCCTGAGGAGCATTGTGCTACAATGACTAGCAATAATGCATATACTGAATGAATATCTAAAGCAGATAGAATTTTTCAGTGAACAATTAAAAGAATGTTCTCACATTTGCAAAAATATACCCAAAATACAGTATAAGATCTAGGGATAATCTGATTCAAGCAGCATTAGCTCATAAAAGTAGGGTGCTATTTTAAGACATATGTAATCAAGTATTGGTGATAGAGCAAACATTAGGTTTTTAGTTCTTTCTAGAGACTGTGAGTTTTCTGTTATGACCTATTTCCCATGGGAGCTTAACTTCCCTCTAAAGCTAAGTATACAACAAACATTCGAATGGTCGTAAGTGGACTGCCCTACAAATGCATGCCACTGACATATCATGATTCCTGCATCAGTTATATATGGTTGGTAAAATTTCACTGCACTCAGTATTTTCTATGGTGATAAGATTCTGTCCTCACATGCATAGTTTTTGCCCTGTTTCTCCACAGCATCTAACATGACATGTTGTTATAATCATATACACACTTTGGCAACTGGCTCAAAGCTTTGCACTATTATTCATTCCCTGGGCTAGTGAGGCTTGTAAGAAATGCGAAAACAACACTTCTATTTATCATATTTGTGCATGTCAAATGAAAGACCTAGATTGTCTGCTTGAAACCGATGGGTTGGCTTTTCCTATAGGTTGCTGGCATGAGATACAGAAGATTATGAAGGTGTAAATCATACTCCAACACGGCCAAAGCTTTGTACCAGACATGGTATTGGCACAAAACTGAAAATATTGGATTGATTTTCCATAAGTTCAGAGCCATGGCTTTCATATCCTTTTTGTGATGCCAAGTTATGACACTAGTGTGTTTTTATCTGTTTTGACATGATCTTGTGTTATGGTCCCATCTTTCAAATTTCCCAGTTAAGCTATTCTCTGGCTTGCTTTTATTAAATGAGAGGAATTCCAAATCTGGAAGACTATTTAAAATCCTTTGGATGTCCACTTTAATACCAAAAATGGAACATTGGAAGCACTGCAGTGAAATAAAAACAAAGCAATTAAAGCAGATTCTTAAATAGTGATTGTTGGTTTCAGTGTGTCAAATTAAACTTGTGCCTCAAAAGATAGTAATTTTTCCGTTTTCAACCTAATTAAGCCAAATTTTAACTTATGTGGCATTGTTGTGTTTTTCATTTGTTTGGATAATCAAAAATCTTTGGATTTTTAGTATTTTATAATCAAAATTTTTCCTCATGAAAAAATGAATGGTGAGGAGAGAACCTATCCTATATAATAAAAGGCTAATATGCAAATCAACTGAACGGCGGAACGACCGGTCGCTATGACATGCACTGACCAACAGGGGGCAGATGCTCAGCGCAGGAGCTGCCCCCTGGAGGTCAGTGTGCTCCCACAGTGTGCCACTCAGCCAGAAGCCGGGCTCACAGCTGGCAAGCGTAGCAGTGGTGGCGGGAGCCTTTCCTGCCTCCGTGGCAGTCAGACATCCCCCGAGGGCTTCTGGACTGCAAGAGGGTACTGGCAGGCTGAGGGACCTCCCCCCCCCCCCCCCCCAGTGCACAAATTTTGTACACTGGGCCTCTAGTTGTTTAATAAAAAGAATTAAATAAATTCAAAAATTCCTGATAATTCAAGAACAATGTTTCAAGTATTACTTGCTGCTCAAGACTAATTTCACATAAACTTGTTCCACACAGGTGTTTTCTTAGAAGACTCATAATACTAATTTAAGAGTAGATTTCGCCATCAAAATCTTTTGAGTAGAAAGTGTAAAGACAAATGTTTCATTTTTCGGTTTTAACAGTAAGTCTAGAATTTAAGAATCCATTGTTTTAGGCTCCAGAAGATCTCTTAATAAAAGAGTTAACACACTATGCTATACTGTTTCTAAGTGTGTCACGGGCCCATAATAGGTGTTCAATAAATCAGTCATGTCTACCAAATGAATGAAATCGTGGACTCATTGCACTGATATGTAGCATAATCAGGGGCTCTCCTAGGGTGGGAGAGTAGGTTTGGAAGCAAATCCTGGAAATGAAGCAGCAATAAAAGTGCCAGACATAGAGTCTGCAGCACCTTTATTCCAAACTAGTAATTTATGTTGAAGGAAAGAATACAGGCCCACAATCATTCATGCCCATTTCTAAAATCCACAATGCCCAGAAAACTTAAAGTATTTCTCTTAATTCATTTGAAGGTAAAACCAGACCTAAACTGACAGAGGTTATTTGTATTGTTTACTTATTCCACTTAGTGTAAATAATCACATATTTTGCTGTAGAAACCCTGATGTGTTTGATTACGGAGTCCCGGGTCAGGCCCTAATGGGAGGCTATATAATACACAGTACATGCATTTCAATACCTTTCTAAAATAGATACAATTCTGAGCTCTTAAACATGTTCACCCCAAGGTGTGGGGCAAAGGTTTGTGACTGTGTATAGTTTGTGAATTATTGGAAGGCTTTCTGCTTATTTTTCTACTTATCAATTATCCTCTCCTTTCTGATGCTCCAGCCCCAACAAAACTTCCTTGCACAGGACCTTGTCTTCTAGAGGGTGAAGGCTACCTTCTCTGGTCCTTTATTCACAACATAAATCACTGCCCCATCTTCAGCCACCAGCCCTCACTGTGCCTTGGCTCCCTGGGAGTGGTGCTGTCTATGCTTGGTTAGCGTGGGAAAGCCCTAGTACCACACGTGGCCGACAGGAGAACCCTGCATGTGTTGGCTCATGTGGGACCATCAGAGATATCACACACAGTGTACGCATGATCTCACACACTGAGTTATCAGTAAGTGGATTGCACAGTGTTCTCCATGGAGTTGTATTAGAATAGAACCTATCATTTAAGCTTTGTTAGTTTCAGGCATAAACCATCTGGAGATCCAAAGACCAGAATCCAACCATGTATTTATCCTTGACCAATGAATGATTCTCCTGAATTACTGAACAAAGATTATCTGGGTAAATTGAACTTTTGCATGAAAGCCAGGCCTGATATAGCTACTCCACGAGGGACCAATCCCAAGCTGGAATGCCTTCACATATGACTTTAAGTAACTGATCTAATTGGCCCTGATTGAGACTTAATCAGGACAGAGTAGAAGTGAAACTAAAATTAGTTAATTCTGCTCCTCACTAATAGTTTGGACTATGGAATTTGGGAGATAATTGGAGTGTTTAATGCTCTAAATTTATCCATGTAATGACTCTAACTCTACTAATGGTAAAGTTGCACCGAGACTTGGCAAGCCAGAAAACTATTATTCAGTACCAGCTGTGATAACCCGGACATAGGAGCAAGGGAGTTTGTTGGCGTGTACTTCTTGTTTCTTCTTGATTCTGGATTTTAGAAGGTCCAGAGAACACATTAGTCCTATGTGGTTTCTCTGATGACATCTCTCTCCTTCCCTCATCTACCCTCTTTTTTTTTTTTTTACCTCTCTCTCTCTCTCTCTCTCTCTCTCTCTCTCTCTCCCCCACACCCCCATCATCATCTATTGCTCATTGTCCAGACTTTCTATTTGCCCGACTATGGTTCTAGCTGTATTTTTCCTAGACTGGGAAAATATGAGAAAGGATTTGAAAAGAGAGAAATGGGCATTTTTCATCTTCTAGTGAGATTTTAAAATATTACTGAAGTCAGTATTTACACCATTTTCAGCCTTATAAAATCAAAGCCTTCTTATAGCAATGAGGACAATTCTTAAATTTCACTTTGAGAACTATTTACACTAGAGATCATTTAGTTTGGATGTTGTGGAAATGAGATGTAACTCATTCAGCACTTTGGATCTCTTGGGAGATTTCAGCTGAATTGAAGGGTGCTAATCCTTTATAATAAAATGAAAACTGCTTGTCTATTGACCCTGGAATACATTTTCCCAACTTACCTAGGGTTGAATTATTTAGGATCTTGTCAAATAAGATTCTGAAAGTTTCATTGTAGAGGGGTTCCCATGGGAAGTTTTCTCATCAAAATTCTCATTTTCATATTCTGACTCACGACCATTTACCGCTTCAGAAAACAAACAAACAAACAAATAAAACCCCAGGGTCTATAGCAAGCGAATAAACACTTCTTTTCTAACGTTTCTGAATGTTTGAGTTCTGAACTGTATTGTGAAATGTGTTGAGAAAATCTTCTGGCCTTTCTGAATGTATTACCAGCAAGTAGCGAAAAGGTGAGTTTAAAACCCGCTGGGCACGGCAGCTGCACTGGCCTCGGCTTCTTAAGTGGCATCTCTAGAGACGGAGATGAATCCCAGCTTCTCCCCTTGAAACAAGCAGGAGTCATGAGAAGCATGCCATTTGGGAAGCTGAGAACCTTGGTGTTGCATGATCTGGTTCAGGCCAATTCAGTGCATTCTCCTGTCTTTCACCGATGATCCTCAGGTGCCCTATGCTACTTACCAAGGCTTCAGACGCTCCTGATAGCTGCAGTGATCCTAGACCACGGGGCACACACACCAAAGTATACAGGCCACAAGCAGGAGTGTCAACGAGTGGAGTGGGCCTGTGGGAGCCTCGGAGCACAAGGCAGCACCACCCGCACAAAAGGAGAGGGTTCTACTGAGCTCTCCTCCAGGAGGCCTGCGGGTCCCGTGCGGTGAGATTCCTTTTCTCCCCACACAGGAAGCACAAAATCTGGACTATTTTTTAGACATAATTTTGTAATTTTAAAATATCTGTTGTCATTATTCAAGTTTCTTAGAAAACAAAAACATAGCAGCAGGCTGGATCTGGCCTGTGAGCTGCCTGCCGTGACTTCTGCCCTAAAAGGAACAAAACCGGGAAGAGACCTCTTAACAATTCACTTTTGTACTCGGTAATTTACATATCCCACATTTTAAGGCTTTGGGTAGCTTTCTAGTTTATCAGGAGTCACAGCCAAACCTAGAGATTATTCTAATACTAAATGCAGAATACATGCAAGGGCTTTCGCACCATGGTTTTGACCAGTCTTGCTTATTAGAGATCATTTGCACACTGTGTAAGAGGAGATGTTGATCAAGTCATGTGGTTTTGTGCTCTCCAGCTATGATCGTGCTGCAGATTCTGTTAACATTGACCCTGTAACACATACTCTGCTTTAATGAGGAGGTGGTGCCAACGTGATGAACTGACCATGAGGAGCCCCCTCCAAAGGAGACCACCCAAAGAGAAGCTGAATTAAAATCCCTGTAATACAAACCATCACTGGTCAGGAATGAAAAGTACTTAAGAAACAACTGAAATTTACAATGATTTCAGACACACTTGGTCTCCATCTCTTCCCAAAAAATAAATCCATCTCATTTCAAGTGATTTTTCTTCAGCTTGTGGTTGTAACACAAACATCTATTTAGGACCTGGACACAAGTATTTCAGAATACAACTACTGTCAACCCATAGTGAACTGGATCCCCTGAATTTTATGGTTGTGTGTCTGACTCAGCTAGGTTTTTCATTTAAATCCTCACACGAGGATATGTTTTTTATTAATTTTTAGAAAGAGAGAGAGTACCATCAACTGGATGGCTTAAAACAACTAAAATTCATTCTTTCACTGTTCTGGAGGCTGGAAGTCTGAAATAAAAGTGCCTGTAGGGTTGGATCTTTCTTAGAAACTCAGAAGAAAAATCTGTTTCCAGCCCCTCTCCTATCTTTTGGTGGCTGCCGGCCATTCTCGGTGTTCCTTGGCTAGTGGCAACATACCTCCAATTTGTGCCTCCATTGTCTCATCAAAGTCTCCCTGTGTGTGTTTGACCAGATGTCCTTCTTCTCATAAGGTCACCAGTCACTAGATTATGGCCCACCCTAACCCAGCATGACCTCATTTAAATATGATTGCATCATTTCCAAACAAGGTCATGTTCACAAGCACCAGAGAGGTAGGACTTGAACATATCTTTTGGGGGAACACAATTCAACCCATCACAGCCATCTGTCTCTCAGAGAGAGAGACACATTAGAATAGTGACAATAAAAGGTGGATAAAAGTTAGAGTGGGGGGAGTGTTTGGGCACATGTACAGTTAGAGGAATAAGCAGGAAAATACTTAGCATAAGAAAGATGTCAAAATTGGCTTGGAGGGGCAGACTTGAAGTCTATATGGAGGAATCTCCATTTTATCCTATTGTCTTAGTCTGCTCAGGCTGCCATAGCAAAATACAATAGACTGAGTGACTTAAACAATAGAACTTTATTTTCTCACAGTTCTGAAGACTGGAAGGGCACGATCAAGGTGATAGTAGGGTTACTGTCGAATAAGCTCTCTTCTTGGGTTGCAGATGGTCGCTTTCTTTCTGTGCTCTCACATGGTGGGGAGAGAGATCTTTAGCGTCTCTCTTCTTATAAGGGCAGCAGCTCTATAGTCCTACTCTTGTGACCTCATTTAACCTTTATCACCTCCTCATAAGCCTTATTTCCAAATATGGCCACATTTGAGGTTAGGACTTCACTTCTTAAGAGTAGTAAATTACATTATTAGTGAGGCAGGGAAATGGGAGATTTATCTGAGAGACATTTCAGAGGTAGAATCTACAGGGCTTGGGGGTGTGATGGAGAAGGAGGGATTCAGGATACATGAGAGTGAATGGTGCCACTGTGTATTAATTTTATCTTCATTTGCCTGTATTGCTGTGGTGGATGAGTTAAGCCAGGCATGTTTATGCATGTCAGAAATTCTCTATTTTTCATTTTATAAAACTGAGACTATATTCCAATTTTCCTGACTCTGATTTTTTATTTCCTAACTCTAATTTTCTCCATCATAAAAGTTCTTTCCAAAACCTTGGCTGGTTTGGCTGGTTCCTATCCCCCAACAGAGCCTCCTCAGTCATCTCTCCTGAAAGGTTAGGATCTGTTCCTCAACTGCCAAGCCCAGTTCAGAACCTTGCTTAATTTTTCTTTTCAATTGTTGATGTGCAGACACCTGCTGCTTATGTCACATTTGTATTTCTTGGTTTTGGCATTGCTTGTGCCACCTCTGGTCTTAGGAAACTAATCAGACAGTCAATTACTTGGCTGCTCCTATCAGAGCCAGCTTATTGCCAAGTTAGTCTCTTCCAATGTCCTTCCTGCCCATCCTCAGCTTTCTCCAAATTGGCCTTTGTTTCTGACATCTTGGCCTGCCTTTTCTCCCAAACTTTCCTTAGTGATGGAACATTCTCACTCAGGCATCTAGGCAAATGAAGAATCAATTTTGGCAACCAACCCTCTTCCTCTTTTTTCCTACTGAATTCATTGCCTCAGCAATTTTTTCAAAGCTCTTTCATCATAGTAAATATTTGTTCTTTCAAAAGCAGTGCAATTTTTATAACCTTCAAATTTATGTCACTGTACTGATATAAAACAGTTTCTTCTAAATATGAAAAGCCTAAGCTCAATGTTTTGCCCTATAAGTTTCTTCATCTGACTGATTCTATGGACCAGTAATTACAAAGTTGAGCCTCATTTAGCATAGGGCAGCAATCTTCCCATTGCCTGCTGAGCAAAGTGACCAAGAACATGGGGAGGGGCTCATCGCCTTCCACACTGCTCATGTTCAGCCCCTTTTACCCCTCACTATGTGCTCAGGGTCTTTCCTGGAGGTACTACTTTTTTAAAAATATATTTTTATTGATTTCAGAGAGGAAGGGAGAGAGACAGCGAGATAGAAACATCAATGATAAGAGAGAATCATTGACCGGCTGCCTCTTGTATGCACCCTACTGGGGATCCAGCCCACAACCTGGGCATGTACCCTAACTGGGAAGTGAACCATGACCTCCTGGTTCATAGGTCGATGCTCAACCACTGAGCCACGTGGTGGAGTGGTATTTTTGTTTTTAAGTATTATTTTAAGGCTTTAGAGAGGTAAGCATTTTCTCCAGGGAAAGTTTATGGAGCCTTCCTTTAGCATTTTCATTGGTTATGCTCCCATAAATAGCCTAAAGATTGTGACTTGTAAAATAATGACTTCCCATATGAAAATATGTAAACATAGTTATTGTATTATACTTCATTTAAATATTTTTTGTTTAGTTCATAATTACATATATACATTCTGCAGGTTGTATCTTATAAACAGTTTAATGTATATTTAAATTGAAAAATAATTTGGATTTTAATACATATATTAAACTATTTGAAGATGAATTTTTGGAGGGGAGAAAAACAATATTATACAGAAGGCTAGATTGAATTACATGCCAAAGTACTCAGAGAGAACAAGTTCAGTTGTTTCAAATGTATCAAATGTCATAAAGTAATTTTCAAATTTGAATACTATTAAGATTAGCTTCTCAATTTTTATGTGGCTTATTAATATTAGTGAGCAGTGCCAAATGGCTCCTAAAACCAACTTATTCTTTTCCCCTTAAATTGTGCCTTCCAAAATCAGTAAGGTTATTCCACTCCAATATTCTCAGATATATTTATATTTAAGTGTAAAATGAACATCTTTAAATGTGATATTTAATATCAGATCAAATGTGTTTTGTTGTGGAGGAAAATGCATAGGTATTTTACAATATAAAATATTAAATTTATAAATGTTACTAGAGGCCTGCTGCATGAAATTCATGCACGGGTAGGGTCCCTAGGCCTGGCCAGCAATCAGGGATGATCAGGGCCTTCCAGCTACCAGCAGGGCCTTCCTTCCCTGGTTGCCGGCTGGCGCCTTCCTTCATTCCATGCTGCCCCCCCTCCCCCCCCGGTGGTCAGCACATGTCATAGCAAGAGATCAAACTCCCGGTCTCCTGGGGGAACTCCAGAGGGGACAATTTGCATATTAGGCTTTTGTATATATAGACTAGAGACACGGTGCACGAAATTCATGCACTCAGGGGGCGTCCCTCAGCCTGGCCTGTGCCCTCTCGCAGTCCGTGAACCCTTGGGGATGTCTGACTGACATCCTTAACACTGCTGCAGAGGCGGGAGAGGCTTCTGCCACCGCTGCTGTGCTCACCAGCCATGAGCCCAGCTCAGGGCTTCTGGCTGAGTGGCACTCTCCCTGTTGGAGTGCACTGACCACCAGGGGGCAGCTCCTGCATTGAGCGTCTGCCCCCTGGTGGTCAGTGTGCATCATAGCAACCAGACATTCCTCCATTCAGTCGATTTGCATATTAGCCTTTTATTATAGAGGATTAGAAAAGACTTTAGATTTTTACTGTACAAAAATAATGGAAAATTTTCTTCTCAGATCAGACATTCTGACTGCCCACAGTAAGTGTGCTTCTAGTAAGCTGGCAACTTCCAAGATGATTCCTCATGCTATTCATGAAATCTAGCGTGGCCCATTAAAACTTTGGTACTGGGGCTGACAAGCAGCTTTTCCCTTCTTAGACTCTGCTATATCCAGTTTTGTACTACCTATCATTATTATTCTTTAGGAGTTTAACCAGATTTGTAATCCTTGAAATATCAAAATAGTTACCACATTACAAAATGATGTGCCATGGAGTTCCTTTTAAATGGAAAGTTTTCCACATGGCTCTACCCCAGCTGGGCCAGGGTCTGGTCTGCCTTTGAAGTGACTATATTTGTGATTGCTCCTTTGATATTCATCTCTAGGGGTTGTTGTCACGAATCAGAATAGCAAAGCCTGAACTTCCTCTGAGGTTCCTTCCATACACAGAGCAACCTCATTCAAAGAGCCAGGAGTTTTCATAGACTTTGTTTTTACACAGTAGGCTGACTGACAGGTCCCCAGAACATGGAGCCAAGATGATTGTGTCCCTATTCACAGAAAAAGTGCTGGAACCTAAAATCCTAAGAGCTCCCAGGATCTTCCATCCAATCATTGAGTAAAAAGAATAGAATCCTCTCTATGCTACCTCTGTATCTCAGAATACACCCACCTATCCCCATCCTCATGCCACCATCCCAGTTCGGGTCACTAACATCTCTTGCCTATGTCACTGCCAGAGTTTCCTATTGATACCTTGGCCATCAGTGTCACCTCCCAGAAGCCTATTGTTTATATTTCAGGGTTGCCAAAAAGCAAATACTTTCCATGTTTCCTTTGCCACCAGAATAAAGTCCAAGCTCCTCAACATGGCATACATTTTACCCCTCTCTACCTTCCGTTCTCACGCTCAGGTGTTCAGCTTTTTTTGTAGTTCCTTGTATTGTTGCTTGAGCCTAATTCTTTGCGTGTGCCTGCCTTGGCCTGGAACCTGGAATGCTGCACCCCTCTGCTCTCCCTCTGCCTCTTCCATTGCCTCCCCTCCCTTCTCCCTGACAAACTATCTTGCCTGTTTAATTGAATGGTGGTGTGATCGCCACCATTGAATCTGACATCCAGTTTGGCTTTTCTTATTTTGATCTTGGCAGTTGTTTTGTCTTGAATGTATTTTGTACCAGAACCTCTGGCCCTCAGTGTTTTTGTTGCTTTGGAAAACTACCCTCACTCTGACACTGTCTGTCTGGCTGATGTCCCTTCTGAGCCTGCATCTGTAAGACGGTGGAAGGATGGGGATTACATATTTTGTTCCCAATTACCTGTCACTACAGTAGCACTGTGCAAAAATAAAAAGCCTTGGCTTTCTTTTTGACAGCTGGAGAACTACTCCAGAGCCGGTAACTCTCGTCTGAATTCATCACAGTGTAGTCACGTTTTCCTTACCGGGTGACTAAGAGAGGTGCCTCTGCTAAAGTAGTTTTGCCTCTGCTCCTATTCGCCATGAGCATCAGGTCTCTAATTAGCTGCTCCCTGTAAAACTTTAGCTATCCCTTTTCTTTATGTGAGTCTACTTTTTGCAAGTCTTAGCAAGATTCAGGGACAAACACCTTAATTATTGCCTCCTCAGCAGCCTCTATCGTCTTTTTTCTTCTTTCCAAGTTTTAACAAAAAAGATAGAGACAAAAACGTTCCCTCAATCCTTTTCAAACCTCCCAGATTTTCCTCCAAAGAAAAGAGAGTGACTAAATTACTCTCCCGGTTTTATTTTCTCTTCTTCTCTGCCTCTTGTTTTGATGGGGTGTTTTGCCCTCCTCGCGAGTGACTTTATCTTTTGTATACCTATCAGCCATTTGTAAGTTTTCTTATGAGAACTGTATTCAAGTCCTTTGCCCATTTTAAATCAGATTATTTGTGTTTGTTTTACTTGTTTTTGCTATTGAGTTGAAGGAGTTCCTTATATATTTTGATTATTAGCCCCTTATCAGATATATAGTTGCAATTATTTTCTCCCGTTCTGTGGGCTGCCTTTTCCTTCTGCTGTTTCCCTCACTGTGCAGACATTTTTAGCTTGGTGCAGTCTCACTTGTCTATTTTGGCTTTTGTTATCTGTGCTTTTGGTGTCATATCCTAGAAATCATTGCCAAGACCTATGTTACTTTTCTCATTTTCTTCCAGGAGTTTTCAGTTTCAGGTCTTAACATTTACATCTTTAATCCATTTTGGTGTTTGTGAGTCCTCAAAAAATAGGAACTAGAAATGTCATATGATCCAACAATCCCACTTCTGGGTATTTATCCAAAATAACATATATCGGGATCTTGAAGAGATACTTTCACTCCCAGGTCCATGGCTGTGCTAGTCACAATAGCCAGGAGGTAGAAACGACCTAAAAGCTTATTAGTGGATGAATGGATGAAGAATATGTGGTATTTACATGAGTGAAATGGTATTCAGCCTTAACAAAGGAAATCCTTCATAGGCAACAACACAGTTGAAACTTGAGGGCATTATGCTAAGTGAAATGAGCTAGTCACAGAAGACAGATACTGCATGATTCCACTTATATGAAGTACCTAAATTGTCAGACTGATAGGAACAGAGAGTAGAATGGTGGTTGCCAGGAGCTGGGAGGAGGGGAAACAGGGAGTTGCTACTGAAAGGGTATGAGGTTTCAGCTGTGCAGGATGAATAAGCTCTGGAGACCAGCTGTGTGGCACTGCGCTTATAGCTAACATTTCTGTATTGTACACATCAAAATTGGTTAAGAGGGTAGATCTCACATTAACTGTTCTTACCATAATAAAAAAAAGTGATTGTTAATTGTCATGTTGGCTTCTTGTTGAGACAGGTACTCCTAGCAAGTTAAAGCAATTTATAATCTGCTACACAGACCTGCTTAAGCGGTTTTGAATGCTTTTTCCTTTTGAAAATGAACAGCTCAAATAGTGACTAGTCTTGTAATAGCATCTTGCACCCCTCAGAGAGATCCCCAAATAAACATATTTTTAATTCATGGGAAGTCCTCATGCATTTGTGACACAAATAGATGTTTTCCGTGTGGTCAGGAGCAGAAGATTACTTTTTGGTTCTAAATATCTAATTAATGAGTCCACTAGTGTCTACAGAGCCCTGTAGATGAGAACTTTCTAGGTGATTCTCAAATGAAAACAATGAGTTCAATTTTTAGAGACAATGTATATATGGCTTTGAACCTGACAATACCTAGGCAACACTGTGTGAACTGATTCAGAGTAAACTCAATTAACTTTCTCATAGCAGTCATTCCACTGGTCTGCAAAGTAATGGGTGTAAAACTAACGGAATGACTTTGCTTGACCAAAGCAGCCTTGCAGTTAAGAGGAAGAAAATGACCAAGGAGAAATAGATTTTTATATTGTTTATACCGCTGCATTCTTCCATCCAGCTTCTTACATGCTTCAGTTTTAAATACAGAAGTAATTCACTTTTTCAGTGATGCACAATTTTAAATGACGGGGCACTCTGTCCATTTAGGTGGGAAGATACATGCAGAGAACAGCTTCCCTAAATTTATGTGAGCACTTCAATCTACGATCACACATGTTCTAGTTCTAGCATGAGTTCCTCTTTTCTCTAGGTCTTTGCTAAAAGCCTCAAAGGACAGCCAATATACACCAGCATTCTGAGTTTTGGTTTTTTTACAACGTCCCGGACTCACGTGCCACATTAATGTGTTTTGCCTAAGACATCAGAGGTATCAGTTTTCATAAATGTGCTTCCCAGCAATAACAAGTCACTAACTTTCCAGCTTCATAATATATATTCCTTCCACCTGCTGCTCAGTGCCTAAGCCAGTGACACATATATTGGATTCTATTATGGCAACCCCAATTCTGGTATCAAATTCTAAGCTAATTAGGGTCTAGATACAGTTGTAGTAGAATTCTTAAAAAACAATAGTTTAAAGAAGAGAATTTATTTTTATTTCCCATAGCCGCTCAGGTAAAAGCAGTCCAGAGCAGGTCAGGCGGCTCTGACAATTCCACTTTGTGCTTCAAGATGCCTTTTTCAGCTCTAGTCATCAGAAGCATGTTCTAGCCACTGTAAGGGGGAACTACAGAGAGGGAAGGTGCATTCTTTTCCTCTTAGAAGCAGGACTTGGGAGGCTTTCCCTGCTTGTGCTCACATCACCTTAGCCAGAACATAGTCAGATGGCCATACCCCACTGAGGTCTTTTTCTGGGCAGCCATAATCCCAGCTAAAAATGTTGGTGCCATGGGAAAAAGAGTGAATAAATATCAGGAGAACACTAGCCGTATCTTCCAGAGTGAGCAGTTGTAGGTATAGCTGGGAGCAGTAAGAAAGAGAGCATTGCCATCCATCTGCTTTACAGACATTGATGACTTTCATATTCACTGAAGAGCTAACTTTCCCTCCTTCGCAGCTGAACAGCCAGCCTGAACTTAAATGATGCTTCTAGACTCCAAAGCGGCAGGGAATTTTTGAAGAACTTCTATTTTGCTTGGCAGAGATAATTGGCCTACAGGAAAGATCAGCATGTATTTCTTAGTCTTGAAGATTTCATAACATTTCCCTAAACCACAAAATGAAGAGGACAATTATAAAAAGAATATTGGAAATTATAGAAGCCAAAAGAGTGTCTCCAAAATAAGCATTTGTTCATTAATCTTCCTTTTAGACATTCTTTCTAGAAAAGCTCTCATCTCATCTTCTCTTTCCACAATGGCCTTTCACTGAATCCACACAGAAAGAACAGAGCATCTAAATCTAGATTGAAATCTCCTTGACTGCAGTCAGTCAAGACTATAGTGGAAACTTTCCTCTAGGCATGTATTACTAGACCTAAAAAGGGCATGCATCGGAGTCCCAGCTACTCTTCAGACCATATCAGATTTTTCACATGGCAGATTAAATGGAAGTGTTCAAACTCTGGAGCTTATTAATTTCACTATGAATAAAACCAGACCTGACTAGTGACTCAATTTTAATACAAAGTAGTGGTAAGTACACAATCCTTGGGTAAGACAGGCTGTACTTCAAGCAAGGCTCTGAGATATATGTCTTAGACATTTGCTTATATGTAGGGGAAGAGGGATCCGTTTTCTTCTCCCTTGAAGTTTCAAATTTATGATCTTGTCTTCAATTATCAGTTTTTTGTATATATTACTAGAGGCCTGATGCATGAAAATTCATGCACTTGGGGATGGGGTGGTTCCTCAGACTGGTCTGCACCCTCTCACAATCCGGGAGCCCTCGGGGGATGTCTGACTGATGGCTTAGCCACAGTTGGACATCCTTAGTGCTGCCACGGAGGTGGGAGAGACTCCCACCACTGCTGCTGTGCTCACCAGCCTTCAGCCAGGCTTGTGGCTGAGTGGCGCTCCCCCTGTGGGAGTGCACTGACCACCAGGGCGCAGCTCCGGCCCCACTCCCTACCGACCCTCCACAGCCACGGGTCACCATCATCCCCTAATATCGCTGTCCCCTCCCTCTGCCCGCTGGCACCTGCCTTGGCTGGCCTGGCAGCACCTGCTCGCCAGCCCTGCCCCCTGCCGACTGTTTGTTCTGCCATTCAGTTGATTTGTATATTAGGCTTTTATTACATAGGATAATGTATAATATATCTAGCTCTGTTCCCTTTCCAAAGCCTATTTTGCTGTATTTCTAATCACATGGATAGGGATAATAATTGAACTTAGTAGGCCTGTAGGTGGCATGGCATGTAAAATTGCATAAGATGATGCCTAAGAGTCAAATGACAACTATTGTTATTGGGCTCACGAGGAATAAACAAATCAATAAAATATGACTTTCATAAGAATGGGTAACAGGTGTGTGTGTGTGTGGGTGTGTGTGTTGTGTGTGTGTGTGTGATGTTATAATAGAAATTGTTCAAATTAACACAGAGGTACACCAAACGTTTTTATTTAAAAAGCACCTCTGATATTTGAGAAATCAATGGGAGCTCCAAAGACAGAGAAAGTTCTAATAGCCGTCATCCTTTTACTCCCAGTGCCAGTCTTCAAAGGAAACCGCTTTCCAGTTCATCTTTCTTTGACTAACATGCAGAGTGCGGTCAGGCTTCAGAATGATCAGATGCACAAGAGGGATCCTGTGAACGGCATCGCGGTAGACCAAAGGAAATGTGCAGTTAACATTTTTAGCTGCTATTTAGAAAGGCTGTCATGAAATGGTATTAGACCCTGTGGAGGAAATTTTCTTATTAGTTTAAAATATGCAGAAATGGTAGCCTGGATAGAGTCCCTGTTTGTGGCAGTATTTTCGATTTCTGTTGCTGCATAACAAATTACCAGGAAGTTAGCAGCCTAAAGCAACACACATTTATTATTTCACAGCTTCTATGGAACAGACATCTGGGTTCTCTTCTCAGTGTCTCACAGACTGAAATCAAGGTGTTGCCTGAAGCTTCAATCTCATTGAGGCTCAGGCTCCTGTAATTTTTGGTGGAATTCGATTAGTTGCAGTTGTAGCACTGAGGCCCTCAGTTTCCAGAGTTCATTCACATAAAAGTCTAATATATATATATATATATATATATATATATATATATATATATATATACACTACCTTATAGGGGCAGAAAGGAAATCAGTGATTCCCCAGGGAAGGACGCAGGGTAGGAAAGGTTGGATTACAAAAGGGCAAGAACACATTTTGGGGACCATGGGTTTGTTTCCCTTTAATTAATTCCATGAACTACAAAATCTCCAGCCAATAGAAGGCACTTTACGAAATGTGTGAATTAGCTTGACTTTGTAGGTAGCGAGGTCAGTGCACTCCACTAGAAAGGGAAACCATCTTAAATTAGAGATATGGAAAGATGTCAAGAGAGGAGATAATATTGACTCGAATCAGTGAATTCCCACATGAGTAAATGAGACCCTTGAGCCAGGAACAACATCAGAATCGGAGCAGCACTTGGAAAGCCCAGCTGCAATGTGAGCATGGAATGGTTGGGAGGGCTGCAGAGGGGGGTGTCATCACTATGTCTTAATCAGGCCTGGAAACTTGATGGAATAAGATCAAGCTATAAGATGAGCCTTGACTTAAAATCTTGGTTGTGCAGCTATTGGGCATCTCTGAGCCCTAAGCTAGGATAGCTGATTTGTGATCCAAGCAAATGTGTCATGTTTTTCTCCATGAGTGGATTAGACTCGTATGTATGAACATCAAGACAGGTTCCCCCAATCTTTCTATTGTGTCTGCTGCTTTTCTGCATAATCTATCAGAGAAGTTCCATAAACCACACTGCTTTATACACTGAGTGGCCAGATTATTATGATCTCTGAATGCATAATAATCTGGCCACTCAGTGTGTGTGTGTGTGTGTGTATATATTAGAGGCCCGGTGCATGAATTCGTGCATGGGTGGGGTCCAGCCAGCCTGGTCAGGGGGAGGGGACATGGGCAGTTGGCTGGCCTGCCTGCTGGTCAAACTCATGGTTGAGGGGACAATTTACATATTAGCCTTTTATTACATAGGATATACAGTGAGTGGCCAGATTATTATGTGTTCAGAGGTCATAATAATTTGGCCACTCAGTGTATATATACTAGAAGCCTGATGCACGAAATTCATGCAAAAGTAGGCCTTCCTTTCCCCGGCTGCCGGGACTGGCTTCCCTCTAGCACCCGGGACCCGGGCTTTCTTCACAGCCCCGGCTTCTTTCACAGCCCCTGAAGGATGTCTGGTCTAATTATCATGTTATGCGTTTATTATTATAGATATTTGCTTGGCTCTCATCTCAGGGTTTTATTAACTTTACATATTTACAATTTTCTCCCAATGCAGTAATAGTAAAGGGATGACATAATATCCTACACATACCCAATGAAGTCACCATGTCGATCTATTTACTGGACCAGTCTATATTATGTCACATCTTTATCTTGGCATATCTTTCTCTGTTTAGGACACTCTTCCCTTGTGAACCTGGGCTTGGATTTGTTAGAAAAAAATGATACAGTAATGAACTCTTTTCTCACAAACACATGAAGATGCACAGTATTTTGCATACACCTCCTGGTTTAGACATAGTCCCCTACAAAGTAGTTCTTCCCTGCCAGACATGGATAGTGTGTCTGCTTTTGTCATTGCCCATTTTCCGTATGCTGAACTCTTAGAAGGTGGGGCCTAGTTCTTATTTAGATTTCATCTTCAGAATGCTCACTAAACATTTGTCGAATGCATTGATTCCTTGGGGTTCAGCTATTTGAGGCTCAATTTGTTACCAGTTATAAATATTTAAAAGCAAATTCAAAGACTTGGAGGTGTGTTGAGAGAGTCTTCTCAACAAATGTTAAATGAATGCTGCAGCATTTTAGTCGCCTGAATGCATGGTACTTACTTTGTAGTGTAAAATATATTTTTCATGTATTAATTTTGTGAATAAGTCAAGTTTCTTTCTCCCTCTCCGTTTACACACCCACACACACAACATACTCTAACTAGAACTGAACAGTATAATAAAGCCACTAAAATATCTATAGTGCATATCAGTATGGGCAAAAGTAGATTTATAGTTGTGAATATGCAAAACACAGTTTATCAATGTATTATTATTTTCTAGGGGCCCAATGCAGGAATTTGTGCACCTTGAAAGAAACTGTGGGCTGTGAGGCTGCGATGGACACGGGGCAGGTCTTGGCCCATTCTCCGTGCCCCCGCCCAGCTCCTCCTGCTGTGGCCCCCAGTTCACTGTCCACTCCCACCGCCGTTCCCATGCACTAACAGCGTGGAGTGATTGGGGCTGGCACCAGCAGTGGGTGCGAGTGGGGCCGGCTGTCAGTGGGTGTGAGCGGTGGCTGCTGCCCCGATTGCCCCTGAGGAGCAGGGGGAGGGGGAGAAGCCTTCAGGGGCGATCAGGGCTGGTGCTGGGTGCTGGCAGCAGGTGCGAGTGGGGCTGGCACCAGCAGTGGGTGCGAGCACCAAGCGGGACCGCAGTGCATGGGAGCAAGAATTTTCAGTAACCACCAGAGGCTCGCCCCGATGACAGCAACCGTCACCCCACCTTGGTCTGGTGCCCCTGCTCACCTGCTCCACCATCCCACTGCAGCCAACGTCCGCCATGTTTCACACATGCCCCCTGGTGGTCAGCACACATCATAGTGACCGGTTGTTTGGTTGTTCTGCTATTCAGTCTATTTGAGTATTAGCCTTTTTTTAATATAAGATTATTGTATTATTTTCCATACGAACAACTGTAAACTTACTTTTGCCCCACCTCTTATATATTAAGGCACTAATATATATTTAATATGTTGATGTTCTGGAATTGTGATTAAGGCTCTTATATGAAGATAAAGAACTATTAACCATCCTGCATCTCTGCCTTTATGAAGAGTCAGCAAGAAAGTAAGCCAGCTATTTCTAGGCTTGCTATAAGATTGTTTGAACTGGTCCTTCTACCTGACAGATATCATGACAGCACGGACCCCACTTCAAGAAGATATAAGGCTGGTGAGGATGTGGAGAAAGGGAACCCTAGTACACGGCTGGTGAGAATGCAGACTGGTGCAGCCACTGTGAAAAACAGTGTGAAATTTCCTCAAAAAATTAAAAATAAAACTGTTATTTGACCCAGTGATCCCACTTCTAGGAATATATCTGAAGAAGCCTGAAACACCAATAAGAAAGAATATATGCACCCCTATGTTCATAGCAGTGTTATTTACAATAGCTAAGATCTGGAAACAGCCCAAGTGCCCATCAGTAGATGAGTGGATAAAAAAGCTGTGGTACATTTACACAATGGAATACTATATAGCTGTAAAAAAGAAGGATCTATTACCCTTTGAGACAACATGGAGGGACATGGAGATTATTATGCTAAACAAAATAAGCCAGTCAGAGAAAGGAAAATATCACATGATTGCACTTATATGTGGAATCTAATGAACAAAATAAACTGACAAAATAGATCTAGAGACATAGAGGTATGCAACAGACTAATGAATCTCAGAGGGAAAGCAGGGGAGTGGGGGGCGTGAAGAGACTAACCAAAGAACTTATATGCATACTAGAGGCCTGGTGCACGAATTCATGCATGGGTGAGGTCTCTTGGCCTGGCCAGTGATCAGGGCCGATTGGGGCTGGTTGGGGCCGGCTGGCCAAAGGGAGGGACCATGGGAGGTTGGCCAGCCACAGGAGATTAGCTGTAAGAGCGCACTGACCACCAGGGGGCAGCTCCTGCATTGAGCATCTGCCCCCTGGTGGTCAGTGTGCATCATAGCGACCAGTCGACCAGTCATTCAGTTGACCGATCGTAACAGTCGCTTAGGCTTTTATATATATAGATATGCATAGTCCATGGACACAGACAATAGTATGGTGTGCAGTGAAGACCAGAGGAGGAGGTGGGAGTGAGGAGGAGGGGATCAATGTGTGGGGGGAAGGGGGACATCTGTAATACTTTCAACAATAAAGATAATTTTTTTAAAGATGGTATAAGAAGAACAGAAAAAAAAGAGAGAGGATGCACTAGTTTTCTATTTCTGCTTAATGGCAACAAACTTAATGGCTTAAAACAACTTAAACTTATTATCTCACAGTTACCTGAGTCCAGGGTAACTGAGTCTCATAAGACTGAAATCAAGGTGTAATCTAGACTGTGTCCTCATCTGAAGCTCAACTAGGAAGATACTTTCAAGTTTCCTCGGAAAGTTTGCAAAATTTGTTTCTAAATGCTTGTAGTACTAGGGTTCCCATTGAACTTCTAGAACTGCTTTTGGCTGCCAGAGGCCATTTTCAGAGGCTTACCACATGGCCCCTGCCCTTGGCCCTCTCACACTTCCAACCTCTCTGCCTCCCAGAAGGGGGCAGTTCCTTTTAAGTGCTAATCTGATTAGGTCAGGCCCATCCAGATGGCTCCCTTTTGTATAACTTGAAGTGAACTAATTAACAACCTACTCAACTCCATCACAGTCACAAAATCTGCCCACTTAAGGGGAGGGCATTACAAAAGGGTCAGGAATCTTGGGTCCACCAGAAAATTTTGTCTACCCTAACGGATATTATAGGAGGTGTCTTTGAAGCTCTGTAAGTGCAGCGAGAGGTTGTCTGAGATGAGAAGACAAGGATCTCATTTCTCAATGTAGTCCTACCCTGGTGGTATTATTGCATAAGAGCAGAGCATGGTGGGAGCTTCATGTGAAGGTTTGATGCAAGCTCCTTGAAGTTTGTGGGTAGATATAAAAATAATTCTTGGTGCCAGCACATTTTCTGCAAAGAGAAGATTTGAGGGAGTGTTTGGCAGCAGAGAGGCAATAACAGATGGTGGTGTGGTTTGTGTTAGAAGAGGATAGAGTCACCCCATTTCAGCTCTCCAAGGCTCCCGGGAGGGGTAGGAAGATGCCTCACTCTGAGAGTCACTGGAACATGGACTACTTGAGAGAGACTAAAGGGAGACTTGAGGGGCCTCAGGAGCTGAGGGGGCAGAGAGCTGAGATCCTTCGCAAGAAAGCCAGGCAGGAATCCCCATGGAGACAGTTCTATGAGAAGAGCCATAGACTGGACCTGAGCCTGACAGAGATCTTGGTTCCCTCCCCACCACCAGCAGGGAACCAATTACCTGAAATATCTTTGCCTCCAAACTGGAGGGGGGAACTGAGCTTTGAAATGGAAAAGGTAAAGAAGTAACCAGAATCAGACCATTTCTTCTCCCCACTCCACAAACCTGGCCCACTGGAGAGAGGGAGGAGGTGTGGGTAGGAAGAGGAGCAAATGAGATTTAAGCCAATGTGAGAGGAGAGACTTAAAAATGCCATACCTTTCACTAAGCCTAGTGGGCTTTAGTGAAAGGTATGGCATTTTCCCAAGATGTCCTGAAGAGACAAGGAAGTGACATTTAACAGAGCATGATTGAAAACAGTGACTGAAGAAAAAGAAAAATATTTCATGTTTATAGCCCATGTTGAGGCTGCTTGATAAAACAATTATACACATATTTCAAATCCCACCCCCCCCAAGCTTCTAATTTTTTAAGGTTTAAAACAGAATCTCCCCCTTCCCATGGCTCCCAATTTTCCAGAAAACAAATACCATCAAGTTACATAGTGGAGTGAGTTACATCCAGATGCATTTCCCAAGAGCAGGTTTTGATAAGGAAGGCTAGCATGAAATCAGTGCACAGGCTGTGCTAGTGCGATGCCAAAGAAAGGATGCCACTAAAATTGCTAATTAGACAAACACTGTCACAATGAATTTCTGAATGGAGAATACAATTTGAAATATTTGTCTGTGATAAGCAGGGCATTAAAATGCATCCCTAATATTTGTTTCTGAGTACAGCTATTTTCTCATGTGATGCTCGGCATTTAAAAATAAGGTGAAGATACATCTGAAAATGCAAAAGTATTTCACAAGAACTCAAAGAAGCCAAGAAACCATGGCAACATAGCAGAGTTTGTACATCTCCCTCTAAACTAAGTTGACTCATTATGAGGTGAAAGAAGTCCCCATGATACTCAATCATCCTAAGTCTATAATAATAAAACACTAACATGCAAATGGTCGTGATGCCCTGATGCCATAACAACCAATCAGTAGAAGCCTGCATGCACAGCAGGTGTGGGTGGGAAGGGCTGCATGCACAGTGAGGCCGGGGGACATGAGGCTGCATCCCCTGCCCAGCATAGCTTGACGGGGGACTTCTATTATAGAGAAAGGGCAAATAGCAATATTAAAATATTTCCTCTAATTAATTCCCTTTTAATGTGCACGAATTTTGTGCACCGGGCCACTAGTCCTATATAATAAACAGCTAATATGAAAATGGTGATCACGCTGTCATGCTGTAATGGCTCAGACACTCAACACTGGGGAGAGAGGAATGGGGACCAGCCAGGCTGCGGCCTGGGAGAGGGACAAGCCGCCCGCCCCATGGTCCCAGGCGCCAGCAGCTGGGGATGGGACTGTGGCCCGGGAGAGAGACAAGTTGCCTGCCCCACGGTCCCAGGCACCAATGGCTGCGTCTGTACTTGTGGCCCAGGAGAGGCACAAGCTGCCCACCCCATGGTCCCGGGTGACAGCGCCTGCAGCTGCAGCCCAGGCGAAGCTGCCTACCTACAGTCCCCTGCAGCTGTGGCCGACCTGGGCGAAGCTGGCCCAGGTCCTGGGTGCCTGCAGCCATCCAGAGGGAGGGAAGTCCAGGTACCAAGTGCCTGCGACTGACCAGAGGAGGGAATCCTGGTTCCTGGGTGCGGGGCAAGGCAGAGGAGGTTAGGGGTGATCAGGCCAGGAGGGGAGCAGTTAGGGGTGATCAGGCAGGCAGGTAGAGGTGGTTAGGGGCGATCAGGCAGGCTGGCAAGTGGTTAGGAGCCAGTGGTCCTGGATTGCGAGAGGCAGTCAGACATCCCCTGAGGGGTCCCGGATTGGAGAGGGTGCAGGCCGGGCTGAGGGACACCCACCCCCCTGCCCACTCCCATGCATGAATTTCGTGCACTGGGCCTCTAGTTGAAATATAATTATAATGAATGTAAACAGTGTCTATAAAACTTAACCTTTTGCACTCAGATGTGGAGTGTGACTCCACACGGTTAGCATTAGAATAAAGGAATCGAGAAAAAAGCAAGCGAGTGCAAAGGGTTAATGATAAAGGGTAAATCCACTAGTTGTTATTCTTGCATTGCTGGTTCAACTGACACCCATTCCATTTTGAATTCTCATGGTAGATAGTAAACATAGTAGGTATGTTTGTGTGTATATGTGTGTGTGTGGTTGTAAGTCTTCACAGCATATTAATCATAGTATAAACCTTTAGAAAGATTTATCTTAACTTTAAGCAAGCAATAATAAGGTCAATTAGCATCAGAAGAAACCAATTGCTTCCAATTTAACAACAATCTTATATAATAAAAGCCTAATATGCTAAGTGTCCAGTCGTCTGGTCATCCGTTCAACCAATCAAATAAGCTAGTGATATGCTAAGGACAATCTAACCGCTCACTATAACGTGCACTGTCCACCAGGGGGCAGACAGTCGAATGATCGCTATGACGTGCACTGACTACCAGGGGGCAGATGCTCCGAACGCTAGGTTAGCTTGCTGCTGGGGTCCGGCCAATCCAGACTGAGTGAGATGGGCCGGATATGCCCTGGAGCCCTCCCATGATCTCTCCCCAGCTGGCCAACCTCCCGCATCCCTCCCTGGCCCCGATCCTGCACCGGTGGGATCCCTCAGCCTGGCCTGCACCTCTCACAATCCTGTACCCCTCGGGGGATGTCGGAGAGCTGGTTTTGGCCCGATCCTGCAGGCCAGGCCGAGGGACCCCTCTGGTGCACAAATTCATGCACGGGGCCTCTAGTAGTAACCATAATAGTAAATATCACATCCATATGTTGGAGAAAGCCACATGTCCCAACAGAAGGAATAGTAGGCTACAAAGAACTAACTTAATTTTGCTGGTTTGGCATATGGATAAGCAGAGCAACAAACAGAATATGTGAATGCTAAAAATAAGTTTTAAGTCAGAGCGTCTTTGAAATCATATTTTCTTACTCTTTGTTTTAAGATAATTTTGTACAAAATTCCAGTCTTTTACAATAAATACTTTAACTATTTAAAATCATTACTTCAAATAAAAGAACTGTGTTGCTAAGAAGTCCTGTGTGCTACGTATTTCATGAATGTGCAACAAAATATGAAGGCCTCTAAGCGGAGTATGGTGAAAGACAGCCACTAGTGAATGGTGGGCCCTTGAGGACTCCTTGGCAACACAATTGAGACTAAATGGCATGCATTATGCATGACTTTTAAATGTGATTTCAGAATAATAAGATTTATTCTTTTTCAAGTGCAGCTGTACATTTCTATGAGAGACTCAGCTGTCTTAGACTGTTTCCTAGAATATGTATTTTCCCCTGTATTTTGGATACTTGAGAAATTGTAGAAAGCTTATGTTATTGCATATATATATATATATATATATATATAAAACATATATATATATTTATATGCATATAAATACTCGCCTATGCAAAGGATACTTTTTGAGGGTAAGAAGCAGGTAGAAGTGATTGCCTCTGGAGTTACAGTGTGTGGCTCGGGACAAAGTGCGAGGGTATCCTAGTTTGGTTTTCCCCAAAGCTGGCCTGAGTGAAGAATGTGGGTACAGGTAATTCATGAGAAGTGATGGCAGGAAGCACAGGTATAGAAGTGGGGAAAGTGAGACAGGACAGGAAAGAGCCAAAGAGTCTGATAATGAGCATACTTCTACTGTGGACAATAAGGCTCAGTCCCACCAGGGACTCCTTCAGAAACCATGTGAAACACACTCCAGTGTTTCCGGAGGAAAGAAAAGGAAGGTTGGGGCGTTTGTTCATCCACCTCCACCCTTCACCTCCCTTGGGTGAGAGTTGCCCCAGAAGCATGAGCTTCTCCACACTTACTGCTCAGGAAAGAAGAGAGACTCGGATGCTTGTGGTGGAAGCTGTCATCACCCCAGTGGTGTGCTGCAGTCTGGGGGACCCCTGGCTCTGAGTTCCTGCTCCCAGGTCCTTGGTCTTGTGTCCCCCTCCCCACCTTCACCACACACACACACACACACACATACACATACACACACACTCACACACACACTCACACACACACACACACACACACACACACTCTCACACACACTCTCACACACTCACACACACACAGTCACACACACACTCACACACACACACACACACACTCACACACACACACACACTCACACACTTGCTGCACAAGGAAATGGATTCAGCAGACTTTATTAAAGGTCAGGAAAACCTTTAATATCCTTGTTAACCTGGAAAGCCTTAAACTTGATGATTAGCATCTCTGTTCTTAAAACGCCCCTGGTACTCTCCCCGACTCCCTGCAGGGTCTCTCACCAGACCCTTTCCACCAGTTTCCCACCACGTAGGTTATGGTCTTCTCGGGCTCTTCTCGGAAATCCCTTTCTTTACCCGCTCACTCTTCCCGGGATCACAAGTCCCTAAGCCTTCTGGTGCAGAGGAGTTTGACTCTGCGCTTTGTTTCCTGCTGGTCCCAAAGACACATTCTGTACCCAATGTGAGTTACAATGTTATTTTCTTAACAAAGGCAGTTCTCTCCTAAGAGGAACTTTAGTTTCTTAACAATTAAATTTTTTACCTTGCTTAATATAGGGCGTCCCCAAAACTGTACACACACACTTTGAATCATTACAAAGGCAGTGTTTATTAAAATACATTTCATTTTAAAAATGGAGCTATCAGTTGTTAAGTGTGTGTTCATATTTTGGGGACACCCTGTGTGGAAGGCTGGTGCACAGTAAACCACCTTAAGAATACAGTGGGATCAGATAGTATCATTTATTAATGATATTGACTCAGTCTGGGTCTGCTTCTTAGGTCCCGCTTCCCTTTCTTTTCCATACACAGTCTGTGTGGGAAGGTCTACCTCTTGCTCCAAAGCCCTGTCACTGATATTTCTTCAACTTTTCTTGTTCTCCCAGGAATCACGGTGGAATGCTCCATGCTACCATGTAACTGGTTGTTAACGCTTCTGCTCCTCTCTCCCTTTGTGAGGGATTGACTTTCTTACTGCAGAAAGAGATTTTTCAGGTTTGCATTTCAAACTGAGAAGCCCCTCCCCCAGCAATTTAGCCTTCCTTCCTCCATTTGAGTTAGACTGTGGTACTTAATACTGTGTCATGCCATTAAGACTTCTCCAGGTGCATAGTATTCCATTGTGTAAATCTACCACAGTTTTTTAATCCACTGTGAAAAAGAAGGAACTCTTACTATTTACAACAGCATGGATGGGCCTGGAGAGCATTATGCTAAGTGAAATAAGGCAGTCAGAGGAAGATGATCTCACTCATATGTGGAATCTAATGGACAATATAAACTGATGAACAAAAAGAGACCCAGACATAGAACCATGGAACAGACTGTTGAACCTCAGAGGGAAGGTGGGGGAGGGTGGGTGCGTGGGAAGAGATCAACCAATGAACTTGTATGCATATATGCATAATCCATGGACACAGACAATAGGGTGGGGAAGGGCAGGGGCAGGGATGGGCTGGAAGAGGTCAATGGGGGTGGGCTTTTCAGAAGGTCAATTCAGTCATTTTCTAATTTCTAAAGCTCAAATATGCAATACTTTCAGCAATAACAATTAAAAATAATTTTTTCAAAAGACCTCTCCAGGCCACAGAAGCTCTGCACATTACTGTTTAATCTGGTGTATTCAGGGACACCGGCTGATTTCCTTTTATAATCTTCACAGGGTACATGAGAGATTCTTAAATTGAGTTGCAGAAATACTTGTATTTCAAGCTGCAAGTCTTCTATCCTGAGCTGAGCTGAGAGGTTAATTTTAAGAAAACTTTAGGGAAATAAATATGTTATTTTATTTGCTCTGGAGCTTTTAATGGTGGCATTATCCCTCTTTTACCACAAGGGAATTTGACTAATGGCTTAGTCAGGGCTATAATAGCTAGAAATTAAAGAGGGGAAAAAGGCAAGATTCTCTCCAGGCCTCACTCCTACCCCTCAATCCTCAGGCCAAGATGCACTATTTACCCAATTATCCTCTTAGGAGAGAGATGAGATCTGATGAAAATACAACTTCAGGCAAGGGCTAAGCACAGTTTTTCTTAATGACCTAGTTCATAACATCACAGTGGGTTTCCCAAAGGTTCTTGAAAATTAATATTTAATTTAAACAAGCAACTTCCAGTAAGCCATTGCGCCAGGTTATATGATTTTAAGACAGCACAAATACATCTGCTGAGGACTTTTAGGTGCCTTTGCAGCTAGTTTTGTCTATCCTCGGGCACCTTCCAAATTATAATTCCATTACTCTTTCCAGGCGAATGACCTTCTGCAGGCAACCTGGGAGGTCTAGTTTGTACTCTGCCTCCATCTCAACCTCAGTTTTTCTCAAGGTCAAATGTAGATAATACTGCCAGGCTGTTTAACATTACTGCTGTGACTCAAAACTAGCAATTCTTACTTTAAAGCACTTTCCAATTATGCAAATGATAGCTTATGTTAGAGAAGAAAATAAGCTAGTATATGGCAAATATTGGATACAATGCTATAAATATATATCATACCACCTGCTTCATTAAAAAAATGTCTCAATTCAAGAAATGACCATTTAAAGTGACTATTTCCTTAACCTAATCCCACAATAAGACCTGTCTATTTGCCTATCTATCTAACAGAAAGCACTACCTCTTAATGCTTGAAAAAAACTTGCTTGTATTATATCACAAACACATACTCAGGGAAGGGGGGAAGCTAGAAAACAGGAAAAATAAATCTTTCTCCTCCTTTCTCTTCCTCCCTTCCCCCCATGCCCACCCTGGGAGATTGATCACAGCTGAAATGTACAAGGTACTTCTGCAAATTCAAGTGGGCTCAAGAAGGTGATGATGTTAGTGCTACTTTACATTTGCATGGCATCTTATGGTTTCCAACATGCTTTCACATAGATTGTTTCATTTAGAGAGAGGCATTGCACAGATGTCTTGTGGATTTGCACGCATTAAAATTGCTAATTCTGATTAAACTCATCTAATATTTCACGTTCAGTTTCCCTCACATATTTTATTCTGACTCCTGGTTCACAAATATATTTTATTATGTGGATGAAAGTGTCGGTCAATTTCCAGTTTCTAAAGCTCTTCCTCGAGTGGAATCAGAGAAAGTTTGAGTTGGAAAGAACTTTGAAGAAATTTGGTTCTAGACCTTTTATTTGGTAGATCAACCCTGGTTCAGGGAGACATTGTGAGTTGCCCAGGGCTGGACTCGGTTTTCTGCTCTGAACTCTGGAAGATTTGCTGGAAGATGTAAAGTGTGGTTCATTTATTTTTTTATCCTTTTTGTGTTTTAGAAAAAACTTTTCAGAAAGATATCTTTTCAATAGTTCAAGTGAATGCCCCTGTTATCCAATGTTAGGAACCTTTCAGGTTTGCTGTTGGTATTTCCACTGAAAAAGGAATAGATGACATGTGGTTGACATCTAATGTGTTAACCTAATGGATAACATTATGTTATCCAAAATGACTAGATATCATTTTTTCTTTTAATTAAATCAAAGGTCTTTAGATTCCTTATCAGGTGTTGTTTTTACTATTTTCTCTTTAGAACCTTCTAAGAGTCTTGTAAAAGAGCAAAGCAGGTATTATTAGCCTCATTTTTGACTTAAGAAATCTGATTCTTGGAGAAGACATATGAACTGCATACAAGGGCACATAGCTAGTTAGTGAAATTCATAAGATTAGGAACCACCTTGTCTGATTGTGAGTCGTCTTTTTAGAATAGAGTTGAGAATCATCAGCTTTTCCCCAAGATAGATTTCCTCCTTTTTCCTAAATAGCTTGAGGAAGGAGCATAGTAATCATTCAATATTAGATTGGAAACAAGTTGAAGTTTGTCATATCTGTATATATTTGTAAAAATACCTGACTATATACCATTATGAGTCTCTTTTTAAAGTACAGGGTGTCTCCAAAAATGTATACACACTTTACCAGCTGATAGCTCAATTGATGTTTCTTTCTTTTCAGATTTAATCCATTGGAATTAATAATTATTCAGAGTATATATACATTTTAGGACACTCTGTATTATTTTCCATTTCTAGCATTTCCAAAATGAGGTTAGGTAAAAGGCATTTACAGATATGAATTTGCTGAATTTTAAATAGAAGGTTTTACATTTAGATTAGATACGGAGTCACAGGGCTTGAAACGATCCTAACTGGAAAGTGGGTAACTGACATTCATTGGATGTCAACCACATGTCGTCTATTGCTTTTTCAGTGGAAATACCAACAGCAAACCTGAAAGGTTCCTAACATTATCGCCCTTTTTTACAGATAAGGAAACTGAGGCTCAGAAAGTTTAACTTGCCCAGAGTCACAGTTCTACATGATTCCAAAGTTCATGCTTTGCCAGGGCTGACTTGGCAGACCCTGAGCAATGGATGAATGATTACTCTGACGCAGGATTGCTGTGAAAGAGAGAGCAAAGGGACTGCTTGGCTTGAGAAACCAAACAGCCCCATTTGCCTGCCTCCTTAGACTTTTGTTGTAACAACAGCTTGAACTAAAATAACTATTAGATACTATCAGCAGGGTAAGCATCCTTGAGAAGACACATGTGTCTGCAGTGTCCTTTAAACAAGGACGTCTAAAGACTAAACATAAAGATTCCAGTAAGACACCCAGGGGCTCAGACTTGTTTAGAAAAGTCAAGGCAGGGGCGGCCACCTTCGGCCAGCTCCCACTTGAGGCCCCAGACCTTTCGGAGATTCCTCCTTACAGACTTTCCAACCAAGCACCCTGCTTCCCCACAATGCTTTTTCTGCAATGTTTCTTGTCTTTCCCAATTGAACGTTAAAGAAACACATCTCAATGCACATAGAACAGTGATCATTTCAATAAATTCTGAGATAAAAATACTTGCTTTTGACTGAACAGACCTGTAAAGATTCTCTATTTATTTACATTCCTATCAAAACACAAAATATTCTAGAATATATAGCTAAAGTTACTAACTGGTCTCTCTCAGACTAATAAGATTCATCGGTCCCACTATTTTTAGTTATAGAAAACATCCTTTCCCTAATGGTTTATTCTTATTGGCTTATACTTATGAAATAAAAATAATGAGTATTTCTATTATGATAGACTAGAGGCCCAGTGCACAAAATTCATGCACTGGGGGGGGGGGGGTGCAGTCCCTCAGCCCATCCTCCACCCTCTCCAATCTGGGACCCCTCTCACAATCCAGGACTGCTGGCTCCCAACTGCTCGCCTGCCTGCCTTCCTGATTGCCCCTAATCGCTTCTGCCTGCCAGCCTGATCACCCCCTAACCACTCCCCTGCCAGCCTGATTGATGTCTAACTGCTCCCCTGCCAGCCTGTTTTCCCCCAACTTTCCTCCTATGCCGGCCTGGTCACCCCTAACTGCCCTCCCCTGCAGGCTTGATCGCCCCCAACTGCCCACCCTTGCAGGTCTGGTCCCTCCCAACTGCCCTCCCCTGCTGGCCATCTTGTGGTGGCCATCTTGTGTCCACATGCGGGCAGGATCTTTGACCACATGGGGGCAGCCATCTTGTGTGTTGGAGTGATGGTCAATCTGCATATTACTCTTTTATTAGATAGGATTAGCTAAATGAATTGTAATTGAGACTTGACAAAGATATCACAAACTATTATTCAGATGTCTGGAGTTTTATGAAGTCTGTTGGCTTTACCCTTTAAATGTGCAAGTCTTTTAAAGAAATCTATATCTTGTTTTGTTTTGCTTTAAGTTAACTGTCACAAATCATAGTAGTGTACTGTTCAAAAAAATCTTTTAAGATTATTATAAACTAGCAGCCCGTTTGCACGAAGATTCGTGCAATAGACCTTCATTCACCTGGCTGCCTGCACCAGTGTTCTGCTGGCACCGGGGACCCAGGCCTTGGCTGTGGCCACTGCCTTCTGCCTTCTTTCAGGGTCGGGGCTTGGCCCCGGGCGGCGGCCTTGGGCTCGGCCGCACCCAGCGTCCCTGCTACGGATCGCAGGAGCCGACCCCCAGTGGTTGCCTGCGATCCGTGCAGGCTCCCCGCTGGTGCCCAAGGCCCAGAAAGCCTCCGGCTCGGCCGCACCCCAGCGTCCCTGCATTGGTTTCCTGGTGGGCGTGGCTTGTGGGTGTAGCGAAGGTATGGTCAATTTGCATATTACTCTATTATTAGGTAGGATAGCTGAAGCCTTAGATCCTCAGACACAATATATTTGTTTTGAAACCCTGAAGTTTAATATTGTTATTGTATCTTTAAGTTTGCTAATATTATTGTCAGTATGTGCTTTCATAAAGACATGTATGATATGAATAATTTCATTTAAAATATTTATAAATAAAAATCTATATACATAAAATGCTAAGTGACTGATTGTCCATCCATCCGGCCATCTGACCGACCAACCGGCTGGTACATATGACGCACACTGGCAATTTTAAAATAAACGTTGACTCCTGCATGTGAGATACAAAGCTCTTGTTGGCACCAATCGCACATGTGTATTTTGATCTGTCATTATCGATTGTGAATTTGGTTGTTTTGTTGACATTCTGAAGCTGAAAAAAAGCAGTGTCGTTGACAGAATATCATGTCTTCGTTGTTGTTATATCATGTTGTTATTGTTTATTTACTAAGCAAGTGATATATTATTTTCATATACATCTTACTAATTTTCTTTCATCTCTGACACTTCTATTATAGAGAAATAGTGAATAGCAATATTAAAATATTTCTTCTAATTAATTTTCTTTCAATGTGCACAAATCCGTGCACCAGGCCACTAGTGTAAAATATAACATACGTACAAAACACATTAAAATGTGCAGTATAATGACTAATTATTAAGTGGACATTCATAGAATGATCAAATGAGTTTGGAAATAAACATTAATAGCACTCTGAAGTCCCATCTCCACATGTTCCTTTGCCATTCTTTTGAGAATTTCTACCATTACTAGTATTTAACATTGTATTGGTTAACTTAATCCCCATTATTGTGTATTGCTCTAGTCTGTGCTTTATTGTTGTTTCGCACTTTTCATTTTTTTGAAGTTTACTACAAGTTTATCCATTCTACTGTTGATGGATATTTGTATCGTTTCTAGTTTATTGCTGTTACAAGTCAATGCTGATATAAACATTCTTGGACATATCTTCTGGAACATATATAACCCTATTTCTCTGGGGTATATATTCAGGATTAGAATTTCAGAGTTGTGAAGCATATACATATGTTCAATTTTAATAGACGATATTTTCAATTTTTCAAAATACTTGTACCAATTTATGCATCCACCACCAGTGAATGAGAATTCCTGTTATACCATATCTCTGAAAATATGATATTTTTCATAGTTTTAAATTCTTTCCAATCTAGGGGATATGTGCAGTAGTTGGTATTTCATTGTAGTTTCAACTTAATATATCCAAAAAGTTAATGAGGTTTGATATTTGATCATGTGTTCAATAGTCATGTGTATTTTCCATTTTGTGGTGTGCCTGCTCACAATTTTTCCTCCATTATCTTACTTAATTTTGTTTTTCTTATTGATTTGCAGAAGTTCTCTACTTAAGATATAAAACTTTTATCAGTTATATGGGTTCAAAATGTTATCCCCCATTCTGTGGCTTTTCTGTTCATTCCCTTTCTTATGTATTTTGAAAAATACAACTTCTTAATTTCAATGTAGCTGAATTCTTTTAATGAGACCAATATAGCCTAAAATTCAAAAAATTATAGGAAATAAAATTATGAACCAATCTTTCTCAAGAACATAGATGCAAAAGTGCTAAACATAATACTAATAAATAAAAATGTAAAAAAATTTATATAGGCCAGATAAAATGACATCTCTCCATACAATAACCCTGGAAATTAAAATCTGTGTGAAACCACTAATAAAGTAATCAATATATGCTAGTAGCAATTAAGAGCCATTGCAGCTTTTTAACTTTGGTATATTTTCCAATTAACCTTATTTAAAATATAAGATAATTTAAAATTACTTTTTATCATTTCATAGATTATTTAGCTACTTTCATACTTTAAATACAATGTAAATATATATTACATTATATTATACATATAATCTGATGAAAACCAAAATGATAATGCAGTACCAAAGGGAAACAATGGCCTTTAGTACTGGGTCCATTTGATATGCCTATGAGGAAAAAATTTTTTTTGACGCCTGTCTCACAATCATAACTGAATAGTACTAAAAGTCCTAAACAGGTTAATAAGGTAAGAAAAAATAATAAAACATACAGGCTGTACAGGAAAATATAAAACTGACATTTTTGCAAATGACATAATTATCTATGTTTAAAATTCCTAAAGAATCTACAAAAAGAGCTAATAGAACTAGTAAGTGCATTAAAGTCACAAGATACAGTCAGTATTCAAAATGCACCTCCATTCACTTTAGTTTGTGAACACAAAAGTGGAGCTTGTGGCTTCGTTGGATTCTGAAGATGGTCATGATACTTCTCCTTCCTGAGATTTAACCAATGAAGTGAGCTTTTCCTGAAACGTATCAGCAGCATTGGAGAAGCATTATATTTGCATGAAGTTTGTTCTTATTTATTTGCCTTGCGTTACTCTACCTAATTGCTCCCTCGTGTGTTTCATTTCAACCATTAAGTTCAGTGATTTACTTTAGCAAATTGTTTATGGAGAGTTATCAGTTTCTTTCCCCAGATTTCCACATTCACTCTGGTTTATTTTCTTGTCATCATATATGAGTGTGTGTCTGTCTGTAAATGACATACATGAATGTATGTATACACAACAATTTAACTTATACACACAGGTACATTACTGTATATCCGTATTTCCCAAATAAGCTTTCATGACTTCTCAGAGAACATCTGGAATCACTTTCCTGTAACATTGTTTCCAAATATGTTGTGATATGTGTTTTTAAATAGAGAGCCAATATTTCACCTTTAATTAAAAAGAATATTCTCCAAATATTACAACAATCCAATAATGCCGTTGGATATTTCAGTAGGCATAAACTATTGCTGACAATCCATGCTTCTTTTATTACTGGTGATATAACATGGGGTCATTTGATAATTATTTTTATGAGAATGGGCTCCATGGATACATTTTACTTGTAGTAGGTACAGTATCTGTTGCATGATTTTTGGCATTGATAAGGGGAAAGGGAATAAAATGTGGCTGGGCCATGAACCTGTCAGACTCCTCTGACTTTCTTTTTGTGTCTTGCCTGTGTCATTCTTAGTTTATAAATCCATATAGTGGTGAAATATTTTTTGTACCTAAAGTAGTTGGATCTACAAAGTCCAACCCCAAGAGAATAGTGATTTTGTACTGGCAATTATGACTGTGGTGTTGAGAGCTGCCTTTAGAAAGAAGTGGTAGCTTGGCTTATGAAGCCTAGGCCAGACAAAATGACATCTCTCCAGACAGTAACCCTGATAATCAAAATCTGTGTGTAACCTCTAATAAACAGACTAATCAATATATGCTGATAGCAATTAAGAGCCATTGCAGTTTTTTAACTTTGATATATTTTCCAATTAGCCTTATTTCAAATATAAAATCATTTAAAATTACTTTTTATCATTTCATAGATTATTGAGCTACTTTCATACTTCTAACAATCAATCATCTTTGAGAGCATAGTGGGGGTTTTTTAAGATAATTTTTTAATGGGAAAATTTTTTATTAATAAAAACATCTTGCCCTAGCTGGTTTGGCTCAGTGGATAGAGCGTCAGCCTGCAGACTGAAGGGTCCCGGGTTTGATTCTGGTCAAGGGCACATGCCCATACTGTGGGCTTGATCCCAAGTAGGGGGCATGCAGGAGGCAGCCAATCAATGATTCTCTCTCATCATTGATGTTTCCATCTCTCTCTCCCTCTCCCTTTCTCTCTGAAATCAATAAAATATATTAAAAACATCTTCAGATTTGAATTGGGTTTTTGTTTCAGTCTCTTTCAGCATAGAGAAATTAATAAATTTGCCTCAATGGAGTGGGTTGGATGTCGTGATTATTGATGTAAATTATCAACCTGGATTGTTCCAGTTCAATAGAAGATTAAAAGTACAATTTCCAGCAAACCCATGTGCTACTTTTACATACAACATAGTAGACATTGATTTTAGTACCATATTTAACACATAGATTAAGAACTGATATCAAGATTTATATGACTTCTTTTTCACATAATAGAAAAGAGTAATGACTTTTTCTGAAACTCTCTAGTCTATATTCAAATTGGCCGTAAGTACACAGGACCTGTCCACTGGTGAACCAACCTTAGGACCCGGTGAGCTCCTGAATGAATCGAGGGGCTTGCACAGAGGGGCAGCTTCTCCCATTTAAAAAAAATGTTTTATTGATTTTAGAGAGAGAGGAAGGAAAAGGGATAGAGAGGTAGAAACATCCACGAGAGAGATTCATCAGTTGGCTGCCTCCTGCACGCATCCCCCACCTAGGGATTGAATCTGCAACCCTGACCAGGAATCTAACTGGTGACTTCTTGGTTCATAGGTCAATGCTCAACCACTGAGCCACACCAGCTGGGCCACCTTCTCCCTTTTAACTCTCCTTTGGTTTTCTTCCTTCCCTTTGTCCACATTCTTATGTTGTGCAGCCTCTTCTCAAATTCTCTTTAGCATCTGCACTTTTTTTTTTTAGCCTGTTACTTGTCCTATAGTGCGGTTGCTGGTGAGGCTAAGGCGAAGAAGGTGAAGTTAGGAATTTGCTTCTGGCAGCATGCCTATTCCCCAAGTTGACCAAAATATGGCCATAGTAAGATAAGATCTGAATTGTTAAGTGGATCATATATGAGCCAAATTCATCCGGTTTCTTCCTTTATGTTTTACACTTTCTATCTTTTTAAAAGAAATCCTACAAATCTCAAAATCAATGATATTCTCTTATATTAAATCCTATATTTTTATTTTATCATTTAATCATTAATCAAAGTGGAATTGTTTGTCTACAGACAAGGTAAGAATCCAACTTTTTTATTTCCTCTAATATGGATAACCAATGGCCCCAGTACCATTCATTGGTCATCTTCACTGGACTGCAATACCATCTCTGTCATAGATAATGTCCATCTAGAAATAACTGACTCTCTATTCTATTATATTGGTTTATTTGTCTATCCATACCACACTGCTTTAACCATTATAGTTTTATAATAAATCTTGATACCTGAAAATAGTCACATATTCTTCTCTTTCAAGGTTATTTTCGCTATTATACATTGCTTTTGTATAAATTTTGGAATCATGTCACTTTTATAAAAGAACATAAATTGAGATATTTATTAAAATTGCATAGTACTTCTGGATCTACTTAGAAATAGTTGAAACATTTATTTTATTAAGACTCCCAATCTATTTATGTGAGGCATCTTTCCATTTATTTAGGCCTTTTTTAAATGTTTTTTAATAAAGTTTTAAATTTTTCTTTTTTTTTTTCTTTCATGGATGCTGTGCGTGCCCTGCTGGATTAAATTTTTCTTAAGGAAGATTTTGTTTATATTAAATTCTTTTGTAGTATTTTATATTGCTGTGGATGATGTATTTTTAAATTTTCAATATTTAATTATTCCATCTGGTTAATATATAGAAATATTGTAATTTTCTGGATTTATTTTTCATTTCAAAAATTGATAAACTATCCTATTAAGTGTTTGTATCTTCCATATAGACAATCTTATCAAACACCAGACATTGGTATTGCTGATTCTTGGGCATTCAGACTTGGACTTAATTACACCACCGGCTTTCTTGGTTCCCCAACTTCAGATTACAGACTGTGGGACTTCTTGGCCTCCATAACCATATGAACCAATTCCTATAATAAACCTCCCAAAATGTATATAATTGGTTAGAGGCCCGGTGCATGAAATTCGTGCACGGGTAGGGTCCCTAGGCCTGGCCAGCGATCAGCACCTATTGGGGCCTTCCTTCATTTTGCACTGCCCCCTGGTGGACAGCACATGTCATTGCGAGTGATGGAACTCCTGGTCTTCTGGTCGAACTCCCAAGGGGACACTTTGCATATTAGCCTTTTATTTATATATATAGAGAGATTGTTTCTCTGTAGAATCCTTACTAAAACAGAAGTAAATTCTTCCCCAGAGACTCCAGATAAGATCCCAGCCCAGCCCACATCTTGATTATGTCTGGGTAGATCCAAACTACAGAAGCGTGAGATAATACATGAGTGTTGTTTTTGAGAAACTAAGTTTTGGTAAATTGTTACCATGGAAAACTAATACATTTACTTCTTTTATTTTCTGATTTCTGGTTAAATCCCATCTTGGCCAGATACTATTACTGTTAAAAACTTTTGACATTTGTTAAGCCCAGTGCGTAGTCAACTTCTGTAAATACCTCTTTGAAATCTTTACTTTGCAGATAATGTATGCAGTTTTACACACACACACACACACACACATGCACACACATTCATTAGATAAAACTTATTTGTGTTGTTCACATATTCTCTTCTATACTTTTAAAGTTTATTTGTTTCTACCTGCTTAATTTATCAACTCCCTAAAATCTCCCATTATTCTGGTAAATTTTTCCATTATTAAAGTGATCATTATTAACCCTGGTCCATGAATGGGTTTCAGCATTTCAGTGAACCAACTGAAATTGGATGTATTATATTTGTACGTATGTACGTATCTTTTTGTAGGAAAGGGATATTTAGTCTTCATCAACCCCAGGTAGACCCAGAACTAAAGAAAAGTAGCTTTTTTAGTATTGATATAAACAAGTGAAAAAAATCAATCAATAAATGTGCTAATAGTATTTTATTTGGTTTAGAAATCTGAATGAACTAAACATAAAGTATGCACAATATTAAGCACAACTAAAGGCTGCATAGAAAAATGGCTAATATTATTACACCAAAAAGGAAAATATTAACATTTTGAAATTATTTAACCTGGAAGTGAGATATGCCCTAGAATTAGCCATCCTCAAACTTTTGTGCACACGGTGTACCCCCCTAATATTCTTCTAACTTAATAAGTCTGGGTAAAGTCAAGACTATGAATTTTTAATTAGCACCCCATAAGTTTTTGAGATAGCTGATCCCTGAGCAACAGTTTAAACAACATTGCCTTAAAACCTTTCGATGCATATCAAAATATAGTTTTGTTTGTACAGAAAGAGGTCTTGGCACGTGCATGGTTCTAAAACTCCACTTAGAAGGCAAGTTGAACACTAATGGCCTCACTTTCCAATCAGAAGCATGCACAGTACTTTGCTGACTGCACTAACTCTAGTCAACCTTAAACTCTCTCTCTAAGTCAAAATATCAGTTGACAAAGCCCTAAACTTTCAAAGAAAATATTTATTAACTACATTTAAAAATTAGTTTACCTGGTAAATGATATCACTTTGTGTTCCTCAAAGACGTAAAAGATTGCTACCAGATTAGTTATTTGCATATTTTAAAAATATCAGTATTAGGACTAACTACAGATTCACAGTGCTCTGATTATCCACAGAAATCTCAGAGAATGACAAGGATGCCGGACTGTGGAAAGGCTTTGGCTTTGAAGTTATAAGCATTGGGTTTAAGTCCTTGCTCTCCTGGCTTGTTGGTATATGTTCCTGAATTGATTATTCTTTTTGAACTTCAATATCTTTCTCTATATAGCATGTATAATGATATGTACCTTGCAAGATAATTGTAAAGATTACAATTTGTGTAGTACATAGTAGGCATTTCAATAATTATTTTTATTGAATATATGTAATTTCATACCATAAGTAACAATGACAATGTATGGTTCTTTATAATGCTACTAGAGGCCCGATGCATGAAATTCATGCAAGAGTAGGCCTTCACAGCCACAGCTGCCTCGGCCCTCACGGCTCTGGCAGCCCCGTGGCCCCGCCCCCCACCCACTGGTCATTCTGGAAGATCATTCCGCAGTCCAGTCTAATTAGCATATTAGTTCTTTATTATATAGGATAACACATTTTTACATGTAATGATTATTTAATTTTCATTCAACCCTGTGAGGTAGATTTTATTTTCATTGTCCATATTAAGAAATGGAGGTTCAGGCAGATTAATGACATTCCCAAGGTCAAGCAGCCAGAAGGCAATAAGATTAGAAGGGATATTGTGACTTCACAATTTCTTTTTATTAGACCAGACTGATTTTCCTTGAAATAGATAAATACTTATTAATACATTACTTTTAACCAATGCAGCTAATATTTAGAGCCTGTCATATGTACAAATTATATAACATTAAGACAGTATTGTAGGTAAAATGTGATACCTATCTAATAATTTATTTGATAATTAAGTAGATATTGTTTTTATTCATTATATTTCTAATGTAAAACATAATGGTTTGTTATCCAAAGTATAATTTTAAAATGAAAACATTATATAATTGATATATTCACCATTTTACACATGTATGAATTTATTCTCATCTGTGAATAACAATGGAGTAAGATTTGCTCATTCTGGGTTTTAAATTAATCTAGTCTAATTTGTTTGGATACCGTATTCATCACCAGTGATTTCATCTGCACTATTTCTCAGTGACAGCTGAAAGCAAAAGTGCTTCTCAGGAATTACTATGCACTCATACAGACTAAGAGCCTTTGCAATATGTGTTCTTGAGATCTGCAGGGTTAATTTGGACAGAAAGTTGTTAGTAGTGATCAAATGCCACATGACTCTTATTGAATGAATATGCTTATGTTAAGACTGCGACCAATTAAATACACTGAAATAGCAAACTGAAGGGGAAAAATTAAGTCAATCAAAGGATTTGAGTTCACTCTCCACTTAATTGACTGGTTGTTGTGGTGTCATATAAACACAGTCTTAGTTTATTCCTTTCTGCTGATGGGGTTGACATGAGTAAAACTTAATTTAAAAACTTAAGAAAGTCTAGAAGTTTCTTTGACGGCTATTGCTATTGCAAGTTTTTGAACTCCCCTTCTCTTTCTGGGTTATTGCATCAGTGACTCTGTGGTTTTGACTCAATGACACTTGGAAGAAACTTGAGAAGAAATTCTGCCAACTGTCATTTCTTCTCCATTAGAGCTAATCTCTGTCGGACTGATGGCAATATCATTTGGCTTGAGACGATGGTGAGGCTTAAAATGAATATCTTTTATTCCCAGACTGCCTAACACAATTGCTTTGATATAGTTAGAAAAAGTATTCATGTTCCATTGGGGTTAGAGTGGTGCCTCTTGAACAGAAATATTTTCTGATTTTTTTAAATGATAAGAAACATTAAAAAGGTTCATGCAGAATTGAATTTTAACCAAAGACTCTGACTCAAAATCTTTTGCTATTGTAAAATAGAAAATTTTTCTCTGTCATTTAAAAATATTTTTTCTTGCATGCACTGTAGCCTGCTGTATTGCTAAGAATTTTTCAAAGTTTGATCTTTAAAAATGTGGACCATAAGTGCATCCCACACACTGGCCCTAATAACATTTTGGATGCAGTAGCTTTTCATTCTTGACTGAAGAAATAATGTAACTTATAAAAAGTGGCAAGTACTTGTCCATTGTTATTAGGAGATCCCAGATCGGCTTTTGGGTTCATGAGAACAACACGCTGTGGCCAGTTCCTGGAAGATGCCTTTGGGGAACAGCACCAGTTGATGAGTTCTTAGGAGGTTGACTGAATGTACATTTAACCTTAGTACTGGCTCACTGTGCTCAGGCTGGATCTTCTACTTAGTACCAATCCAACTCATGCTGTGTGACTGTTTCACAAATGCATAATGAAAAATAAAATGGCTTCGTTGCCTCCAAGTTGATGAATCCTTTCAATTTTATATTAGTTCTAGGCTTTTTTAAACTAAAAGGGTTATGAAAATTTAATTTGTTCATATAACGTTAAAGAAATACACATGGAGGTTGTGACTTGCTTAAGGTCATGCAACAGAAGGGGGAGTCAGGATTGAACCCCAAATCTGTGCAAGTGTTCTCATTTCTAAGCAACAGGGCCAATATCAAGCGCTTCTCATTACTAGAGAGGGAGGCAGAGGAGTGAGGACTCTTTCCAAAGTGACCCCTTTCCATTCCTGACTGTGGTCTGAGATAGCAGAAGTAGGGCATGTTTGATTATTAATCCTGAATCATCTGGACACGTTTGTTTTAAAAATAGAAACTCTCATTGTGTTTGAATGGGCAGGCCTACATGGTCACAGTATAATTCCTTAAGATTTTAGATCAGATGAAGTATTTGCTGGAAAGGAAAGTCACCTTCTACTCAGCTCTTCAATGAATCTATTTATCTGTCCAAATCTTCTATATTATGTTAGCTAAAACTAAAACTAAATAATATTTTGAAGGTTTAATCTCATATAAGTTGATAAGATCGATATCTGACATTAATAGCTTAGTGGCTTGCTTTAATGTATGATGTAAACCATACACATCAAATTGCCTGGCACCATACTTATTTGAAGTGGTCCAGATCACAGAAGCGAGCCTTGAAAGGCTGGAGGACTGAAAAGTATGACTATGAGGCTGTTTAAACATAAATAAATGTTTACTCCCTACCCTAGAAAGCAGAAAGAGATGGACAGAAGCAGGTAACTTCAAGAAAAGAATAAATTATTTTGTACTTTGATGGAGTTTAAATGATGGGTGCCCAGTAGACCCATCCTGGTAGAGGGGCTTAATCATCAATGATAAGGGCATTTGCCCAATCCTATGTGAATCTCCATAGGCAATCCTAAGGCCAGCATGGAGTTAGCTTCACTTCATTCCCAATATGTCCAAAGAAAAATCTGATACTGAAAATAATTTTAAGAGGAGAGAGAGAGAGAGAGACAGAGACAGAGAGAGAGAGAGAGAAAGAGAGAGAGAGCGCACTCTGGCTGGATAGCTCTCAGTTGTTTATCACATCATCCCCTTATGCCAAGGTTGTGGGTTTGATCCCTAGTCAGGGCACATACAAGAATCAAACAATGAATGCATAAGTAAGTGGAACAACAAATTGATGTTTTCTCTCTCTCTAAAATCAATTTAAAAATACTTTAAAAGGAGAGAGAGAGAGAGAGAGAGAGAGAGAGAGAGAGAGAGAGAGAAGAGGAAGAGGAGGAGAAAGAGATCAATATCATTCTATGAAATTTGTCAACCTCCAAAATTAAAAACCCAAAGCAGATGACCTTGACTCTTGAAACACTTTGTGACTTTGGTTTGAAAATAGTTTATAAAAATAGAAATAAACTTTTCAAAACAGAGGGACACATATTTAGAAAACTTCTCAGTCCAGGAGTTTTTCATGGTTAGGTATTCTGGGCTGGAGCAAGCTATTAAGTTCATGCTAGAGAGTTTAATAATGTAATGCCTTTATTAAAATAAAGTCAAACTATCACACAATCTCTCAGCTTTTTATATTATCACAGGTTAAAATAATGCTCTTTTCATAAACTGCTTCATTAAGTTTGGTAAATTGTTCAGGCATATCCTAATATATAAAAAGCCAGGGGCCATCACAACCGAAACAGCCAGACGGAAGACCGAACAGTAGGCTGCGTGGGGCGACCAGGCCGGCAGGTGGGGCAGTTGGGGGTGATCAGGCCGGCAGGCAGAGATGGTAAGGGGTGATCAGGCTGGCAGGGGGAAGCAGTTAGGGGCGATCAGGCAGGCAGGCAGGTTAGCAGTTAGGAGCCAGCAGTCCCGGATTGTGAGAGGGATGTCTGACCGCCAGTTTAGGCCCAATCCTGGGGATCGCCCAAGGGGTCCCAGATTAGAGAGGGTGCAGGCTGGGCTGAGGGGACGCCCCCCCCCATGCACGAATTTTATGCACTGGGCCTCTAGTAGTTAATAACAAAACAAGTAGAAAGAAGCAACATGGCTTACAAAAGACTCTTCAGTCTTCCTTGATATAAAGAAATAAGGCTGAGTAACAACCCCAGCTTGCCATGTTCTCTATTGATAAGTCTACAATGTAACAGAAAACTGACTTGGCAAACTGAACAGGACAGTCTTATAGGTTCAATCAGTTTGTGGGTCAGATAGCTTCGTTGTGCTTTAAAATGGCTAATCATCTCCCCCTGGTATACTGTTGGTTGGAGACAGAGGAATAATATGTAAAAAATCAAATCCCTTTCTACTACTGGAAAAGCAAATATAAATGTCCTCAAAATGTATAATCCACATTGGTTGAAGGCTGGTTGGTAGCATTATCTTCTTGTACAAATAGCAAAAATCAAATGACCTATCAAAAAATCTCATAAATGGAAATAAAAATGAATCTAGATCACTGTTTTCTTAAATAAAACATACATCCAGATTGTGTATCATAGCATGTGGAAGAACTCACAGGAAGATACCTCAGATTCAGTTCAACACATTTTTTTAATGTTACCACATGAGCAACGGAAGATAACATTTATAGCTTTTCTACTGGTGGTAGAGCCTCATAAGTTGGCTTCAATTAAGCATCACTCCTACCCTTAAAAGTCTTTTCTTAACTCTAAGGCTTCATACATGCATACACATACAGTTTTAATTTGAATTCAAAATAGGTTCTTGGATGAAAATGTCATACTTTTTGGTGTAATTGTGTAAGTATCATTTCGCTGAAGATGGAATGTAAAACTTCTCATAAGTGGAATAAACAGATATCCAGGTATAATTTTACTTTTAGAGCTACAGTTAACTACCACATTTGCTTCCCTAAGGAAGTTACTAAGGGATTACTAAGCACATTGGGTTACCAGTATATGAAGCATTTACCCCGAATGGTGAGAGTACATGGAAACTCTTAGATCTGTATTGAAATTCGTGTGAAATCACAGCACTTTGACAATGCTGTGATTGATCCCATTGAGTTCAATGGGCCATGGGGAGAGTCGCATTCAGAATGATTAATGAAAACAGGGTAGAACTCAGGAAGCTTCAAAAAAAGAGAGAAATTGCTTAATCCTCCAAGGCAGCCATCTTCTCTGATTCTCCTGTAAAAGTGAGTAAAGCAAATCAAATTGCCTCAGTTTCCCAAGCTGCAGATGTCATGAGTGACAACGCCTTCTATCCAGCTGTGTCACCGTGTACATCTTATGATCCTGACTTATGTTGACACAAATATCTAGAGGGAGAGCTGGATCCCTTTTCAAGGGGCTGGGGAGTGGGGCATACATTTTAAACTTGAAATATTAAGCCCTGAAATCTTTCACCTGGGCTTGTCATGAGTTTATCGAGGGGGGAAAAGACAGCCTTCAGTCTCAACAGAATGCACCGCTTGCAGGTCAATTGCTGAACCATTGATAAGTAACTGGACCTCAAATCAGTTTTGTTGCTACAACAACCAAACTAACTAGCCCATTAAGGGTTGATCCTGGTCAGTAATTCAATCTTTTGTTCAGAGTATGGCTGTTCTGACTGCCCCCAAAACTAATTCCACCAGGAGGCCACTGAGTTGGTGCCATCAGGCCTCAGAATGTTGAGAAAGGACATGTTGAGTTTCTCAGTTTCTTTCCCGAGTGGGCAATGGCACAAAAGCAAAACAATTCATAGACTTGTTTATAGATTTTATCTCTAGTTATGACATTTGGAGTTCTGGGGGCACTTTCCAAGTAGAATGAATACTTCTTGTTGGATTTAAAACAGGTAGACAAAAGACAACAGAGAGACTTTATTCGCTCCAACCACACTTCAAAAGATTACATTTTATTTACAGAAATATCAGAGCTTCATGTGAAACAAATGAAAAGTAAACACTAAGTGAGAATGCTTAAAACTGCTAGTCATCAGAAAAATGCAAATTCAAATGATAATAGGGATCCCGTGAGATTGGGCCTGAATCTCAAACAGCTGCAGAAGTTGCCAGGAGACAGCATCATACATCTGTAGTGTCATTTTGAAAAACAATCTGACTAGAAATTTTAAGGACCAGAAAATATTACCCAACTAGCTCTAACACATTTTATCCTAAGGAAACAGTTCACAAGAAGGAAAAGGTTATATTTGCAAGTAAGTTTATGGCAGTGGGGTTGGTTCATGCTTATAAAAATGTGAAAGTATCTGAAATGTTAAACCTCAGAGGAATGGGCAAAAAAAATCATAGTGTTTGATATAATATTACTGAACAAGCATGAAAAGTCATAAATATGGAGACAATGTAGCAATGCAAAAAATGTTCTTGTTAAGTGAAAAAGGCATATAAAATCTCTATATTCTATATTCTCTATGATTACTATATGTGGCATATGTTTACATATATGAATAAGAAATGCAATGGAACAGAAGAAATAAAAACAGTTGTGTTTGAAGAAAATTTGGGGCAAGATAGATTAAGAGTCATAAAAATATATATGAGCAAATGTATCTCTTTTGAAATCACTAGGTATGGTATTGTAATATAGTTAAAACACTAACTATATAAAAATGTTATATTGTAAACTTTGGAGCATTTTACATTTGAGACAGAGAATAATGAGAAACATAAACCTATAAAATGCTCCTTTTAGCTAAGCTTTCGCTTTCTCAATACAAGCCCCTTCAACCAAATTTCTAGACTTTATTTTTATTATGAATGCAACAGATTACTTACAAAAGATATACACAAAAAAAGCAAAAAGAACAATCAATAATTCACCCCCACACTGTTTCCGACTTTATCCAAACCCTGCTTTTCTTTTCTTTTACAAAAATGAGATCCTACCATGAGTACTATTTAGTGACTTCATACAAAATAGTCTTAATTTTTCGAGCAAACTTATTTTTAGACAGTTTCTTTTATTTTTACCATGACCTGCTTTTAGCCCATCATAGCTACCAATTTTTAATTTAGGCAATGTACCAGTTACTGTTTGCGTGCTTGTCAACACTAAGTGTCTGCTATAAGCAGTACTGCTCTTACAGCAGGACAACCAGGGGGATGGAGAAGGGTTCAAGGCTCAGCCCTCCTTCTCCCAACCCCTCACCCCTTGCTTTGTAAATGCCTCTCTCTTGGCTGGGATCGGCCCAGCAGGCAGTGTCACCAGGCAGATGCCCCTGCTTCGTCCTGGTCCCTGGGCCTCAGTCTCCTTGTGTTCAGGCTTTGGCACTCTCTCCCACCCTCAACCAGATGCCCTGAGATGCTCTGAGACTCCCACCCTCAACCAGATGCCCTGAGATGCTCTGAGACTCCCACCCTCAACCAGATGCCCTGAGATGCTCTGAGACTCACCACTTGAGCTTCTCTCAGGTGGACCCCTGTTACAGCAGTGATGGACTACAGATCACTCCTGCTAGCCTGATTAGTATTTCTTCCATAGGATCACAAGAAATTCTAACAACACTGGGATTTAGCTCATGATCCGCCTGAAAGCCACTCTGACCATAAGATTTTTTATTATTGGTATTTTTACTACTGCTGGGCCAATCTTTACACATTATGGTCATTTTAGAGGACCCCATTATCATAACATCTAAGATATGAAATGAATATTTATCAAAACAATAGTTGAGCTCCCCTTGGCCTTCTTCCTATATCCTATCAGCCACCTTGCGTGCCTTGTCTTAACATGTCATGATCCACGCTTCTCCAGAAGAGACAGCTTCTTCCATCATCTTCTCCCTGCTAGCCACAGGAAACACCAACTGCTTGCTTCTCCTCACTCACACAGGCCTGGGTTAGAATCCTATCGTACCAGTCCCTTAACAACTCTCCATTTCCTTGTCCGTGAAGTGAATACATCAAAGTCTAATTTATAGTTTGCAAACATTGTTTAGCACATTGCCCGGCACACATAGGTTGCTTGGAATGGTAGATATTCACAGAAGCTCCATTTACCTTCCCACCGGGACAGAAGCTAGTATTCCTCCATTCTCAGCCCTGCTCTCTCTGTGCCCTAGAGTCCCCAGCCCTCGTCACTCTCAGTCCTATTTACACATTCCTAGGACTTAGTTGCTGCCGCCATCTGCTTTCCCTGTTCCCACTCCAACACTGCTCATTATGTATTATGCTGGCAGTAATTAATTTATATAACTTGTGTTCTCTGACCTCAGCCTGCTTAGTCCTCACTGCAATGGTTTATTTCTCTCTTGCTAATTCCAATAGCAGCTTCTCAAAATTTCATTACATTGTTTAAAAAATGTTTTTTATTGATTTTAGAGAGGGAGAGAGAGGAGAAACATCAATGATGAGAGAGAACCATCGATTGGCACACGCCCTAGTGGAGATCAAGCTTAAACCTGGGCATGTGCCCTTGACCAGAATCAAACCCAGGACCCTTCAGTCTGCAGGCTGACGCTCTATGCACTGAGCCAAACCACCTTCCTGACTCTTAACAGAAGATCTAGCTTCCTGTTTCAAAGAAGTTCACCACTGTATAGAAAAGTCCACGGCAACATAATAAATATTGTAATAATCTCACTAAAGCATTCCTGTGACAACTATCATTTCCCTCCTGAAGACTGTTCAGTGTCTATCCGCACAGGCAAACAAGATTATGATCTGATTTTAGTTTAGTTGTATTTCCCCTTTATGAACCCCACATTTCAACCAATCTGAATACGAAGTCAAAATCCCTTCCTATGCCAGCTTTGCCCCTACCCTTTGACCATTTCTTGTTTGAGAATGCCATTGCCCTGCATTTTTTCAGGTACCAAAATGCTGCCATTCTTCAGCCTCCTAATTTAAATTTCATATGTTCCAGAATATCCTCTGTGATTATTCCAGCTTCCTTTCCATTTTAAAACATATGGGTCTCTATTCTACCCTTAGGATACAGTCCACCTTTTATTATGTCATTTATCTACATCTCATCCCTCCTCTGAGAATATAAGCTCCTTAAGAAATTGCAAGCGAGAGGTACATATGTCTATGGATTCTGAGGAAGCCAATAGAGAGGGCAGGTCTAGAGGACCCCCCTCTGCTCTTTTCCCACTCTCCGTCTTTGAACTCTCTTTCAAGTTCAAGAAACCTCTACCCAGATGGAAGTTCCCCAGGGAGAGAAGGCAAATGAGGACCAGGTCCTGTGTCCTCCAGGATCTTCGGAACGGAAGAGACAAAACAGAGGGAAGAGAACACTAGTGAAATGTGGTTCCAAGGGCTTTGCTGTCTCTTATTGCTCAACAGTGTCAATGACCCTGTAACTTTCTCTGGGGCTGAGAAGTCTCTTCAATCCCAAACTTCGGGTTTTGCAGATTACAGCTTTGTCAAGAACGGCTCCCTCTGCCTGGAACTTAATTCATGGTGATCTCAGCTTGAGTAGCCTCCAAATTGGGAAATACAAATACTAGTCAAGTACATGCCATGCCCTTTTTCTTGAAAATCTTGAGTTAAGCACAGAAAGAAGAGAGGGCCAGAAGGGAGGACCTAATAAGCATTGGTTCAAAATATGCGCATGGTTACACACATATATGTATATCACTCACAATACCAGCAGCAACAGGAATTTTTGTCTTTTATGAGATCCTGTATTATCTTATGCATGGAGACCCTTTGGAACTATAACCTTCCACTACAGTTTTGGGCTACACAATACAAATAAGGCAAGAGTTCTTAAGCAAAAATGCTGTAAAAATGTTGGATTTGCCATTGCATGTTTCTTAGATGTCACATTAATCCTAACTACATTTTAGAAACTTATCCCCATCTAGAATAGATCTGTGTACATCTTTTAAGGTTTCCTATTTACAATCAGAAAGTGCCTCTTCACTCCTCTTTCTATGAAACAGTGACATCTACTGCTCAGTGGGGCTAATCCTGGGGGGATGTTCTCACAGTAGAATAACCCTTGCTTCAGCTGTCTGGCCTTCAGAGCCAGGGGCAGGCCCACAGTCACCATCGCTTCCTCCTCTCCACCCCGCTGAGGCCCCTCCACAACACTATCATGTCTGAACTCCTGCACAAACTGGATTCTCTCTCTCTGGATTAGTTTTATTCTACCACAATTCTACTAGAAAGTCTTTCTTCCTCTGGAGCTCAAACTTGTTTCTTTCTAATTTGTAACTTTCTCTTAGCTCTATCCATGGACTAGTGCTCAACAAGTAAAATTCCTTTTCCACATGACAGCCCTAGAGACAGAAAGATGTCATATCCCATCGGAATCTTCTTTTTCCAGTAAATAGTCTCAATTCCTTCAGACTTTCTGGGTATTATTTCAAGCCCCTCTCTATATCTCTCCTATTCTTTCCCTGTGTTCTTATGTATTCACATACATTAGAAAAATAAAAATGTGCCTATCACAAAAGGTCTCTCAGGAGGTCAATGACTGACCTCACCCTTTGTTAAATGGCTGCAGTGATGTAGTAGGTAAACCAGTGAAATCGGAAGGAGAAAATCTGGGTTCAATCCTGGTTCCCCTACATGAGTATTCAGTCCTATGCACATCACCCAACCACTCTAAACCTTTATCTTCTCAGTTGTAAAATGAAAGTGACAATAATAACAAATAATTAAGATACCTAGTAGGTTTGCTCCAAGGATTAAATGAATTTTAGCTAGGCAGTGTGTGAGAAGCACAGCTATTCAGTGAGTACTCAATAAATGGAAGCCTTCTTGCTATTACCCAGCTGCTTCTGGACTAGATAAACAAACATGAGAAACGTTGAGGAGGCATGGGAAGTGAGAAGCAATAGGGGAAGTAGAAGGAATGCACATGTTTTAAATTAACTACAAAATGTAAAGTTTCTTAAAGTCTGGGCCAATTTTATGAATATCCTATGCTCCGAACTCATATCCAGTGTCTGGCATATAAAAGGAGATTAGAAAGTATTTTCTGGATGAATGAACTTCATATAGATCAAAATATACTATACAGCGATGGGGGGAAACATCATAAAGTCAGTATTAGAGTGCTATTTCCTATATGAAATGTGATACAGTATAAAAAGCCCAAATATAACAGATGTTGAGCCATGCCTAGGTTGCGTGGTACATTTAATTGCCTGAAAGAAGTTGCTCATTCAGCAATTTTAATTCATTTGGAAACTGTTGGAGCCATATTGTACACATATAGTAAGACCTTTTCTGCATCAATATCATCAACAAAAATTCATTTTTTGTGACTACCTATGTTTAAGCATAGGTGCTAAAAATACAAAGTATAAATTGTTGTTTCTTCCATAAAGGAGTTTATAATCTAGTTAAGAAAATAATTAAGTCACATTAAATGATCAATAAAAATTACAAAGGATAAAAGAACTGTACAGCCAGTAGTAGCCAACCATTCTAGCAGACGTTTCATATTATATCTTAGGAACAATGGAATTATTTTCCATTACCTGTGATTCAAGCCCAATTTTGGAGGTTTATTATTTCCCCTCTAAGTCAGGTAAAGTACCTGAAAGGAAAAAGAAGAACAGAAATGTGAATATATTTGTATGAACTTTGATACAGTTCATAGTACACTTGCTGACCACATATCACTCAGAGGATTATAGTTCGACAAAGGTCGTAAGGAAAGCATCTGGGTACTGGAGTAAAGAAACTGTGCTTTCCTGTTGACTGTTTTCAGTGTAACTTCTCTTTGTTTAGTCTCATCATTTGCATAAGGGAGAGCGAAATAACTGTGCTGTCTAAATAGAAGAATGATCATGAGAATAATATGAAATAATAAAAGTGTCTTTGAAAATCTCACTGTGCAAATGCAAGTTGATATTATCCCTTACTAATATTCTCTGATAAGGAGCAGTACATTTCCCTGCCTATCCAAAGTGATAACACATCACACTCCTCCCCTGAGTCACCTTAACAAAATAAACCATTGCCCATTCTTTAAATCAAGACATATTGGGTAAAGCTGTACACCAAAAATAAATGTCCAGGGTGGCAAATTGTTTGGTCAGCCTCAATAGCTGACATGAATTCTGATATAAATATTTGGCTGCAGAAATCAATATTGACCCTGAACATTGCTAAAATAAATAATTTGGATAGATCTGTGGCAGCTTAATTGTGTATTATTATACATGGTGGGCATTAAATAATTAGCACACTTATATAAAGAATCAGTCTTTAAATCCCAATTTAGGATCAAGCAGAAAAGTTTGTTACTGGCTGAAACAAATTCCCAGAATTCCATGTCCAAGATTCCATTACCTGTAGTAAAAATGGACCTTTGTAAAAGAGGAATGAATGATTGTCTAGTACTGCCAGCCTGCAGGGAAAATAATCAATATGAAAATTCTAGCTTACTGCCCCCCCTTCTGTCTGATAAGCTTAATCCCTTCTCTTCAACCCCCCAGTTTTTTCCCAGGTGGGTCCAGGAATGCCCGACATGAAGGCCACTCATGTTCTTCCATTTTGACATGGTCATAGTTGGTTGCCTGCAAACTGTCTGAGGGAAGTCCTTGGGCACTGGCATGACTGCACTGCATACAGCATGAGCCTTCTGGGACTGCCTCCTTGCGATCCCCTGGGAACCAACAATGTACTGTGGAAGTGAGAATGGCTCACTCGTTATTGAGGACCCCTTAGCAGTAGTGCTTGTGCCAGAGTCTTTCATGAAAGAGATCAGTTTCTGTCTCCAACCATATGTAGGCTCACTCTATCCTAGGACACCCTAGAAGAGAAGCCATTCTCTTTCCGCCATTCCTATAATATCTCATCTTTAGCCAGTGAAGAACATTAGACTTCTTCATTTCTCTTCAGCCCAAAAGAAAAGGTCCTATACACACCAGCAGGCAACTAGATGTCCAGCAAGGTTACTATTTTAGCAAAGAACCAGACTTTAAATCCCAATTTAGGATCATTAAGAAACCTCTGCTAGAGGTTATGCTTTCAAAATAGGTAAAACCTTATCAAGATTACTGACAGTATACATCTGTAAACTGCATTTTATTTTCCAGTTGCTTTTAATACAAAATCTGAATTATCTTGCTATTTAAAACAATAAACAGTGTACCTTAAACTAATACAAAATAATATTGAATGTAAACTGTAATTTAAGAAAATTAACCTGGCTGGTGTGGCTCAGTGGTTGAGCATCAATCTATGAACCAGGAGGTCATGGTTCAATTCCCGGTCAGGGCACATGCCCAGGTTGCAGGCTCGATCCCCAGTAGAGGGCGTGCAGGAGGCAGCTAATCTATGATTCTCTCTCCTCATTGATGTTTCTATCTCTCTCTCCATCTCCCTTCCTCTCTGAAATCAATAAAAATATATTTTAAAAAATAAAAATTTAAAAATTAAACAAAAATAAAGTGTTAAATTTTTTTGCATGGATGACATACCTGTCAAAATTTCACATTTTCTACATAGATTATAATGTCATCTTTGAACAAAGACAGCTTTACTTCTTCCTTCTCAATTTGTATACCTTCTGTTTCCTTTTCTTGTCTTATTGCATTAGCTAAAATTTCCAGAACAATGTTGAAAAGCAGTGATGATAGGAAACATCCTTTCCTAGTTTTTTATCTTAATGGGTAAAAAAGACTTCAAGACTCACTATAGAGTAACAGTCATCAAAACATGGTGAAAGAAAAAACAAATAAATCAATGGGAAAAGAATAGAAATCCCAGAAATTGGCCCACATAAATATAGTTAAAGTAGCAAAGGCAATACAATGAAGATAGTCTTTTCACCAAATGGTGCTGACACAAGTAGACATCCATACTCAGGGAAAATGAATCTAGACACAGACTTTACACCCCTTGCAAAAATTAACCAAAACTGCCCTAACCAGTTTGGCTCAGTGGATAGAGCGTCTGGCCTGCAGACTGAAAGGTCCCAGGTTCAATTCTGGTCAAGGGCATGTACCTTGGTTGCGGGCACATCCCCTGTATGAGGTGTGCAGGAGGCAGCTGATCGATGTTTCTCTCTCATTTATGTTTCTAACTCTCTATCCCTCTCTCTTCCTCTCTGTAAAAAATAAATCCTATCTAATAATAGACAAATATGCAAATTGACCGTAGCTCTGACACCCCCACAAAGCCACACCCACCATCCAATCAGAGCGAGTATGCAAATTAACCCAGACCAAGAAGGCTACAGCCACAGAGAGCAAGGTTTCCTAGGTAACAGAGGAAGCCAAGCTTTCCGCCTGCCCTTGCCAGGCCTAAGCCTCCACTCAAGCTACAAAGTTTCAATTATAGAAGGTAAACAAATTCAAACAAATGGCGGCAGAATGGAGCTTGAGAGAGCAGGCCAGGGTTGCTGCCGGCAACAGGGGAAGCAAAGCTTTCCGCACACCCTGGCAGGGCCCACCCGCTTAAGGCAACAAAGTTTCAGTTATAACCCCAACACATATGGCTACAGGCCTCGGAGGGAGCCCCAGGCTTGCCTCCGCTCCAGGCTACAAAGTTTCAATTGTAGAAGGAAAATAAATTTCAGATACCAGGGCCTCCGCTTGCGTTGCCAGGGGGCGTGGCCCGCCTGCAAACCACCACAGGCCCCTCGCTCAGGCCGCCCCACACCCCAAGGGAACCCCCACCCTGATCCGGGACGCCCTTCAGGGCAAACCAGCTGGCCCCCACCCCTGTACCAGGCCTCTGTTCTATCTAATAAAAGAATACTGTGCAGATTGACCATCACTGCAACACACAATATAGCTGCCCCCATGTGGTCAAAGATCCTGCCCCCATGTGGACACAAGATGGCCACCACAAGATGTCCAGCAGGAGAGGGCAGTTAGGAGGCACCCGGCCTGCAAGGGAGGGCAGTTGAGAAGGACCAGGCCTGCATGGGAGGGCAGTTGGAGGTGATCAACCCTGCAGGAGAGGGAAGTTAGGGGTAACCAGGCTGGCAGAGGAGAGAAGTTGGGGGCAAACAGGCTGGCAGCAGAGTGGTTAGGGGGTGATCAGGCTGGCAGGCAGAAGCGGTTAGGGGCAATCAGGAAGGCAGGCAGGCAGGCAAGCAGTTGGGAGCCAGCAGTCCTGGATTGTGAGAGGGATGTCAGACTGCCCGTTTAGGCCCGATCCCACGGGCAGTCGGACATCCCTCTAGGGGTCCCAGATTGGAGAGGGTGCAGGCTGGGCTGAGGGACAACCCCCTCTGTGCACGAATTTTCGTGCACCGGGCCTCTAGTAAAATATATTTTTAAAAAAAATTAACCCAAAATGGAGCACAGGCCTAAATGTAAAGTGCAAAACTAAAATCTCCTAGAAGATAACACAGGAGAAAAACTAGTAACCTTGGGTATAGTGATGATTTTGTAGATACAACATTAAAGGCAAAATTCAGGAAAGCAGAATAGCATTCATTCATTCATTTATTCCTCCAACAAATATTCATTGACTTTCTATCAAATGTGTTGCATTAAGGAGATGCAAAGATACTTACCTTTGCACAATCCCTATACTGTGCTTAAGAACGTACAGTTGGGGAAAATGACGACTCTGATATACCTGATTTCAGTGTATCACCTGAGTATTGAAAGAGGAGTTGTACAAAAAGACCTTTGGAGTAAATCATTTTGTGGACTCAATTTAACCATAATAGAAAGGCATTAAATCAAATAATCTTTTTACACCTACAAATTATCTGTAAAACTGTACACTAATTTTAAATCATAAAAGTTATTTGTTCTCGTTCGTTAATCATAAAAAAAATAGCTTTCTCTTTTTCAATGCCATGAAGATAATTCTTTGTAAAGCATTCCACAATGTCGTTATGAAGTCTGATGTTTGCATTCTTAACATTTTAAATTTTAGTTAACTGTTTTATATATAATTATTTTTAATTTTATATATAGCTGATGCTAGTATTATTATCACTTTTAAACTGATTCATCAATTTTAAAATTAAAACTGAGAAAGGTGTGGAGGTCACTAACCTGCCATAATTTCAATCTGGCTTCCAATGGGGGAGGGGGCTGCATTGGAGGGCTCTTTGATTTCATTTCAATTCAGACAACATCTACTCTGGGCACCACAATAGACCTTGGTGTTCAGTGATGAACAGGGAGACAATATTTTGAAAGGATGAATCACCTGTGTCACTAGTGAGTATTACTAAAATATGATCTGCTCTGGAGAGATTCTTGGCTCTAAGGCTAATCATTTACATGGACACATAGGTAGGTAGACAAATAATATAACACAACCACACATCCTGTTGAGATCCTACTGTATGACAGATAAGTGTTCATTGTAGACCCTCAGACCACGTAAACACACTCCCAAGAGTGCTGAAATACTGTGTCATGGGTTTTTCAGCTGCTTCCAGAATTTACTCAGACTGGTATTAATTTACCTGTTCTGTCCACCGGCTCTTTGTCCAGTTCTCAGATTCCCATTTGGCATTAGAGCTTGTCTTCTAATGCTTGGCTCAAGATCCCTTGCTGCTTTCAGACAAAAATTTTCTGGCTCAGAATTTCCTGATCATTTCCTTTCAGAGAGGATTCTGGCATTTACCTGTAAGACCCAAGTGTTGTGACCCATGGATAAGTGATGCTAGTGGCACCCACTGTTGCATTAGAAACACACAGAAGGTCAGAACCATCACTCTGGAAGAAGCTAGGCATCAGTCATATTTGAATCACCTTTTTATTCTTTACTTCATGACTGGGTCTCCATCATCTTCCTACAGACATTCTCCCACTCAACACACTGTGTTCCCAATACTTGTCATTCCCTAAGTACCTCATGTGCTCTTGAACTTCTGAGCCTTTATATATACCTGGTACAGGAAGGATTTCTATACTTGCTTTTCATTCCAGGGGTTCCTACATGTCCTTCAAACTATATTTCCTCTTGGAAGCATTCTGGCCTCTTCACACAAAGTGCAGGGATCCTTATCAGAGACCTCACATCAGTTCATCCACTGTTTAATAATTGTTTCACTTTCTCATCTGTTTTCCAAATGTACTAAAAATTCTAGAGAGTCTTAGGTAGCTTCTTGTTCATCTCTAAATCCCTGGTGCCAGGACAGAGTCTGGAATGAAGCACAGGCTTCGTTACGTGAGGACTGGGTATGTAAATGCATTCATAACAATGGCTCCATAACTGCTAAACGTCACATTCTTGGAACTGTTCATGGGTTAGTGTCAGTTCAGAAACAGTTTTATCTTTTCCATTTATAATTACAATAGAGGCCCGGTACATGAAATTCATGTAGCGGTAGAGTCCCTAGGCCTAGCCAGCGACCAGGGCCGATCTGTGGGGTGACTGGCAGGGTGATCGGGGCCCCCCCACTGGCACCCACTTGGACTGGCCTAGAGCCTCCCACTAGCCAGCCCCGCCCCCTGCCGTCAGTCTCCTCCCTCTACGGGGCAACTGGCAGGGCAATCAGCCGCCCCCCCCCCCTCTGCCCCGCTGACACCCGCCTTGGCCAGCTTGGGGCCTGTGGGCTGGGAGCAGCTCCTGCATTGAGTGTCTGCCCCCTGGTGGTCAGCGCGCGTGATAGCGACTGGTTGTTCTGCCATTTGGTCGATTTGTATATTAGGCTTTCATTATATAGGATTGTGTTCTGCTGCTTACCTTTCCAGGTTTTCATTAAGAATAAATAGTGAATAATTGAATGTTTTCCCTGTGGTGATTGGGAAAACTTCCCACTTATTATAACAATAGCTTCTTTCTACTACCTTACTTCACCATATCTTTGTTATAAAAACTTGTCTTGACATTTGTCTCTTCTGGTAGGATACCAGCCTTCACTCAGTCAACACATTTTTATGTGTTGTAAATATTTACAAAGTACCTGAGTCCTGCATCATGATTAACTTCCCACTTATTATAACAATAGCTTCTTTCTACTACCTTACTTCACCATATCTTCCATCATAGTTCTCAAACTCAGCATAATCCTCTATCATGGAGATGTACAGTATACTCCTGAAATTAGCCATCCTCATACATTAGCTTGGGATTTCTCACATTGTTCAGGTGGCAAAAATGCCTGGAATAATGATTTATACTGATGTATTGAACTCACATTTAAATGAGAAGTAATTTTAATTACAGAAAACATGGCTGTGTTATATGTACACAATATAACAATTATGACACCAAAATGTACATATCTTGGAAAGAAGCAAGTTGGTGAACCAGACATAATTATTGCAGTCATTCATTTCTTATTTCTATTTGTTATGGAAAAAATTGAATAGAAATATTCCATATTTTTAAAAATCCTATGTGAAGTCTCAATTATTCTGGCAATTCTTTGGTTTATCTTTTCTCATCTCTCCCTCCACGCCCCCCCCCCCCCCAAGATATGTCAGTCTGTTCTAATATCTATATATAAAAGCCTAAGTGACCTTTATGACTGGTTGACTGCTCCACCAGTCGACTGGTTGCTATGATGTGCACTGACCACCAGAGGGCAGATGCTCAACACAGGAGCTGCCCCTTGTGGTGAGTGGGCTCCCGCAGCAGGAGGGCTGCTCAGCTTACTGACAGGTGCCAGACGCCAGAGCCCAGTGAGCACAGCTGCAGTGGCCAGCACGAGCCTCTCTCACCTCTGCAGCTACCGAGCAGCGTCAGCAGCAGGCACAGCAGGGCCGGATTGAGCAGGAGCAGCGCGTGCCCGGCCAGTCTCGGCTCCTCCTCGGCTGCCTGCTGCTTACATCCCTTGGGGGATGTCGGACTGCCGGTTTCAGCCGATCCCTCCAGGCCAGGCAGGGATCAGGCTGAAACCAGCAGTTTGACATCCCCTGAGGGGTCCAGGATTGCGAGAGTATACAGGCCAGGCTGAGGGACCCCACCGGTGCATGAATCCATGCAATGGGCCTCTAGTTTATAGATAAATATAATGAATATAATTTAATCCCTATTGTGTTTTTCTCTGGTGATTTTTCTTCAGTCTTTGGTTTGTTCTATGATACCTGCTAATAGATGACAAAACGAATTTATAGCTAGCTAATGAGTGTTATAGGTAGCAAACTGCATAATGGAAATAATAATAATAATAACCACTCTTCATTATCTGGTCTATATATACTAAGCATCATGTTAAGAGTTTTGTTTATTTTCATTACATGATATAGTTCTTCCACTAACAATAGAGGATTCTATTACCACTTGACAGATGAAGAAACTGAGGTTACAGGGATAAATTCTGTAACTTGACTCTTGAAGTTTCTGTTTCTCCTGACCAGAATTTCAGGTATTCTCTGGAAAGTGTATTGAAGTGGACAGAGGAGGATATTCTAATTAAATCTCTTCGTGATATTTGTATGATGGAAAAGATCAATCCAGAACTTTTCAGACTGTGTTCCATAAAGCTGTAATTTTGTTTCTAGGTTTGATGTGGAGAGGTGGGTCTTTTCATTTTTGCAAGGTAGTAAGATAAAGATTGCACTTGGATACCTCTAACAACTAACTGTCTGTTGCAATAAGGACTCTGAAATATTAGCAAGGTTTTCTCATTTAACTCTCAGTGGAGCTGCCCTCTTTCAAGTTCTATATCCATTACCATTGGGGTACTGACTTGAGAGGTTTTGTTCTAACACACAAGGCCTGGGGGGAAAGCAGGTGCAATCAGGAGCATATGCATTTAAACCCAGTTAATGGAATAATGTATCCCCCCTGCCCCGGGTATAAAGAGAAATAGATTTCTCTGGATTTATAGCCATCAAGGAGCTTTATTGACATTCTGAATATTATTTAGATAAATCATTGAGTTTTGCCTAGTCCCATCTCATGATTTGTGATGCTTTCCAGTGCCTCTGGGTCTAGAAATTAAAGAGTGGCTTGTGCTTATCAACATGCGCCATTCTTCTTCTATGACAGACAGAGTATGGGAAATAGATTAATTTTTAATAAGATTCAGAAATAACATCCCTTTGGGGGGCACAGAAAAGTATATAGCTGTGCAGAGTGTTTAAGGTACATTAAAAACCCACATCAAATATACATCAAAACACATCCTTGAGTACTCACGGGTAGTCCAAATAGCCGTCCACAAGAGCATCCGTTTGCTGAAAATGTGTCTCAGGGAGGGTGCACCTGCCGCACAGCTCACCATCTGTGGCTTTCCATTAACACCGAGCTGGCACAGCCCTTTGGTAAGTGTACCTCCACAGGCCTGCTCTCTGCTTGCCCAGCATGACTGGGCAGGTCACAGTTGTGAACAAATGCTCCCACGCTGTCTCCGTTCCGTGATGCATTGTGACTTCGTGCACCTTTAGTGACTTAAGGACAGTCTCCTGCCATTTTTTAAAAGCTATTTAAGAGACATAGGCACTGTGTGGTGGCAAGGTATAACACAGAGGAACGTGACTAAACGCTAGCATTGGAGAATAGAGAAACACCGGCCTGTTGTTGTTGGCTAATGTTGATCTCTCAAGCCTTTTGATGTTATCTAAGACTTGACACTTCTCTTACCTTTGTGACAGGTAAAGTCTCCCTCATCTGCTGCCCTCTTTTTAATTTTGAGGTTACTAGGCTTCAATATCTTAACCCATTGCTCTTTTCTCTTCACATACTGATTCAGTTTGATGTTTTTATCTTCTACCTACATAAATATGCTTTTGCCTTCAGTTCTAGCTTTTACTCTGTGATTCAGTCGTATAAATCGAAATATAGGCTGTACACCTGCACTTGATAAAACTTTATGTTAAAAAATAATAACAGGACTAATTATCTCTGCACTCTCCACTCTGACTCTTCTAGTTCATCGTCCGATCTTCTCCATGAACAAGGAAGTCACTCTTGACTCCTCTCTCCCCTACATATGCCTCATGCAACCCATCACCAAATCATGCCAATTATATCTTCAGAATGTTTCTAGGATGCACTCCCCTCTGTTCTTTTATGTACCTACTTCTGAACAAGCTGAGGCCCTCACCATCTCTTGCCTAAACAATTTCAGTAGCTTCCCAATTTTTTCTCTTTTACTCCAGTCTTGCTCCAGCTCCATAATTAATTCTCTGCACGACAACTAAAGTAGTGTCTCTCTACAATGTATACTTGATCAGATCGCTGTTGTCCCTATGACACTTAAAGAATTTCCATTGATTACTGGATAAAGTTTAATTTCCTTAGAGTGGCATGGCATATAAATACCTTAATGTCTTGATTCAGTCTTCCTTCATGTCTAATTTCTTTTCATTCTCAGGCACATCTTTTACTCTAATAAATATACATTATATTCTTTTAGCCTTCTGTGCCTTTATTCACCTTGATCCCTGTAAGATCTCTTCTTCTAATCTAACTTCTCCTCACTCTCAACCTCATATTTTATACTCTAATCTATAATAATAAAAGCGTAATATACTAATTAGACCAGAAGTCCTTCTGGGCGTCCTTCTGGACGACCTTCCGGACGACGAAACCGGGCTGTGAGGGAAGCCCAAGTCCCAGGTGCCAGAGGGAAGCCAGTGCCGGCAGCCAGGAGAAGGAAGGCCTACTCTTGCACAAATTTCATGCATCGGGCCTCTAGTAACTATAATAATATTCCTTTAGCATATTGTGCCTTCATGCACCTTGATCTCACCCATCTTTCTTTCCTTGGCTAACCCTTATTCATTCTTCAAGGTGTTAATTTCTTCTGAGAGTCATACATTAACCTAAGGTTGGACTAAATGTTTCTCCATGCTCACAAAATACTAAATGTATAACCATATTGTCCTTACTACTTATGACAATACATTATGTGTCAGTCTTAGCCACTATATAAGCTTCTCTATTTTATCTTATTCTATTCTTTTATGTCTAATGTCTAGTTTAGTGCCTGATATGTAGTAGGTGCTAAGAAAGTATTTCCTGATATAAATTGAGAGGTGTTTTGAACATTACTTTCATGGGGCATAACTTAAATTTTGAGGTTCCCATTACTATACCTTATTAATAATTTTATAAGTGTTTGGTGAATTCATTTCTAAGGCTTACCGGGTAAGGATAAGGAGGAGAATAAGACATGTCTCAACCTGAAGGAACTTACAAGTGTAATCAAGATGTAAAATATTTCATAATCATTAGTTAATTGCATATATTGCATGTTTCATAAATACACATACATAATTTATGAATTTGTATGCATTAGTATTATATATACATTCAAAGATGCTTAAGATTACCAATGGTATACCAGGCATTATGATAGACACTGAGGATTTGAAAACTAATAAGACATGATCCTTACCCTCAAGGAGTTTGCAGTCTAGTTTGGGAGTGAACTGAGGAGCAATCAGAAATTTACAGTGCAGTGTGATGAGTGCTTTATGTGCCAGGCACTGTGCTGGGCACCAGGAGTGTACATGAGTGAGAGAGTGCACCTTTCCTTGTGGAGCTCACACAGAACTATCACAATGGATGGAGCATGCAGTTCAGGCCAAAAGAATCAGAGAAGGTAGAAATGAGTTTAAGTTGAGAAGTAGACAAAGATTTCATGCAGGATATGGAGCTTGACATTAAAGTGAAATGGGCTATGGTTAGACTCCTCAGACAAAACAAAAATTGCTTAGAATAGGTAAAATATAATTGTAATTAAATCACAGTACATATTTTTCTTTCCGCTCCTTTATCTAGAAGAGAAGAAAAAAAACACAAATAATTTTTGTTGCTCTAGCTATTTTAACTAGTTCTTTCCTTTCATTCACAGTCAAGTTTCATAAGTGAAATTTATCTATGAAAATTATGCATGATATTAAAAGAGTAGTTGAAGCAATATAAACAATTCATTATTAGGAAACACTGACTCCTTTCTGAGGAATTTTATGCTGCTATTTCTACTATTTACCTGCGTTTCAGAAAACAACTACCTTTACACTCCCCAACTGACAATAACTTGAATAGGATAAGAAAAGAAAAATAGCACCCCACACTATCAACATTCAATTGTGTTTCCACTTCTCAATTAGACTTTTTCCTGGGTTCTGGTTCCCTAAAAGTTTATAATATTTTACATAAGAAAATATCAAAGTATCATAGGACATTAGGTCATCTTCCTTCTAATCAGTGAGAGTAGTATTTTAATGTCTGTGAAATTAATAAGCATTGAGGATCCCCAGTTTCAATGATTTTGAAAATCGAACCAAAAAGCATTAATCCAAATATCAAAATGGAAAATGGCCCGTTTGCTCATTTAGCAAGTTATTTAACCAAAACTCAGACTGCTGGAGGCTCCCCATGGTTAGGTCCATAACCTTGAGAGCAATGTTAATGCTACATTCAACGTAGGAGGATCACACTGCTTTGAAAAGTTCTTCTTTTCTGAGAGTAAAACCACATTGTTGTTGAATTATGTCTTATTGCTTATTTGGTCCCTCAGGGGCAAATGGCACACATATTTATAAGAAAGCTGACCGAGGTAAGTGGTGTGTTTGTGTGACAGAGCAGAGAGAAACAAACTGGCCAGCGCAGACTCTGAGTGGAGGGCATCAGTGAAGCAGGTCCCAATTTACCAAAAGAGAGAGCAACACTTTTGGTACATTTCCTAGGTTTGAAATGTCACTCTATCTTTAAAATAAAAAATTATTTTATTTTATTTTTTGCAACCATTATCACAATTTATTTCATTTTATTTTTTAATTTTATTTTTAGTGTTGACACTATTACAGATGATACTGAAGCAGTCCCCATTGCCACTCCCCCCTCCCCTTCCCTCTGGCCATCACCTCACTGTTGTCTGTGTCCATGGGCTATGCAAATATGTTCTTTGACTAATCCCTTCACCTTCTTTTATCCAGTCCTGCTACCCCTCCCTTCTGATAGCTGTCAGACTGTTCCATGTATCTATGTCTCTGTTTCTATTTTATTCACCAGTTTATTTTGTTCGTTAGATTCCACATGTAAGTGAGATCATATCTTTTTTTAATAAAATAGAATGGTGAAATTATCAAGGAAATACAGGTTATTGTTGGCCTCCATCTCTCAAAAACATTCACAGGTATTTGCTCTAGATTTTGAAAAGGCCTTCGGCCTCTTTCAGCCTAGCAGACATACTATGATTGCAGTTATGACTAATTTTAAAAAGCTATTTCAGACCTATTAAGCAAGCAGAAGGCAACGATTAACTGGCTTCACTTTCCTAGATCTGTTCAATATATTTAAAGAGCTCTTGAGGACAAATCAAAAGGAAAACCATCAGGATTCAGCTTCTTAGTACTGAGTGAACTGTACCTGATTTCGTGCTGGGGCTTATGTAACAATGCCCTGCTGATAATATGAGCTAGTGGCAAACCACGGTGATCTCACTGATCTGCACCTTATACAGGTGACATTTTATAGAACAGAATATCAACAGAGGCAAAGAAATCTTCCTATTTTTTTGTGATTACAAGGATTTTTAAGTAAAAATTATAATCACCACCATCATTATTATTGTTTCTACCAATGAAAATGACTATTATAGCAAGTATTATAGCAAGAAATTTGGAAAGAATTATAATGCCACTGCTTCAGTGTGCCAAAATGAAGAACAATATATAATAAAGAGGCAAAAATAGTGCTCCCATTCTGACAAATGGTGGACTAGAACAACTTCTTCTTAAGCCTTCCATCAGAAAGTACTAGAAGTGCAAGTAAATTATGACAAATTTTAGGTATAACTACATTTAAAATAAAAAAAAAAGAGTCCCCAGTGACAAAATCAAGGGGGAAATGAAAGTCAGGACATCAAGCACAAACTGACACTGTGACAGGGAGAAGAGGCTTAAATAGTGGTGGATGTGGTGGTATAGACTAGGGGGAAATTAAGGAGCTTATCATACATAGTTCGTAATAGCTAGGACATTGGTTTTGAATTCCCAATATAGATAAATCATAAACCTAAGTAAGGCAGAGAGTTGTACAATGAGAGCCCTCTACCTATATTTGAAATTGGTAAGGGATTGTCATAAATGAGGAGCACAAAATTTGTGAGTTCAGCTTCTGGTTTGGGAAAGATGGTACTGAAGCAGTGCTCTCACAGATACCTATCAACACGGAATGAATGACACAAAAGAGATGAATTTAAGGCATTGAAAAGGACATAAAAGTAGATAGATTGTAGAGGAGAGGTGAAATTTGGAGAGAATGACATAAAGTGAGTTACTTATGCTTGTAGCAATTAGTGGGGCAGCTAGAACACCCTTAAAAAACTTCCTGTTTTTCTGGGACAAAGAACTTTGGGGCAACTTCCTCTGCTGGAAAACCAGGAAAGAGCCCCATAAAAGAGAGAACAAGAAAGAAGGAGCCCCAAATATGTGTATAAATTCTGCTCCCAAATCTGGCTAACGTCCAAATCACAGATGGGTAGGAACAGACTCCAGCAAAGGAGAATGGACCTCTCTAATTCTGTTATGAACCTGCAAAAGGCTCAGGATGCCCTTAAGGTGCACACGCATTGAACAGGCTCGAAAAAGCATAGCAAAGGCAATCAGAACTGAACTAGAATTTAGACCACCCACCCACCCACCCCCAATCGCAGACAATTCCTTGAGTAGCAAATACATGGGACAGATACAAAGCAGCTTAGCAATGACTTAAACAACCGAACTAACACTGGAACCACCACTAACACCGGAAGGCAAGGCAGAACTTGTAGTTGTAACTGAATCTAACGTTAATCTTACATTGCCCAGAGGATTTTAACAGAACTCAGAAGCATAGCATTCAAAATGTCCAGGGTAAAATATGAAATTACTCAATCTACCAAGAGCCAGAAAAATGTCTGAGACTCAAATGTGGTGAAGCTATAGGAACATCGCTTCGCGTATGTTTCTGTGGAGAATGCAAATTGTTACCAACACTACATGGAGCAATCTGGTGATTTGAGATTAAGGTTAAATATGGTTATAGCCTATGAATGAGCAATTTAACTTTTATGTGTGTACCTTGGAGAAACTAGAGGAAGTGTGATTGGAAAGCATGTGCAAGTATGTATTAAAATAAAATAATTGTAATGGGTGAAAAAGTGGAAACAATTTAGCTTCATAATGACAGTGAATTTTAAAATACAAAATTACTGCATATTGTTAATTGTTACCTACAAAATAGTTTAAAGATGTGATTAGAAATGGTAAACTACAAATCATGGTAGTAATTGCATCTATGGAGGAGGGAATAGGGTAAGAGTATTGCTGTGTTGCTAAGGTTTTTTTGTTTTATTGTTTTTAAATAAATAGACCAGAAGCAAAGAAAAAATCAATTTTTAAAAAGAAAGGAAATACCACAGTTTCTTATAACTCCTCTTTATACAATGCTTTTTATACTCCTTGTTGCCCAGTGGTATTTTTTGTAGTAGTTAACTGAGTTATCTATAGATAATGAAAAAAAGGGAACAAAAACTCTCTCACACATTCCCTGCTTTTAGCCATCCTTCTTAGGTAGGCTAGAACCTGATTGGTATGTATATACTTAGTTTTTTTTCTAATTTTGTATGAGTTGTTGTATGACTGAGAATCTCTGCTTTCCAATTTCTGACACCTGATTTCAACACTAAGATTTCTTCTTATTATTAAATGTTTATTGTTGAAAGTATTACATATGTCCCCTATTCTGCCCCATTGACCCCTTCTTTCCCATCCCTGTCTCCCACCCCTGCCCTTCACCACCCTATTGTCTGTGTCCATGGGTTATGCATATATGCATACAAGTTCTTTGGTTGATCTCTTCCCACCCACCTTCGTCTTCCCTCTGAGATTTCACAGTCTCTGACTGGCTTATTTCGCTTAGCATAATACTTTCCAGGTCCCTTCATTCTGTCACAAAGGGTAAGAGATCTTTCTTTTTTACTGCTGCATGCTATTCCATGGTGTAAATGTACCACAGCTTTTTTATCCACTCATCTACTGATGGGCTATTTCCAGATCTTAGCTATTGTAAATTGAGCTGCTATGAAAATAGGGATGCATACATTCTTCTGATGGGTGTTTTGGGTTTCTTAGGATATATTCCTAGAAGTGGGATCACTGGGTCAAATGGGAGTTCCATTTTTAATTTTTTGAGGAAACACTGTACTATTGTCCATAATGGCTGTACCAGTCTGCATTCACACTAGCAGTGTACTAATATTCCCTTTTTTCTACATCATCACCAACACTTGTCATTTGTTGATTTGTTGATGATAGTCATTCTGACAGGTGTGAGGTGATACCTCATTGTCATTTTAATTTGCATCTCTCTGAGGATCAGTGACTTTGAGCATTTTTTCATATGTCTCTTGGCCATCTGAATGTACTCTTTGGAGAAGTCTCTATTTAGGTCCTTTGACCATTTTTTAATGGGATTGTTTGTCTTCTTTTTGTTACCTTGTATGAATTCCTTGTATATTTTGGATATTAAACTTTTATCAGATGTATCATTGCCAAATATGTTCTCCCATACAGTGGGCTCCCTTTTCATTTTGTTGATGGTTTCTTTTGCAGTGCAGAAGCTTTTTATTTTGATGTAGTCCCATTTGTGTATTTTCTCCTTAGTTTTCTTTGCCCTAGGAGATGTATCCATAAACATATTGCTATGAGATATGTCTGAGATTTTGTTGCAATCCTTATTAAAATACAAATGGATTACTTCACGGTTCCATTTTGTAAATGGAGAACAAATACTCCAAAAATTTATATGGAACCAAAAAAAGACCTCAAAGTGATATTAAACCTTTATCAGATGTATCATTGCCAAATATTGAGAAAGCAATATTGAGAAAGAAGAACAAAGTTGGAGGGATCACAATACCTGATATCAAGTTATGCTACAAAGCCACTATAATCAAAACATCCTGGTTCTGGCAGAAGAACAGGCATATAGATCAATGAAGCAGAAGAGAGACCCCAGAAATTGACCCAAGCAATTACACTCAATTAATATTTGACAAAGGAGGCAAGAGCATACAATGGAGTCAAGACAGTCTCTTCAATAAATGGTGATGGGAATATTGGACAGATACATGCAAAAAAATGTACTAGACCACCAACTTACACCATACACAAGAATAAACTCAAAATGGATAAAATAATTAAATGTAAGTCACTAAACCATAAAAATACTAAAATTTCTTCTTTTAATAGGACAATGGCTTCACCAGTGCTAAAACTGCCATATTAGAGATGTTATAACTTTCATTCTCCCATGCATGTTTTCAAACATTTTAGGGCATAAGTGAGCATCATTATAATGTCTTTTCTTGCTCTTTTAAAGCAGTTCACATTAATTATGTAAGAGCTCTATAAACTAACCAGTCAAAAATAGAATGTTACAGTGCAATGCTATGCAACAATTGAAAATAATGACATGGAAATATGTTCCCAAATACTACTAGGTAAAGAAAGAGTTTTCAAATCTGTAGTATGATCCCAGTGACATAAAAATTACGTTAAAGTTAACAATAATTATAAGTACATGCAGGTATAGACACTTATTTCCCCAGGGTAGGAGGAGAGGAAAACTAGATTTATCAAAATGTTAACGGTGTTTATAACCAGTTAATGGAATCCATGGGCACATTTTTTTCCTTTCTGTATTTATTGTCTGTTGTGCAATGAATGTTTTTACTTTTATCATTTATAATGTTCAGCTTCAGACTGAAGGCAATTAATTTAGATAAAATAAAACATCAGAAATGTGTGGTTTTTTTTAAGTGCCCACTTTCTAGAAATAGAGAGGGAAAATTGAAGTGCAATCTAATTATGTTTATGGCTGATTCAAAAATAGTTAAATTTAATTTTATTTCCAAATTTGTAACTGAATTTGGTTTTGAGATGCATTTTCCAGCCTTTGTGATCATCACTTTTAGCATAAACGTAATATAAAATATTATTTCAATTTTAGTTCTGCAGTCAAAATCTAGTCTAGAGTGCTTCTTTTATTTTCTAGAGTATTTCTAAGATTAGAGGATCCAGATGACTTCTTTGCAAGATGAATCATCTATACTTTCTATTTGTAATATCAACAAAGTAGTATTTTTGTGGGTACTAATCACATGGAATTAAATAATGAAAACATTTTATTAAAATATAAAGAGAGCTTACCTTCCACTCTGTCCCCAAATAACAAATAATAAAAAGTATTTGCTTAAGAAACAGGGAATTTGTGAAATATTTATTCTCCAGCATTTGGACAATACTCAACTGAAGTATTTTGATGCCATTTGCCAAGCAGGAGACTGAGAACACAGATATGCTTGCTACTAGAGTATTTTTCTCATTCATTTCCTGCTTAGGTTTCTCATCTATTATACATTGGATTGACTTTTTTTGGTACTTTCACAGAAGGGCAGTTCACAGAGTTTTTTTTCTAAGTTTCTAAAAATGAATAAAGTGTCAAATTATGCACCCATGTTTCTATATAAATAAGGTGTTTATTTTACACCAAAAATATGAACTAAAGAGTGGAATTCTGAGTAGCATGTCATTTGGGCGTGGGTAGTTACAATCTCTGAGTCTTTGTGATTCACACAGTTGTGTTATTATGACTTGAAAACAGTACAACTTGAGTTAATAAAAAGCTCTGGTGAAGAATTATTCAGTTAGTCTATTTTAGAATTTTTTCAACTCTATTTCTCTGTACATATTCAGTATTTTTAAAGGTGTGCTGAAATTTTTTTCTAACTGCAGTTTTCCAGATTGGTTAAGATACTTATGGAATCATGAGAGCCTGTGTTATACCTGTTCCCTTTGTCTGGATAGTTCTTCAACAAGGTAGCTGCTTTGATAACTTCTTCACCAAGTTCAAGTCTTTGCTCAATGTTTACCTTCCTCATATGGCTTTTCTTAAAGACCTTAATTAATTTTGCAAACTCCTCATACTTAGATTTTCTCCCCATTCTTATTCCCTTAATTTCCTTTATTTTCATCTATGGTTTCCTCTTCTCATAGCAGTTCTCAACTTCTACCAAACTATATAATTTACTTATCCTATATAATAAAGAGGTGATATGCAAATTGATCATCACTCCAACACACAAGATGGCCACTCCCATGGCCACCACAAGATGGCCAGCAGGGGAGGGAAGTTGTGGGCGATCAGGCCTGCAGGGGAGGGTAGTTGGGGGTGATCAGGCCTGCAGGAAAGGCAGTTGGGGGAGACCAAGCTGCAGGAGAGGGCAGTTGGGGGCAACCAGGCCTGCAGGGAAAGGCAGTTGGGGGGGGACCAGGCCAGCAGGGGAGGACTGTTAGGGGTGACCGGACCTGCAGAGGACAGTTGGGGGAGACCAAGCCTGCAGGGGAGGGCAGTTGGGGGCAACCAGGCCTGCAGGGGAGGGCAGTTGCGGGCAAAAAGGCTGGCAAGGGAGGGCACTGGGATCAGGCCTAAACGGACAGTAGAACATCCCTTGAGGGGTCTCAGATTGGAGAGGGTGCATACTGGGTTGAGGGACACCCCCCCCATGCATGAATTTTGTGCACCGGGCCTCTCGTTTCTTATATTTACTGTCAAATGTATATTTCTTCCTCCCAGAATGCAAGATCCTTGAGGGCAATAATCCTTGTCTAACTTGTTCAATAATGAATCTCAAGTACTAAAAAGACTTCCTGGTACACACACACACACACACACACACACACACACACATATATATATATATATAATGATATTTCAATGAAATGTCAGATTTATTTCATTGTTTTGGGGAATTATGTAACATAGTATACTCTATGGTAACTCGACTTCAAATAATATTTCCTGATATATTCACTGAACAAAGACACTACTGTTATCCCAACGCACATGGATTCTGTATGGACAGGTTACTGCTTAGGCATTTGGATATATCAGTGGTCATATTACAGTCAGTGGTCATTTTTAGTAAGATTTCCTTCTATGCTGTAGAGACACATGTCTTTCACAAAGGAATATTTTAACCTAAACATGCTTCTCAACTCCAACACATAGCCTGATAAATTATGCTCTCTCTACTGTAGATATATAGCTGCAAGAATTAGGGAAAGAAGGAAGTATAACACAGTCATGACTTTTCCTTTCAAAAAGTGAGCAACCAGAGAGGCATGAAGGCCCATATTTGGAAGATGTTCTTTTACAGCATCTTATAGTTATGTGAGAAATTAATGCAACAGAAATGGAGTGAGATTAAAAGATCTAATCAAGCCAGAGATCCATTCCCAGGGTATTCTTACTATCTCCAGTTGCTGAGTGAATCAAAGTGGCCGTCATTCAAGAAAATCTAAAAGAATGACCCAGCATTGCAGAAAATGTATTTGACTGGCCCCAACTAGCTAGGCTAAGCTATAATAGAAAGCTCTCCCATCTGAGTGCTGTTCAGGATGATGGATGGTGTGTAAGTGCAGCCTTATTAGTGTCTTGGGATGGACAGAGAGCTAATGCAGGAGAGTCAGCGGTTTGTAAATCTATTACCCACATCTTGGATGAATCTGACCTTTGCAGAGCCAGAGTAGATGACAGTACAATACATAGCTCAAAGAAAAGTTTGTACTTCATTTTGAATAAAATTTTAATGATGAACCAATAGCAGGATCTATAAGTATACATACATAGCTTTTCTGTCTTGGATATTTTGTATTTGGCTAAGACTGCATATTTCACAGGTGTATAGAAAAAAATATATAATATTTGGGTACCTAATTTTTTTTTCTTTGAATACATATTTCTGTTCCTGGCCAGGTAGCTCAGTTGATTAGAGCATCATCCTGATACACAAGGTTGTGGGTTTAATATCTGGGCAGGGCACATATAAGAAACAACCAATGAATGCATAACTAAGTGGAACAGCAAATCAATGTTTCTCTCTCTCTCTCTCTCTCTCTCTCTCTCTCTCTCTCTCTCTCTCTCTCTCCTCTCTCTGTCTAAAATCAATCAATCAATAAAAAATTTAAAAAGAATACATATTGCTGTACTAGTATTTGTGTATGTGTGCGTATATCAAACACTTCAAATAAATAAATCTTAACAAAAGTAGAGCTGTGTTAAGTTGTACAATTTAATTATCATTAACCATCTTGAAGTCTATTTCTTGGATTAAAAACACATTTTCCTTGTAAGCCTTTAAGTCCTTCCACTTATCAGAGAGGCAGTGCAACATAGTTGTTAACAGCATAGTGTTAAGTGGATTCAGCAGTCGGAACGTGTTCCGATGCTAGCTTCACCACTTACCAGCTGCCCGACCGTGGGCACATTACTAGCCTCATTGTCACTTGCTTCCTCCATCACAGAGCTCTTGTGAAGGCTCAATGTGATAATATATATTTTATAAAGTTTAGTGCTTTCCCTCCCCATTCTTAGTATCCTCTGTCATTTCACTGTTTTCTTCCCTCTGCGCTCATACCCAAAGAAGGGTAGCTTGTTCTTCATGGTTACCGTTGGAAAAATACTTAAAAAGTAATGGTGAATCCACACACCTATACATGATATCTTCACCTATGAATTTCCAATTGACTCCTTTTTTATTATGAATCATTCCACTCTGAAATGGCTTAATTCACTTCATTTTTTTACTTTGTAAAATTAAATTAGTACTCTTCCCCTTCCCCTTTGATATTTTGTGTCTGGCTAGGACTGCATATTGAATACCTAGATATTGCTGAGATAAAAGGAAACCAACTTTGGGATTGATAAAGTGGCTCCATAAAGGGTGGGACGGGGTAAGCACTACATCAGTCTCAGTCAGGTGTTGGTCACTGTCACCTATTGTCTTTGCACACGTTTAGAAGTTCCTTGAGTCCATTTCACTATTTCATGTCTCTTCCACTGGCTCACACAATCCCACGGGCTCTTTCTTCATGTAGTGCTGTTCAAAGCTACTTACCCAGCTAACTCAGCTCATTTGCTGTTCTCCACCAATAGCTTCTTGCCTGCTATCATCCCCACCTCTACCCCTACACTCTATAGATCATTTCCTCTATTCTGCTCAACTTATTTTAAGCATCCTTCTCACATGATTCTTCCAAGCATGACTTTACCTGCTGTCTTTGTTCCCAAGATGCCAGATCCCAACGTCCACTGCCACAAGCAGGGTCTCACCTTCTTAGTAGTCAATCTCCTCTGGAATTTTCCCGCCACAGAGCTTTACTGCCGGATCAAGGGTCAGCATCGCCTGTCCTGGTACTGATCTCATTCTAGGGAGTCAGCTGCTATTAACAATGTGTACGTTTATTACATGTGAAGCAGGATACCATGAAGATTCGGTATCAAATACCTGAATGTGCATCCTAACTTGACCAACTTACCTTTTGATTATTACTTACTACCTGATTTTGAGCAGGTTGTTTCTCTGTGCCTCAACTGTCTCATGTCTGAAATTAGATCATGATAGTGCCTCCTCGTAAGGATATTATAAAGTTTAACTTAGATATCCATGTGCTTAGAGCAGAACCTGCCACATAGGAAGCACTCAATCATTATTAGCTCTCATTATATTTAAATAATAATAAAAACAAACAGTCAATAGATCCCATTTCTTTATTTAAAGTGTCCTAAGGAAGGCTGGCCAACATGAATGACATTTCTCCATTTATAAACAAGTTAATGTGGAGGTTTATTATTGATATGGAATTTTTGGACTGGAACACGCGTGTTCCCCTGGACTGGAACCCAGATTCTTTGTTCCTCGGAGTCGAAGAATGAATCCACGGACAGAGGGGAGATAGCAAAGGTGGAGATGTATTGAAGGACAAGTACAGACTCCCACATGGGGAGAGGGAAAGAGTCCCACAGAATGAACTCCCACGTGAGGAGGGGGAAAGGGTCCCACTGAGTTCCCTATCGCTGTGGCTTGTATAGGCTGCAGATCCTGGTGCCTGATATCCCCTCTGATTGGTCACTATTCCCTTAGACTGGGGAATATATAGTGTTCCCCCTTTCCTTATTGTTTTCCTAGTCCCTTTCAGCTTTCTTTTTCTTCTTCTGGATGAAGGGCTTCCTTCTCTCTATTTTGTAAATATAGACCTTTTGCTGTTCCCAGCTCCCTCATTCTATAGAAGTGTACCCGTTGCAGCTTTTCAGCTTCCCTATTCTATGGAGATATACCTTCTGCTGCTCTGCAGCCCTGTGCTTCTTCCAGGGTACCCTTAATTTCCTAAATTTTCCTTTTTCACCCCCAAAAATTCCTGTTTCATTATAATTAAATTTGGTTTGAGAACTGGCTCTAAAAGGCTTCTCTCCTGTAGTAATTCTGCCTGACTCTCACCTTATAAGAAAGAGATTATGCATCTACTGGGGAGGAAAAGTCCATATGATATGAATTTTCTATTTATCTTTTGAAAGGTAAATAATTTCCTTTGAGACACAGCTCTGTATGCCAATACGAATTTGCATGGCTCTCTCATATTGATTTCCATGCTTTTCTGAGTTGGAACTAACACTTCTAAACCTTGGTGCCGTGTTTTAACCAAGCTTCTCTACAGCACAAATTGCCTTCAGTACTATCAAGGAAAAGCAGCCCCTATGGACCCAGAGGGAATATTTCTCAAACGTTAAGGGGTTGACTTTTCACTAATTGGCTAATTAATTTTTTGTTCTTTGACTTCACAGGTCATGAGATCAAATCCATTGGAAGTACATTAGATTGACTCACCAAGGAATGTGAACTTTTCTTGCTCCTTAATCTTTTCCATGTAAATTAAAAATGAATGTCCAGTTACCAAAATTACAGCTCACTCGAGGTTATTTTTACCATGCTGAACTATTTTAGCAGTACATCTAGTTAAATTGGAAAGTGGAAAAAATTGCTGTTAAGGGGATTTTCAGGCACAGTTAATAATTCAGCTACCTACACACCTGGGCAAAATAAATAGCTTGCTGACTGCTTGTTGGAAAAGTCACTGCCAATTATATTACTTGAAACTTTAAATGTACCCGCTTCCCCTCCAAAATGTTGGAATTATCTGTAGGGAAGCAGGGCACTGCTACAGCATTATTTCATTACTTTTCATGCATTTGCTTCTTAAAGTTTGGTAATTAGTGTTTTTTTAAGAAGGAAGAAAATAAAGGAAGCACATTCATTACTATGGTTATTTCTCTTCAACTCCAAACCCTGCAGGAATTCTAATACCAGATATTAGATGAGAAGAAATTCTGCTCTAACCTTTAAGCACAACTAAATAAATTACCTCAAATATCTATTTAGTAGGAATTCCAGAGAACCAGGTTAATGCTCAGCATTGAACTTTACCAACTAATTTCTTTTAATTTACTTTTTCGAGCACCTGTTTTGTGAGAGGCACTGTTCTAATCAGTTGGATAAATAAGTGAATACAACTGTTAAAGATTCTGCCCTTGAAAATGGGATTCCACTGCAGGAACGGGGAGGGGGGAGGGCAGGGAAACAGACCATGTGATAAATTTGCTTTAAAATATTTTTATTGATTTCAGAGAAGAAGGGAGAGGGAGAGAAAGAAACATCAATGATGAGAGAGACTCATTATCAGCTGCCTCCTGCATGCCTCCCACTGGGGATCCAGCCTGCATCCGGGGCATGTGCCTTGACCCTGGATCAAACCGTGACCTCCTGATTCATGGGTCAACACTCAACCACTGAACCACGCCAGCCGGGTCAATATGATAAACTTAATAAGTAGTTATCTTGATATGTTAGAAAGTGATATATTGTATGGGAAAAGGAGATTGGGGAAAGTGAGTCCAGAGTAGGGGAAGAGGGTACAGCTTAGGATGGCTGAGGGTGAAATGGTAATGCCGCAGAAATGGTACATGACATGCCCATGCGGGGAGGTGGAGGAGTGGGGAGAGTGACGCTAAATAGCTCTGTTTTCAGCATGGAAGAACTGTCTAGTTATTAAAAATACATCTTATTCTCCAGAGACAGAGAAGCATCGATCAGACCATCAAACCTCAGAGGGAAGGTAGGGGAGGGTGGGGGAAGGGGGAGAGATCAACCAAAGGACTTGTATGCATGCATATAAGCCTAACCAATGGACACAGACACCATGGGGGTGAGGGCATGAGTTGGGGGAGGGGAGGAAGGGGGAAAAGGACACATATGTAATACCTTAATCAATAAAGAAAAAAATATATAAAAAAATAAATCTTATTCTCCCCTTCTCCTAAGATCCGAGGACAATTCCTGGCCTCTTCTCTCAGTGTTGGAGGCAAAATAAATTATACAAAAATACTGTCCAGGCTTTCAGATCCTATAAGATCCTGCCTAATTTAAGCTCCTGTAGAGAGTATATTTCCCATTAGCTGTTCCAATCCACGGGGGCTGGAGGAAGAAAGCATTGAGTGAGATATGCAGTTCAATTCAATAAGCACTTATTAGTACCTTTTATTTGCCTAGAACAGCTTTACTCAATTTAAGTGAGCGAAAGAGGCATTAGTTCTTATGAAGCCTTCAACTGTGCTGGAAGACAAACCCCAGGTACATGCATATCTGTATAAACATATAAGGTGATGCTGCACCAATGTTGTGTATAGACTCATGTGTGAAAGAGAAAGATCACTGTGCCCTGGATCTAAGCCTGAACTTTCTGGAAAAGTGAGGCCAAGGTTAGACCTCTGTAAGCTTGAGTGTGGTGAGAATGCAAGTGGAGGCCACTTGGGGAAGCGACAATAGCATTCCATGAAGACATGGATGCTCCTGGGATGGTTAAAGCAGAGAAGTCTGGCAGGGACTTCAGGATTAAGGGCGATTCGCCAATAGACTAATGTAAGGATCTCCACACTCCCAAGTCTTAGATGGGGGCGTGGGGGGGGGGGGTGGGCACCCAGTTAGACAGATGGTTGCAGCAAGACCTAGAGCTGGATTGGAGGAGCCCACTTACAGAAGTGATTCTAGTGCCTGTCACCTAAGGAAGAAAAATGGAGACTAAAGGTAACTATCTCCAAAAAACAGAAAGGCGCCTTCGTTTCCTCAATGACATGGGTATGTCCTACCGGTCAAAAAAGTATGGCCTCACTTTGTTCTGTTATTATAATCATTGACTTTGGACTCCAGTCAGGAGCAAATTTAAATACCAGGGATTTGTCTGGAAGGGAAATAGAAACAAAAAAAACCCCGCAAAGCTGTTAGAACAAGGCACTCGCAGGATACCCATTCACACGTCCCCAGGCCCCGGGGTGCTCAGGCACCTCCAGGAGCTGGTCAGTCTGGGCCAGCGAAGGTCAACTCCCCGCAGCGAGCTCCGTGCACGAGCAAACCAAGCACAGGGGAAGGCGCCGGTGGGTCTGCGGTTGACCCTCTTGGGCTCTTCCCTCGGGTCCCCCAGGTCATGCCCTCATCTAGACTCACCCCATCCCACCGCACCTCACCCCCAGGTTTCTGACAGACCCTTCCTACCCAGGGCTCCCCAAAGCACGCCTCCCCCTTCTCCCCCCCCCCCCCCCCCCGCCCGCTCCTCCCCGCCTGCCCCCCCCCCCCCCCCCCCCGCAGCGGCCGCTAAGACCCGGAGAGGTGGACTCGCATTTGGAAACCGCGGGCCGGGCATGCTCAGTAGCCGCGGCGTCGGGCTGCTGCACGCGCTGCACCGGCCGCGCCGCGGGCTCGGGGGCTGGCGCGGGAGTCCCCCGCCCTGACCGCTCCTGCGCGGCTTCCAGAAGGCCGGGCGCCAACCGCCTCCCGAGCGCCAACCGCCTCCCGAGCGCCAACCGCCTCTGAGCGCCAACCGCCTCCGAGCGCCAACCGCCTCCGAGCGCCGGGCCCCGACCCGCTCCGCCCGGCTCAGCAGCCGCCTCCCGCTCCCCGTCCTCTCCCCTCGCTCCGGGAGGCGCTGCCGGGCGGTTTTCCGCGGGCGCCTCCCGCCGCCCGGCCAGCCCCAGCCCCGCACCTGCGAGTGGACCCCGGAGCCCAGGGACGCTCCGGCGCCGGCTCCTGCGGATCGCACTCTCCCCGCCGCGGGGCCGTGGCGGAGGCGCCCCTCCGCCTCCCCGGCCAGCGCTATGCGGGGCGCCGCGGGCTTCCCTGCGCTGTGCCTGCTCCTCGGTCTCCAGGCGGCAGGTGAGGAAGGGGCTGCGGGGCAGAGCTGGGGGGGGGGGGGGGACACGGGAGGAAACGGCACCCGCTTCGGGACTCCAGGAAAAGCCTGCCGGGCCGAGAAAGCCTGGGGAAGGCGACGCGGGACCGGGCTGACGGGGAAGGGGCAGGGAGGGAGTCGTGCACCTGTTGGAAGACTGGGGCCGAAAACTTAAGGTAAAATCAGCCTCGGATTTCCCGTTACCCTGGACGAGTCCTCGGGGACGCTGGCCGTCTGAATACAGGTTTGCTCCCCTCCCCGCCGTCTAGACTTCCCGATCCCATTTCCAGGCCAGGCACTGGACTGCCCATTCTCCGGGAGACAGACGAGCCACCCTGCCGGAGACGCCTTTTCTACTGCAGCGGCTACATCTGTAAGGTCTCCTGGTTTCGCTGAGCGCTCGGAGGGATGCATTGGACCACAGGGTAGCCCCAAAGATCCCCAAATCCAGGGTGCACAGGAAGGATGCCGCTCCAGGCTCCTCTGGCCCCCTGCTCTTGTCACTCGCGTTTTCTAAACCAATAAGAGGAAGGAAGGGTTTGAAATAGGACCCTGTCTTCTCTTTCAGCATCACGGTCAGACTACACGGCAGAGAGATTTTAGGAGCCCCGCTGCGACAGCAGTGGTCCGTGCAGTAGTCCTGTAGCAGCCAAAGACTAGGTGTTCTCCCTGAGTTTGCTTGTCATCCAATCACGCATATTCATTCATTCCTTCAACTGACATTTATTGAGTATGCACTATGTTCCAGGGGTAAGGGGTAATGGTTGCGAAAGGATAGTTCTTGTGGTATCTTTTTAAAAGAGTCGCTGAGTCTTTTTCTATGTTTGCAATAATGAGGGTGAAATATGGTACTTTCTTATTTCTGGCTAATGCTATTTTAATGTATTGAGGATCTCTTGAACAAGGAATGTATAGGAACATTAAGTCTATAATTAAGTACACATGTTAATTATTATTATGACGTGATGTTGTGGAAACTTAAATCATTCTTTGGTACCTTTTGAAAACTAGAAATAGCTAAGACTTGGTCATTAAATTATTTGCAAACAACTGTAATGAATCCTTTTATTACCACATACAATTCTTTAATGTTAAAATATGGGATGAAAATATACACATTGGGCTGAGTTTTACTTTGTATTAATGTTTAGTGATAGCACTAATACAAACAAACATTCTCTACCATTAAAAAAAAGCACCTCAATTTTTACCAAGTTTAGAAATGATTTAGCTGACCTATCAAAAATATCAGTGTGGTTATTTTAAAACTAATGTATAAACAATTCTAAAGATCACATTTAATATATCTTAAGTAATTTATACCATAAAAGTCATAAATAAACTTAAAAGTAAGCAGGTGGGAAACATGTTTACATTTATTATAGATGAACATGTGGGATGAGGTAAATAGAGGACTTTTATTCATCAAAAGAGAAATCTGGAAGTCTGTACTACTAGATTCTGTACCACCTGGAGCTCAGCTAAAGGGGGTGGATTACCAAAGACAAACCAATCCATCTATACTTTGACTTCTTAATTTGCAAAAAAAAAAAAAAAGATTATTCAACCAATTTGAATTTAATAAAAGTGATGAATTAAAGAGCTATTTTTTCATATTTCAGTTGCAAGATGCTACATGGAAATTAATTATATTCATATTTAATATAGTTCTTTCAAAAGGTGTTTTCCACAGCAGATTGCAAGTTTAATATTATAGTTGGCTTGCCAGTTTCATTTTGAATGCATTTTAATTTTAAATAGAAATTTTTGGGTCACAAGCTGTCACCAGATTAAAATTCATCACATTTATCTAATAACATTGTGAGGACTTTTCATTAGAACTGAAACAAAAACAGTTTTCTTAATCTAAGCTCCTGTTTATATGGATCATAAGAAAGTGAGTGGGTGGGAGCTTCAAAGATCAAGAAGTCCCTGATTTCTCTATTTGTTGAATGTCTGAGTTTGTTTCTTTTACAGAAGGCTCTCTTCTCAGGATACAAGTGGGCTTTATCTAGAAGGGAAATGAGTGCTACATATTCAGGCTTCTTTGACTGAAAAGCTAATCTATCCATTTTGGTTATGCCCAGGATACCAGAAACTACTTCATGTTGGCAGAACTGGTGACACGCTAGAACCCTTTAGGGATGGGAGAAATTGGCTGACAGGATGCAAATGCTCTTCTTAGCTATACTAGGAACTGTTGACTTCGATATAGTCGTTCTCCTAATGCTAAGGTAGCAAGTTGTTTTCAACATGAGTGCCAACTCTAATTATTTGGTCATGATTGTCTGAGTCACTATGCAAAAATGAATTTTTACAAAGATTCTGACCCTCCCTGAGTTCTGATTGCCTCAAAAGGGCTAAGTATTGGGGTCTGTTTGTAATGTCTAAGGGAAGAGAAAGGGGATGTTGAGTACAATGCTGTGTAGTTATCATCTCTGGATAAAATAATCCTAACGAATTACTGAGAGCATGGAGCTTGTTTTGGGAGTCAACTCCACCCATACCACTGATTTCCATAGATATCCTTAACAAGAAAAGTAACAGCTACTGTCCTTCCAACTGCTTACTATGCAGGTGAGAAAACTAGATCCAGTCAATGGTAGATAGTAAAGTATTTACTTTAAATAGTAAAATGCTATTTAACAGCATCATAAGGATGAAAACCCATGTTTCAAGATCTGTGACTGCATGCTTATAAAATCATATACTGGTTCTGATAGGTGAGACCAACATTGAAAAGACCACTTCAAGAGTATTCAAGAAGGCAACTAAAAGCTACCCCAATAAACTGGATCCACAGGTAGCTTATTTCCTTCAGTGCTTGTTCTCTGTCTTTGCTCAAAGAACCATGTTCTGTTTCAGGAAATATTTATTTGGTAGTATTTTAGTTGCAAAGAAGTTAAGTCTTGTGATACCTTAAAAATTCCCATGTGAAAGCTTTATTATTTTTTTTTTTTTTAGTGAATGTTTCACTTAAAACACACACACACAGACACACACACACACAGAACTGATTTCAGTGTATTACTCCTCCTCTGGTTCTGGAAAAGGTTCTTTCAGATTTCCACATTGTTCTCACTATCAGCCTTTCTGGTTGGCACAAAGACGACCTTCTATGTATTTTCTGAAGATGCCACTTCATTCTCAGAGAAATGCATAGTCAGTTTCTCTTTTCTTTGAGAAGGAGGGGTTTCTATGATGGAACCAAGCAGATTGGGGAGGTCATTTGTAGAAGCATTACCTTCAAAAGGAAGGGTAGACTGATAGGAAAATTATAGGTTATTATTTAATATTAAGTTGTCTTTTCTCAATGAAGAGTCCCTTAAAATTACAGAATCAGTTTTTTCTGTTCAAGATCACTCAATACAGTCCTTATAATGGCCCAGGTCCTACTATATTCTCTCTCCCTATTATCTCTCTGATAGTATCTCTCACTACTCCCCTCTTTTTTGTTACTCTCCTACATCTTTCTGTTGCCTGCCTCATATGTTTTGCTTTTTCTTTGCCTGAAACACTCTTTCTCCAGGTTTTTCCATGGCTTAATCCTTCAATTTCAGTCTTTACTCAAAGTGCGGCCCTCACTGACTCTCCTGTTTAATATTTCACACTCCTCCAAAAATTCCAATATCCTTTCCATACTTTTCTCCCCCCCCCCCCATGTCTTTTACCACCTACAATACCCTATATTCACTTACTTGTTTTATTTATTGTGGCTCTCCTTCTACCCATTAAAATATAAGCTCCTGAAGGCATAGGTATTTACCTATTTCATTTACTACTGTATTGCATATTCTGCCCAGCCTGCCATCTGGGAGCACAGCCTGGCATAAAAGTTCCCGAAGATTAAATAAATACATTGAATACATAAAGACAGTGGGGTGATATTTCTGGTCTCTTCCTTTTGCATTTAAATTCTTCTTGGCACCTATGCAAGACACTTAAGCCACTTCCAGAATGAACTTCCACGTGGCTTATTTATCCCAAACTCAAGTTGTTCCCCGGGAGCTTTGCATGCCCAGGGACATAATACCTCAAACAGACTTTGCTATGATTGTGAACTGAAAGGCAACAGGGAGGGTCTTGCAAGAGACCACAAATACCCATCAACTCAGTGACAAAGCCCTTCGAACTGATTGCCAGATGCACAGCCCAAATGCCTTGCTGGTTGGTTATATTTTCACTTCTCAGTAAAATGCCTTATAATGTAGGAATGTCTATAGCCACATGAAAGTATTCATATAGCTAACTGACAAGGAGGCTTTCAGGCATTGGACAAACATGTCTGTGTCTTTGGCATTTAAGGCATAAGGTATTTGTACATTGGAGATCACACATTCCTGGCACCATGGATTTGCATATTCTGTTGGCGGTCACACTCTGACAAGCATCTTATAAAAATTTTGGGATGAATTATCCATATCAGTATCATTTCTTTGTTTCTCATCTGGTTCTTTACCAACTCCAATCTTTATCCTGTCATCCTACTTTTGAACATAAGGTGACCAGCTATTATCTTCTTCTTACCAATAAATATTTATGGAATTTATCTAATTTGATCACTTTCTGAGTTCTGAAAATCCTCCTCTCTGATTTCCGTGCATAGCCACTACTCCCTAGCATTTCCAGCATTACTCACTAGCCACACCCAACTCCTCAGTTTCTACTTTTAGGTCAGCCTCACCTCGAAGTGTTATTTAATGGTTAGTGCTCTCTAGAATTTATGTATCCTTCGTCTTTTCTTCTTTTCTCTATACAATCTCCCTGGACAATTACTTTCAGACCTACAGACCAAAGATTCCTAAACCATATTTCCATCTTAGATATTCTCCTGAACTCCAGTTCTATAATTACTACACGGAAGTCATGGGATATCCCACCAGCATCTTATATCCAATTGTTAATACTAAGCACTCGCCATCACAATTGCTCTTATTCCCATGTTTTCTATCATTGTAACACCAGCATCTCCCAAAGTAACTAACTCTGTACCCTTCCTTTGCTCCTTTAATTCAAAAGATCACCAAGTCTAATCCATTCTCATGCCCACATTACTGCCTTAGGATGGATCCTTCTTTCTCATACAGTATCTTACTATAACCTACTATCAAATCCGTCCTTCATCATGATATCTGAGGTGAAGCCCTAAAAAGCATACTTTTTAATATCATATTCTCTCTTTATAAAAATTTTTAATACAGCTATTTCCTTTTCTCGTAGAATGAAACCCAAACTCATTTTCATGGCAAAGTCTTCTACCATCATGTTTTTCCTATCTCCATCCTTATTTCCTTTCATCGTGTCCTCCTTTGTGCACTATTACCATCTAAGATCAAATTTCTTTAGATTTGCCATGCCTCTCATCCTTGTCACATACTGATCCATCTATATTAAATATCCATATGCTACTTCTTTTTCAAGGTAACTCTTTTTCCAATTTCAAATCTTAGCCAGGCATTGCCTACTGTAAGAAACCTTCCTTTGACACCCACCTCATTGCTTTCCTAGGTTTTCCTTTGGGGCCCTTCATATTCCTCTATTAATGTATTTAACCAGAACATTAAAACTTTTTGAAGGCAATAACAGAATTGTAGTTTTTATCTCCATATACCCATTCCCTAGAACTGTTTTTATCTAGAACACCATCAAAAAATGTTCAACGAATGAATAAATGTATTCAAGATGTATTTGGCAAAATAAATTATAATAGACTAGAGGCCCAGTGCACGAAATTTGTGCATGGGTAGGGTCTCTAGCGGCTACTGGCCGCTGGCCAGGGCCTTCCTTCATTCCACTCCACCCCCTGGTGGTCAGCACACATCATAGCGAGTGATCAAACTCCTGGTCAGTTGAACTCCTGAGAGGACACGTTTATATATTAGGCTTTTATATAGAGAGATTATTTTACATTGATAAAGGGATTATCTACACTAATAAAAGAGTAAAATGCAAATTGACCATACCTTCGTGACTCCCACCAGCCAATCAGGAGTGAGTATGCAAATTAACCCAACAAAGATGGCGGGTTAATTTGCATACACAGGCGCCAAGAGGCTGGGATGCTTGTGTTGTTGCCGTGGCGACAATGCAGGCATTCCGCACTGCCCCCAGCCGCTCCGGGCCTCTGGGCAGCAGGGGAAGGCGGAAAGGCGGCTCCAGGCTGGAGCAAAAAGGCGGTGCCAGCAGCCAGGGGAAGAAAGGCCCATTCTTGCATGAATCTTCGTGCATCAGGCCTCTAGTATGAATATAAAGAGTAAAATTAACTTTACTGCTGCTCTTTCAATCCAACTTACATTTGCTGGTTACAAAGAAGTGGAAATAGGACAGAAAAGCTTTCATTTGGACATAGTCTCTAAGATAAGTTTGTGTTCTGTGGGCACAATGCTAGTTGTAATGGAGTTGTATGTTGAACTCCTCCTAGACAGAGAGATATTCCTATATGATTTTCTACTATTACTTCAGGATGGAAATGAGATAAATGCTCTTATTTTAAAGAGATTAAGCAATTAGATAAAGTATAGGAAGGTATGTAATTAGATATCTATACACTAAGGAATAGTTCCAAAAGTCCTAATTCTGATTATTGATTATTATCTACTAGAGGCCCAGTGCACAAATTCATGCACCAGTGGGGTCCCTCGGCCTGGCCTGTGGGATCAGGCCAAAACCAGCTCTCCGACATCCCCCAAGGGGTCCCAGATTACAAGAGGGTGCAGGCCAGGCCGAGGGACCCCACTGGTGCATGATTGGGGCCAGGGAGGGACACAGGAGGTTGACCAGCTGGGGAGAGACCACAGGAGGGTTCTAGGGAATGTCCAGCCCGTCTCACTCAGTCCCAATTGGCCGGACCCCAGCAGCAAGCTAACCTACTGGTCGGAGCGTCTGTCCCCTAGTTGTCAGTGCACGTCATAGTGAGTGAGCGGTTGAACGGCCTTAGCATATCATTAGCATATTATGCTTTGATTGGTTGAACAGATGACCAGATGCTTAGCCTATTAGGCTTTTATTATATAGGATACTTTAATAACAAACATGAGCTCCTTACACATTCATAATCAGGTGGGGGTGTGAAATAGTGGGTTTAATAAATCAAGATAAAAAAATCTAACCCTTCCTTGCTCCCCCAAATTTATAGAAAATTTCTGAGTATTTGGATGATTGTATAGTTTCTTTCTCTTTTTTATGTATAGACAAAGTTTTTATAGAAACATTAAGTTTTTAGATCCCACATATTTTTCTTATGGGAGACATGCTTATACCTGAAGAATGGAGACTGGTTTATGAATTATAAAAAGTCACTTTTATGAGATTATGGGATCACACATCAAAAGCCCATTTATTGCCATTAGTATTAATGATAACATGGGAGTTATGTTTTATGGTAAGTTTATTGCTAAACCTTTTAAAAGCTGTTTGTAAAGTCAAAAGATAGAAAAACATATTTCCCTTTAAAAGGGGATTTTGGCCTAGAAGTGCATTCTTCATCTTCAAAGCACTTACAAACGCTGACACACTTAGCATAGAAGATTTTAATAGCTTTGAAGAAAAATATTTAATGGTAAAATATGATTTTATGATCAAATTTCCTAATGCTTATTCACCAAATAATGTGACTATGAGTGTCATTATTATAATAGTATTTGCCACAGAATGACAATTAGCAAATTTATAGTGAATATTAGCACTTTCCATTTAAATCATTTTTACTCATAATGACTATCTAGACTTTCCTCATAATCAAATCTCATTCCATTTCAATTCATTAAGATGTTTATGTCCACTAAAATTGCAGCAGAATTGACCAACAACAAAGCAAAACTAATTTTTTACATGAAGCAGCAGTCTAGACAATATTTTTTAATTGCACTGAAATAAATACCACATTCAGTGTTCCTCAAATCCTTTTCCCGATACCTTAGTTAAAAGCTCCATTTAAACTTGATGTTAATAGATCCAGAGAGATGGAAGCATGGAACAGACTGTCGAATCTCAGAGGGAAAATGGGGAGGGTGGATGGGCAGGAAGAGATCAATCAAAGAACCTGTATGTATTTATGCATAACCCATGGACACAGACAATAGGGTGGTGAAGGCCTGGGGTAGGGGGCGGGTTTGGCTAGAAGAAGTCAATGGGGGAGACAGAGGGACATATGTAATACTTTCAACAATAAAGATTTTAAAAACAAATAAATAGATAAACATGGTGTCTAGCATCATATCTTTAACAAATCCCTATTTAAATGAATGTGAAATACAGTTGTTTCTGGTGTTTACCTGATGGTCAGTGAAAATGTGCACATAAGTACATTTACATAAATGCCATAAAGCTGAACAAACAATCTAGTTCCTATTGTACTTTGTTGCTTAGCAGATAGTCCAGACTTGTCTGAGGAACCACCTCCCTAATTAGTCTCTCTAGGGACCCACACAGTGTGAGTGGTTCATGCATGCGCCCAGGCCTGCAGTGCAGATGCCAGGCCTTCTGTGGGATCGCCACTCTGGCAGTGCTTCTCCTCTGCTGACCAACTGACTTTCTCCTGCTCACTCTGTGCAGCCCCTGAAGCTTCCAGACCACTGGGCTCCAGGTTCACATGGAAGGCTGCCTGTGGTTCTGTGAACACTGGGGAAACAGGGCCATTTGAATGTAAAGGGAGGGGCATGGAGATGGGAAGACCCTATATTGGGGGTGGTCAAACACAGCTTCAACCTGTTCATGGAACTACTAATCCCTCCCCAATATCCAGGCCGATTGGCCAAGACTCTCTGGAATTCTGATTTTATCTCAGGCGACCTATTACGTAGAGCTCCGGTCTGGCTCCATTGGAGACCTCAAGTCCATCAGAAAACTCAGAATTTAATTGTGGAAACTTTTCTATGGTGCTGCCCTCCTCTATGCAAATCCAAGTTCACAGTCAGGCAGCTGTTTCAGTGCCTCTAAATATTCCCCTGCAGTTAAGAAGCTCCTTAGGGGAATTCTCACAGGCCATGGCTCTCCCTGGATACCTCTGTGTCTCCAGAGCATCAGGATTTCCCATCAGATGTCCATTGGTTACTTCTGAGTGACATGCTTCCACAAACTGGAAATGCCTGATATTTAGAGTGCTTAAATTATAAATATGATCATGCTGTTTGTTATTCTAAACCTGAGCATTAAATGAAGCTATGAAAACATAATAACAGGATCTCCTCTCAGGATAAACATTGGATTTAGAGTGGAGACAAGTAGATTTCATTAAAGGAAATGAAGGGAATTACAAATGGGTATTTCCTAAATACCTATGATGTTTTAAACTCTATACCAGGTGCTCCTATAAGATAATCATTTCACACTTTAGGATAGAAAGTATGTTCCAAAATGACATGCCTGTACTTTAGAAACAGCAAAAATATACTCTAACTCATGTAGCATAGTAAAAAACAAATAATCAAAAACAACAACAAAGACAATTTAGGCTCTATAATCTAACTACCTGGGTTTGCATCCCAACACTGCTATCTACTGTTTAAATTCTCCCTTTCCTTATCTTAAAAAGAAGTAAGTTTAAAGCCTTCTTTTGTCAAGAGTTCCTGCTACTAAAATGAAATTGGTATGCCCCCATTTTTACTAGTAGAACCTTCGCCTTATAAACTAAAAATGATCAGGCATAATTAGCAAGTTTTTGTTGGAGGGGATAAATTCTGTCTTCCAAACTGAGGTACATCCTTCCTATGTAATAAAAGGGTAATATGCAAATCGACCAAACAGCAGAACAACCGGTCACTATGGTGCACACTGATCACCAGGGGGCAGACGCTCAATGCAGGAGCTGCCCCCTGGTGGTCAGTGCACTCCCATAGGGGGAGCACCACTCAGGCACAAGCTGGGCTGACGGCTGGCAAGTGCAGCAGCCCGCCTCCAAGGCAACACTAAGGATGTCTGACTGCTGGCGTAGGGAGCAGGCCTAGGCCAGCAGTCGGACATCCCCTGAGTTGTGAAAGGGCACAGGCCAGGCTGAGGGGACCCCCTTCCCAAATGTACAAATATCATGCACCAGACCTCTAGTAAGAGAATAAAATCCTCTAACAATTAAGAGGCCCTGCAGTCATGGTCAGCCCTTCATCTCTCCATCTCAGGGCTTGGGTAGGATTTGCTGTTTTAATATAATTTCTAATCTACTTATGAGAATTATTCATAAAGCCAACATTTCTTTTTCTTTGTCTTGCAAGTGGAGCCCACTCTACAAATTATCTGAATTGACAACATCCAATGGGCCAAAATGTCCCACTTCCGATGCTGAATTCTCTCCATGTCCACAGCCACCTTGAAAACTGTGTGTTGCTTGTTTAGTGGACTCCAGTGTAAAGACCGTGCCCACATACCTTTGGTGTGTGTGTAGCAGGGAGGAGTGTGCTTTATGAAAGCTGGTGTGCATTCTAGGAATCAGGCATCCTGTCCTTGCTTGAGTTAAGTTCTGCTGAGTCAGCATAAATTCCCAATGGACTCAGGGTCCATGCCTCTAGTCTAGGCCTGTCCTGTGTGTACCTGATGCAAAAGTGCCCAGTGGTCCCCTATAGTTCACCCTGCAGCATCAGCTCCCACTGCTGGAAGCCCCTCCCCTCCCCACCCCCAACCCCACCTCGCCCACCCAGACTCTGATGGCTTGAATTTCGCCCTCTGGAGCTGTGTGCTCAGGCTGATCCTCCGTTTCCAACTTTCTCCTTCCTCTCCACCCCGATGAAAGAGTGTAGTTCTCGCTTCCCATTGCAGGAGCAGTCTCTTTTCAACTGGCTATATTTTAGAAAAGATGTGACAAACTGAGCTACTCCAGAGAAGGAGCTGTTAATTGCATGGTCCTTCCCTAGCAATGTTCATTTTGCCAGGGACTTATGAGTGTAGAAGTGTTGACCTGAAGGGCCTACCAAGTACCCCTCCAGTTTCTAAATGCAGGCAAAGGAGAACAAGGCAGGGATCTCTTCAAGTGGCCTCTGGGACTGCCTTCCTCAACCTCCTGCTCTAATATCTGGGAGTTTATGTTTCTGTGGTATCATTACTGTGGCAATATTTTCATTTTTTATATGTTGTAATGTTCATTATGCCTTGTGTTAATATAATTCCTATTATATTATGATCTATTTATGAGAATTATTTGTAAAGCCAACATTTCTTTTTCTTTGTCTTGCAATTAGAGCCTAGCCACCAGGAGAACTCTACTATGAAAAAACAGAAATGATTTAAATCTCTATAGCTATTTGTAAATAATAACATTTTAGCTGTTTGCATACTAATAACTGATGTGTAGAAATTCACTTGTACAAATGTACTACTTTACTACTCAGTAAGTGCACATGGAACACAATTCTATGCTTTCTGCAGAGGTTAGCATTTCTCAGCTTTCTTGCCATATGATCATTTTTCTCCACTTCCCCAGAGGGCATATCTTGATGGAGGTCTTCTCTTAATGGCCGTGTAGAGTTTAGGAGACAGAAGCATTTACTCCTGTCAACTTCTCCTCGAGCATCCTTCGACTCAGTGCTTCAGGAACTGGGGGCAGCTGACAGCTTCTTTCTGCACCGACATATCTCACTTCCTTCAGCAATCTGGGGCCAGTCGTCTTAACCCCACTTCCTTTTCATGACTTATGTCTAGTCACATTGTCCCACAGGATGCTGTCCTAACTGTATTATGTTCCATTCTGGAACATATATCTACCAAATGAAAAATAACTCGATTAAAGCTGGGCAAAAATCAGGAAACATGAAACCCTTTCATTGTAATTTTACCCCAGCACAGAGCACACAGTGGATTTTTCCTGTCAATTCTGTGACTCCCAGATAGTTTTCCACTGCGCTGCTCAGCTTTCAATGGGTGGAATAAATAGGAAGGAATAAGGGATGCCTAGAGTAGCAGGCGTAGATTTTCTAATAGAATATTTAGAAAATGGGGCCTATTAATATCAAAGAATATGCATGGAATTTTATAAGATGCCTTAATTAAAATCATTCCTTATTCCTGTAGGACTCAGGTCCTCACTGCCTAGATAGAGGAAAATGGAACCAGTTTTATAAAAATAGACTAATGACTTTGGTGTTGATTTATGTTTATTGTAAATATACTAGACATATCACTGGCCAAACATGTGAACATTTAAATAGTACTAGAGAATGACACAGCACCTCCTCATGGGATTGTGTTTTCACATCCTGGTGACCAGCGCATCAATTAGATTTTAGGAAAAACACTCCTCGAAGAAGCTGTTCTTTCAATGCAAGCTTCTCCAAGTCTTTTTGGGGAGGACCATGATGGTTTACAATTTTTGTAAATTCAATCATTGTTACCTTGTAAAGACTCTCATTTGATTTTAATATTTTTTAACTTTTTTATGACAAAATAAATGGTTTGAAGATGGATTTTGTTTTTGTCAAATTGCTTCTTTGGTGTCAGGATATAAAACAAAACAAATGTGTGTACATACAAGTACAGACATATACATTGGAACATAATTAAGACACATAAACTGAATTTTATAAAACTGGTTTTATATAGAGAGAGCCATCATGGAATTTCTCAAAACACTGATGTAAGTTGCTGTTGAGATCAGTAGGAGTGAGCAAGTTCTATCTGGGAGGTTATGCTAACAGACCTCATTTGCCACATCTCAGGAAGGCTGGAGTGTTCATCTGGAAGATTCCATGTAATTTCTGTGGGTACTTTTAACTGGAGATTAGTACTGTGGTGACCGGCCTCTTAGGTTACTAATACCAAAAGAAACAGAAAAGCTGGAAGAATAGTGTTAATATTAGCCCCCTTACATCCAATATTAATATTAGCCCCCAGATATCACTGCTGGAGATCCCTGCTCCTGGGAGTCCCCAAAGGGTCTTTCATTATATTTCTGGAAAAACTTACCTTTTTAGGGAAAAAAAGCAGCACCATGTGAAGCCTAAGTGAATCGGGGCTTCTTTTTTGCTGAAGTGCATTTCTAATCTAGTCATAGATATGTAAGAGTAACCTTCATTTTCTGATGAAAAAAAGCTAAGGCTCAGCAATGAAGAAGATAATTGCTCAAGTTCACCTCATGAGAGAAGCATGGTGGGGGAGGCAATTTAAATGATCTATGTCCCTTACCTCTTAATTCATTGCTTTTTTGAAAAGTATGTTTCTTTTGTTTGGCAATACTATTAATAGGCATGTTTTATATAAACTTCCACTGCTACTTCTCTGTGTATGTTTAACTTTTCCTGAGAGGCATTTACAGATCAAATGAGAACCTCATCATTTCTGATATAAAAATTTCCAAGGGTTTTTATCCACTTATGTCTCCTTTCTAGAGAAGAAATTGTTGGCAATTTCATACACTTCTCTTTCCTTTGTTCAAGATCTCTTCAGAGATTATCAAGGCCATATCCAGATTGAAATTTCAATTGTGAAATTTTATGACCACCCAAACGGATTATTCTTGTGTAAATGTTGCTACTATGATAAAAAGTACTTTTATTTAAATGCAGATGAGTATATTTGACAAGCTATTTATTAAACATTTTGAGAGACACTTTATACCCTCCAGGTGGAGAAAATTGTCATTGAGCTCTTATTGAAGTAGACAAATTCTACTACATATCTCATACCAACTTTATCCCTCAATCTTTACAAAAACTGTTTTAATTTTTCTCTTCTCCTAATCCCACCCCCATCTTTCTTCCCTTGTCCTCACTCTCTTATGAAATGACGTCATCCCCTCCTGCACAGAGAAAATAGAAGACATCAGAAGATAACTTGCTCAACTTCTACCACCAAAACCATTAGCATCCCTGATCTCCTCCATTCCCCATAGTGATGCAGGTGCTCCAGGGGTCCCAGACCCCAAGGTCTGCAACTCACTGTGGGTTCTTAGCTTCATGCAGGAAGTTAAGAATTTAAAGGAGAGCCAGCATAAACTTTAAAGTGAAAGTGCATTTATTAGTGAAGTGCGAAAGAGTGGTCTACTCCACAGAGAGAGTAGCCCCTTCCTAATGGTATTTACTTCTTTTATTGAGGCTCATTTAATCCAGGTGTAGGGCATTCAATAAGGGTGATGAATATTCAGGACTTTGCTAGGGGGGAAGGAGGGGAGACTTCTCAGAAGAGCTCGGTGGGCCATTTTGTGGCCTTTTATGGACTTGCTGTTTCTATAACGAGGCTAGGGGTCATGGTAAGGTGAAATTAGTTGCCATGTTGGATCTAGCTGGTCTCTGCAGGTTCTAAGCCATAAATCTGTTGGGGGTGATCTTACTATCTCCTTGTTAGTCCCTGTAACCTTATAGGGTACAACCATTTCACCACGTACCCTAACCTGAATATATAATAATAAAAGTATAATATGCAAATTAGACTGGACATCCTTCCAGACCTCCTTCCAGACCTCCTTCCAGACGACCTTATGGACGAAGCCGGGACTACGAGGGAAGCTAGGTCCTGGGTGCCAGAAGGAAGTTGGTGCCAGCAGCCGGGGGAAGGAAGGCCTACTCTTGCATGAATTTTGTGCATCAGGCTTCTAGTATTATAATAGAAGAATACCTCCCTTTAATTTCTTATCCAAAGCTCATCCTCCTGCCTATACTCTGGATTCCACCTCCTCTGATATGGGGGAACTCAGTCTAATGATTATTCCTCTTGCTTTCTCCTATGTTTTCAACACTTCTCAGCTGACTCCTTCCTTTCATTCATTAAATGTACTCAAATCTCTCCTATCTCAAAAAAAGAACCAAATCCCTTAACCCTACCTTCCCTTCCAGTTAACACACTGTCATCTCTTATCATAACCAACTTGTTGCAATAGTCATTCATATGTTTTCTCTTTTATCTCCCACTCCTCAATCCAATTAATTCTAGCTTTCTCCCCTCCACACACACACACTAAAACTATTTTCTGTAAGTTTATCAATAAGTTTTTAATGATATAGATTTACATTTAGTGATAAGAAAGAATGCTTTGATACAGTTTTGAGTGAAAAAAAAAGCTTACAAAATATAATATATAGTATACATAATATAGTATAATTTATTGACTTTTTTGGTGTATAGGCCTGTGAATTTTAGATTCATGTAACTACTACCACAATACAGAATGTTTGATCACTAGAAAAACCTCCTTCATACTATCTCCCAATCCCCCAACACTTAAACTCTAATAACCATCACTATAGGTGGTTTTTTTCTTTTGGAGAATGTTATATAGATGGAATCATATAGTATGTGACTTTTTGACTGTCTTCTTTCATTCAGCCTAGTGTCTTTGAGTTTCATCTAAATTGTGTGGACCTATAGATCATTCCTCTTTATTGATGAGTAATATTGTATTGTATAGATGTATCACAGTTTGTTTATTCACTTTTTGAAAAACACTTGAGTTGTTTCTTTTGGGGGGCAATTAGAGCAGCCATTGAAATTAGCTTATAGATTTTTGTGTGAGCATAAGTTTTTATTTCTCTAAGTAAGTACACAGATATGAAATTGCTGGGTTATATGGTAAATATATGTTTAACTTTATAAGGAACTGCCAAACTATTTTCCATAGTGCCTTTGCCATTTTACATGCCCATCAGCAAGGTATAAAACTTTCTGTTGTTCTAGATCCTCTCCAGGACTGAATACTGTTAGTATTTTTTATTTTAATGAATCTAAGAGGTATATAGTGGCATCATATCACAATTTTAATATGCGTTTATGACCTGGATAACAGGATTGGGAAAAATCTTATGTGATTATTTGCCATGTATGTATTATCTTTGATAGTGTTTGTTCAAATCTTAAGCCCATTTTAAAATTGGCTTGTTCTCTTCTTACTGTTGAGTTTTGTGAGGTTTTTATGTTTTCTGATTGTAAGTTATTTGGTAGATATGTGATTTGCAGTTATTTCCCCCCAATATGTAGCTTTCTTTTTATTTTTTAAAAATTGAATTTATTGGGGTGACATCCTACCTAATAATAGACAAATATGCAAACTGACCGCACCTTCGCTACACCCAAGCCACGCCCACCAGCCAAGCCAATCAGGGCGAGTATGCAAATTATCCCAACAAAGATGGTGGCTAATTTGCATATCAAGACTGCATAGAAAGAAGCCAAGAGCTGCAGAAGGGAGCAAAGCTGCGGAGAAGCAAGCAAGCCGGTGGGGGGGGGGGGGGGGGGGAGGAGAAGGGAGGAGTGGAGGCGGGGCCGGGGGAGAAGGGAAAAGCAGGTGGGGCCAGGGGAGAAGGCGGGGCGGGGGAGAAGGGAGGAGCAGGAGGCGGGGCTGGGGCAGAAGGGAAAAGCAGGCGGGCTGGCGGAGAAGGCGGGGTGGGGGAGAAGGGAGGAGCGGAGGCGGGGCTAGGAGATAAGGAAGAAGAGCGGGCGGGCTGGCGGAGAAGACAGGGCGGGGGGACATGGGAGGAGAGCAGGCAGGGCAGGGTAGAGTGCAGCAGGAAATCCTATTGCAGGATTTTTCCCATATCCATCCATGCTGTCAAAAAGGATAAGATTTCCTTCTTTTTTTATAATAAAGTAGTATTCCCTTGTGTAAATGTACCACAACTTTTTTTTATCCACTTAACTACTGATGAGCACTTAAGCTACTCCCAAATCTTGGCTATTGTAAGTAAGGCTGCAATGAACATAAGGGTGCATTTATTCTTTCAAATTAGTGCTTTAGGTTTCCTCAGATATATTCCCGGAAGTGGGATCACTGGGTCATAATGTAGTTCCACTTTTAATTTTTTGAGGTTACTCCATACTGCTTTCCACAGTGGCTACACCAGTCTGCATTCCCACCAGCAGTGCACAAGGGTTCCCTTTTCTCCACATTCTCACCTACACTTATTTGTTGATTTATTGATGATAACCATTCTGACAGGTTTGAGGTGATATCTTATTATGGTTTTTATTTTCATTTCTCTGATGATTAGTGATGCTGAACATCTTTTCATATGTCTATTGGTTATTTGTAAGTCCTCTTCGAAGAAGTGTCTATTCAAGTCCTTTGCCATTTTTAAATAAGATTGTTTGTTTTTTTGGTGTTGAGTTTTATAAGTTCTTTATAAATTTTGGATATTAACCCTTATCAGCTGTATCATTGGCAAATATGTTCTTCCATTCAGTGGATTCTCTTTTCCTTTTGTTGATGGTTTCTTTGCTGTTCAAAAACTTCTTACTTTAATGTAGTCCCTTGTACTTATTTTTTCTTTTTTTTTCCCTGGACCAAGGAGATATATCAGTAAAAATATTGCTATTAGAAGTGTTTGAGATTTTACAGCCTATATTTTCTTCTAGGATTTTTTTGGTTTTGAGTCTAACATTTAAGTATTTAATTCATTTTGAGTTTATTCTTGTGTATCTTATAAGAAGATGGTCTAGTTTCATTTCTTTGCATGTATCTGTCCAATTTTCCCAACACCATTTATTGAATAGACTATCATTAGCTCATTTTTGTTCTTGCCTTCTTTGTCCCATATTAATTGACCATAAAGGCATGGCTTCATTTCTGGGCTCTTTATTCTGTTCTATCGAACTATACTAGTACATGCATGAGGCCTTCTTTTACCAGTGCTGGGCCGGGAGGCAGGCCAGCAAAAGTACGAAGGCACTCTGAGATCCACCTCCATTTGCCTCTGCCTGCAGACTGCCTTTTAGGTTAAGTCACTGAAAGAGCCTCTGGTCTTACTTGAGTTGCATGATGTAGGTTCACAGTGAGTCACCAAGTAGGGGCAAGTGGTATTCACCAGACTGATTCAGTTTCAAACTCGGCGCCAGTACTGGGTCTGAGGCCACTCAGCAAATGTCCCCAGGTATACCTAGTCTAGCTGCCACCCACTGGGTGCCTGCACATTTTAGAATTGGGGCAGGGTCTTAGGAAGTCATCAGGGAGAGGCCAGAGAGTTTATCAGGCCCAAACAGACCAATGTTTGACCTTGTGAAGAGAGGGCTGTGCTTCAGTCAGGCATGCGAGAGAAAAATGATCCCTGCCCTGGAGCTACACAAGTCAGTCCACCCCAGATTCTGCTGGGAGAGTAATTTTCTATCAACAATATTTGGACAGCTTCTTGTTGCCATAGGGCATATCTGGGGTATCTACGGTTGCTAGGTACTATGTTAGGAGCATTAATATGTGTGATATGCTCACCCTGGTTATTATTTTATGTAAAAGATCTAATGTTTGTTTTTTCTAATTGATATTTGAATTAATGATAATATTTTGACTAACATGTATGTTTTCTCTTTCCTTCTGTGGCCAGTGAAAACTAAAAGAATTATTCAATTCAATGAATGTTTATCTAACAGAAGAAATAAGGGTGAATGTATTACTTTATCTGGATGGTCATGCTACTCTCAGTAAGAAGGAAAGGATAGGTATTGTTGCATAACTAGATGTTGCTACCACAATGAGTGTACTCAGATTCCTATCAGTGAGCTTAAAATACTCTAGAAATATTCATATATACTCATGAATATTAAAGGGAGGAAAGCTTTAATATGATATAAATTATTGTCATTTGAGGAATAGGTAGGACATCCTGGAATAGAAGTACAACAGAGTGTAGGAACTGTGAGTTTAAATAAAGGAGGAAATTCCTGGCTAAAAGAGGTATTAAAATATCTGATAAATAGGACTTTTTCAAACTACTACTACTTCTGCCTACCCAGAGTTTCTGAGATGCCTCCATACCACCAAGTGTGTTCTATTTGTTGGGGATAATGAAGCAGTGGAAAAAGGAGACTAATCTTAATCCTTCACAAGTCTTAAAGCCACTTAGAATAAGCAGCTCTCCATATCATATCTTTCTACTGATCTTATTAAATAAGGTCTTTGAATTTTGTTTCTGTTTCTTCCCCCTTTCAGGATGCTTTTCAGGAAACAATGATCACATTTTGGCAATTCATCATAAGAGGACTGGGAAGCCAGCATTCCTTTATCACCATTCACAAGACATTGAGAAGAGCCTGGATATAGCTCCACAAAAGATATATAAACATTCTTCTTCTGAAACTCAACTAAACAGAAACCACCAAATTGTCAATTCAGCATTTCTTAGGCCTGCGTATGATCCATCTCTCAATCTGTTGGCCGTGGCTGGTCAAGATCTTGAAGTTGAAAACCTTCCAATCCCTGCAGCAAATGTAATTGTGGTGGTAAGTATTGCACTTAACTGATGTTTATGCTGGTGCTTTCCACTGTGGTTGATGCTGAAAAAAAAAAAAAGAAGAAGAAAACTATTGATCAATAGTTATCTTTGGATAGCATTGACTTTTTTCTCCACAATACTTCTTATTCTCTAATATTTCTTTTTTGTTACTTTATTATTGTTTCTTGGCTTCCTCTTGAATATGATGAGCCCAAGGAATAGGAAGCTTTGTCTGCATCCTCTGTGCATAGCACAGTTCATGGTGCATAGTAGGTGCTTAATAAATATTTGAGTTAAAAATTGGTTTAGGAAGGTCTTACAAGTATAGCAGATCACATCCTACACTGAGCCTCCTGCCTTCTGTGATAATCTCTTCTAAGCAGATATGCCTTAATTTCTTTATACAGGTAAGCAATACTTATTAAAAGTCTCTGGTCACTTTACTCACATTGTAAAAAATGAAGAGTCCACTGAAAGGGAAGAAGTATCATAGGTGGAGGGTGGTTTTCTGTCACTGGAGTCAATAAGATGGTTTGGGAGTAGTTGATAGATAATATTCCTAACATCACTGTACAAACATTGCTCTTTATTAGTCAAGATGGTGCAATGGTCCCATTGCTTATATTCTTAGAGTATGCAACCCAGGCCTGAGGTTCCCAATTTGTGGAGGTATCATGGTTTAAATAATACTGACACTATTTAGATAATAGTCCCTCTCAAGTTTAAAATTACTATAAAAGGCTCCACATTAAAACTATAGATCAGTAGCTAAATGATTGATATTCCATATGTTGATATGCAATATAAATATGTTAATTATATTTTGGGGCAGATAATTCAATGAAGCCATGTTTGCATTTTGGTAACCTCTCTCTGCACAAAATATAATGAAACTTAACAAGCTTTTCTTAAATTTTTTAACTGCTATATATAGGACACCTTACCTAGTATTAAGAATAAAAGACCCATTTATTGATGTTTTCAACTAGCATACATTGAATATTTATTATATTCCAGTCTTTATTTGGGGTATCTAGAAATAGAGACAATTAATATGGAGTCTCTGATTTTACTTGAGAAATGCCTGGGGGGGAATGTCAGTAATTCAATAAAAATCATAAGTTGAGGACACAAGATGAGCTCTTGTTAAGAGAAAATCTGTGAGTCATTTGCCTCTTGAAATACTTGAACAAATTTTCTGCATTTACATGAGTAACATGTTCTGAAAGTGAAATCCATGTATTCAGTAAAGGTAAATGATGTTAATGATGTCGCTGTATTTGGATATGCCTGTGATAATGCTGGAGCTCATGGGAAATATTTTTTCTAGAAGCCATCATTTACCCAGAGTTGTGAACTCTTAAAGTCATTGTGAATTACAGTTCAAGAGGTTCGTTCCCTCTTGTAACGTCATATACTGTCTAGTTAATTTAATGTCATGCAGGATAAAAGGTATCAATGAGGAATTCTGGCATGTAATTTCACTTGTAGTTTATTTGTGGTTTGGAAATTCATGAAAAAGATGCAATAGGCTATTTCACTGCATTATCCTTCCCAACCACTCCTAAACTATTTCTAACCATTCTGTGGCTTTGATAGTTTGCAACAATTGCTAGTGCTAATGTTTCCTATAATCCACTTACATTACTTATGCACATGGTGATTTAGTAGAAAAACCTGGGAAGTGGGATTATTTTAAAATAAATCAATAATGTTCAGCTTACTAAAAAACAGAGAGTCAACATTCAATCAAGTATCGGCTGGTTTGAAGGTTCAACTATCCAGAAAAGAAATTTAGGAATGGAGTGTAGATGATGAAAGGGAGATATTCTGGTGACTAAAATGACCTTGATGGAATAAATGATATGTTTTTGTGTGGCCAGGCTATGCATGTAATATATATATATATGTATGTGTGTGTGTGTGTGTGTGTGTGTGTGTGTGCACACACACACACACACACACACACAGGCTATTTTTCTTGAGGAATATTGTAGTGGTACCAAAGAATTATTTATTGGATTCATTTTATTTCAAATGAGCAGTATTAATAGGTATTGTTTTCTGAATTAGGTAAATTATTGATGTCTGTTTTTCCTAGCTAGAGTGAAAAGTCATTTCCTACCTCCAAAATGTTTATGTAATTTCTAAGTCTTTCTAGCTCAGAGGGAGAGATCATTTTTTCCCTCCTCCTATATTTCTTTCTCTCTCTCACTTCTGACATCTCTAAGACAATGGGTTTAGAATGAGATATATAACCAGGACAGGAAAGATGCATGTGTCCCTTTTCCTTTCCTGATTCCTAATTGCTTTCTCAAAGCATTTCATATGAGCATTTGTCCACAAATGAAATTCTTTTCTTTTTCTTCTTTGTTTTATAATCAATAAAATCCACAGGTTGTTTACTCCAAAGAGAGGACAGCACAATTAAAATGTTTATCCTAAAGAATGCTAATTATGTTCCAGAAGCTTAATTAAAAAACTGTTCATGGGATTTTTGTACAAATTCAATATAGAGGGAATGTGAATGTCTTTAAGGTCAGTGCTATGGTAGAAGTCAAAACAACAACAATGGATTTAACCAAATGTGTCCTGGAAATTCTATTGCTCTTATCCCTGGATCCCCAAGATATTCATCAGGGCACAAGGCCACAATATCCGGAGGGAGGGAACTCAGGAGTGTCAGTGAAAATGGTAGAGTGGAAGCAGCTATAGGTGTTTCCAGTTCAGCAAGTTCTGCATAGATTGCTAAATGAAGACTATTATATTCTGGGGGAAATCTGAGAAAACTGGGATTAGGAAGACTTTGAAATATAAAGGGTAGAATATAAATGGTTTATACCTCAGGATGGAATTGAGGAAAGGAATAAAGAAAAGGAAGAAGAAGGAGAAGGAGAAAGAGGAGAAGGAGAAGAAGGAGAAGGAGGAAGGAGGAGGAGGAGGGAGAGGAAGAGGAAGAGAAAGAAGAAAAGGGAATGGAATGGGAAAAGGAGGGAAGGGAAGGGAAGGGAAGGGAAGGGAAGGGAAGGGAAGGGAAGGGAAGGGAAGGGAAGGGGAGGGGAGGGGAGGGGAGGGGAGGGGAGGGGAGGGGAGGGAAGGGGAGGGGAGGGAAGGGAAGGGAAGGGAAGGGAAGGGAAGGGAAGGGAAGGGAAGGGAAGGGAAGGAAGGAAGGAAGGGAAGGGAAGGGAAGGGAAGGGAGGAAGGAAGAAAAGAGAAGAGAGATGATACAGTGTCAGTTCCTAGGGCAGTGGAAAGACTTCTGTGAGCATGTAAGAATATGATGGAGAGTTCCTAGGAGGTTGGGATGGTCTCTGAGATTCCTTGAATACAAAAGCTTCTTGTCTTGCTCACTCACCCAGATCAGCACACACAGACATTCTCTTGTTTTTAGGCACATAACATATTTTTGCAAATATTTTTATCAGGTAGTTTCTTTTGAAGATTATTAAAGCCAAAAACTTGGGGTAACTGATTTTCAGTTACATCCTGAACTCTGTTAGGTACATCCTGAACTTCAGCTTGGTTCTGCTCTTGACCAATTTTGAGTTTTATCTTACAAGTGAAGAGATAATTACTAGATGTGATTTGAAAGAATTTAAAAGTCCAGCCTTCACATTGCCTTGCCACAGTAAATAAATTTTATATCATTTTGCAAATTATATGGTATATATAAATAATAGTTGGACATTTTTTCAATAGACAAATTGGCTTAATTATAATTTTGTGTTTGTGTAGAGAATATGCCAAAGGGTGGGTTTAATCTAAGTAGCTACCACTAGAATTCTGCTATGTCAGGAAAGGCTTATTGCTTAGGATTATTTTTTTCACAAGTGACAAGAAATCTAATCCAAACTAGAGAAAATTTTGAGGTTCAAGTACCAACACTTATGTAGTAGAGCTAGCTTTAGGTATGATTTGATCAAGGGCTCAAATAATCAATAAGGATCAATCTCCAAGTTTTATTTCTTCTGGGATGGCTTCACTCTCAGACTGGTTCTGTCCTCTTCTCAATTTGCTTTCCTAAAATTCCTGGAGTTTCATCCTTGCAGGTTCCTATTCTGTGAAGAAATGGACTCTTCCACAACTCTCAGTAATATACTGGGCACTCCTATCACTTGACCAATCTAAGTTAAGTACTCACTTCATCCTAGAATAATTAGTGGCTAAGTGATAAAATTAGGCTGATTATCTCAAACCTAAGCTACATGCCCCATCCCTAAAGCATCCTTAAACACCCATAAGGTATATAGGAGGTGAGGTCACCTGAATAAACATTGTGACACTATTAGCAAGCAAAGGAAGAACAGATGCCAGATAGCAGCTAAACGTAAGCTAAAGCAGCGTATCTACACTTCAGTTTTTGTTAAGACACAATAGCCCCTTCAAAAAAAATGAGGATGGTGAGGACTTACAACTTAACCTCAGGAATTTGATTCTTGTACAAAATGAGTGACAAGTCATACTATAAATTCTCCAATAATGGCAATAAGTAGCAAATTCATTCTGACATAGAAGAAAAGTAAGGTGCCTGGGCTATATGTCCTGTGACTAGACTCTTTGCCAATAAGAAGGGCCATAATTTTGTGCAATCTGTTGGACCCAGGATATTATGTTGCTAGAATATCTCCAATTTGTGAAAAATACTGTAGCTTGTATACTTTGTTATGGTGACTGCTTATATGATGGAGAATAAGAAGGCTGTGTTGAGCTGCAGGACAGCAGGTGCATACATAAACCACAGAAAGTGTGGTTCAAATGCAGGTTTTGGGAAATTTTGAATTATTATATGTCGAATGTATTCGGAGTCAAATAGTAAATACTAAATCCAAAATCCTAAATGGATGTAAGACACAGTTTTCTATAATGTTGTGTGTGACTTGGTTGTCTTTCAATACAGTCTGGGACACTTGTCTCAAGTTCCTAGAAGGAATGAGTACAAAAGTCTGAGAGTGCCCTGGCGTGTGTTGCTCAATGGTTAGAGCACTGACCCATGCACCGAAGGGTCATGGGTTCAATTCCCTATCAAGGGCACATACCTGGCTTGTGGTCTGATCCCTGGTCCCAATCTGGGCATGTGCGGGAGGCAGATAATGTTTCACACCAATGTTTCTCGCTCTCGCTCCGCCCTACCTCCTCCATTCCTTCCTTCTGCTCTCTAAAAATTAATGGGAAAAACATCCTTGGGTGAGGATTAACACACACAAAGGAAAGCCTGAGAGAAAAATCTCTTGCCAAGTCTTGATATGGTAGTCTATTTGTTAAAACAATTAAATTCTTTCCTTTGATTTTCAAGTAAATGTAGTGATAGTATAAAAACTTCTTTTCTGACTTCCTTGAAAATAGCATTTTGTCTGCAGACCCTACCAACTTTGTGATTTGGGATTTGGTCTGCGTATTAGTTATGTATTGTTACATAACACATTACCTCAACATTTAGCAGCTTAACACAATAAATGTTTATTATGTCACACAGTGCTGAAGGTCAGGAACCTGGGAGCAGATGAGTTGTGTGGTTCTGCCTGAGCGGATACTGAAGTCAAGCTGTCAGCCAGAGTTGAGTCTCTGAATGCTTGACTGAGCTGAAGGATTCACTTCCAAGCTCACTCCCAGGGCTATGGGCTGGAAGCTTCAGTTCCGCAGCACATGGATATCTCCATAGGCTGCTCACAACACGGCTCCCCCAGAGCATGTGAAGGCAGAGAGAGACATACCAACCACACGGCCCTGTATGACCTAGTCCCCAAGTCACACACCATCATTTATACTTTATTCTATTCATTAGAGATGTCGCTAGCTCTAGCCCACATTTATGGGACAGGGCCTGCAGAGAGAATGCATATTAGAAGGCAGGGATCACTGGAGATTGTCTTAGAGTTTGGGTATCATAATCTTCAAAGCAAAATTGAGGAATTACCGGTTTGTGCCATTGTTTGTTATGTACTTCTACCTGTGAACTTAAGGAAAGGTAATTGTTTGCAGGAACTATATTACAGAAATCTCATCATATATAGTAATGGTGGAAGAAACTAGGTCAATAAAGCTCAAACTTAAAACCTTTAAGCTCAAAAGAAACTCATAATTGGTGCCAATTTACAGACAAGAAAATCAAGGCCCCAAATCAGGAACTTCCTCCAGGTTATGTTGTTAGTAGTAAGTGCAACAGGCAGAATTAAAATCCTAATTTGTCTGACTTCAAATCTCAAACATTTTAAATTTTACCATAGTCATTTAGTTTGCTTTGGGAAGGTATTATTATAAATTTTTTCAACAGAAACTTTATGAATTACTCTTTATTTAAACTAAAGGTAATGTTAGCTGTTATTCTCTGAAAATATAGTCATAGGTAGCTAGATGTTACTGTTTGGAGCCAGAGGGTAAAAGGCAAAAGATCCATTATGGCCAAGGATCTTTATTATACATAATAATAAAAACGAATTATTCTTTCAAATTCTATTTTACTTTTAAGAAAGTCTAGGAAAAAGAGTTCTGTACCCAACTTCAGAAATTTGGTTAAATTTTTTCTTTTATCTTAACCTAAATGCTGTATGTTAAACTATAAGATCTTATATAATCACCTTTTTTAAAAATCCCAAACATTGCTTTTTGGTAAGCTTTGTGCTTACATTTGTGAGGTATTACTGTACCCCTGGGAAATAGTCTCGAAGTAGCAATTCCATTCTGAGCTTGGCATCCCGACAGTCATACTGTCACCATCTGTTGCTTTTCTCCATTCCTAGCTACTAAAGCAGCAAGGAGAATGCTCAAACACGTGCTGGAAATGTTAGAGGTCGAGTTTAGACAATGTCTATATGAAGTTTCAATACTGGACCACTCAGCACATCTGCTTGTTTTGGATCATTTATACTCAATGCTAAAATGACTGAAGTCTTTTTTTTAAAATATATTTTATTGATTTTTTACAGAGAGGAAGGGAGAGTTAGAAACATCGATGAGAGAGAATCATCCATCAGCTGCCTCCTGCACAACCCCTACTGGGGATATGCCCGCAACCCAGGTACATGCCCTTGACCGGAATCGAACCTGGGACCTTTCAGTCCACAGGCCGATGCTCTATCCACTGAGCCAAACCAGTTAGGGCATGACTGAAGTCTTAAGAGAACTGATTTAATTGATTATCACACTAATTAGACATTGACTATCTTTATGTAAAGTGTTCTAGTAATAGTTTTGTTCTGACTCCAAAAGCAATATACTTTCATAGAATTTCAGAATAGTTAGCAATATAGAAAAGGAAAAAGAAGAAATAAAAATAATTCTTAAGTGTTAGAGAATAATGTCATCTTAATATATGTATCTATATAACCTTTTATATATATGGGTGTAGACTTTTTTTAACAAAAATATGAAACCTGTACACATAAAGTTTTGTATTTTATTTACTTTGTTTATATTATGGACACGGAAGTATAATTTTTAAAATTACAAGATCAAATGTACTAAATCAAGTCTATGCCATGCTGGATTATGAAAAATAACCAAGTTACAGGAAACAATATTTTTGGTGAATAACTAACATACATAAGTCATGGAGAAGAAAAGTAAGTAATATCTATAAGGAACCAATGTCACCAGAAAGGGACCAGATGCAAGGCAGGTCTACCCTGGCACAGTCTGGAATGTGCAGGTTCTTGACTTTGTGCAGGAAAGATTTCACAACATGAAATGGTGATTTTGAGAGGACAGTTACTGAAGCTGGTGACAGTGAAACAAAGGAAGGACTTAAGATAGAAAAGGCAAGAACATGGCCACAGGAGTGAATCCTGCTTTGGCCCTTTGAAACGTGAGGAAGCTTCAAGCCTAGGCTAGGCTTCACAGGCCCTTTAGAAAGAAAGACACAGGCAGAGAAGTGAGCCAGCTGGGTTGTGTGGACTCAAAAAACAAATTACAGAGGCAAAAGGGGGACATTTGTAAACAGGTTCAGGGGATTAGCCTGGGAGGAGATTTGCTGCCCACTGCTCCCCTAGTTGCAAGTCTCCTGGGAACCCTTCAAGCTTAGGAGAAAGAAAGCAAAGATGCACACCTGTGGAAATAAGGGTGGGGGGAGACACAGGTGTGCACCAGAGAGATAGAGTGCTGGGTCTTTCGTCTTAAGGGCTTTTTATATGTTTTCTAAAGGCGGGAATTTTAGGTAAGGTCTTAGGAGAGGATTTCAATATGAATATTCATCAGCTTTCCAGGTTTGTCCTTTGATATGCTGATGAATCAAAAGGAGTTAATAGAGGGATAAGGGTAATTCTCTGGTTAGTTTTACCTTCCAAGAATGTCACTGAACAGGGATCAAGACCAAGGCAGGTCTGCCCCAGCATGGACTGGAATGTGTAAACCATTTGTTCCTACATGTCCTTGGTTAGGGAAGTAAGACCTTGTGCTTTATTATCTGTCTGCAAATTGCTCAACCATTTATCTGTCTGTTTCCTCATTCCACTTGCCAAGGAACTTTCCTGGCTTCTTACTATCCTGCCTCACCAAGAACAAGTAGGAGCAACTAGATTATCAGACATGCAAACGTTTTTTGAATGGACACCTAATCCTTGCTTCTTAAAAATATTCATTCATTCAAAAATATTATTGAGTGCCTCCTCAATAAAGTAGACTCTGGGGATACAAGAGTGGGAAGATAAATAAGATTATTTCAGCCATATAATTTACATTTTAATAGAAGAAAAAGAAAATTAAGTAAACAACTGAACATAATTTCAGATGGTGGTTAAGTGCAATGAAGAAAACAGAGTTACAAGGCAGGGAGAAAGTGGTGGAGACTATATGATATTGGATATTGAGGGATTCTGTTTGATAATCCAGGATACTTAGGGACTGAATCAAGAAAGAGCTCCTACATGGAAACCATGTGATAAAAGAATAATTTTGGAATCAGCAGAACTGTGCTGGAATCCCAAATCACATACATACTAATCATGATCCTGCAGTGATTTACTTAACATCTCTGTATCTCAGTTTCCTCCTTTACGAAAAAGTGATACTAATAATATCCATCCTATAAAATTGTTTCTAGACTTGAATAAGATAAAGCATTCAAGGCACTTAGTATCATGCCTGACACATTGTAAGATCCTTGTAAAAATTGGAGGCTATTATTATTATTACTAGGAGCCTAGCATGTAAAATTGCGCAGCCCCGCCCATCCATGCGCACCTCGCCTCGCCCACCTCGGCGCTGCCCCACCACCCGCTGACTGCCAGGCTCCCAGGACCCGGGCTGCTTTGCTCTGGCTACTGCCGCCACCCACCTGGTTCCCCAGGGTTCCCTGTCCAGTCATTGGTCATTACGGTGTTACGGCCACAGGCCTTTTATAATATAGATATGGAACAATGGAAAATACGTCTTTCTAGACCAGTGGTTCTCAACCTTCCTAATACAGCAGCGGTTCTCAACCTGTGGGTCACAACCCACAGGTTGAGAACCGCTGCTGTAGAGCCTAAGACCATCGTAAAACACAGGTATTTACATTACGATCCATAACAGTAGAAAAATTACAGTTATGAAGTAGCAACGAAAATAATTTTATGCTTGGGGTCACCACAACATGAGGAACTGTATTAAAGGGTCACGGTATTAGGAAGGTTGAGAACCACTGTTCTAGACTTACTACCAAGAATACTTGTATTTCTCCTGAGCCTCTGGTTGGTTTATAATTATATCTTTTAAGTGCTGTGAATCATATTTCCCTCTTACTCTTGACTGCTAAAAAGCTGAGAGCTAAATTTGTGGTCTACCTCTAGCAAATGTAGAGAACTTTATTGAATGCTTTATTTATTTTGTCAACTGACTTGACTCTTGGCTGGATATTTTCTTTTCTTCACTTATTTTTCTTTTAATTCAATTTCCTCAATTCCATACTTTTAATCAATTTTATTTTGTTTTGTATGTGATTTTTGTAAGCTACCATATATCTTTTCTCTAATATGTCCTAAACAAATAGTCATATAACAAAGTAGCAATCAGTATGGACAAGTTGAGTTTGAATGTTACACAGCAGGAAATCCCCTTACCGGAAGAATTTGTTTACCCATTAGGTTTGTAGAAATAAAATATAGTTCATATGAAAGAATTGCAATGTGTTATAATATTCTCTTTGGCTCACTGCTCAGTAGGCCCCAACCTCAGCCAATCCCAATGTCAGGGAATAATCCCTTATGAGCAGTTTAATACAGTGAAAACAGAATGGTTTTGTTTTATTTTATTTTATTTTATTTTATTTATTTATTTTATTATTTGAATTGATTTGAGAGAGAGAGGAAAGGAAGGGAGAAAGAGGGAGAGAAACATTGATGTGAGAGAGAAACATTGATATGTGCCCCAACCAGGGACTGAATCCACAACCTAAGTATGTGCCCTGACCTGGAATGGAATCCATAACCTTTTTGGTGTAAGGAATGATGCTCCAACCAACTGAGCCACGTGTTTGGGGCAAGAATGATTTTCAGAGACATCCTGGGTTCACATGCCGGTTCTGCCACTAGCTAGCTTTGAGATCTTGGAAAAGTTAATGAACATTCTGAGTCTTTGTTTCTTCATTATAATGGTAATTGTAATACCTGACCTGTCTACTGCCTGTGATTCTTTCTAGAACCAGTGAATTTATACCGTAAAGCATAGCACATTGTCATAATGTCAGCTGTCAAAATCATGGTGGAGGTGGATGATGATAATGTCAATTTTGTTGCTGATCTACTCCAATCTTGGGGTAAAATCCCAGTGTTGTAATGGGCTTCTTGTATTGCACAAATCTAGAAGGTACCCTTCACACTGTAGTTTAAGCCAACAGCATTGCCCAGAGCCCACACAGCTACATGGGGTGGTCCTGACTTATATAAGCCCTGCTTATATTTCATTGCTAATTACATGGTTCTTGACATCATCTTACAAACTTCACTTGCCTGGTTGCCAGCCCAAGAGGCTGTTGACCCCCTTAGAGAGGACTTGGGGTGCACACGTGGGAAAAAGGGTAGATTTGATTAAAAATACAACTTCCCACTGTAGTTTGTGCCATCTCTCAGGTGTCCTGGAGCAGGGGAAAAAAAAAGTTGCCAACTACTAACTCAGAATATAAAAACCAGAATTGAAAGTTAGTTATATTTTTTATTACCTGAAAGTAAAATCTCTTACTAGAACTAGTAAATATTTGGAAAATAATTCCAAAAAGACTGTAAATGGTCTATTATCAGGCACCATGACAACTGAGAGCAAGAGTTTTATCTCGAGAAAACCAGTTTGCCAGGAATTTGGGGCCAGTTTTGGTCTCCATAGGGCTTGTCCTGACTGCTTTACTTTACCTTATAGGATAATTGCCATGATGTCAGTCACAGAATGAGGTCTGAGAACAATCTGATCTCAGAGGAAGGCAGCAGTGAACTGAAAATACAATTGGTGCGGCAGCCCCGCAGTGCTCTGAATGTAACAGCCAGGGCTCTGTGGCTCCCTGGATTCTATGTCTTGAAGATGCCATCTCTGGGCCAGGCAAGGCCATATGGCTCAAAGGAATGGTGTGTGAGCAGATAAAAATTGGAGGGAGGGGACAGTGGAATCAAATTTACGAATGCATAGACAGATGTCGATAGTGCAGGGGGAGAGGGTTATACAATGAGACATTCCAAAGAAGTAGCTGTTAATAACCATGTAGTAAGTAGAATATTGGAAATATTCTCCAATGAACTTCTGAGATAAATTCAGACTCGTGCCTCCCCAAACCAAAGACTCCTTCCATGAAATGCTGACCTGTTGATGTCTGTAATGTCATGGCATAACACTGTAGGGAATGATATAATATTGGGAAAATTCTAATCTCCACCAGAGCAACCTCACCTGCAGGACCCTGCTGATGAGGCTCAGACAAACCTAGGGAGTCAAGATGCTTAAACATAGGAGGTATCTAGACTTAACACTGAGATTATAAATGATTGCTTAATAGACTTTGGAGACAAGAATTTGGGTACCCAAGTAACTTTTCCAGGTCACTAAAGTGACTCCGTGCCATCACTCTGCCCATAGACTAGTTTTATCTGTGAATTTGGATCTCACAGCCAGCATACACCTCTACCTACTATAGGCAGCTCTTCATGTAGCAATGGGCCATCTTCTTGTAAAACACCCACCTGTTACTCTTACCTACTGAAGTACTAACCATCTTTTCCTTCAGGCAAATTGTGCTAGCACCTGCTCTGTGTTCCCCTCTTGTCTCTTGCTCCCACATGCAGCTCCTTCTTTTCACCTAAAGTTTTCTCAAGTCAAATAATGTATTGATTGCCTTTAGGGTCTTAACATTAGCTGAATCTTAACATGTAGCTACTGTTACAAAGAAAACTTTTATTTTTTAAAGGTATTATTAATCCAAATGAGGAATAATTTATTGATAACCTAATAATTTGTTAATGGTTTATTTCCAAATTAATAAAGAAGATCAAATAATAAGGATTCCATAAATACATACTCTAGGTAATTGAAGCTTAACTTTATAATTCTGTAAAGATGTGAATCTTTTTAGTTTTCTTAAACTAGTCTTCAGATTCAATGTACATTCATGTTGTTTGCAGTTTTCATTTCTTTGTGTATGTGTTTTATATTTGCCACAACAGAATTGCTGCAATGAACATCTTTGCTGCAATACACATTCTTGAAAAAAGAGTAACATATGTATTTAACTGTGGATATATATATATATATATATATATATATACTTAAATCTGTTATTTGTTCACTTATATATACTTATATATTTCATATATATATGTATATATATATATATGTATATATATATATATATATATATATATATATATATATATATATATATATGAATAAGAGATTTTCAAAACAGATTATTTATCCCTAGAGCAGTGGTCGGCAAACTGCGGCCCATGAGCCACATGTGGCTCTTTGGCCCCTTGAGATTTTAGCAAAGGCCAGCTTAGGAATACCCTAATTAAGTTAATAACAATGTAACTACCTATATAGTTTGTTTAAAAATTTTGGCTCTCAAAAGAAATTTCAATCATTGTACTGTTATTTGGCTCTGTTGACTAATGAGTTTGCCGACTACTGCCCTAGAGTATTTTTATTAGTATATTAACAAGTTATTGTTTTTGGACAGTCCACCCTCCCATTAGTAATGATAAAGGTGCCCGACTGATTCAAAGTTAGCAGCAGTTAGTGGTTGTTCTTTTTCATTTTTGTTGACCAGGAGAGTAAAAATTGTATCTCATGATTGCCTACATTTGCATTTCTGTGACTATGAAAAAGACTGAGCATCTTCAATGTGTATTGGTGGTTGGATTGTCTCTTATGCAAATTGCTTATTCTCATCTTCTATATCAGGTTGATAATATTTTTCATAACAATTTATAGAAATTCTTTGTTCATTGGGAAATAATCCTTTTGTCTTCCATATGGGTTATATATATTCTTTTTTAAAGCCTTCATTTATCTTTTTTATGGTATCTTTTGCCATACAAATTTTTAATTGATTCATGTTCAAATGTTTGTATTTTTTGTTTTAAAAAAACAAACAACCTTTTAGCTTCCTGTCAAGATGGTGGTATAGGTAAATATAGTACTCGCATCCTCCCACATACGTATTAAAATTACAATTAAACTACAGAACAACCATCATTCAGAGCTGTGTCAAATTTAGCTGAACAGAAGTCCTACAACTAAGGTATAAAGAAAAAGTCATGCCCATCCAGCATGGTTCAGTGGTTGAGTGTGGAACTATGAATCAGGAGGTCACGGTTCAATTCCAGATCAAGGCACATGCCCAGGTTGTGGGCTCAGTCCCATGGGGGGCATGCAGGAGGCAGCCTATCAATGATTCTCTCTCATCATTGATATTTCTCTCTCTCTCTACCTCTCCCTTTCTCTCTAAAATCAATAAAAACAATATTGGCAGAGATATAGAATGGGCTGGTCCCACACCCATGTGTGGCAGTTAAATATTTGTTTTTAAAGAAGAAGGCACAACAAGATGGTAGAAGGGGAAGAGATATAGAATGGGCTGGTCCCACACCCATGTGTGGCAGATAAATATTTGTTTTTAAAGAAGAAGGCACAACAAGATGGTAGGAGGGGAAGAGAGATAGAATGGGCTGGTCCCACACCCATGTGTGGCAGATAAAAATCAGGAAGGACAGCATGGCTGCAGAGGTCCGCCCTGAGGGGTGACGGGTCTCTGCCCCACATCAGGCCCTCCAGGCCAGGGTTCCAGTGCCAGGAAGAGAAGTCCCCGTAACTTCTGGCTATAAAAACCAGTGGGGATTGTGGCTGAGTGACATGGAGGACTGCTGGAGTCCCAGACACTTCCTCTTAAAGAGCCTGCACACATGGACTTACTCAGACTCACTCCCTTGACCTCCAGCGCTGGGGCAGCAGCTTGAAGGGCACTGGGCACATACAGGGAGGAAATGAATCGTCTGGCATCAGGGCGAGAAATAGAGGGGTAGCTTTCTCCCAGACAGAAGTGTGACAGAGACCATTGTTCCTTTACTGAACCCTCCCGCAAAAGAGCTGGCAGGCGGGTGCCAGATCTGGGCCTTCATCAGCCTGGTTTACACTGTTTGTCTACCCTGGTGATTCCCTGAGATCCCACCCCACCAATTCGAGGCTCCACCCATGCTGTTTCCAGTGGCTTTTGCATCTAAATGTCCTGTCTAGGCTCATGCTTCCCACTTTCCAAAAATCTCTCAACAAGCTTTAGGTCTGATCACCGTGCTCTATTCCTTCACTGACAGTGGGGAGACAAATGCTTCTGACACCGTCATTCTACCCACTGAGCTGCAAACTTACCGAAGATGTGTCAGAAGCCTAACCTTGTGACACTCTTGTGAATCCAGAGAATAAAGGGTAAACAACACAGGGATAACAAAAACAATATTTTCCACCATTGATTGGGCTCTCACTATTCACTAGGCACTGTGGTAGAGGCTTTTCATCCTCAACCTCCTAACTCTATGAGGTATTATTGTTCCCATTTTACAGAAAGTGACATTGAGGCTCAGGGAGGTTATCACACGAATGTATCTTGCTTGATTTTTAAAATGGTAGTCTTTTCACCATGTGGCTCCACATGGCCTCTTATTTGTGGGCTTTGGAATAGACTGGCCAGGACTGGGGATAATTGGCAGCTATCCTCCTGGGCTCCTAACAGGAACAGAATCATTCATGTAGGCACGGTCAAGGGCCTTCTCATGGATAGGCTCCCTCAGGGCCAAGAAGCTCTGAAATTCATGGCCCAGCTCTGGTGACAAAGTTACCGCTCTGACGTTCCCACAACCTTCTCTCTGGACAGAGGAGGATGCTCGACTCTGGGAAGTTCTGTGTTGCAATATTCATTTTCTGTGGCTGCTGCAACCAATTGCTATAAACACAGTGGCTTAGTACAACACATTTATTATTACATAATTCTGGGGATGAGAAGTCCAAAATCAGACTTACTGGGCTAAAGTCAAGCTATCCACAAGGCTAGTTCCTTCTGGAGGCTCTAGGGGAGAAATCTGTCCCCACTTTTTCCAATTTCTAGAGCTTATCTGTGTTCCCTGACTTATGGCCCCTTTCTGGCAATGACATTCTTCTGACCTACCCGTCTATCATCACATCTCCTTCTCTCTGACCCTCCAACCACCCTCTTGTAAGAACTCTTTTGATTACATTGGACCCACCTACAAAATCCGGGATAATTTCCCATATTAAAGTACTCAACCTGATCATATCTGCAAACTATCTTTTGCTGTGCAACAGCCATAGGACTAAGATGTTGACATTTTAGAGGTCTGTCATCCAGCCTTCAAGAGTCACTGACCCTGGTGATTGCTTCATTGGTAATGAGAACCCACCCGGGGCAGCTCAGGACCACCCTAGTATCTCCTGAGACATAGCACCTAGATTTGCCCTCATGTGTACCTCCCCAAGTGTGAGTGGTGAGGTCAATTTGTGCTCCTCGCTGTCAAACAGGGCTTGCAAATAGTAGACCTCAGGATGGACTCAGCCCCCTGCTATGTTTTGTATAGACCTCACAGTGAGTATTTTTCTTAAGAATTTTATACAAAAGTTTACATTTTAATTATTTCTTTTAAAATATTGGGAAACCAGGCACCACAGTGCCTCATTTTCAAATGGCTGCATAATGTCCTCCACTTTTAGACAAAGTATGTGCTCTCCCCTTTACCTTAATTCCTGTCACCGTCTGATGCTGAATTACACCTGGCCTGTTTCATTCACTTATTTTAATTGCTTGGGCCCTGCAGATTAAATATTTGAGTTTACAATCATGATCCTAAAGCCACAGTGTTGATATGTACATGAGAGAACATTTGTTCAGATAATTTGGGCAGGGACAGTAACTTTCTCTATATATGCTAGAAAACGTGTGTTAATCCCTCGGTGTCCATGCAAAGCAGAGAACGAGCCTCTTCATCCAGCCATCATCCTAACATTTGCAGATTGATTGGATCTGCCCTTTGGGTATTTCTTTTTGCAGCCTGACTCCCAGCCTTGATCCATCAACACCTGAGCCTGGCATAATCATCATTTTAGTATTCCGTCCATTTCACTGGAGGAACAATTTTCTGTTTGTCATTCAGAAAGTGCCCATCCTTTCTCTCTTCCTAGTACTGTGCTATATCAGTCTATTAACATTCAGAATCTACTTTATTAAAAAAAAAAAAAACATAAAACCTTTCATCATTATGTCCATAGTCTCAGAGAATGGCTGACATATAGTGGGTGTTTAATAAGTACTTGTTAAATGAATGAATAAATGATGATAATGACCATGATATTGGTAACAGTAGCTAATATTTATGAGAGTTTAGTTATGAATGAATGTTGCCTCTTTCAATGAGGTAGCAATTGCAATCCTGATAGGGACAAGTTCACTGTGCCTTCCCTCCCACACGCCCTCAAACGGCAATTCTATTGATCATACCACCCTCTGCTCCTAGCCCCAGCTGGTGAGACCACAGGAAGATTCCTAAGCCAAGGACACACTATCCTTAGCTTATCATGAGCCTGTGGCGTGGCCTGCTGTGAAGAGCACTCCCAATAAACAAACCCAGCCCCTTAGGGTTTTTTACTTTTAAGAACTCCAACCAAGAGAAACCCTGGGACTAAAGTTGGCAGTGGCTGCTTGAGCAAATGGGTCATGCTAGGGGCTTGGGTCAAGCTTCCAGTCTGGCCACATGCAAGATAATTATGCAGAAATAATTCAGCCGCTGGAAGATGGAGGTGAATTTACATGAGGCTAGACTATTTTTGAGTGGCTATAAAATTGCCTTTTGTATCTTTACATTTTTTTTTCCTCTGCCTTTAACTCAGAGAGGTTGTCTGTTCTTTATCATTAAAAAACTTGCCTGGGATCTGACTTTAACCCAGGATCCTAGCCTGACAGTGGAGGTTAGTGAAGGTGGGATTGTGGAGAAATAGTGTTGCCAAATTGAAGGTCAAAGTAAACCAAGAGTTCTGAGGGCTTCAGGCACTACAAACCCCAGCAAGTCTTTCCCAATAGAATTTTCCAGCATGTTAAACTTCCCAAATCTTTTTATTCTAAATGGGGGGAAAAAAGCAATGAAAATGCCTAGGAAATATTTCACCCTGTTGTGAAGCAAGAAGACATGACAGCTATTGGTTCATTCGAATTATTGGACTGAAAAGGGTGTCAATTAAATAAAAAGAAACTATTAAAATGCAATTGGGCATTTTAGGAATCAACCTGCTAAATTTGAAAAGAGAGCATTCTTAGTTTTAGACTATGCTTCCTGGAATAGCAACCCTCAAAGTGGGCATAATCTTTATAGACTAGCCTTGACATTAATTTTTCACGAATTAAAAAGCCTGCTAGAGGATTAAAGCAGAAAAATAGATGCAACATTACATAAAAGTAGGACGCTCATAAATCATTTATGATTTCCTTGCTCATCAGATCTTGGCTCTTGAATCTTAATTGAAAACTGGTTTGACTATATTGTTAAAAAAAAGTAAATTGTTTATTCTGATAGCAGACAACTTTCATTAGGGAGTTAATTAATTTTAGGAGGCTGAGAGCCTGGTGTGTTCAACATACACAGTCATGTTCAGTCATGGGACTTTATTTAATTATAGTTGACTTCTGGTCAGTGCACATTGTTTATATTTTATCTTCATTTGATTAATACTAGATAGATACAGTGTAAGTCATTGTGAGCTATGGTTGTATATAAAGCAAAAGTAGGGTTAGTCCTCCAGTAGAGAATAAGGCAATTGGTTGATGAAAAGACATAGTCTACAGCAACCTTGACACTAGACCAATACTCATGCCATTCGATTTCTATCTTGTATGCTTACTTATTTATCAATTTCTATGGTAAATGAACATTTTTAGATCCCAAGTGAGATACTATTATAAAAGATAAATTATTTGATTTTTTTTCTTTTTGATAATTTAAGCAATGGATGAGAGGCTAGTATATTTTATTTGTTCTGAAATATTTCTTTAATTTTTATCCTTTGAGTTTTCTAACCATATTAGTTCTCTTCTTTAATGCAAATAATTAGCTCTACTAATTACTGAACACTTGACAACACTAGTTATAATACCTACAAGTCTGTGAAAGAGGCATCACTGTCTTCATTTTACAAATGAGGAAACTGAGGCTCATATATGTCACCCATATGTAACTTACCCAGGCCTGCAAAGCTAATCAGTGCTAAGGTAGGACCCAAAATTGTGGAGACATAGCTTTAAGTAGGCTCTGGAGAATTTTCCCAAGCTCTTTTAATGTTCTGTAATCCACCACTAATCATAAACTTTGTCATGGTGACTCTGCATTGGTGTGGGAAAGAAAGGTCAGATATGAGCAATTCTGATTATATTTGCTTCGTGCCCCCACCCTCTGGCCACGTGTCCTTCTGTTTAAAATTCTTCCTTAAATGAGTATGATAGTTTGAGGATCACTCTATTCTGAACGTAAGTTCACAACCTGGTTTTGAAATCCAAATTTCATTTCATAAGAACAAGATCAGAAAGGCAGTAGCCAATGAAGGCCACCTATTTATGTCCTCGGTGCTGTGTTTAGAAAAACCCTCACATAAAAAAAGAGCTTGATGACCCTCTAACAAAATTGTAACTTTATAGGCAGATGAGTGTAATTTGGGATGGGGAGCATGGGTACATCTGCTTGTCCAACCCCAGGGCTCAATAAAGTTCTCCAAGTGACCTGAATGAGTTCAGTGTCACCCAGAACTCAGCCCTGACTGTGATCAATCCCAGTCATCCCACAGGCTTTGGGAAAGTTGCATAGAGGCCATTGGAATTCAATGTGCGTAAGGATCTTTGGAACAGAAAGGCCCAGCCATCAGAAGGTTTAAAGATTTCACAATCTGACCGATGGCTTTATAAAAGCTTTTCCTATTTTCCATTTGCCAGGCAGTTTCTCAAACTCAGCTTTATAGCCACTATATCAAAAACATGTAGGAATTTGAAAATTGAATACTTATCAGTTCTAGGAATGGGAAAGTCCGTATGTGAAATGAATTTTACAAGAAAGTTGTTTAACAATAACATTAAAACATGTCCTCAGAGACTGTACTGTGAGATCTCTCTTTGGCCTTCTCCCTGGCTGGCATTTTCTCCCAATGTGCACATCTAACCTTTTCGCCCGGCTCGGCACAAGTCCTTCACTTATTCAACAAATATTTCTGAGCATTTTTTAGGTACCTAACATTGCTAATTCTGGAGATCCAAAATAAAAAGCTCTCTTTTTATTCTAGTGGAGAAAGACAGTGCATGCATACTATTTCAAGCACTGTGAAGTTCTAGAAAATAAAATAAAATAAAATTGAGCAAGCAAATGGAGAGTTATGTGGAGACCTGGTTTATATAAAGTGGTCAGGCAACAGGCTTCAGTTTTCCTTTCTGTATAGCACAAGCACAGCACATAGTAGAAACTCAATAAATATTCATTACGTTAAATACTGAGTAAGTGCTTGTTGGCCAGATGTTTGTGCCTCATGTGCCTTAACTTCCCTGAGGAGGCTGCTCTGTATATTCCTTATAAAGAAAGACTGCTTCTAACAGTTATTTTTAAATTCCTGTAAAACACTATATAAAACTAAGCTCAGAAGGAAAACAATAAGTATTGCTGGTTGGTAAATCCACATCTGATCATGAGTTTCTCAGAGATAAGTGTGAACATACATAAATAAGGAGCACCCAGGAAAGGTATATTTCACACTAATGCAGAAGTTTCCAGAACACGTAAGGAACTATCCATGAAAGTGGATTTTCTGGCTACATACATAATGTCAGAAATGCATATAAACCTTTTGATTTATCTTCAATTGACAGGGACTCTGAACGCCTCAGGTTTTAGTTGTACTAACTTGGTGTGTATCAATCAAAATTATATAGGATCCCATTTAAGAAAACATTTCTTAAAGGCATCTATTTATGTATGCTTGGCATTATGTTAAAAGCTGAAAAAATATTTTGCATGGGGAATGTGTACTTATATATGCATTTGCTAAGTTTAACTCTGAATTCTGGCTTGCATTTTCTAAAACTGGCATTTGCCGGCACAAGGTGGCATGCGGCCTTGTGGGATTCAAGAGGTGCTTTCACAGCCCTGAGAGGCTTCACTGTGTCTTTTTCCAGAAAGTATCCTGGTGTTTACTATCTTTTCCCAGAAACTGTTCCAGTTTGGATCTTATGAAAGGCAAGATCTACGAAAACTTTATGAAAGTGAGGAGTTTGAACAGAAACTAGGAAGTTTCAAAAATATCAATGACTTGGACTGGGCAAGTAATGCTTTCAGAATGAGGAAGAAAACAAGAACCAGAGTGATTATTACAATAGCTGGAAGGAAAAGAGAAAAGAAATGGAGTTGAGATACACCAGAATGTTACTTGAGCACTTGCCTGTGGTTTTCCCTCTAACAGGTGATTGACGAAAGGCAGGTACATAGAGTTCCTCTGTCACTAAGAAGATGATAAATCATTTGGGAGAGAAGACTTGCATACAAGTCCATGCTCACCCACTGCCAAGACCTTATTGTAATGAGTTTTCAGCCTCACTCTCAGCTAATAAACTTTTTTCCTATTTCTCAGGGGGAAAAAAGAGTCATCACAAAGGAATTTCCTATACTTCCTGTCTGCTGCTCATGTCTATGAACATCTCTGGATCCATATATCTCCATCTCGTTTCCTCCTTCCCTCAGATCCCAGAGAAAAGATGATTTTTCTATCCAAGATAAATGCTGTGCCCCAAACTCACACCCTTCCACTTTCAGGAACTTGCTCCATCAATTACCACCGTCCCCCAGAATCTTCAACCTCCCTCTTCACTACTGTTTTCCTCTCACTACATAAGCATACGCTCACATCATAAAGCAAAATAGAACAGTGATCACATAACAAAACACTTCTTCCTTGATCTTATGTCAGCTGACGTCCACCCTGGGTATATTGAATCCCCTAAGATCTCTGAAAAGGAAAATATTGACACCTCTGGTCCAACTCAGGTCAAGGGCAATAAAATCCTTAAGTAGTGTGGTCCAAGCATTGGTATTTTTAAAAAATATTTTAATAAGTTTTTATTGATTTTAGAAAGAGATGAAAGTGGGGGGGGGGCAGAGACATCAATCTGCTGCCTCCCACACACGCTCCGACTGGTAATTGAACTGGTTGGCTCACAGGACGAAGCTCAACCAAGTGAGCCACATCAGCCAGGGACCAACTATTGGTATTTTAAAAACTACTTTGCTGATTTTAATGCATAACCAGAGTTTTAAAATGTTGACCTACATAATTATATTTCTCCTCTTCCCTTAACATTCAATCTTCTATAACTATGTCTATTATATTTCAAAGCATTCACAAATATAATACCTACTAGGGGCCAAGTGCACAAATTTGTGCATCTTGAAAGGAACTGTGGGCCACGAGGCTGCAGTAGGCACAGGAGTGGGTCTCGGTCCATCCTCCGTGCCCCTGCCCGGCCCCTCCTGCCACAGCCCCTGGTCCCCTTTCTGCCGGCAGCCTCCCTCCTGCCAGCAGCCCCCCTTCTGGGACGACTGCTCCCACGTGCTAATAGTGCCGGCCCAGCCCTGCTCACACACCCACGGATAGTGCAGAGCAGAGTGATTGGGGCCGGCACCAGCAGTGGGTCTGATCTGCGGCTGCTGCCCCAATCGCCCCTCAGGAGCAGGGGGAGGTGGAGAAGCCACTCCAGCGCCAGCTGCGGGTGTGAGCAAGGCCAGCACTGGCAACAGGTGCGAGTGCCGGGCAGGACTGCAGCACGTGGGAGCAAAGAATTTTCAGTAACCACCAGAGACTCGTCCCAATGACAGCTGCCGGTGCCCCACCTTGGTCTGGTGCCCCTACTCACCTGCTCCACCATCCTGCTGCGGCCAGCCCTCCATGTTCCACACACACCCCCTGGTGGTCAGCGCTTGTCATAGTGACCGGTTCAGTTTTTCAGTTGTTCCACATTTCAGTCTATTTGCATAGTAGCCTTTTTTATATATAGGATTGGAGAGTAAAGATATATTTAGATGATGGAATTAGCAGCAATTGGTAAAAGATTGGATTCACTGGTGTTAAAAACTGATGCTTAAGCCATTGGTGCCATTTATTCGAGATAAGAAATACTGGAATCTATAGATTACTTTGGGCAGTATGGAGATTTTAATGATATTAATTCTTCCAATCCATGTACAGAGTATGTTCTTCCATTTGTTGGTATCTTCCTCTAGTTCTTTTTTCAATGTCCTATAGTTTTCTGAGTACACATCTTTTACCTCCTTAGTTAGATTTATTCCAAGGTATGCTATTTTTTGTTGCAATGGTGACCTAGGGCATGATAAAAAGTAGAATGTAAGGGCATTAAGACCTAACTGTAAATTACCATTCTAGGAGTCTAGCTTTGAAGAAAAAAGGTTGGTAGCTACAGGAACATACACTCCCTAAAGGGCTGGTAGGGTCAGTTTTAAGTTTGAAAAGGCTCAAATATGTTCTAAGGCAGAATGGAAAGCAACCAAAAGAAGGAAGACATTAAGATTGAATCTAGAGAGAGGAGCTACAAGTGTTCTTGAAAAGCCAGAGCTCTCAGGAGAGCAACTTCTTCCTCCGTAGAAGAAAGGACATCCCTTTGATTAGAAACACTGCAGAGTTCTAAGGAGAACCAGAAATGGACACGACACCAACATGTCTGATCCCGGGTTTCTAGCTGAGTTCTCTCTGCTTCATTTTCAGGAGTGGGAAAAGGAGTAGAAAATAGCTTTTTAAGAACAATAAAGAAGGTTTAAAATAGTCATTGTGGAAAATTGGAGTGAGAATTTACCAGGAATCTAAAGTATAAATACATGGCAGTTTGTAGGACCATTCTTGTGAAATGAGAGCGGGAAATAGAGAAGAATTGGCTAAGAAGAGCCTTAGCCATGCTGATGAGGAACCAAAGAGCAAAGTTTGACTAGAGTTCCTCATTGGGAAGGAACGGCCTGGCTCTAGTGCCTCTGTTGTGCACAGTCGGTGGCTGGGGTGGTGAGAACAGTATAAACTCCATATGAAACCGTGGTGGATCTGCAGCTGGGGACAATAGCAACAGGTTCCCTCTTTTAGGGAGATCTGAGCAGCTCACCTTCAAGGTTGCCACACCCCTAGATAAATGCCCCTAACTTCTGGCTCTTACTGGTTTCTCTTCTGGGCCCACAAGGCTGACTTTACATATTTCAGTCTATTGTCAAGAAACAATATAATTGAGTTATGTTCTTGCTGTCTAAGTTATGCATAGATTCTTCTCCTGTCTCCCTGTGATAAATCTTGTCACCTTAATTAGGCTTTTATGTGTTCCCAATCTCCTATCCCACATTCACAGACAGTTTCACAAGTGGCTAATCATATTCATTGTTTACAGATTTCAAAAGTTTAACAAATTTATTTTTGGAGCACTTTATTGTTCTCCAATCACTGTCAACATCCACTTCCAAAATATGTTAGGGGGTATAGCTCAGTGGTAGAGCATTTGACTGCAAAATATGTTAACATTAGTATGTTTTATGTTTTCTTGCATGTGTGAAAGCTGAAATAATTACTAAATAACTATATATTCCATTTTATAGTCTCAAAGTCAAGCATGTTGAAAGAATAGTGTCTCTCTCTCTCTCTCTCTCTCTCTCTCTCTCTCTCTCTCTCTCCTGTTTCTCCATCTATTTTTTATCAGCTTTCCAATCACCCTTTAAATGCCTGTGTTCTCCAGTGGTCTACCCCAAGTGCTTTCTTTCTACTCTACTATTCTCTCTAGTCAATCTCATTCTCACTCAATTTGCTAATGACTCTCCAAATCTATGTCTCCAGATAGATTCCTCTCTGGAGCTCTAGAACCAACCATCATTAACAGTTATTTGATCATTCAACCTCTTCATAGATATCTCCCTTTGGATGTTACATAGTTAACTTAAATGTAACTTTAAAAATCAAATTATACATAATTTTCTCTTCTTACCACCTGCTATTCCCTGTATTGGTAAATATATTCATCCATTTGCCCAAAATATAACTACAGAGTGACACTAAATTCTCTCTCTCTTCCTATGTCTCTCTCTCTCTCTCTCTCTGTCTCTCTCTCTCTCTCTCTCTCTCTCTCTCTCTCTTCCTTCTCTCACCTAACTTATTGAGTCAAGTGAAAAAACAATCCTAAATAATTATAATTTATACACTCTTGCCATCGCAATTGGAATTGCAATGATTAGGGACTTAGAATTTCCTGCCTTGTTTAGAATAGTAACCTGCAATGTGGCATTCCTGACTCCAGGTGAGATTTCTGTTGTCTCTGGGGTTATTCTCACAGGCAAATCTGTTCATACTAGTGGCCCGGTGCACGGATCTGTGCACATTGAAAGGAAATTAATTAGAATTCCTGGGGTGGTGCCGCAGCTCAAAGGGTGTCTGCGGAGTGTGTGTGTGGGAGGGCGGGGGGGGAGGGGGGGAGAAAAAAGAAAAGAAAGAAAACTCATGCTTGGGTCTTTCAGCTTGCGGCACTGACTCCGGGGCAGGGGCTAATGCAGGTGGTCCTGGGTGGTGGCCAGTGGGGTGGGACTGGGCGAGACAGGCCAGACATGTCCTGGACCCAACCTCCCATAATCCCTCCCCAGCCAGCCACACCTGGGGTGGCACCTAGGCTAGAAGGGCTTCTGCAGAGTGAGCAGGGTCCCTCTGGCCAGTGGGATCCCTCGGCCTGGCCTGTGGGGATTGGGCTGAAACCGGCTCTCCGACATCCCCCAAGGGGTCCCAGAGTACGAGAGGGCACTCTGCAAAGTTGCTGTCTTACAGGGTGTGGAACAAAAACACAAGTGTGCAGTAAACCAGATTCACAGCCAACAGTGCCCCAGCAACAATATAACCCACAGCTGAAGGTGGAATTCATGGCCCTGCAAGGAATTGGGCTCCCTCCTCTCTGGTTTCGGGGTGCATCACCAGAGAACCACTGCTGCCAAGTCACCTCAGCTTGGCAGCTTCTGTGTTGAGCGTCTGCCCCCTGGTGGTCAGTGTGCATCATAGGTACCCTTCCATCGGACAGTGGGGCGTTCACTTAGCCTTTTATATAGAGAGATTAATCAAAAGTTTTCAATGGTTCACTATCAAGTACTGCTTACCATACCACACACAGCCCTTCACCATCATGCCCATGAAAATGTTATCTGTAGAAGTGGAATCCCTGGGGTTCCACAATGAAAAGAATTTCCTGGGGCCCCCATGAGAGGGTAGGGTTTCATTAAAAGCTTTATTGATGTAAAATTCAGCAGGGCTCTCTTCCTAGGTCCTATCTCCATCTGTCCCATCATACAAGAAGTCCAATCTTGTCTTCAGTAGCACCAAAATAAAAACCAGTGTCCAGAGTTTCTGTTCCATATTAAAGTCCAGGCTAGCATCTGGCCAGCTTGGCTTGTGTTTCCAGCTGCAGTCCATTGTGTGGGGGGTCCACAGGCCATGAGCCATGCAGCTGCTTAAGGCCACACGGCAGGTTAGTGCACAGGTGAGTCACGGAGCGAGAGAGTGATAAGAAACAACCGGACCCAGCAGCAAGCTAACCTACCAGTTGGAGTGTCTGCCCCCTGGTGGTCAGTGCATGTCATAACGAGCAGTTGAGCAGCCTTAGCATATCATTAGCATATTACACTTTAATTGGTTGTACAAATGACTGGACGACTGGACACTTATCATATTAATCTTTTATTATATAGGATTACTGGTGTCGATGTATCTGGGTATTTACCAAAGGGTCATTCTGAGAGTCAGATTGAATGCAGTAGTTAAAAGAACCATCTCTGGAACCAGAAGTTACCTGGGATCAAATATTGCTTTTGCCACTTACCAGCCCTCTTACCTTAGTAAATTATCTAACCTCAGTTTTCTTGTTTGAAAGTTAAGTATTTTTTTTAAATCCTGCATTATAGGTTATTATGAAAATTAAATTATTATGTATGAAGTATTGAGAACAATGCTTGAATTTAATGAATGCCCAACAAATGTTGGCTATTATTTATGATATTACAGTATATGGGACTGAAGTAAAAGGGAAGGGAATGAAAAAAAGTTAGGATGAAACACTCAAAAAAGTTAGCAACTTATTAATTTATTCAACAAAATACAAATTGAGGTTGTATTTTGTCTAAAGCAACATAGGGACAAGTATCTTCCTTCTCATAGGTAAAGATCTAAAGAAGGAAGGCACCTTGCAAAATGCCTTTGTGTTCTGCACAGGGCCTGGCACTGAATGGATGGATGGATGGATGGATGGATGGATGGATGGATGGATGGATGGATGAGGGAGAGGGAGAGGTACATAAATTCTTATTCCCTATATTCCCAATTTCTTATATAGGACCATACAGTGCTCAAAGTGGGGTAAGATGGATTTGAAGAGATTCATTCACCAAATATTTAAGTGCTGAAAATGTATACTCTGGATACAGAGAATAAATATCAGCCCTGCTCTCAAGGTTGATGCTTCCAGCACTTATTTGTGATTTAGATATAACTATTAATTATGGGAAAACATCACTAATGAGTTAGTTATTTTAGTCAATAGACTTGGATTCATCTTACTAATTTAGGCAAGCAGGTTCTAAATTACTGTTGTGTTGCTCTTTTTTTGAAATGGGTACAGAATTACTTTTCCCCATAAGAAAATGTATTACCATATTAAGACATTTGAATTAATTTCAAGTTGATGAGAACAAAAACCGAAATGAATATTTTAGTAGAATTGAATAGAACAATTGCATTTATAGTTTAGGCAATTAATTATTTCCTTTTTGTTTACTTGCCATTCTCTCTGTTGAATGGTTAAGCTTAAAAGAACGGATCTTAATTGGTAGCTGAGAGGGTCATATGCTTATGTTTTACAAGGGCAAACAAATTCATCCTCAGAGAGCCTAATGTGACCCGATTAAAGAAAAATGACTGAACAGGCATTTATTAAACATATATCAAAGGACCATGGAGAAATCAATGAAAAAAAATTGTAAAAAAAAACATTTAAATTTGAACAGGAAAACCCCTTTCCTTTTGCTTATTTTATCCACTAGATGTCCCTCTTCTCAAACTTGCTGATGTGTTACTATACAAATAAGTGTCATGCTATGTTATGAGAAAAACTGGTAGTTGAGTTGAATAAATTCTAAAGACGTCCAAACACATTTTGGCAACTGCCAAAAGACAAAACCTTAGCAGCTAAGTCTAAACGCTCTTTCCGGACTTGGATTCCTTCCACACGATCATTGCTGAGTGGCTCTCTGGCCCATTCTTAAAAACCTCCTTCAATGGGAAAGCTACTCCCATCTGAAGCAGACAATCCTTCTCTGGGGAGCTATGCCTGTTGGGAAATTACTTCTTACTTTGATCAGAAATTTCCCTATTATACCTTTCACCCACCGTTTAAATTTCTCCCTTTGGAAATTATATAAATCATACATAATATGTTTTTTCCAAATAATTCAATAGTTCCATCTCTGTATTCTTTTTCCAGGCTAAGTATATTGTTTACAAAGTTCATTGATGAATCAATTGTTACGAATAAGGAGAGTATTTTCATATAATCACAAAATTATAAATTGTGATTAGGGTTGTGGGCTAGATCACAAAGCTTTATATAACATTATCATGATGACATTGTCAGAAATTACCTGTATTAAATAAATACTTGTGAAATACCTCATTAATAATTCTCCCAAAATGTCATTTAATTTATTAATTGTATTTGCTTGAATAAACACTACACATCAGAGAGCCTAATGTGACCCGATTAAAGAAAAATGACTGAACAGGCATTCATAACAGAAATTTATTAGAAAGTTCTTTTTTTCAGATTCAAATTATAAATCTCAGCATTTATCACATATTCAGCCTCAGTGTTTTGGTGTAGCTGTAAGTAATCTGAATATAAATTATTATTTTATATTGTTCAAAATCTAGGAGTAACCACAAAGCATTCAAAGTACATCTCTATTACTAAATTATTAGTTAAATCTATAATCTGATCATTACAATTTAATATCCATTAATCTGCATAAACACAGATGAGCATATTAAATATCCAGAGGGGACAATACTGAGAGAATCACATTTGGTCACAGAACCGGGTAATTACTGCAAATGGAGATTACTCAGCCAGTACAGCTGTCCACACACTAAATCATTATATTTTATTTTTAGAGTTGTTTGATGATTGGGTTAGGCCTATACTGAGTCAACATCTGAACTCTGTTAATTTTAAAGGCATTCCTCCCATTGAATGTAATATGAGTGGGTGGGCATTTCTTATAACTCATAACAACCCTGAAGACATATTTAGTTCTAGGTAGTACTAGCTTATGATCACGCCCATATGAAATAGTGTTCTCTTCAGAATCTCAGAAAAGATGAAGGGAGTACTCCAAAATTACCTGAGTGCAAATTATTTTCACTGAAAATCATTAGCTTTATGCAAATCAAGTAACACAAATTCTATGTTACGACTATTTATGAGCTATTCTTTGCAAAAAATAGAACAAATCCTTCTTAAAATGAAAATCCAGCCAGCTTCCCCACTTCTGCTGAGTCTTTCTGGAGTCTCTAGGTGTTCATTTGGTACTTTAGTCACAGATTTTGAAATTCAAAAAGTCTCTATTGCTAGGCATTAGGGTTGTGGGAGGATTAAACCTAAAGCCTATTATTGACAAACCCTGTTAATTGGCATTTCATCTTTAGTGAAGCAGGAACAAGGTAAGATCCTTAAACTTGGTTAAAATGAAGGATGGAGGGGAAGGGTATGGTTTGCCAGGCCCAGAAGTTAACCTCACCAAGCAAATCGAAGGAGGTAGAGATTACATAATCACAGCCCAAGACTCATATATTATAGGACATAAATTCATCAGCCACCTGAATTATCAGTGCCAGACTGACCATATTCTAATCCACATCAACTTTTAGAGAGGACACGTTGGATCAAATGTTTTGATTATGCTTGTGATTTAAACATAACTTTAATGCATTGATAACAATGAGCTAACAATTATTGAGCAGTAACGCCAAGCCAGGCACAATACTCAGCATGTTACATGTGCTGCATTTAATCTTCATAGCCCTCCCATGATATAGGCGCACCGTGGTTATCCCGGTTTCACAGCTGCATTAACTGTGGCAGAGCAAGGTCTCTGGCCAACATTTTTGCACTTAACTCCAACATGTTTGTTTTCCAGGAGCAAAAATGTTAGTCTTCCACTTGTCAGGTTTTACAATATGCCAGGCCTGGGTGTGAGAGGCCTGGACACATCAATAGGGGTCCTTATAGAAGGAGCTTATAGTCGAAGGGGAGGGTGGGAGATGACACATAAAAATATAGTAGTAGCTGCAGTGCTGTGCTGAGGGACAAGCAGAGGGAATCATGGGAAGACTGAGGAGAGCAAGATGCCCACATATGTTTTCTTCTTCACAACCAAAATAACCATTTATTTCTTGAGATAAATGAGTCTTAAGTGCTTACCTATGCCAGGCATCCGTGCTTGGGGCTCCATGCCTTCTCTAGCTGTGTCTGATGAGATAGCAGTCCCCTCTTCAAATGCTCCCAAGCCATCTTTTCACAGCCTTTCCAAAAAAACATCCTATTAGCTTTCCTGGCAGATAATCTCATAAAGGAGTCTTCCAATAGACCTGAAACCCTTTTCTGGTCTCTACTGGTTGAAAAAAAAATTTTTTTTCTTTGCTCATTTCTTTCCATTTCACCTAACCGTAACAATATGCCTCAAGCTAACTAATTTGTTTTCTACTCTGTAATTTATATTCTTCAAATGTTTGGAGATTGTCCCACTATGTCTTTTAGTTTTTTCTTAGTTGGGCTCCAAATACTGTATTTCAATACCCATGTAAATTGATTTTTCATTATTAATCTATATTTATTTTGTTATTTTTAAGCATTGAAATTACTTTTCTTTTTTCTTCGCACCAAAACATTGTGATCCACGTTAACACTCCAAAACAACTGGGTCATAAAACCAAACTCAGGGCCCTTGGGTGAAGGAGGGCAGGTTCATGAGTCTATTCCAGAAGATCACTGAAAAGCTACATGAGTCTATTCCAGAAGATCACTGAAAAGCTACAAAGTTTGTTAACTTTGTAAACAAACAGCTCATCAGTGAAGGGGACTTCACACAGCAAGATGCAGGAATTGAGTGAAATGCTCTCCCTTCTTTCCAGACTCTACATTTTTCTCTAAGCCTCCTAAGCCACATTGGTGCGGCCATTTCTAGAAGTCCCGGGCACAGTGCATAGCATGGGATTTATACCCTTTCTTGGGCATTTTAGCCACCAAAGATCTAGAATTATGATGTGGTTGAAGAACTTCTTAAAGGAAATAATAGACCTTGTGGTTAATGGAGAAGTGTGTATGGGGTGTGTGTGTATGTGTTCATGGGTGCGCGCGTGTGTGATAAAAAGGATCAATTCAGGAAGAACACATCCTAAGGTGATATAAAAAAACATTATAAATGTCACTTCTTTGAGCACACCGATTAATCCTTTCTAATGTGTCCTATTGATATTCTGACTTTGCAGTCTCCTAAGTTGCTGTAAATATATATTAAGGTTCTGTTCAGTACAGTCCCCTGATATGGTTCAGTGTTATTTTTCCCCCTATTTTTAAATTTGTTTTTTGAACAAAGATAACTTCCAACTTTTTTCTTATTTTTAATTGTAAACTTTGTGTTTATGTCCTGTGCACACCTACATCAGCTTCTTTTTCCCTCCACTTTTGTGTTCCTTCAACTCTTCGCTGGAGCCTTCCTAGAGCACGTGGCGCCGCCGTCACAACCTGCTTTCATGGTGGTCAGGGCTAGCTTTCGGGAGAGCCTGAGCCAACTCATTCGCTTCAGCAGTTCTCTTACTGCCCTCCACACACTGTTCTCACTTTTACCTCTGCCTCTGCTTATGCAAATTCCCTCCAGCTATCTTCCCTAACTGCCCCATTCCTTCTTCACTGTCCAACTCAGATGCAATTTCCTTTGTGAAACTTTGTCTGATTCCAATAGCCCATGCAAATCTCCCCTTTTATGTTCTTTTTATTATACCTACAAAATCTATCTCAGACTTTGTCCTCTCTGTATTTATTATTGTTCTTTTTAATGTTGCCGTGATCTTACCCTCAACCAAATACTAATTCCTCGAGAGCATGAAACACAATCTGTTGTTCTCTGTGTTTCCCTACCACCTAGTGCCATGGTCGGCAAACTGCGGCTCACGAGCCACATGCGGCTCTTTGGCCCCTTGAGTGTGGCTCTTCCACAAAATACCACGGCCTGGGCGAGTCTATTTTGAAGAAGTGGTGTTAGAAGAAGTTTAAGTTTAAAAAATTTGGCTCTCAAAAGAAATTTCAATCATTGTACTGTTGGTATTTGGCTCTGTTGACTAATGAGTTTGCCGACCACTGAGCAATGCAAGGTATATGTTGCATATAGAAACTATATTTGTGTTTTTATTTTCTGTGAACATTTGTTCACTGGTCACTGTTTCCATTAGAACACTATTATAATTTATAAATTTATATTAATCTTAAAATTGAACTAAAACTCTCATATAAATCAAGACCAAAAACAGTATAAACCTTCTTGCGCAATGTAATCAATACTGATAATTGACTGACTACTTTAATTCAATTACAGTAGAGAATAATAAAAATGATACACCTTTGTGTCTTATTTTATTTTATTTAGCTTCAAATGCATAACTTCCAGGGGTCCTCAAACTTTTTAAACAGGGGGCCAGTTCACTGTCCCTCAGAGAGAAGGAGGGGAGTCAGAGAGTGCGGCGCACATTCCACACATGCGCACTGCGGGCCCGGGACGAGTCGGCTGCTAAGCAGGACAGGCAGCGGCCGCAAAAACACCCGGCAGGCCAGATAAATGTCCTCGGAGGGCCGCATGTGGCCCGCGGGCCGTAGTTTGAGGACCCCTGCTTTAGACTATATTTCCCATATGAATGCACTGATTAGAGTGCCCTATTATCTTTCTTGTAAAAGCCACATTCAAATTTATCATATCTAGTTTCCACTTTTGATTTCTATAAAATGACACACTGTGAGTACAGAATCCTTCTAGAATTTTATAATTTTTCCTAGACTAGTACAATTGTCTAACCTAAACGGAATTCAACAGGAATTCTTTTTAGCAACATGCACGTATTGAATCTTTCAAAACTTTCAACTTTGTTTTCATAGAAATAATGATCTGGTTTACCAAATCCAGATTATATTAATCAACTTACATTAACATAAGAGCTCTTGAGTTACATCCATGTCAAAATGAATATAATTGTCATAAACAAGTTTGGAAACATCTGCAACTGGCTTTTAGTAAGCCAACAACAAGTTGGTGCAGAATCACACAGACCTACCAGCTTTCAGCAGGCCTGCAGCTTGGCTTCATATATTTTACAGAGCAATGGGAGAGTTCATGGAAGAGCACTTAATTATGGGAATATGTGTGAGCAGTGCTTGTATGACCTGAGAATATTCATATTACATTTTAGATGTTCATGTTTACTTCCAGAGAATCCTGGAACACAATAAACACTCAATAAGTATCAGCCATTTGTATGTTTCATAAGAAAGTTAAATATGTTTAATGTTTTAAATCTGTAAAAACTTTTGTAGACTGGCTTGCTATGTACATTTCTGGGGTAAGAACCCTAACCAGACAGCATAATGACTATGCTGTGAAACTGCAGAAAAAGTCAGAGTCTACTTAGTTCCTTCTATTCATCAATTCAATAATCAACACTATTTTAAAAAATAACTCCTCTTTGCCAGCCTCCACTCTCGGTGTAACAAAGTCAATTATATAAAGAGAGACAATTGTCATTTTTTAGTACAAGCATTTCTTTGTTTTTTCACTGTGGGTGACTTCTTTCAACTCCTGGAATAAAAGACTTTTTTCTCAAGCTTGATCAGAACATGTTTCTTAAGATATTCAAGTAGGGGATACATGCACAAAATATTCTAGGATTATCTCTATTTTTTTTAACCTTTTGCACTCAGATGTCGAGTGTGACTTGACACGGTTAGCATTAGAATAAAGGAATCGAGAAAAAAAGCAAGCGAGTGCAAAGGGTTAATATAATGAGGGAACAAATCTATATAATAAAAGCCTAATATGCTAAGTGTCCGGTCGACAGGTTGGCCATTCAACCAATCAAAGCATAATATGCTAATGATATGCTAAGGCCACTCAACCACTCACTATGATGTGCACTGACCACCAGGGGGCAGATGCTCCGACCGGTAGGTGAGCTTGCTGCTGGGGTCTGGCCGATCAGGACCCTGGAGCCCTCTCGAGGTCCCTCCTGAGCTGGCCAACCTCCTGCGTCCCTCCCCAGCCCCATTTGTATACTGGTGGGGTCCCTCGGCCTGGCCTGTGCTCTCTCACAATCCGGGCTGAGGGACCCCCTTCCCCCCTGAGTGCACAAATTTCATGCATCAGGCCTCTAGTAGAATTATAAGTCAGAAGAACTAGAAGATTTCAAGTGAAATAGTTTTAAATGTCAAGTAATTGTCCTCCGAAAGATACTCACATCAAGTATCTAGAATCTGTGAATGTTACCTTATTTGGAAAAAGGGTCTTTTCAGGAGTTTTAAGTTAAGCATCTTAACTCTAGGAGATAATTCTAGAACTGTCTTGATGGGCCCTAAATCCAATGACAAGTGTCCTTATAAGAGATAAATAGAGATAGGTTTGAGATAGAAGAGATAGAGAAGAGGCGGCAATGTGGCCATAAAGGCAAAGATTAGAGCGATACAACCACAAGTCAAGGAATGCCAACAGCCCCCAGAAGCTGAAAGAGGCAAAGAACACATCCTTGAAGAGAGCTTTTGAGGGGAGTATCACCCTGTCAACACCTTAATTTCAGGTTTCTGGCCGCCGAAACTGAGAGAACAAATTGTTATTGCTTTAAGCCACCAGTTTTGTGGTAACTCCTTATAATAGCCTCAGGAAACTAATATATATGCCATAAATAAATCTAGTAAGTATCTGCCAGCTAATGCCTTCCCTGGGAACAACCCAAGATTAAACAGGTACTTAGGTCTTTATTAGACAAAATTTTCCAAAGAAACAGTATTTAAGCAATTCAATAACTTTCTAGATCTGACTGTACTCATTACAATCTGCTGTTGTATTGCTTATAGAAAATTATGGGAAAAGGGTAAAATATATTTATATGAAAGGCAAAACTTACAAGTTATACATGAAAAGGACAGCAGTTGGCTACAAATAAAATATATTTTCATTTCCATAGGAATTGTTTTATTGGGCTTTATAAGAGGAAGTATTGTTCTAAACTCCTTCAGGGGAAATACATTGTTTTCTTTTAAAGAAACTTCTCAAAATTACATTTGAATATATGAGACCTATTAGCTAAAGGAAATTGGCAATGCTGATAGAGTACAATGGGGACGTTAACAGAAAAGCTTATCCACTAGTATTAGTAAATTGTTTCATAAGTGTTGTGTGTCCATACACATACTCTCATTACTAAAATGTTAATTGGATTTTGAATTTGTAGTGAAAACTGCCTGAGCAATTAAATGAAATAAAGACTATTGTATTTGATATCAGAAATCTCTATTAAATTGGGGGGAAATTGTTTTTGCTTTTATTAGCTTAAATAAAACATTTGGAACATGCTGAATATTTTATTTTATTTAAAAATTATCTTTAAAGTTGAAATATTACAGATATGCCCCTTTTTCCCCCATTGATCTTCTCCATGCCACACCCAAACCTCCCCCACAGGCCTTCACTGCATTATTGTCTATGCCCATGGGTTATGAATATATACATATAAGTTCTTTGGTTAATCTCTTCTCACCCCACTCCCCTGCCTCTCTCTCAATCCCTGCCTTCTCCCAACCCCCGCCTTCCCTGTAAGATTCAACAGTCTGTTCCATGCTTCTATGCATTTAGATCTATTTTGTTCAGTAGATTCACATATGAGTGAAATCATGTAATACTTGTCTTTCTCTGACTGGCTTATTTTGCTTAGCATAATACTCTCCAAGTCCCTCCATGCTGTCTCAAAGGGTAAGAGATTTCTTCTTTTTTACAGCAGCATAGGATTCCATGGTGCAAATGTACCACAGCTTTTTATCCACTCATCTACTGATGGGCTTGGACTGTTTCCAGATCTTAGCTATTGTAAATTGGGCTGTTATGAACATGGGGGTGCATACATTCTTTCTGATTGGTATTTTGGGTTTCTTAGGATATATTTCTAGAAGTGGAATCACTGGGTCAAATGGTAGTTCCATTTTTAATTTTTTGAGGAAATTCCATACTAGTTTCCATAGTGCCACCAGTCTGCATTCCCACCAGCAGTGTATTGGGTTCCCTTTTCTTCATATTCTTGCCAGTACTTGTCATTTGTTGATGGTAGCCTTTCTGACAGGTGTGAGATGATACCTTACTGTCATTCTAATTTGCATCTCTCTAATGATTAGTGACATTGAACCTTTTTCATATGTCTCTTGGCCATCTGTATGTCCACTTTGTAGAAGTATCTATTTATGTTCTTTGCCCAGTTTTTAATTGGATTGTTTGTCTTCCTTTTGTTAAGTTGTATGAGTTCCTTTTATATTTTGGATATTAACCCCCTTCTCAGGTGTATCATTGGCAAATATGTTCTCCCATGCAGTAGGCTCCCTTTTCATTTTGTTGGTGGTTTCTTTTGCTGTGCAGTCCCAGCTTTTATTTTGAAGCAGTCCCATTTGTTTATTTTCTCCTTAGTTTCCTTTGCCCTCGGAGATGTATTGACAAACATATTGCTATGAGATTTTGCTGTCTATGGTTTCTTCTAGGATTTTTATGGTTTTATGACTTGCATTTTTTTATCCATTTAAAATATTATTTTATTGTGTGTAACTGGAATTAATATACACTTTCAATCCTTACATTATTTGCAATAGGTAGTCAGTTCTTATGACAAAAGTTTTCTTACTTTACCCAACCTTAAGCAACATACTGTGCAATTGTGTCCTAGTTTTCAGCTATTTCCTAAGGACTCTGGTGCTGGGAATCAGGGAGTCACATTGTGATATTTAAGTTCTAGCAATACAAATCATTTTTTATTTTATTAATTTTTTAAAAATCTTTATTGTTGAAAGTATTACCTAGGTCCCCCTCTTTCCAGCCCACTCTTGTCTTCCCCCACCCCAAGCCCTCACCACCCATTGTCTGTGTCCACAGGTTATGCATATATGCATACAAGTTCATTGGTTGATCTCTTCCCACCCATCCTCCCCTGACTTCCTTCTGAAGTTCAACAGACTGTTCATTCTTCTATTATTCTGAGTCTGTTTTTCATCATCAGTTTATTTGGTTCATTAGATTTCACATATGAGTGAGATCATGTGATAGTAATCTTTCTCTGACTGGCTTATTTCGTTCAGCATAATACTCTCCAGGTCCATCCATGCTGTTGCAAATGGTAAGAGTTCTTTTTTATTGCTGCATATTATTCTAGTCATTTTTAGATGATCAACCGAGTCAGGGTTGAGAGAGCCAGCCAATGAGTGGGGGATGTCCAGCCTGCTTTGTAATGCTAACAAAGATAAACAAGAAATGTAGAAAATTATACAATATCTCTATTAGAAATTGAATTACCCACATCATATTAAGTTTGAAATTGCACCTTCTTGTCATGTCGCATACTGTGTCAGTGTGACTCTGCTGTTTGTTCACAGGTGGCTCAGGGAAGGGCCAGCTGCAGCTGTTAGTGCACTGTGGTATTTTGTTGGTTCAGGGGAGTCTGATTCCAAGAACAATTCAGCTAGAATGGAATTTCTACCAAAGAGCTCTTCTAGGGCAGAGAGAAGGCAGGAATTTCTCTAGTACCAACCAAAGAAGGCTTAGTTGCTGAGAGCACAAAAGAATTTGGTCCCAAGGCTCTCTTATCTCTGAGGTAAGCTCAGTTTAAGAAAACAAAGCTGGAAAAACTCAGAGGGGAAGATGGTCTGACCACATTGATCATAGTGCATTGAATGCATGGAGACTTCATAATATCTCTAATGAGCCTCACCCCTGTCTGGATGATTTTGGGTAGAGGAGATTATTCTGAGGTTTCCTTAATTTTAGTCTCCTCCTATGCAGTGACAGGTGTTAATGTGCTCAAACGGAGAAACACAGACAACTCCTGCCCCCTCCCCACAGGGACCCAGACCTTCTGAGAGGGTGAGGAATTTACAGTGACCACTTCCTGTGGGTTATAAGAGATGTCCATGTTTAACCCTATTATTACTTTCATTGCAATTGTTCAGAGTCACCTAATCTCTATCCAGTGCTGGAAAGAGTACAGTTACAGAAGCAGCTCAGCTACAATCAGTGATGAAAAAAAATTAATCAACTAAATTCAGAAATGGTTGTTGTAGGCAGCATAATGGTCCCCCAAAGATGTCCATGTCCTAATTCCTGAAACCTGTGCATGTGTCCCTTTACATGGCAAAGGGGAAATAAGGCTGCAGGCAGATTAAGGTTCCTAATCAGCTGAAACTGAGATGGAGAGATTGTCCTGTGTTCCTGAGCCCAGTCCTCCTATCTAATAAAGAGGAAATATACTAATTGACCATCACTCTGTCACAAAGATGGCTGCACCCACAGCTGAGGCCAAGTTCCCTTAAGGAGCCTTAACCAGCAATCAGCAGGTACCTGAGGCTACACCCTCCCCTTCCCCATGGGGCTTGACAGGCCGCGCCCCCCACCCAGCAGGGCTTGACAGGGGACCTTAGGCCATGCCCCCTGCCCTGGCGTCAGGCTGGGGGACCTCAGGCCGCACCTCCTGCCTTGATACCAGGCCGGGGACCTCAGGTCACGCCCCCCACCTGGTGGGGCTTGACGGGGACCTCAGGCCTTGCCCCCTGCCCTGGCGTCAGGCCAGGGGACCTCAGGCCAGGACTCCCACCCGGCGGGGATTGACTGGGGACCTCAAGGTGCACTTCCCGTCCTGGTGCTGGGCTAGGGGACCTCAGGCTGCACCCCCCACCAGGTGGGGCTTGACAGGGGAATTCAGGCCGCGCTGCCCACCCTGGCACCAGGCCGGGAGACCTCAGGCCACACCCCCTGCCCCAGCACTGGGCCAGGGAACCTGAGGCTGCGCCCCCCCATCCCTCGCCTGGTGGGGCTTGATGGGGTACCTCAGGCCATATCCCCCATCCAGGGGGGCTTGACAGGGGATCTCAGGCTGTGTCCTCCACCTGGCAGGGCTTGACGGGGAACCTTAAGACATGCCCCCACCCTGCCCCATCTGGGGGACCTCAGGCCACGCCCTTCATCAATGCCCCGTGCCTGGCCGGGCTTGACAAGGGTGGGACTGGCTGGGACTGGATCTAGCCCAATGGTGGTACGGGGGGAGGAGGGGGGGAGGTGCAGCTGGGTCTGGGTCTCACATGATTTTGAGGCGCATGTGGGTGGGCGGGCGGGGGCTTGACTCTGGGTCCCCCTTTTAATGAGCACGAATTTCATGCACCAGGCCACTAGTGTAATCATAAAAGTCGAGGAGGGAGCCTAGCTGGTGTGGCTTAGTTGTTGAATGTTAACCTATGAACCAGGTTCAATTCCCAATCACCGCACATGCTCAGGTTGCTGGCTCAATCCCAGTAGGGGGTGTGCATGAGGCAGCTGATCAATGATTCTCTCTCATCATTGATGCTTCTATATTTCTCTTTCCCTCTCCCTTCCTCTCTGAAGTCAATTTAAAAATATGTCTTAAAAAAACGTTGAGGAGGGAAGCAAGAGAGGAAGTCAGAGTGATACAGTGTAAGAAGGACTCAGCCTGCTGTTGCTGGCTTTGAATATGGAGAAAGGGAGCCACAAGACAAGGAACACAACAGCCTTAGAAACAGGAATAAGCAAAGAAACAGATTCTCCCCCAGCACCTCCAGAAAGGAATGTGGTCAGTAGATATGGATTTCAGCCCAGCGACATCCATGTCAGAATTCTGACCTACGGATAAATTTGTGTAAGTTCAGGCAGTAAATTAGAGGTAAATTGTCATGGCTCCGATAGTAAGTAAATATAATGATGTTCAGAAACAAACAAAATCAGTATTCAGTGACCTGTAGTTACTTAATTCATGTCTCAAAATCCGAAGACATGGTCACAGTGATGGGGCAGCAGTGAAGCCTAAAAGAGGGCACAGCTATTGCAGCGCAGCATAGGCACTTTGGCGTTGAACTAGCAGGGTCTATACCTGCTACTAAGAAAGGATTTTGAGCACAAATAAGAGTACCAACAAGTGTCCCAGCTATACAGGTGGGGAGAAGCCAAGCTCTACTCCTGGTTCCCTGATGAGCACAATCAGCAGTGAGCCTGGAACCACTAGTTACCAGGTTCTTTGTATATATCACTAAGTCGATAAACCAACAACAATTTCTTTTATTATTAATATTAATTCAATTAATGATTTCTTTACTGGACAACTGTGTCAATGGGTAACAATTAAAAGAAAGGAATTTCAGGCCTGGCCAGTGTTGCTCAATGGTTAGAGTGTCATCCCGTGCACCAAAGGGTTGTGGGTTCGATTCCAGGTCAGGGCACATACCCAGGTTGTGGGTTCAGTCCCCAGTCATGGAATATATGGGAGGCAATTGATAGCTGTTTCTCTCTTTCTCTGCCTCTCTCCCTCTCTTTCGAAAAAGAAGAAAGGGAAGGGGTTTCAGACCTTACAGATGTTGTCTCATGGAATGTTTTATCCTCCTAACTTAAATTCCTAAAACCAATATTGATTTAACTAAGTTGGATTATAATGATAGTTATAAAATAGCCTGTATAACTTCACAGATAAAGCACATGTTGCAGTTGCATATTTCCATGATTTCCCCCCTTAATCTTAAATTATTTAAGTCATCTCCCTTGTGGTAATCATATTCAAATTATCAATGATGCATCAGATAACTTGAAGACCACATATGCCCACATATACAGGTGTATGCACACATAGAATAAAGAGGAATAAGAAAGATTGACTGAGTTAGGATATTAGTTCAGTGGTATCTAGAGCCCTTTCCTGCAAAAATCTGACCTGGTTGGCAGAACAAGTGGGCAAGATGGTTCTTATCCATGAGTGCATAGAGACCCAGGGTGTGTCTTTCTTGTTGCTCCACTCTACTTTAGGAGATAACCTCGTTCACGTGACTCAGCATCGCATCGTCCCCATTCTAGTCTGTAAATGGGAAAATAAGTGGAAGGCAAACAGCTTCTGTTGGAGGCTGTGCAGAAAGGTGCACACATGACCTCTACTGACATCTCATTAGCCAGAATTGAGTTATGAAGCCATCCCAAGCTGCAAGGCAGGCTGGCAAATGCACTCTGTAGATAAGTGGCCACATGTTCAGCTAAAATTTAGAGGATTCTGTTAAAGGAAAATGGAGATACTGGATATGGATATTGAGGAAATAATTAGCAGTCTCTGTCTAGAGAGCTAGGATGATCTCTACAGGCAAATCAGATTTGCCCCAGGCCTTTGTGGTGTAACCTCATCTGACTCCTGCCATAATTTGCCTGGTTTTGTTCCATTTCAGGCTGCCTATTTGCTGTATTTGTATTCCCTTCTGTGTCTGTGTTTGCCCATGTGGCTTTATTTGCCTTTGCTACCAATTTAAAGTCTTTTTTTTTTTTTTTTTACTATGTTTCTGTGATAATCACTTTTGGGTTCTGGTTGTCTGCCCCTGGTTTCTTCACCTTTGTAGCCAACCAAATAATCTAGAACAGCAAATAGTCAAAGTTCTTCTCTTTCACTCCCAAATAATCTCAACCAATAACTTGTGACACAAGTCATTTTTATGTTGAAAGCATCCAAGAACCAAAATGCATTAAGAAAGAATGACATCAGCAGGTTTAATGTTTTAGTGTTGTTGAGCTACAGAATAGATAAACCTTGTGCTAAATTATTAGTGGTCCTACTTAAACAGATTAGATTGCTTTGAGACCAAATCTATGTTAGGTAGTCAATATGCAACCTCATTCGTAAAAACACATTATTCTAATGTACAATTAGCAGTAATGTGGATGAACCTCTGAAGATACCACCCTCGGTGGACTATTTATTCTTGATGTATTCAAGAGGCTTTGCTGACATTTTGAAATTTTTTTTTATAAAGAATGCTGAGAAAATGAGGTCCAGACCCCAGGATCAAAGTAAGAAAATGTTTCCAGGTCAGGAGTTTTCTCTGTAACAATCAGAGATAGAAATGTGTAAATTGAGCTTGTAGTGGAGAAATCATAATATTCCACCACAATGGGGGATATTTGTTTTCTGTCAAACTGATTAGTGCTCATGAAGGCAGCCAAGGCCCTCTGCAGCATAAAACATAAGAAAAAGAACACTTAGAGTTTATATAGCCCAGCATCCTTCATTTTACTGATTGAAAGCCACATCAAAGAAGTAGGGGGATTTTTAGTTGAGAAAAAAACAAAACTGGAACCAGGAGTGGATGCTCAGTGCAGAACACACTATCGCAATTTCTAACTGGCCTACATCACATCATGCTTTATAGCCACATCTTTGTTGATCTCTCCTTACCATTTATTGTTGGTTTTTTGTTTGTTTGTTTGTTTAATAACATTTTTAATTTAAAAAGTTGCTTTAGCCTGGCCAGCATAGCCCAATGGTTGAGCATCCACCTATGTATCAGGAGGTTATGATTCAATTCCCAGTCAGGACACATGTCTGGGTTGTGGGCTCGATCTCTAGTAGGGGGCGTGAAGGAGGCAGCCAATCAATGATTTTCTCTCATCATTGATGTTTGTATCTCTCTCTCTCTCTCTCTCATCCTCTCTGAAATCAATCAAAAATATATATTTTTAAAGTTGCTTTAGTTGGGAAAATGCTCAAGGAAATAAATTAATTAAATAGTCTGGTCATTTGGCTAACCAGTTTTACAAAGTCCACATAGTAATGAGCATATATCAAGTTGGAGAAAACAAAAGTACATGCATATATACAAAAGTAGAAAGAGGACCAAACAACTTTTATAGCTTTCAGAAGCTCATATATTGAAAGCCCTTAGAGTATAAAACTCATCTAGACACCAGAATGTGTTTTTTTCAAGGTCATGAAAAAAATGAAGTGCAAGTCTGTTTTATGAATCTCAGATAATACAGTATCATTGGCTTTTGTTCTTGCATTTATTAAACTTACACATGAATTTTTAGAAGTTGAATTGAGTTAAATTCTTAAGAATTTACTCTCTCTGCCTGAAAACAATATGATTTCCTAATTGAGTGAAGAAGAGCAGCAGAAGCTGGCATTCAGCGATCAGCAATGCGGGGCCACCACACACCATCAGCACTGGCATTGAGGGGCCTCCTCTAGCGCAAGAGGCCCAGTGCAGCTTCCCCCCAGGGGCCACTTCCCTGGGCCTCCTGCTTGCTCTCCCCTCCAGACTCCCAGTGGGCAGAACTCGGCTCTCTGGCTTGTTTACTCTACGCCCCCCTCTTCAGCAGTCAGCAAGCTTCACAGGCTGTGACCCAGCTTCTCCAAGGTGCGAGCTGCCCGGGGACAGGCTGGTCTTTCCCTGCAAGTCAATGCTCTGTTCACTAAATCATCCCTGCCATGAACTGGAGACATGCTGTTTGTGCCTTTAACTTCGCGCATCAGTTGCCTCCAAAAGAGATGCTAAAAATACATTTTCTAGTCAGGAAGACAAACCGTCAGAATGCCTTGTATCAAGTGGCAATTACTGCTTCCTAGAGCGACAATGCCACTTTTCTCCTTTCTGAGACTTACTCCTAAGGATCACCTGGGAATAACCTATGGTATTCGTCAACAATTATATATATTGAGGGCCTGCTATGTCCTACGCATGATTCTAGCCACAAAAGAAATAGCAATTAATAAAAGAAAGGAAAACCCTGGCCGATTGACCTTACATTACCATCGCTTATATTCTCCTAGTGTGAGTAATGCGAGCAGTTTCTCTTCTAAAGTAATAAAGTGAACTAACTTTGCAGTTTGCACTAACCAGGTGATTTTATCAGCCTGAAAAGGTTGGACAAGGGAGGTCTTTATACATCAAAACTTTCAGTGAGGTGGTCCAAGAAATTTGGGGCTTTGCAGAGGCAGGTTGCTCAGAGCCTGCTCATTCAATATTCAATGGGGCTTGTGACACAGACATATAAGCTGGTCACCACCAATATGGAGCAAAAGCCCACAGCTTAGTAAAAAATTTAATAAATTTTAAAAATGGGTTACATAAGTATAAATAAATTTATCTTTAGAAATGTTTCAAAAATGGTTACCATATTCCTTTTTTATCCTCACCCAAGGATATGTTCACTGTTTTTATTTTATTTTATTTTATTTTTTTAGAGAGCAGGAGAGGAAGGGGGGATGGGGGGAGAGAAACATTGATCAGTTGCCTCTTGTACTCACCCTGATCATGGATCAAACCTGCAATCTAGGTTGCTGAGCAGGGATCAGACCCGCAACCTTTTGCTGTAATGGATGACACTCTATCCCACTGAGCCACCCGGCCATGGCAGATGGCTACCATATTCCGAAGGCCCCTGCAGTGCTATGGAGCAACTGGAGTGCCACAGTAACAGTGAGGTGTCTGTTTTACAGTTAACTTTAGCCCAAGCCCCATGAGTCTGGTCTCTGGTTCCTGTCCCCCACGATATGCCCCTGCAGATTCAAAAGCCGATAGCTGCCTGAATCGCTAGAAAGCCTGCTGATGGAGTCAAAGCCCAAGTCACGGTGCACCCTTCTCCGAGTGTGATATAATGCCTAGCCGTGGGTGCTTTTTGAGGAATTGCATGGGAGGGGATGGGCAACCCCAGGAAAGCTTCTTTATTGTATTCAATCTATGCCTTTTCAGGGGCCGTTACAGATGTCACATTGAGTTGTGCCAGGGGTTTTTCATCAGATTTCCAGATGCAAGGTGAGCCTGTAACTTGTCATCTTAGATACCCAAATCATTGTAATGTGTAGGGAAGCATTGCTTTTGCCCCATGCCCCCACTGAGGCTTTCTGTGGGGGTCAGGTCTCTGAGGCTACATGTGATGAAAGTGAGAGTACCTGGTCTTCATTCACCCCACAAGTCATCATCCGCTATTTTCACCCTAAAGGTGGTTGTTCTCCAGCTCCTGTGCCCAGGATCTTTCTTGTCTCGCCCTCCACTCCCAAGGCTTCAAGTACTGCCTTTGCATGAGGTCTCCCAATAAATTATCTCCAGCCCACCTCTAGGTCTCACCAGCGCATCATACAGTACAAACCTCCTCAAACACTGAACGCATCACCTCCGCCTTTGCCATACTCACTAGCCCAGCTTGCCTGCTCCTGCCCCTATATTCCCAGCCCCTGTGAATGACAAGATTCACTCACCACTCCCTTTTCCAAACTAGAAATCTGAGGCATCTTCTACTTCCCTTTTCCTCACTATCTATCCCCACATCCTGCTCATTCTCCTCCTCTGAGCTCTTTAGTCCATCTGTCCTCTGCGATCTGGTCAATGGTGGACCCTCAGCATGTTCCTCTGACTATGGTGGCACCCTACGGACTCTTGTCCCAATCCATTTTTCCTCCTGGACCCATCCTCTTCGCCACTCAAAGGTGAATCTAGCCATGCTATATAACGGCTACTCTCCTTAAACAGAATCTCATCGTCCACACACACAAAATCCAAGTGACTTCCCAGCCCCGTTTCCCAGTACGCCCCACTGCGCACTCTACCCTAGCACATTCAATGACTTGAATTTCTGCAAATATACCACCTTCTCTCAACTTTTCTCTGCCTGGAGTGCTCTTTCTCCATTATATTTTAAAATTTGAGATGACATTTAAAAATCAGAAGTTTTCACCTTTTAAAACATCTGAACTTTGAAATTATCTTGAATAAAAAATGGTCTCCATGGAGCCCTTTTCCGGAGCGCCAGGCAGTGGCTCCTGCGAACAGAACCTGACTGTATGCCACACCACTCTCCAGCGCTGCTTGTTTTACTTACTCACATTGCTTGGCTGGTCACTGCTGGCATTGGAATCTACAACCCCTGACCTACAGAAATGCAAAAGCTATGGAAGCATTTATCAATGAATCGTGGAGCTTCCAGCATATGGGAACGTTGGAACACTGTGACTTAAATGAATAGCGTTGCTTCAGTGAGCAAGAAATTCTGCCCTGTGATTTTTTTCTAGGTTTTGGGAGTCACAAATTTGGCAAGGTAATGTTCTATTTCTTTAAGTCTTGGAGGGAACACTAGAGCTGGCAAGGAAAGATTCTGTTTCAGAATGTAAACATGAAAACAAAACTTGTGAGCAAGAATCAGCAGCGCGGGGTTTTTACATTAATAGGGTGCTACTCTAAGAGCCTTTCAGCTCGCGTTTCAGTGGTCAGTCCTAGGTTGGAAGACATCCTGAGGTTAAGAAAGGCTTTAACCCGTTAAGCGCCCCGCCTGTTTTGTCTCCCGGATGGAAAGTATAGTGTCCGTCACCTGTGACTGACATGGTTAAGAGATCTTTAAGGAGGAGCCGTGAGGTGTCAGAGGCTATAAATATGACTGGAGGTAGGACTTGCTTTCTTAGGAAGTAGAACGTTTCATGTGGCTACATGCCTGTGAGCCAAAAGTCAGGCCTCTGATGACAGCCTGCCATCTGTCCTTCCGGAGCTAGCTCTTCCGAGCACCAGCCAAAACAAAAATGGTAACACTTGAGTGGGCTGCTCTATTTTGTAGCATTTTAATAACAGAACACTTCACACGAATGAGGCCAGAGCATCCCACAGCTAATTGGATAGGTAGGAACCCTGATTTCCTGGTCTTCATGTGCAGGCCCAAAGAATCACCTTCCACTTTTCTCAACAGCCTCGCTCCTTGTTTCTATAAAATGCCAACATGGTTTTTTAAAAATATATTTTTATTGATTTCAGAGAGAAAGGGAGAGGGAGAGGAAGAAAGAAACATCAATGATGAGAATAATTGATTGGCTGCCTCCTGCACGCTCCCCCTGGGGATCTAGCCTGCAACCCAGGCATGTACCCTTAACCGGAATTGAACCTGGAGTCTGTAGGCTGATGCTCTATCCACTGAGCCAAACCGACTAGGGCCCAAAATGGTTATTGAGAGCATTTAATTTGGGCCTTTATCCTAGGCCAGTGGTCAGCAAACTGCGGCTCGCGAGCCACATGCGGCTCTTTGGCCCCTTAGTGTGGCTCTTTCACAAAATACCATGTGTGGGCGCACACATACAGTGCGATTGAAACTTCATGACCCATGCACGGAAGTCTGTTTTCGGCGCTCAAAAGAAATTTCAATCGTTGTACTGTTGATATTTGCCTCTGTTGACTAATGAGTTAGCCGACCACTGTCCTAGGCTATCAATTGATGATTATGACTAGTGGTTTATTAATACTCTTGGTACATAATAGTAAAATAGTGCCTTCTAGTGAATTGCCAATTAAATGCTTTTAACCCCACTCCTACCCCCAAATTCACAAACTAAAATGAGTGATTCAGCAATATGTTCAACATTTATTGTTTACAGTTTTACATAGTAAGCTTTAAAATGTGAACTCTCTTGATTCCAATTAATAACCATTAGCTAAAGGAACTTGAGCAAGTCATTGAACCTCTGTGCCACATTTTCCTCATCTGTAAAATGGGCATAGTAATAGTACCTTCTTCTTAGGGTTGTGAAGATTTAAAGAGCAGCTAGCACATGTGTGAGTTATTTTCAGCACTGTGTATGTCAGACACTGTGCAAGGTACTGACTATCCCTTGATGAACAATAGAGCTTTTATAGAGCTTAGTGGCTGGCTATGAAAGTGTGAACTATTGCACAGCTACTTGGATTCCAGCCATTCCAGGCAGCACATTTGGATACACAAAGAGAACTCAGAGCCCCCTGGTGGCTAAGAGATCATATCCCGGCACAAAGATACCCTCTGGCAGAAGCTGACAGTCTGATCAGGTGAGAGATCAGTGATGGTCCTTTAGATCCAGAGGTGCTGTTTTGACAATGGTGCTGCCCATAGCTGTTACAGCTTTAAAAGATAACAAAAGCTGCTTGAGCAACTGTGGCAAACTGTGCTATTGTTCATGAGAGTCATTGCCCTTCCCTGGGAGAGTATTGATGGCACACTTGGCCAGGTGACTTGCTTTAATCAATAAAATGGGAGCAGAGTAGCATTTGTCACCACCAGTCCGAAGCTTTGAAAGTCAGTGTACAGTTAACTCTCTTCCCTGCCTCCGAGGTGATAGAAGCATGTCAAGATGAAACCTCCTGCAGCCTGGGTCTCTGGGAGACCACACTGAGCAGGGCGTCCTTTGCACATAAAGTGCATGGGTGACAGTAGTTCTTTACTGTTAAAGCCACTGCGAGCGTGGGGTCCTTTGTCTGGTTGCTGCAATGGCCAGCAAACCCTGCTGCACTGATCTTTCAACCTCAGGACATGATGCTGCCCCCACATTTTTTGTTTGTTTAATGTCTTTAGTGGCTGCATTGATGCTTCCAGTCTTGCTGTTCCCTTGGAGGGAATGCAGAGCAGGAGAATGAGCACAGACCTGGAGCCAAACCCTGAGATCAAGGTCCAACCCCCTTCTCCCCCCGCCCCCCGCCACTATCTAACTGTCTGATCTCATCAAATCAATTCATCAATCTGAGCCTTGATTTTATTTATTTAATTACTTATTTTTGCGAAAATATGAGTAATATCATATAATTTGCTCAATATACCCCGTTTGTTCTTAAGAAGCACTTTATGAAGTTTAACACTAATGTAGAAAATAAACTGAGTTCTTAAGAACTCATAGGCAGGGCTGACCCTAAACCTTGAAACTCTCAGCCAAAACCACCCCCTGACTGACAGACATGACCACAAGAGTCGGCGCTCCTCAGAATGTTGGTTTGTGTGGGGGAGGTCAAGGTCTTTAGCTGGTATGTCCATACTCAAAAAACACTTCTCCGTCCAAAGTGCCATTCAGAAGGAACAGACTTGACAATTTTTTTTTAATTTTTTAATGGCCACATTTTCTTATGCCAAGTAATATTAGTGTCTCAGGGACAAGAACTTAGACCCAACCATCAATACACACAGAGTTCTAATGGAAAGAATACAGAAATAACTGTGTTTATCCCAAGTTGTTCTTACTAATGCTTCATCATCATAAAAAATGGTTAGTAATAGCCTGAGGGTCCCCCTAGCCCTGGAAGACTGAGAACCAAGTAAGGGCAGGGGCAGTTAGAATGTCCTTCCCTGTCATTCTTTCTCAAGTATACTCCTTCTCGGTCTTCCTTCCAGGAAATCTTACTTGACAGCACAGTCTGATTTAGATGTATTCACTTATTCATTCATTCCTTTACCAAGTATTTATTCAAGTGACTATTATGTGTTCTGGACAGTGTGATACAGAATAGATAAGTCACTGCCCGAAAGGAGCTTCCATGATGTTCTGTGTTTCCACGGGTCCCTGCACAAATATCTATCCTAGTCTCAGTGTACAATATTCATAGGGTAAGACTACAAGATCCTGGAAGATAGGAAGAAAGTAACCCATTAGACTTTGTATCTTCAGTACCTTGCTTGGTGCCTGGAATGCCGAAGGTGTTCACTAAATGTTTCTTTCAAATGAACAAATATCAGGAATTAGAAAAGCAGGCTTTCATATTAAATTCTCCCCCCCAAAAATGTGAAAAATAAAGGATTAGTCACACCCCACTACTGATGACAGCTATTAATTGGTTCATTTTGTGAAAACTTATAACCAGATTAATGTAGCTTTAGGTGCTGCTCTGTAGTTGTTGAGAGACTTAAAGATGATCAGGGTTTGAATAAATGCAGAAGAGTAACTGCACTCTTCTAGCTAATATAAAACTGCTGGGAAGTGCTTTGCACAGAGTATGTGTTAGGAAGCACTGCATACTAAGAAATAATCCCAACATGGTCAAGGCTGAGGGTGGGAATGTGGCCATGTGGGCAACCTGTCCGCCTCAGGAACAGCCTGTAGTTTCTGTGTTGTGTAGAGGAAAATGTTCAAAGGGGAAACTGGAATGAGCAGAGAGAAAATGAAACCAAAGAGCATATAATTCTCCCTTTGAAGATATTTCTTCTACTCATCCTATTTCCATGAGAAGGGCCATTTAGACCTAATCGTTGAATGGTGCAGCAGTGTGGATAGTAAACTATATGTGGAGTGAGAAATGCTTTCTCCAAAGGCACTGCTAGTTCAGAGGTTGGGGAACTAAAAGGACAAGAGGAGAAGGGGTCAGGGTGTGGAGACAGGGCCGGCCAGGCTTGTTAGTGTATTCACGGGCTCGGTGACTGGTACTCCTCCCCATGTCTAAGGCATGTGGTGTGCCTTACACTGTGTTTAACTACAAAGGAGATGAGACATACCTTTATTTAGTCATTTATTATGCAAATATCTATTGGATACCTACTGTTTGTTGGGTATCTATTTATGCTAGATACTTTTGTAGGAGTGAGGCAGACACAGACCCAGCCTCCTGCAGCTTACATTCTAATGGGGGGAAAAAAGATAATCAAATACATTAATAAGATGCTTATAGATCAGTAGAGGCCCGGTGCACAAAATTTGTGCACTCTGAGGGGGTCCCTCAGCCTGGCCTGCACCCTCGCGCAGTCCGGGAGCCCTCAGGGAATGTCCAACTGCCGGCCCAGGGGGAGCGGGCCTAAGCCAGCAGTCAGACATCCTTAGCGCTGCTGCGGAGGCAGGAGAGGCTCTGGCCACTGCCGCTATGCTCACCAGCCATGAATCCAGCTTCTGGCTGATGAGTGCTCCAGCTGTGGAAGCGCACTGACTACCAGGAGGCAGCTCCTGCATTGAGCATTTTCCCCCTTTTGGTCAGTGCATGTTATACTGACCAGTTGTTCCGCCGTTCAGTCCTCTTACATTAGCCTTTTATGCCTGTGGGATCTGGCCAAAACCAGCTCTCCAACATCCCCCGAGGGGTCCTGGATTGCGAGATGGTGCAGGCCAGGCTAAGGGACCCCACCAGTGCATGATTAGGGCTCAGGAGGGACTCGGGATATTGGCCAGCTGGAGAGGGACTGCAGGAGGGCTCCAGGGCATATCTGGCCTGTCTCACTCAGTACCAATCAGCCAGACCCCAGCAGCAAGCTAACCTATTGGTTGAAGCATCTGACCCCTGATGGTCAGTGGATGTCATAGCAACTGGTTGACCAGTCGACTGTCTGCCCCCTGGTGGTCAGTGCATGTCATAGTGAGCGGCTGAGTGGCTTAGTATATCATTAGCATATTACACTTTGATTGGTTGAATGGATGACCGGATACTTAGCATATTAGGCTTTTATTATATTAGATAGCAAATTGCATGAAGGTGATTTAAGAGGGCCATACCAAAGAAAGGTATTGGAGTCGGGGGTAGTGCTAGTTTAGGCAGGACTGTTAGGGGTGACATCCTGAGAAGATGGGAGTTTTAATCAAGATCTGAACCAGGAGAAGCTTATGAAAACTTGATGTAAAAGAATATTCTGAATAGGGGGAAGAGCAAAGGCAAAGGCCCTGATGCAGGAATAAACTCAGCATGTTCACAGAAAAGAAAGAGGGCCAATAGGACTGGAAGGTGGTGAATAAAGGGGAGAGGAGGTCAGGATTAGATTCTCTAGGGGCTTGAGGAGTATGGCAAGGATTTTAGATTTTCTTCTGGACCCAATGAAAGTTCCAGGCAGATGTTTGACATGATCTGGAGCAAAGAACCAATGAATTAAATGTGTTTTGGATTCATATCCCTGAGCATTCCTATTATCAGTTTATTTTCTAACCAAAAGTCGGGGCACATGAATTAAAGGGCTTAAGTATGCTTATGGGATCAGTAGGACAGAGTATCCTAAGTCAGAAGTGTTCGGGGAAAACCTAGGATGAATGTTCACCCAGTAACTAATTGTGCTTAGCCCTCTGCATCTTGCCATGGGGAATAGAAAGACTGGATTCTTTGGTCTGTCTGATTTAGAGGAGGTGTTTCTTAAGTGTTAGTAAATAGAAATTTGAAGGAGTTCCCAGACAAAGGAGTTGGGAGCAGATGACACAGCAGGGCTCATAAACACAAGTTTTTATCCGTGTCACCACCATGGTGAAGCAATGGGTTGAGTGCTCAGCCCTTCCCATTCACCTCACCTTCTCCATTATCACTGTTCCATTTGCACCTCACTCTTTCTCTTTCACACCCTATTAGCACCCTTCCACATTTGATGAAAGGTGTTACCAAAATTTCAGCTTTCTTCTCAGTAGTCACCCAGGATTTTGGTAACACTGGTATTTCTTTCTCCTATCCCTTCCTTTCCTCCTTTCCTATTCCCCTTGTTTCTTCCCCTTCTTTTCCCCTCCTCTCCCCCAACTCCTTTTCTAGTAGAAGCTCACCCAGAACTTCAGAAATCCCACACTACTAATGTTTAATATCCACTCTGATACAGAGAAACAGTTTCTGAAAAAGAAGATTTATAATCAGGTTTAAGTTTATTAAAAAATTTGGGAGGACCAAATCTTACCTAATAATAGAGAAAGATGTAAATTGACCATACCTTTGCTATGCCCACAGCTAATCAGAGTGAGTATGCAAATTAACCCAACAAAGATGGTGGTTAATTTGCATACATACCTGGGTCCAGGGAACCTCCTCGGCACCCAGGTCAATCCAAGCCGCCATCAGGCGGAGGCTTTAGGTTTAGGAAGGGGCCAATCCTGCTATTGGAGGGGTTGGGGTCCCCTTCCCAAGCCTAAACCTGGGGTGCAGCCTTGAGGCGTGGGAAGGGGCCAAGCCTGCCATCGGAGGGGCGGGGGTCCCCTTCCCAAGCCTAAACCTGGGGCGCAGGCTTGAGGCGTGGGGAGGGGCCAAGCCTGCCATCAGAGGGGCGGGGGTCCCCTTCCCAGGCCTAAACCTGGGGCGCAGGCTTGAGGCGTGGGGAGGGGCCAAGCCTGTGATTGGAGGTTCTTGGGGCGGGGGGAGACCTTTCCCAAGCCTAAACCTGGGGTGGAGGCTTTAGGCTTGGGAAGGGGTGAGGGTCCCCTTCCTAAGCCTAAACCTGGGGCGCAGGCTTGAGGCGTGGGAAGGGGCCGAGCCTGCCATCAGAGGGGCGGGGGTCCCCTTCCCAAGCCTAAACCTGGGGTGCAGCCTTGAGGCGTGGGAAGGGGCCAAGCCTGCCATCAGAGGGGCGGGGGTCCCCTTCCCAAGCCTAAACCTGGGGCGCAGGCTTGAGGCGTGGGGAGGGGCCAAGCCTGCCATCAGAGGGGCGGGGGTCCCCTTCCCAAGCCTAAACCTGGGGTGCAGGCTTGAGGCGTGGGGAGGGGCCAAGCCTGCCATCGGAGGGGCGGGGGTCCCCTTCCCAAGCCTAAACCTGGGGCGCAGGCTTTAGGCTTGGGAAGGGGCTGAGCTTGGGATCGAAGGAAAAGGGAAAATATCAATGGAAAGATATCCTCAGGTGAGGATAAAAGGAAAAAGAAAGAAAGAAATGTCATATCCTATGAAAGACACATCTTGAAAATGCTTAAAGAAAGTTGTCATTTTTTCATGGTGAAGGGACTGGAGTTTGTGTTGATGAAAATACCTTGGCAGCAGCAGGGTGATGGGGCTGACGCCTTCCCCTGATCAGCCCGGTTGCCTCAAGCAAAGGGAGGCCAGACTGTGGTTTAGGTCCACTCCCAATGGGGTGCGGGCTTAAGCCATCTGTAGGACATCCCCTGAGGGCTCCCAGTATGTGAGAGGGGGCAGGCTGGACTGAGGGACCCTCCCCAGTGCACAAATTTCATGCACCGGGCCCCTAGTGTTTTAATAAGAAGCCCCACAAACATGGGAGCCAAGGAGCAGGGGAGGAAAGAAACCCAGGGAAAAGTCCAGTCTCTGACGTTTCAGTCAGGTGGGGGCTGGGGGTGGACCCACAGCGAGGGCAGCTTCTCATCTTGACCTCCAGGGGGCGCCACGCAGTCTTCCCAGCTCAGCAGGCATGTTGAGAAAGATGCTTCCGCAGACCACGGCGCTGCTGGATATCCTGCTGATGTGAGTCCGGAGCAGAGGACGCCTCCGCAGTGTGCACGCCTCCATCGTCGGCTGGGACCAAGTCCTCTCACCTGGCACACACAGCACAGCGGGTATTTCCGGCACCGCTCTCCCAACCTCCGGCTCGTCTTCCGAACCACGCGCCCGGCCTTCCTGGAGCTCCGCATCTTCCAGTAGACTGTGGCGCTTGCCTTGACGTTCCACATTTTAAAAATCATATGGGATACAGACCTTTGTCCTCCTAAAACGTATCTTGTAGGTGGTTATCCCACAGCAGGTAAATTTTACAATGATTCGGAAGACCCTTCTCGCGAACCCCGGCCGGCCCTGGCTTTTGGCAGAGGAAGAGGCTGTGCTGCCGCCCTCAGGCCGCCCACCTTGGAGGCAGCTTTCACGGGCGGCTCCCTCAGGGCCTCCACCCCTGATGATGGTGCTGCTGCTGCCGCTGCTGCTGCTGCTGCGGGTGGTGGGCGAGCCCCCAGGGCCGAGCGCAGGTCTGGGCTGGGGGTACCTGTCCCCAACTCGATGGACTCCAATGGGGGAGGGTGCTCCTGGATTCCAGGCTGGTGGGGGAGTGGTCACCTCCAACCGCTGGTAGTGTGGGAGGAGGGAAGGCTCCTCAGTGCCCCATCCCGTGGCTGAGCCGCCTCAGGGCCTGAGGCGGTGCCACTGGTGTCAAGGGCCTTACCTGATGCTTCGGCCTGGCATCTTGTTTTTCGTCATCCTCAGGATCCGATATGTTCCCATGTCTCTGTCAAATTTCCTGTTCGTCACCGAATCCTGGATCTGGTCCTTCTTGAAGCCGAGATCCTCCATCATTCCTACGACCTGGGGGTCCAAGTGCCCCCCGGGCGGCTCGGGTAGGGCCGCAGCTCCTCCTCCGCCCCCGTTGAGCCAGGGGTGCTGCAGGACCTCTTCCAGGCTCGGCCTCTGGCTGGGGTCCACAGTCGGTAACCTCCTGATGAACTGGCTACCTTGCCTTGTCATGCAGTGTGGGACGGTGAACTGCCCCGTCTGGACCTGCTTCCTCATTTTTCCGAAGCTGTCAGCCACGAGCGGCGGCCTCCCCGTCACGGCCCTGTACACGGCACCCCGAGCCCCCACACGTCCGCTTTGCGGCTGTCATACGGCTCATGCTGCAGGAGCTCCGGGGCCACGTAGTGGAAGGGGCCACAGAAGGTGCTCAGCCTCCCGTCGCCCACCTCCCGACAGAAACCGAAGTCTGCCAGTTTGACGGTCAGGTCCCCATCTACCAGGATGTTGTCCGGCTTCAGGTCCCGGTGGGCGATGCCCCGCTGGTGGCAGGACCGGGGCGCCGGCACCACCTGCCCGAACGCGGTGCGGGCTGGGCGCTCCGCCAGGCCGCCGTGGTTCTCCAGGTGTTCACGCAGGTCCCTGCCCCTCACGTGCTCCATAACTAAGTAGAGCTTGTCTGAGTGTCAATCACCTCAGACAGCTTGGTTATGTTTGATTCAAGCTCTGAAGGCAATTGACTTCTCGACAAGATCTAGAAAAGCCCCGCCGACTAATGGTTTTTACAACCACCTCTGTCCCGGTCAGCGCTGCCTGGCCAGTCGCACCTTGGCACAGGCTCCCTGGCCAATATTGAGGACATAGTCGCCAATACAGCGCTCCTGGATGGCAGAGGGGGCCGCAAAGTCATTAGACATCGCAACACCAAAATAACAAACAAAAATGAAAAAATAATGGCAAAAACACACTAAGCCGTCCAAGTCCAACAGGTCACCACAATCAGCTTCCTGGGCTATAACGGACAAAATCCTCGGCCCAGTCAGGGCCTTATTATAGGAGTGGTTTGCAATTCCATCACAATGACTCCTTATGAGGTCAGAGCAACAAATAGACCATTTATGGCTGGAGGTAAACCATAGTGGTCTTCTCACTTTTTGGTCTCATGACTCTTATACTCTGGGGAAAAAAACAAAAAGACACACACTTTTGTTTATTTGGGATATTGATATTTATTTTATTAGAAATAAAAATCTATAAGATGTGTGTGCGCGCGCGCGCACACACGCACGCACACACACACACACACACACACACAAAAGAAAAGTCTGACTTATTTTCATGCTCAAGTTCTCAGTTCAAATATCACCTGCTTAGTTCTTAGTTCGGATATCCCTGATCCATCCATCCCTACCTACCTCACTCAGGCCATCACATTTATCATCTTCACAGCACCGACCACAGTGGGGCTGATTCTTGTTTACTGTCTGTCTTTCCCATGAAGGAAGGAGCAGGATTATAGTGTTCCCTGAGTCTACCACAGTGAGTGGCAACAAAGTGTTTAATAAATGTTTGTTCACTAGATTAACAGAAGAGTTTGTGATAACAAAATATGGCCAACTATTAAAGTGATTCATAAAATGTCTAAAAAAACAGTCATGTTCTGTCCTCACGCAGCTTTTGGGGCAGATAAGATAGGACCAAGGAGGGCTGAAGTCTGGGTTTCCAGGTCTGTGGTTGCTCAGTGAGACTGAGGAAAAGCCAGCTGTAAAGATTGAAGAAGATGATTCGTCCTTCCACTGGTACTTGCTAAGGACGAAATAAATTTGGTCCTGCAGTAAGGCTGCAAGGTATGTTTACATTTTGAATATCCATTTCCAGATGACACAAAAGACTTATTTGGATGAAAGAATGTCTACAGAGGTACAAAGGGTGGGGTAATATGTTGGGGCAAATTCTACCCTTTATGGAGGCAGAGAGGTGGGGGAGCCTCTGGCATATTCTATTTCAAACTAATCTAAGAAAAATCCCTACTTTCAGTACATTGAGTGTTTTAATCACATGTATGTTATTCTGGTAATCATTTTCCTTTAAAACTTCCTAAAGTCTCAGCTTTGTGTAAAGGGAATCTTTAGAGGGATTAGCCTGTGAGCTTCTCCCTCTAGAACACTTTCGTTTGTTCATTTTTACCTTACTGCTGTGATACTCGGCTCCTAAACATGACAGTCTTTGCAGCTGAGCTGATTGGGACCCAAATGGGGGAAATTTCATCAATTCTAGACAGATGTTTACAAGTTACAGTCAGAAATTATAATAAACTCAGGAAGGAAAAGAAACTTTCAAAGAAAGTTGCCAGTGTACGAGTTAATTATATCTATTTGTAAAAATTGTATTAATGGTTACTTAAGAAATAATACCAATAGAATATTTTCTTAGCATAATTTCTTTCAGCAAGGTAAATACAGACTCAAAGATAAGACATTTAATGTAAAACTGTCAAGGGTAAAGTCAAGCTCAAAAACAGAAACAGGCAATCCTTTTTTTCAATATGCTACATCAATTGTATGCGTCTAATTGTGCTCAAATGAGCATATAGCTTTTTTATGTTTTCCTTTTTCTTTTTTACTTTTGTTTGAACGTGTTTTTTCCCATTGACCCCCTCCTCCCCAAACCCACCCTTCCCAGCCTTCACTACACCATTGTTTGTGTCCATGGGCTATGCATATATGCATATAAGTTCTCTGGTTAATCTCTCCCCTCCCAGTCCCAACCCCCACCTTCCCTCTGAAATTCATCAGTCTGTTCCTTGATTCTATGTCTCTGGATCTACTTTGTTCATCAGTTTATGTTGTTCATTGGATTCCACATATGAGTGAGATCATGTGATACTTATCTTCCTCTGACTTATTTTGCTTAGCAAAATACTGTTGCAAAGGGTAATCGTTCCTCCTTTTTTACAGCAGTGTAGTATTCTATGGTGTAGATGTACCACAGGTTTTTTATCCACTCATCTGCTGATGGGCACTTGGGCTGTTTCCAAATCTTAGCTATTGTAAATTGTGCTGCTTTGAAAATAAGGGTGCATATATTTTTTTCTGATTGGTGTTTTGGGTTTCTTAGGATATATTCCTAGAAGTGGGATCATTGGGTCAAATGGGAGTTTGTCTCCAGACAGAGCCCAGTCCTCCACCAACTTGACCACTTAGACAGTTGAACTACAGCCCATACGCTGAATACCACGACCAAGTCCTAAAAGACAGCAAGGGCACCCCTTTCTGACTAGTCCTGCCCTCCTCGGTCCTCTCGCAGCTGCTGGCCTTGCCTTCTGGCCTCTGAGACCTCTGTGTGGTCTCACCTCTCCCAGGCAAGGACCTGGCCCCCGCTCAGGCAGCTTCCTCCTCCCATAGCTGGGGTCAGGCCCGGTTCTCTCCTGGGGAGTGCAGTCTTTGCTCCTGCTGCCTCCCATTGTGGGACCTGTAAGGAAGGAGATGAAGCTTCAAGGTAGCAAAGAGAGTTAGGAGGGAAGTACAATAAGAGTGAGTGTAAAATAGTAATTCTAACATGAAATAAAAACAGGGCTCTGTGGGAATACGGGGGAAGGAGCTGATAATGCTGCCGCTGCGTCAGAGCAAGGTCCAGGACAGTTTTTCTCCTCATCACTGTCTCTAATTTCTAAGAGAAACAAAGGTCAGGGAGGCCAGATACTATAACTTGAAAGAGTATTAACAGCATTATCCAGGTTTTCAGGGAGTTGTTTTTTGCCCTGTTTGTGGGTCAGTTTTAGAATGTGCTGCAGCAGCTCACCGTCCATTTCTTTCACTGTTATAACTGCATGTATGCAATTGCAACAATACCTCTGCTGTTTCATTCTCTTTCCAGCTTAACAGAAAGATAGTCTTAAACCTCTGGATAACCCTACATTCCAGCTACTTTATTTTTTAAAACAAAGCTGTGTGTGTGTGTGTGTGTGTGTGCGTGTGTGTGTGTTCTTTGCATTGCAGAAGAAAAGGCAAATGGAGAGAAAATTAGGATAAAAAGTGAACCCAAAACATTTTTACTTGATATTTTTAAAAATTGGGCTTTAGGGGAAAGGTAACCTAAGGATAAAACATGCACCCACAAAATTGATCTACAGAAAGCTCAAGCCCCATGTCCTTCATTTTATTGGCATTATGCTCTAATCAACCAATGAATTAGGGAGATGAAAGGACATTTCAATCAATTGTGGTCACAATGAAGCCAAGGCCTTTTTCCGTAGTGGCAGTTTTCTAAAGGCCAAAGAGCATTTTAAAATGCTTTCTTTCAGACTACTACTTGGCAATCCTGCCTTGGTATCAGTGGAGGGAGTCATTTAATTTCGGTCCTTGGCGTTCATTCAGATGGTGTCTGGAAGGTAGGAGGAGCTCTTTATAGACATGCGCACCCGGCGGGAAGAGGCTCCACAGCTCACCATCTAACTGCATGCGGAACCCTGGCGTCTCTTGCTTTATCCTCTGCTGCGCTCCGTACCACCACGTGTCCGGTACCAGGCACACGAAATTATGAATAAACGAATAATTGGCTCAGCCTCCACAGTGCATGACAAATGTTTTTCATGAACATTTTTTTTTATTTGAGAGAAAATTAACCTCGTTTCTGGCATTAATTTCCACTTGTCTTCCTCCCGGCATCATGAATTGTTTATTTCTCTGACTCAGAAAAGCGTAACTCTCTTGTGTGTCTGTTTTGCAAACGCTGTACATTTCCTAGGGAAACCTTTGCTGTCTTCGCCACTCTCTTGGACAGGTTCTGGTGGGTAATTCAAATCGGTTCCAGTTTCATGCCGCTGTCTGTTTCTTGCTCTCCGGGTTCGGGTCAAGTGTTACCTCTTCCAGGCGGCCTTTCCTTTGCATTTCATGCAATGCCCCCAACAAACCGAGCCTGGTATACAGTGGTGCTCACTGAGTGCTTAGTGAATAATTGAGAGCTTCTTGGAATGTTAAGATTGATTTTTCTATCAGTATTTGAAATTTTATACAGTAAGCACAGAAATAAGACATGTTGACAAATATTTTCCTTAAATAAATACAGATTTACCCCCCCCCCCCCTTACCAAGTAAGCTCTCACCGCACTAGCCTTCATGCCAATCCTCAACTATGCCAAACTTACTTTTTGTGTCAGGACCAATGCATTAAAAGAAATCATCACTTTCAACATATTTTGCACTTAAATGAACACTTTTGACAAATACTGAAATATCTCTTGAAAGATGGGATATGTTTTTGGAGGGAAACAGGCCTGTTTGAACAGTGGCCTGGTATTTTTCTTAATCCTTTTTGAACTGGTGTTTACCTTGGACACATTAAAGTAAAAATTTTTTTGACACTTGTTAATGTGATAAGGAAGGCTTTATTGGGGACTATATTTCGATATGAAGCAAGACTGTTGCAAGAGAGGAGAAAGACCAGACTCAACTCCAAATACAGCCAAGACAGCTGGGGATTTATAGCTAACAAGAAGAATGAGGGGTCAGTGGATGGAAATTACTAAGAGGAGACATCAAAGGTAGGGGATTCTTGCTAAACCTATTTAACAGGATTCTTGCTGAAGGCAGGCCAAGGACTAATATATCAAAGATGGAAGATGAGACCATTCCTCATATATCAAAGGTGAGGATTCTCTCTAAACTGATTTAAGAATCTTGCTCAAACTGGATTTGGCAGGCTGAGGACCGACCAAGGATGAGGTTTAGTAGTAAACAGGACTCAGAGGAGCCTGCTACGATTTGGTCAATGAAAAAGTCTTTGTCTGCAGTCATTTTCTTGGCCTATTGAGCACCTCTATGTACCAAACCCAACAGAACAGAGTGGTGGCTAATGGTGATTTCTGAGCAGGGCACTCATTATGACTTAAATTGCAGCTGTCAAGCACTGTTGTTCATTTTGTATAAATGTACTCACCCCTCCCTATGTCCTGTGTGCAGCCAGTTCGCTTGCATCCTGGAGCTGTTTTGTTTTCCTCATGCTATTTCAAGCTGTTGTTAGTATTCTTACTCCAACTATATATACACCATTTTATTCTTTTTCATTTTTAGCTTAAATTTTCAAAAAATTGATGCACTTGGTTCACATTTCACAGTCAGATGGTCATAGTTGGGGGACTTCTTTTTTAAAATATATATATATATATATATATATATATATATATATATATATTATTGAGTTTTTACAGAGAGGAAGGGAGAGGGATAGAGATTAGAAACATTGATGAGAGAAACATCGATCAATTGCCTCCTACACGCCCTACTGGGGATGTGCCTGCAACCAAAGTACATGCCCTTGACCAGAATCGAACCTGGGACCCTCAGTCCACAAGCCGACACTATCCACTGAGCCAAACCGGTTAGGGCAGGACTTCTCTTCTTGCGCAGAGTTTATACTGGATGCAAAGACTGTCTTCAAATAGCTCCACAACGCAGAAAGTGTGCACATTTATATTATTGGATCATTTAATTTTAAAGCCACTGTATAAACAAGTCTGACCAAAAGCAACTTATATAAAGGCAATATATACACTCAGCTATTCTCTCCTTTCTTGTTCTCTGTATTCTCCTTCCAGGGCTGCCTCCAGTTCTTTCATTCCATGCCCTTAATTGACCTTCACTTTCACACTCAACTCTCTTCTCGACTATAATAGAGAAAAGACCTGAAGGATTCCACCGGAAAGTGACTTAGAGGTCTAAATCTTTCAAGTCATGTGCATTCTAGAGTAGTTCTCTCAGGCAATGTGGAATAAACTGAAGTGAAATTTTTTTTGAACAATTGGAGATTACCAGCAGCCCCTTAAATCACAGCTCATTGGCAAAACCTAACTGTGATTATGACTCTACTTATGACCCTGACCATAAATATTTTTAAAACATATTGGCCAATGCCTAGTTTTTTTCTTTTATTCCTTTTATGTAGAAGACTGGGAGCTACTTGAAGTCAGGGTTCATGCTTCCTCACTTGTGTATTCACTACAGAGCTAACTTATTCAATATGTTTGTTGAATTGTAAGCTTAAATAAGGCCCTTAGCATCTCTCTCATTCAAAAGTGGGAAAAGGACAAATTACCTAAAATTGTTCTTTAGTTTGCCATGATTTATTTTAGAATAGAGATCAGTAGGGTATTTTCATTATTATTTTCTTTTATTTTTTTTTCTGAAAATATCTTTAATGTAAATTACTTAAAATTTATTTAATATTTGTTACCTTTCAGGAGAGTTGATATAGATTATTGACAGACTATAAGGTAGAATGAAACAGGCCTCCAAGGCAACATGAGAACTATGAACCAACTATAACTCAAATAACTGTATAATATAAGTAGAGAAACTCCAAAATCTTAAACCATATCAGCCTCACTCTATATAGCTCCCTTCCAGATTATCAATCTCAATCTTTATTTGTAACTTTATTTACAAATAATGTCAGGCTATCTAAGAAGTACAATAATAGTATTCTCATATACCCTTCACCTAGTTTCCCCTGTTACTAATATTTTAATATTTAACATCGGCTTTGTCATCCGCTCTCTCTTCCTCTCCCTCCCTCTCTCCCTCCCTCCCTCCCTTCTTTCCTCTCTCTTGTGTCATCTTTCCCTCTCTTTATCCCTTTCTAGATAGATAATAGATAAATAGCTATATAGATATATATTTTTGTGTGTCATATCTCACAAATTCACATTCTAGTGGGTGAAGAAAGATAAAGACATAAACTAACAAGAAAAGATCATTCCAGACAGCTATAAATGATTTACAATAAATACATTGAGTGACACATTAAGGTGTGTGTATGTCAAATATATCTCTTGTTGACAAATATATCTCTAGAAATACACACATCTCCTTGCTTAGTGGATGTGATACCGTATGAACAACAGCCTGGTTTAAAACAATCATTTTGAACTGGCATTTCCTTTGGAGGCACTCTCAATCTTTCTTCAGCCTATTGAGCATCACTGTGTACTTATACAATAGAATAGAGTAATGCTGATGGTTATTTCTTGAGCAGGTAATTCATCATGGTTGTTTTAGAAGTCAACAAAATATATTAAAATTTTTGAATCATTGAGAATAAATTGCAGATATGTTGACTCTTTGCCCCTAAATAGTTTAGTGTATGGTCCTTAAAGAATATTCCCTTTCTCACTCATAGAATTATTATCATAAAAATACCATTGATACTATTACCTAACATATAGACCTAATTCATTGACAAACAGCCTTATCATGTCCTTTACAGCAAAGGAAGGAAAGAAAGAAAGGAAAGAAAAGAAAAAAGGGAAGGGAAGGGAAGGGAAGGGAAGGGAAGGGAAGGGAAGGGAAGGGAAGGGAAGGGAAGGGAAGGGAAGGGAAGGGAAGGGAAGGGAAGGGAAGGGAAGGGAGGGAGGGAGGAAGGAAGGAAGGAAGGAAGGAAGGAAGGAAGGAAGGAAGGAAGGAAGGGGGAGAGGAAGAGAGAGAGAGAGAGAGAGAGAGAGAGAGAGAGAGAGAGAGGAAGAGAGGAAGAGAGGAAGAAAGAAAGAAAACCTGCAGGCTAGTGATTATTTTTTTCTTACTTGGAAAACTAGAAGGTCTATGAATATTTTATTTTTACTTTGGTTTTCAGATACTTTAAGCATATTAAATGATTTTTTTAAAATAAGTACATATGCTAAATTTTGACACATTGCACCCCACAAGCTCATAATATGTGCTTCCTGCTGGATTTATTTTCATGTAGAACTTAAGGTTTCTCCTGCTGCCTCTATTGAATTAAAAGGCATCACATCACTCACTGTTCATCCATCCACTGAGCAGTACTAGTAGTAATGAAGTACTATAGCACTGTTCTGGATAAGATGTTAATCAGCTGTGATCATTCATAGTGATTTATCTATGAGTATTGCAAAATCCATAGAAATAAATCCAGAAGCTAAAACTAATGAAATTCTTCTGTTATCAGTGGAAGTGGAGTCCTTGGGGTGCTATGAGAAAAGGAATTTCCTGAGGCCCCCACAGGAGGATGGGGTTTTGTGGAAAGCTTTACTGATGAGGTCAAATCAAGGGGGTTCCACTCCAAGGTCCCATCTCTGTCCATCCCACCATGGAAGAAGTCCAATCTTGTCTTCAGCGGGGCCAGAATTAAAGTCACTGCTCATAGTTTCTGCCCCATATTAAAGTCCAGTCCAATCCAGCATCTGGCTAGCTTAGCTTGTTCCCAGCTGCAGTCCATTGCGTGTGGGGTTCGCACAGCCTTGGGCCATGAGGCTACTTAAGGCCACATTGCTATGGAGAGAGAAAGGGCAAGTGCACAGGTGAGTGTGGGTTACAGAGCAAGAGTGAACAAAAGCAAATGAGAGAGAAAGCTCCTCTGTCTGGCAATTTTAACCAAAGATTTCACATCCTTCTGAGGGGGTCCAACCCCTAGTCAGTCCATTGTAACCCAGGCTAGACTGACAGGCAAACACCGCCCCTGCATCACCCGGACTTCTGCTGCCCACGTGCCTATTTCCCTTTTGTTCTAGCCCTTCTCTCGGTGAACTGCTAGGAATGGACCAGTGGTTCCCTGAGGAGCATGAAGCTGTAGCTTCCTGGTGAAGCTGCCAGATGACCATGATTATGATGTTTGTCCTCCTCTTTGCTCTCTTCCTATTATTAATATTAACTAAGTATAATAACACTACAACTATTCATAATCCTTCACTTCAAATCAATATGCATCATAAATTGCTTGATTGATTTTATAAAACTCAGACATTATAACTTGGAAATTGAAAAACAGTATGTCAAAATAGTTTTTATTTAAACTTTTAAAAAATAAGCATTACACTTTTAATTTGGGTGTTTTACATACGTTTCTATGAAAAAGGGGTTCTGTTTATAATGACATTTTAAAATAACTTATTATGTCTGTGCTCTCCAAATGTTTTTTGGTCATATAACCATAAGTTTAAAAATTTATTATATTCCCTAATGTGTACTAGTATATGCTAGCTTACTTATATAACAAATATCTACTAGTGTACTCATATTTTATATACATTATAAAACTAATCCCTCCCCCAGAAATATCCTAAAGAATTATGTAAAAATAAATATTCTAATGATTTCTGTCTTGACTTCATTGGATCATCTTGTATACCCCTTGAGGTTCTTATCCCATGATTTTCAGTACTTCAAGTATGAACTACTTTCTGCTTTGTTATCTGTTTCAAGTTATTGATTTATAGTGATGACTACTCTTATATTATACAGAGACTTGTTCAAAGGTCATTTTTTTTTGAGACATGCTCATTCATTTTCATGTACACCTACACAAAGGTCATTATTCTTGGGGTGTGCTCCTTCATTTCATATTTGTTTGTAAATATTTGTGCACCATTGCATGACTGTTACATTTTTACTTGTCATAAAATTTTAGATAAGAAGCTTCAGGAAACATTTGTGTTAGCGATAAGGAATGATGAATCAAAGAGGTGACTGAACAGAAAACTATTTTTACCACAAGTATTACCACCCACCACCTGCTCCTAGAAAATGATTTCCCACATTGGGAAAATATAGAAAACTCCGGAAAGAACATTTATTCTAAATTAGCTGTAATTTCGTGGGATAAGGAAATTAGACTCAGCTAAAACCTACATATGTGTGTGTCAAACAATTGCAAAACTGTTTCAGCCAAAACACTCATAAGGTAACTAAATTATTAGATCTCAGAGGGCAGGGCTAGTGTTGTTCATTCTTTTTATTTTAAAAAAAAATACTTTTTATTGATTTTTTTTTTACAGAGAGGAAGGGAGAGGGATAGAGAGAAACATCAATGAGAGAGAAACATCAATCAGCTGCCTCCTGAACACCCTCTACTGGGGATGTGCCCGCAACCAAGGTACATGCCCTTGACCAGAATTGAACCTGGGACCCTTGAGTCCACAGGCCGACACTCTATCCACTGAGCCAAACCAGTTAGGGCAGTGTTGTTCATTCTTATGTGTCCTAATGTGCTTTTGCAGAAACCGGAGCTCAACTGTTTGTTGAATGAATGTTAGTGGATTAATGAGTGAATGAGAATCTATACCTTTTTCCCAAGTAATTTTGGTTACGACTAACAACCTGAATTGCTTAGTACATATAAATTACCAAAAGTTCTGTATGCTCTTGGAAGTCTGTTTTCATGATTCTAAATCTTCACTCCATTACATATAGTTTCATATATTTATACTTCCCTCAAACTCTGTGTTAATAGAAACTCAATTATTACAGTCTGACTTCTGATATTTTTAAACAGTTTTGTCCATGGGGTGCTGTATTATGGTTTTGTTCACATTCCTCCTACATTAGATATATTGAATTTCCTGCATATGTGGTTATGATTTTCATTAAATTGCCAAATTTTCATATATTATTTCTTTAAATATTTTTTTTGGCCTGCTCCCCTCCTCTCTCCCCCCACACACACTTCAGGGAATCCAATTACATCCTATATAATAAAATCCTAATATGCTAAGTGTCTGGTCGACTGGTTAGCCATTCAACCAATCAAAGCATAATATGCTAATGATATGCTAAGGTGGCTTAACCACTCACTATGACATACACTGACTACCAGGGGGCAGACAGTAGACTGATCTACCAGTCACTATGACATGCACTGACTACCAGGGGGAAGACACTGACCAGTAGGTTAGCTTGCTGCTGGGGTCCCGCCAATCTGGACTAAGTGAGAGGGTCTGGACATGCCCTGGAGCCCTCCTACAGTCCCTCCCTGGCTGGCCAACCTCCCACGTCTCTCCCTGGCCTTGATCGTGCACTGGTGGGGTCCCTCGGCCTGGCCTGCACCCTCTCGCAATCTAGGACTCCTCGTTGGATGTCAGAGAGCCAGTTTTGGCCCAATCCCACAGGGAAAGTGCTGCCTAGCCAGAAGCTGGGCTCACAACTGGCCAGTGCAGCTGCGGTGGCAGGAGCTTCTTCTGCCTCCATGGCAGCGCTAAGGATGTCTGACTGATGGCTTAGACCTGCTCTTCCTTCCCCCCACCCCAGCAGACCCAAGCTGTCAGTCGAACATCCCCAAGGGCTCCTGGACTGTGAGAGGGCACAGGCTGGGCTGAGGGTCCACCCCCAACCCCCGCCGAGTGCACAAATTTTATGCACTGGGCCTCTAGTATATATATAGTAGGCCATATGACATTTTCTCACAACTAACTGAGGCTCTGTTCATTGTTTTCCTATCTTTTTTCTCCATGTGTTTTATTTTAATAGTTTCTATTGCTATGTCTTTAAATGCTCTAATCTACTCTTCTGTCTGATCTAATCTGCTGTCAAACCCATCCACTGTATTTTCTATCCTAGATAATATAATTTTTATCTCTAGTAGTGAGAATTGGGTCTTTTTCATATCTTAACTATCTCTTCTTAGAATGCTCATACTTTATCATATTGAGCATTTATAATATTGTAATAACTCCTTTAATTCCTTTGTATATTAACCCTATATCTGTCATTTCTGTGTCTGTTTCTTTTTTTTAATTTTTCTCTGCAATATTGGTTACAGTTTTTGCTTCTTTGTATGCCTGGAAGTTTTTTTTTTATTGGTTCTGGACTTTGGGAACTTTAACTGTGTGGGTGCTGGGTATTTTTATATTCCTTGAATATTTTAAGCTTTAAGTTTCTTTGTTAAATTTCCAAGTAGTTAACTCACAAACAGTTTGGTTCTCTAGAGACTTGTGTTCAAGACTTTGTCGATTCCTTCAAGACTTTATTAGGTGGGAACAGAGTGGTGTTTAAGGCAGAGATCATCAAACTATAGCCTGCAGGTCAAATCCGGCCTACTGTTGTTTTTATGTCTTGAGGGCACCACTCGAGCACTGTGAGTCACAAAGGCAAAACTGAGACTTCTTTCTCCACTCCCAGAGCCTGTCACCCCACTGTTCAGACCTAGCATGGGTTGCCACATACAGGTCGGAGACCTCACTGTTGGCAATTGCTGAGCTTCAAGCAGTAGAATTTTAGTCTGTGAATCATGCAATTTAACAAGTCCAAAAAAATTGGAAGTACTTACATAACAAGAAAAAAAACCTCCTTACCCTACTCACCACTTAATGGGGGAAGGGGGAAGATAGGCTATCCATGTGGTCATATTTTATGTCTAATTGCCTCTTGCCATAGATATTCTTGATAGGAAAGCACTGGCTTCACGAGTAAGGTCTGGCCAGCATGTGGGAAGGGGAGGGCAATGTTATAGATTGAGTGTTTGTGTCTCCCCCGTCCCCCACCTCCACCCCCAAAGTCTAACCTCCTTGGCCTTTCTGAATTCTACTAGTAAACTCAGAGATTCCTCTGGGCTCCATTCAGGTTCTCTTCTCCCCGGTCAGTAAGCTGAGATACTGGTGAGCCTCTCCCTACCGGATTCCTTCTCTCAAGGATCACTTGTTCTATGCTACCTGTTGTCCAATGTCAGCAAACCATTGTTTCATATATTTGTCTGGTGTTTTATTTGTTTCAGGGAGGAGGGTGAATCAGTCCCATTTACTCCATGATGCTTGAAAGTATAATTTTTTACTTCTCAAATTTGAAGAATCAAAATATCCATGGGATTTAAAACTTTGATGAGTTAAGTTCAAAGGAGACAGGGGATGAATTTTGACAGAGATTTCTAATAAGTTCTATTTTGACAAGAAAGTAAAATGTCTGCCTTGAGACAAGCAGAGTTTTCAGAAGGTTTCCCAAAGGACTTGTGATGGGTCAATAGTAAAATTATCCTTTGTCCCCTGGAAGGCTTTGTCAAGAGGGTTTAGTTTTTATTTAATCCTAAGGGGGTTTTTGTACATTGAATATCAACATTGTAGAAGGAAAATAGGTCAAAGAGATGGCAGCTCATTAGCCAATGCCATGAACAGGATGATGGGTTTGTGTGCTTAGGCAAAAAGATGAAAAGCTTGGTTCCTGCTGCATCTATTAAACAGTTAGGGCATCACATATCATAGCAAAAAGAAGTGTTGGCAAAAGCAATGCTTCTCAGTCATGATTCTGAGACAACCCTAAGTGCAACAAATGATCTCCAAAAAAAAGTCCTGAAATTCTTTCTCCCAGATGCTAAAACTTAAAATTAATTTGCTACCCAAACATTGATTTTTCAGATAAAAAAGATGGTCTAAATAATCAAGTAATTAAACTAGAGGTTGATTTGAAAGAACCAGAAAAGAGAGGGTGTAATTTTCTTATTGCTGACTCTATTCAGTTAAATTTTAAATCTGTCCATGATTTATGAAAATGGAAGCACATCAGCAAAAATAATGCAAAACCCATTTAGTTTTGTCTATAAGAAGAGCACTTTTCTGAAGGGCATGCTTCTCTTACCCAGAAGATAATATCCTTCTGACAGAAAACACACTGAATTGATTCTCAAGCTACTATCTGAGTTCATTGTGACAGATTGCCAAGGGGAAAGAAAGCTTATTTTCTTCTTGTCATTAATAGTTAATTGTTATTGCACTTTCTCTGATGGGAGATGTGGGTTAGGGAAATCATATCCATCCTTTCTAAAAGTGCTGCAATATTATTAGAGGTGATCACACAGCAGCAAAATAAGCCTATTCTTTGGGGGACTAAATGGAGTTGGCCTATAGATTTTTCTTTCTCCCTTTTTGTAAAGCACTTTAGAGAATCACTCACTTTCATAAGGAGTCCACCTGGAGTAGTAAGTCAGTGTTAATGTTTCATGAAAGCTTTCGTGCTCTGGAAAACTTACATTGATGTACTATGATGCTTGCCTTTTGGAGGGTCATGTGGGTGCCCATGGTAATGCTTTATGCATTACTGAAATGGTTCTTTCACCTGCTCTACTGCCCGGTCTCTTGTGCAATTGTATTGACACTTGGAACAACATCTTACAGTACTGTGAGCTCCTCTTTTAATCTGACACCTCTGGGATTTTGTGGCTTCCCTAATTGGAAAGAAGAAGAGAAGAAAGGTGTCAAGAAGGTCAACTGGTGAAGAGAAAAAGTAGAATTTTAAACTGTCTTTAAAGATAGTAGAAAGACAAAGAGATCTTTTTGACAATCCCTACCAATTGGACAATGCATCTTCAAGGTTCTTGACTGAAGTAAAGTAAGCTGAAATCCTAAAATGAAGTAATGTTTTAAAAACAAGAAAATATTGATGTAAATATTAGTAAATGCTAAATGAAACCATTAAAATGTTGCTTTATTTACAGCTTTTGAATTAGGCAAAGTCTCTCCTTCACAGGGCAATGTAATAGCTAATGCTCTAGCAGTAGAGTTGAGTCACATGTTCACTGATTATAGCTATTTGACCTTGGGCAAGTCTTTGACCTTTCTGCTCTTCATCTGTTATTTCCTCATTGGCAGAGTGGACATGGTAATGGAACCTGCTGCATAGGGATGGGGGAAAGTCAGTGAATTAGTGTATGCAAAGGGTGCAATAAATGCTTGTATTACTCTTAATAATCACAAATATCCAGTACAAGCTACATTTGTTTCAATTATCTGGAAATAAGCAGTGAAAGTTGCCCAGGTTGACAGGCTAAGATTTCTGCCGTATTTTGCATGGAAGTCAACCTCTACCTAATAGTATTGTTTGATTGGGAGCACTTATTTAACAGCTATAGCATTTATTTTTTGGGCATTTTGTAGGCAGTGTTTTTTTCATCCCCCCCCAAAATCACAGAAGTTTATTAGAAAATGAATATTTTAGCTTAATCTTCCAGACTATGCATATAATCTCTATATTCATTTCCCCTTTAAATCTACCTGAAGAATTTCACATTTTGGTTACTGAACTTCTGACATGAAATCCAAACCAAATGAAGATGAGTATATCATAGTTTGTACGCACCTATCAATTCATAATAATGTCTCATGAAAGTTTTATTTCAGAAAAGCCTCCTCTTGTCAATATTATATTGGCTCAGAAACTGTCGTTGTGTCTATCAGATGTAAACATCTAACATCTATGCTGAAGATACCCTTTTCATCTTGTATTTTTATTGATATGAAGTGTTACTATAGTGAATCTTAATCTTCCTGTCCTCACTGTCACTGACAAATCACAGTGATGCCCAAGGACACACTGATTTTTTATTAGATGCTTCATTGCATATTCACGAATATGCATTGCCCTTTAGAAGAATAATCAGTTAGATCTTAGTTAATGCTGACAAGATAAGCAGTCATGGAATTGCCTTAATGCATTTCAATTAGGTTTGATTTTCTTACCCGTGAGGTCTTAAAGCTAATTGGTTCAGAGAGCTTTTGTCTTCCTGTGAAAGACAGACACATAAGTATGCTGTTTGTTAAGCAAAGAGAAATATGCATGGCACTGAGATTTTTATTGTCATTTAAAATGCTAGATACATTCTCCCCATAGCATTCTCATTCTAGTTGAGAAACTACTTAAATTCCAAACACATTTATCAGAGAAATGTTTTCTCAGTAAGCGTTTCCAGGCAACATTAGGTTTTGGTATAGATTTCATACTTATTATATACAAGAGCAGCAGCATTGCATTAATTCAATATTCAAGCAAGTGGTGCTTTAAAACCTATACTTAAGGAATTGTTAAAAAATTAGATGGCCATTCTAAGGAGATTAATGCATATTGACCTTATACCATTGATTTTTGCATATACCTAGAAAATAAAGGGAAAAACCTCTGTGGAAATGATATTATGTCTACATCCTTAAAGACTGTATATTTTTTAAAATATGTTTTATTGATTTTTGAGAGAGAGGAAGGGAAAGGGAGAGATAGAAACCTCAATGAGAAACAATGATCATCTGCCTCCTACATGCCCCCCACTGGGGATCGAGCCCACAACTCAGGCATGTACTTTGACCAGGAATTGAGGTGACCTTTTGGTGCCTGGGACGATACTCGAGCACTGAGCAATCCTGGCCGGGCAAGACTAGATATTTTTAATGCTACTACTCAAAGTTAGAAAATATATTGGACAGTTCCACCATTTGATATTTGATAACTGACTTCTACAAAATAAATTCCAGGGACTGTAAGTGCTTTGAATCCTCCCATTCAACCATAGCAACTACTTCCTAATTTTAGATGAAGTTTTTATTGGGACAGAACTACTGCAAATAACTTCAGGGTGGATCTTTAAGCAGATGCTTACCTGGCTGTGTTTACAGGGGAACAGTCCAAACAAGAAGTGATAGTGAAACATGATGAAAAGTCCAGCTGTGTTTGCCTGACTGCTGCCAGTTGTTTATCTCTTCCTTGTGTGATATCTTACAAAAACAAAGTACTAACATGCCTTCTCTTCCAAAGTTCATCCAAGTAATGTGGACATTGGCTCACTAACATCGCGTTCAGCTTTGTCCAGATTAGATAATATAACAAGGCAAAATATTAAAACCTAAAAATGGGTTTCACAGAATATCTTTAAAGAAAATACAGCACTGAGTAGTGCTTACGTTTTATTCCCCTTCTTAGTTGATCACATCGATGGATGAAACCATACTCAGTCAATTCAGAATTTATTAAAAGTGCAGGCAATAAAAAGGTAAATACAAAGATGAAGATATTTAAAATATTCCATCCAAGAGTTTAAAATATGTTGAACCAAACATTTATAATCTGCTGGTAAAGATAAGCAAGTAAGCTGTATCGATTATGAATGCCTTCATCAGCAAGAAGCAGAAAATTCAATTAACAGAGGCTCCTGCAACAAATAATTTTAACTTCTCACGTGTAAGAAGTCCGTAGATGAGCCATCTCAGTCAGATGCAGTACTTCAACCGTGTTTCACCGCTTGGCTATGCCTTCCTTGGCTTGTGCCTTCTAGCTTTGTGCTTCCCACCTCGTGGCTACAAAGCAGCTGCCACGTCTCTGAGCATCATGTCAGGGTTCAAAGCAGAAGTGAGAAATGTAGGAAAGGGGCCTCTGTGATCCGTCTTCAGCATAGTCAAGTTTTAAGAGAAAACTAGCAGCACGTGGCCAGTTGGTTACTGAATTTTCCCAGGGCGCACAAGATGTAGAGAGAAGGGGGAGAGGGTATAAAAACAAAGAACTGTGTACAGGACCAATAGCACATTTTCCAGGAAGATCCACCCACCACAACTAGACAAAGGGAGGTAAAGGCAACTAGCAAAGGCCTCAGCCCATTTTTTAAAATAACCCAATAGGAGAAAATAAGACCTAGGCAACATATGGGGGAAACGGTTAACCCCATAGTACTCCGCCCAGGAGGAAACGGGGGGGTTGGGGGGGGGGTGGATTCTTGCACACTAAGAATAATAGCCCGTGTTCCCTGCTCCGTGTATGCCTGTTCAACCAGACACCCGCTTTTGCAAGACCACATTAAAAGTCTCATTGTCGGCATACTTCTGTCTCTGAGTCCGTTATTTGAATTCAGAGAGGTGAGCATTTCTCACAAGAACGAGGCAGGGAGCTACTCTCTGGTACCTGTATCTTCTATACGGAAGCCTAAGCACCACGTGACCACACTTACCTGTAAGGAAGGCTGCAGAAATGAGTACTTAGTTTTTCCAACCCCTGTGTGGGAAGCCGCAAAAAAGAAAAAGGGGACTTGGGAATTGCTGTTGTCAGTCTCCCAATAACAGCTCCACATACATCAACCAAGCAAGGCAGAAGCAAATCAGCTGTGTGAGAGGAAAAGGGCAGTTTCTGATTTGGGTTAAGGATACCATGGAAGTAGTACTAGGCTGGGATTTTAAGCATAAATAAGATTTAATAGAGGAGTTGGGGGCTACAGAACAATTCAGAACATAATAAGCAAAGGAAAGACAAGGGGGTATAAAATGACATGGCATGTTGGAGAATGAGCAAATAGTAGTATGGTATATTTAAATATCAGAGAATGTATAAATGTACTGGTAGGGAAGCTGTGTGCTGAGAACTTACAAAAGAATTTTGAGATTCATTTATAGAGGACTTTTATTGTTGTGCTAAATAGCTTACCTTTCAATGGTTTCCCAACCACTGGAATCAAAATCAAACTCCATAGCCTGGCAATTGAGGCTCTGGATAAATAAATGCACCTAGCCTGAATTGCTTGTTCATCCTTTCCTATCACTGTCCCCCATATATATTTCGGTACCTTTGGCCAAACTGGATTTTTTTAACATACACACACCCACAACACACACACACACACACACACACACACACACACACACACAACACCCTCTTTCTATGTACAATGCCTCCTGTTATGGTTCCTGCAGTGTTCTCCCCAAACCTTTCCAAACTGAAGTTCTGTCCATCAAGGCCCTTCCCAGTGGAGGTGGAGTGGAATCATCTCTGATCACATCACCTCTCTTTTGAACTATTATAGTAATTTAAATATAAGTGTCCTTTGTCAGGAAGGGTGAACGGAGACAAACCAAACTCCTACTCCAGATTCAAAGCCTGGAAAGACCAATGACTCGGTCTCAGTTCAAGGTGGCTTTCTTCTTTGAAGACTCCCAAACAGGCAGCCAAGCAGTGCCAGGACATAAATAGGGTTAGGAGGCAAGTGAGTGGACATAGTTCCCCAGTTCTCCCTTGTCCCTCATGAAGTCATATTAGTAATTGGTGGTCCACTCATGCTGTGGGGTATGAAGTCTAGCAAATCTGAGGAGGCCAGAGCCACAGGTTCAATGCCTACACTGGGCTAGGGGATGGGCCACATCAGCAATTCAGGGTCTGTCCATTACCATGTGAAGAATTTTTTGCTTCAGTATAATTACATTCCACTTTCTATTTCTGACCAAGATCTACAGATACAATCTTACCACATATTTTTTCAAATTTTAGAGAGATGTATATACTAGAGGCCCGGTGCATGAAACTTCATGCACTGGAGGGGGGTCCCTCAGCCTGGTCTGCCCCCTCTCACAGTCCGGGAGCCCTCAGGGGTGGGAGGCCACCCGGTGATCAGGGGAAAGTGAGTCCCCATCACACCACTGCTGGCAGCACAAGCCTCAGCCGGCCCTGGTTACCTGAGCCTTGGGTGCCCCTGGGCAGCTGGGCAGCTGGGCAGCTACCATCCAAGGCTTGCCTGCACCTCAGGCTGGCCCTGGGAGGCTTGGGGGCTGAGGAGACTGGGTGACTCCGGAGGCCTTGCTGCACGCCTGCCACCCCAGTGAGGCTGAGGGGACTGGGCGCCACCATCTTGTGGCTGTGGGTGCCACCATCTTTGAGAGTGGGGCAGTCAATTAGCATATTCCCTCCTTATTAGCTGTGGGTGCGCCATCTTTGCAATGGTGTGAGGCTCAATTAGCATATTCCCTCTTTATTAGATAGGATTTTAGACATTGTAATATAATGGTTAACAGCATAGGATCTGGAGTCAGACCACCAGAATTTAAATCTCAACTCAACCACAAGTTATGTGATCTTGAAGTAATGCATCTCAGTTTCCTCATCTATACAATGGGGACAATAAAGGTATCAACCCTCCTTGGTTTGGTGTGAGAATTAAAGCCAGTGCCTCAGATTATTTGATGTTATTTGTCAAATTTAGATCTTTTAGGGGAAAGACTAAATGATTCATGTTTTCCCCTATCATCTTTAAAGCTTGCTATGTGCACAATAAAATTTGAAAAAATAAATGAATTTATTTATAATTGATTTCAGTGTTTCATGGTTCTAGATATAAAAGCAACCAATGACACAGGGCAGCAGTAGAAATGTATAATGAAATGTATCTCAAACAGAAAAGCATTCATTCCATGAAAAGGCAGCCAGCTCCACAACACTGGGGTGGAAACACATATTTTAGAACCACCCTGGAGGACAAAATTATCAAAAGTACTTTAAAAAATCATGGATTTGGACCCAATAATTCTAATTCTATAAATGCTAAGAAAGTGACACAAAGAATGTTATAGGATAAAATGGAAACAACGTAAATTTCCACTGATAAGGGTTAATTAAATTTAAAATATATTATGATAAGGTAAACTAATATTTTAACAGAGAAAACGGCATCATACATTAAGTGAAAACAAAAGGATAACGTTTTAAAGAGTTATAAACCTATTCTAAAACATAAGAAGAAGAATATATAACATCTTGTTTGTATGTTAAAAATAAGCCTGGAGAGAGATACATAAAATATTGCTGGTCACCTTTTAATGAAAATGTGAGTAATCTTCATATTTTTTCTTTATACTTTTTAAAAAATTTCACAGTGACTGAAAAACAAAAGAGTGAACTTCCATTTTGGAAAAGCAATCATCTTGACAGTTCAGCTTTTACAAACACTAGTGCAAAGGCCTGTGGTTCCAGCTTGTTCACACATTCATCAAGGCTGTCCACAGCCTGTCCTGCGTGTGTAGGCAGTGGGGTATTGTGGAATCAGGGTACCAAGAAGCAGACTGGTTCTAATCCCATTTCTGTTGTTAACTTCCTGTGTGGCCTTGGGCAAACTTTCTGCAATTGTAAAGAGCCGTATGGATATTCATATAAATATTGCTCTCCAATGTGGGTAGGTTAAGTGACTAGATCAGGGATCTTCAAATGCTAAAACAAATAGCCCTAGCCAACCTAACTATAAAGAGCATAACAAGAATTAAATACCTATAGCTGTGCATGTCCAACCCCCACCCCCCACACACACACACACACACATGTGTGCGCACACCGCCAAGACTAGAGGGAGGCAAGAAAGACACCAAGGGCACAAAATGTAGGAAGCATTCACTCTCAGGGTCATACAAGTAGACTATCTGATTTTAATGTCATTTCCAATCCCATTTCTAATCCCCCAAACGCAAAATACTTAATTTTAACTCAACCCTGAGTGAGTGCCTCCTTCTAGTTTACACCCTACATGCCTCTTACCTAGTCCCTGGCATGGACATAAGTGTGTGCACACAGGCATGCACAGTTTGGCAGCAGCCAGGAAGAGAGGACAAACAGCTCTCTAGACAGGTTGTCAATGCTATAATGTTTCCTTATTGAATATGTAGAAATGACCTACTTGCATATAGAAAGAAGAAACTGCTCTGCCTTCTGATAGGTGGTTGAGAATAATAGAAAATCGCTCTTTGTTCAGACATTATCTTTTCCTGATTTTACTTCTACATGACTTCATTTGTTTCTTCATGGACATTATTGTCTACTTAGCATCACCTCAGAATTCCACATTAGAGTCCACAGGATCTGGATAGAAAGTTCCTATCCAGTGGTCCAGTGAAATCTTCCCAGTATCTTCTTCCCACAGACTTCAAGCCTCACATATTTGTGGAGCACCTGTTGGACCCTGTCTACTTCAATTGACTGCTTCTTTGTGTTTCCACTTGGATCTAGTATCAAGCTCTGGCATTTGAACTTGATATTGACCTGGCATCCTCCAAGGATGCTTCCTGCAGTTATTGCCCAGCAGTTCCCATTTCTATGATGTGAAGGTGCTACCTCTCCATGCCCAGAGTTGGCCGTTGAACTCCACTAGCCAGAAAGAGGTGCTGTAGGAATTCTGAGGATGAGACAGCAATCAACATGACTGTTGTTTTTGGCACATTCGCCAGCAGCAATTGCTTCAGTAGCAAAACAACATGACCCCAAGTCAAAATCTAAGATATGATATTCCTTTTAAATTTTGGTTTTGAAGACAAAATTAACAGTTTAGGCTGTTAATTTTGGTTTTTACTTTCTGAAGGAATGTAATATAAACCAAATGTATATGCATGATAATTCACCCAAATACTCATTCATTCTCATGAGTTGAAGTAGGTCATTCTGACATATGCAGACCAAAAGTTACATTCATATTGCAATTCCAGGCCTAATGTTTTTTTTAAATAAGGAATTTCTAAGACACCATAATGGAAGACATTTTATTTTGTGCTGAAAACAGTTGCAGTACTTAATTATGATCTCACAGAATCACATATTGAAAGGCTGTATTTCAAAATATAGAGACTAATTATAAAAGTTGTAAGCAAAGAGAAAGGATTCCTGGCATGGAAATCTAAAAACCTGGGTCTAACTGCAGGTGTCCCAGTAGCTGTGTGGCCTCAGATGAGAAGCTATCTTGCTCTGAGTTTGGAAAATCATGTTTAAATTGAGAGAGATAGGAAAACATAAACTGTAATATCCCATTGCTTTAATATGCCTTGTTTCTAAATTATTAACTAACAGATATTTGCAAAAAGTATAACAGTACCTTGGAAGTAATTAGAAATTATTGCCCCATCATTGCCATTAATATACAAAGCCATTTTAACCATTGTATCATATATCTAATTTCCATAACTATACATCAATTAAAATCTCATAAAATATGACTTATACACAGCTCTTCTCAATATAATTTGCTCACCATTGCCTAAACGGAGTAAATGAAGCAGAAGTTTATGAATCATGAAAGGACATCTGTGAAAATATTACTCTTTATTAAGTTGTATTAACAAATTGTGTTTGTAAAGACAGCTGTTTTAAGCTGATGTTGCTTGTATTTATGAGTAATTCAATCATTCTTTTAGTACTATTATTCATTTTAATGAGATCTCCATGTAATCTAATATTTTTTCTTAGCTAACAGATAAGGGAACTAAAAGAGGGTGACAGTTATTTGGGTTGTACAAGTATTGCGTTCACCAATGCGAACAAAAGACAAACTGACTCATGTATGTTTCTGATAAATATTCTCTCAATTTGGTAACCACAATTCAATCTTCTACACCCCCACACCATCTGTTTAAACTTTCTACAAGTACAAGGAGAATGGAGAAGGAAGTGTGCAATCGTAATATATTTGAAAGAACTGTTTGTCTATATATATAGAAAATATACACTGAGTGGCCAGATTATGATGATCTTTGAACACACAATAATCTGGCCACTCAGTGTACTTATGTATAAGGGAAAGCTTGCAAATCTTGATATGTCAAGGGACCAGGAGGTAGTGGCCCCCAGCCTCTGGCTAGTAAGTCCTCTGCTTCTTTCCAACTACCCACAATGCAGTTCTTATACATGGAAAAACCTTATTTTAAAATCCCAACTCTGTGGTCAGTCTACACTGAGTGGCCAGATTATTATGTGTCCAGAGATCATAAAAATCTGGCCACTCATTGTGTGTGTGTGTGTGTGTAAATATATATATATATATATATATATATATATATATATATATATATACACACACACACACACACACACACTAGAGGCCCGGTACACGAAATTCTTGCATGGAGGGGGGTTGTCCCTCAGCCCGGCCTGTACCCTCTCCAATCTGGGACCCCTCGAGGGATGTACGACTGCCCGTTTAGGCCCGATCCCAGTGGGATGGGGCCTAAACGGGCAGTCAGACATCCCTCTCACAATCCAGGACTGCTGGCTCCCAACTGCTTGCCTGCCTGCCTTCCTGATTGCCCCTAACTGCTTCTGCCTGCCAGCCTGATCACCCCCTAACCACTCTGCTGCCAGCCTGTTTGCCCCCAACTTCCCTCCTCTGCCGGCCTGGTCACCCCTAACTACCCTCTCCTGCAGGGTTGATCACCTCCAACTGCCCTCCCTTGCAGGCCTGGTCCTTCTCAACTACCCTCCCTTGCAGGCTGGGTGCCTCCCAACTGCCCTCTCCTGCTGGTCATCTGTGGTGGCCATCTTGTATCCACATGGGGGCAGGATCTTGCCCCTAACTGCCCTCCCCTGCAGGATCCATTGTGTGTTGCAGTGATGATCAATCTGCATATTACTCTTTTATTAGATAGGATAGAGGCCTGGTACAGGGGTGGGAGCCAGCTGGTTTGCCCTGAAGGGTGTCCCTGATCAGGGTGGGGTTCCCTTGGGGCGTGGGGCGGCCTGTGCGAGGGGCCTGTGGTGGTTTGCAGGCGGGCCACGCCCCCTGGCAACCCAAGCGGAGGCTCTGGTATCTGGAATTTATTTTCCTTCTACAATTGAAACTTTGTAGCCTGGAGCAGAGCCAAGCCTGGGCTCCCTCCGAGGCCCGCAGCCATTTGTGTTGGGGTTATAATTGAAACTTTGTTGCCTTAAGCGGGTGGGCCCGGCCAGGGTATGTGGAAAGCTTTGCTTCCCCTGTTGCCGGCGGCAACCCTGGCCTGCTCTCTCAAGCTCCATTCTGCCGCCATTTGTTTGAATTTGTTTACCTTCTATAATTGAAACTTTGTAGCTTGAGTGAAGGCTTAGGCCTGCAACGGCTGGCAGAAAGCTTGGCTTCCTCTGTTACCTAGGAAACCTTGCTCTCTGTGGCTGTAGCCATCTTGGTTTGGGTTAATTTGCATACTCACTCTGATTGGATGGTGGGCGTGGCTTGTGGGCGTGGCTTGTGGGTGTGTCGGAGGTATGGTCAATTTGCATAATTGTCTATTATTATATAGGATTCTTGTTAGGTTTGGGGATTGTGCGTTAGCAAAACAGCCCAACCAAAGCGTGTGTCCACATTCACTACAGTCTTACACTGTGCAATCCAGCAGCATATTTCAACATGGGTGTCATGTTTCCAGGTGCTCACTGTACCTCCAGGTGGACAGGTAACCTGGACTTTAGAGAGATCAGAATTCTCTACACTTTATCATGTCATTGTGACTATTGGCTTCTCTGGAATAATCTGTTACACAGTTTTTTACAAGGAGCTGCTGATTCAAACTACTGGGGGCACGGCCCTGTGGCTCTCTATGATTATGCCCCATGCCCTATGCTGTTGTGTGGCAAAGTGCTTGAGACATGAATTATTCTGGGTGCTGTGAGTTTACGTACCAGGATTTGGACTGAGCTTACGACTTTTTTGTAGGAAGCGGTTATAGGGTTAAGCCTCGGACTGACCTGCTGGCAAAGTTGCAAACAAGTCCCAGCTTGGAGGGCACAGTCCTCTAAGCATAATTAAGCTTGATCTTGTAACTGCTCCCTAGATCTTTCCTGGGTAGCTAGTGGGCTGTGGGAGGGGCAGCAAGTGCTGCCAAAACAAGTACAACAACATTGTAGATTACCTTGTTTGTCCCTGATTATAAATAAAGCCTCAGCTTTGCAGTCTGGATCTGTTCTGTGGCCTCAGCAAGGCACAGAAGATCCACCTAAACCCAGCTTTTTCTCTTTGTCTATCATTTCTCCACCCTTCATCGCCCCTGCTCAGGCTCACTGAACCCTTGGCTGTGCTGGCGCGGCACACTTTTTAACCCAGGAAAATCTTCTCAAAAGTCAGGGGTCTTATAGTCAGAAAATACAGTACTCACTCTCAGCTCCAGCACTGGGACAGCGACTTGCAGGGGATACAGATACCGTATTTTCCGGCTATAAGACCCCCGACTTTTGAGAAGATTTTCCTGGGTTAAAAAGTCGTCTTATACACCAGAAAATACGGTATTTTATGAAAATCCACCTCTTCTTTGAAATGATTTCTACATCAAACACTTGAAGTTTTTTTTTTTTATTTCTCATCAATAAGGATATTTCCTGATATTTATTTCTCAGAAAGAATTGACTTTTTGTTACCAAGCAAAACTTTGATATACATATGAAACATATATATATCCATTTGAACATGTATGTCCATGGTGTGAAAAATCAGTACTATAACATATCTAATGACAAAGAAATAGAAATATCACACCTGGACATTATTTATTGTAAGAAGTACATATAATTTTCTTTCATGGTTCTCAACCTCTTTGAAATATCATTTTGCAATATCTAAAGGTATATATTTCAGAGGGAATAAACATGTGATACTTAGACTGCAATCAGAATCTTTAACTTGTGATTAGAAATTAAGAACAACATACCCAAGCAGTTATAAAATAATGCATGGTGTGGTGTTATGTCTAGGTTTCAGTGCATTTTATTTAATACTAAAGGCCCGGTGCATGAAATTTGTGCACGGGGGGGGAGGGTCCCCTCAGGCCAGCCTGCACCCTTTCCAATCTGGGACTCCTCGAGGGATGTCTGACTGCCCGTTTAGGCCCGATCCTGGTGGACATCCCTCTCACAATCCAGGACTGCTGGCTCCCAACTGCTCGCCTGCCTGCCTTCCTGATTGCCCCTAACTGCTTCTGCCTGCCAGCCTGATCACTCCCTAACCACTCCCCTGCCAGCCTGATTGATGCCTAACTGCTCCCCTGCCAGCGTGTTTGCCCCTAACTGCCCTCCCCTGCAGGCCTGGTCCCCCCCAACTTCCCTCCTCTGCTGGCCTGGTCACCCCTAACTGCCCTCCCCTGCAGGCTTGATTGCCCCCAACTGCCCTCCCTCGCAGGCCTGGTCCCTCCCCTGCTGGCCATCTTGTGTCCACATGGGGGCAGGATCTTTGACCACATGGGGGCAGCCATCTTGTGTGTTGGAGTGATGGTCAATCTGCATATTACTCTTTTATTAGATAAGATAGAGGCCTGGTGCATGGGTGGGGGGCAGCTGGTTTGCCCTGAAGGGTATCCTGGATCAGGGTGGGGGTTCTCTTGGGGTGTGGGGCGGCCTGGGTGAAGGGCCTGTGGTGGTTTGCAGGCTGGCCACGCCCCCTGGCAACCCAAGCAGAGGCCCTGGTATCTGGGATTTATGTATCTTCTAATATTGAAACTTTGTAGCCTGGAGCAGAGCCAAGCCTCCTGCTCGCTCCGTGGCCGGCAGCCATTTCTTTTGGGGTTTGTGTATCTTCTATAATTGAAACTTTGTAGCCTGGAGCGGAGGCCTAGGCCAGCCAGGGCTGCAGAAGCTTTGCTTCCTCCATTGTTGGGGGCAACCCTTGCCTCCTGCTCTTTCCAGCTCAGTGGCTGCTGCCATTTCTGTTTGGATTTGTTTACCTTCTATAACTGAAACTTTGTAGCCTTGAGTGGATGCTTAGGCTGGCAACGGCAGGCAGAAAGCTTGGCTTCCTTTGTTACTGGGGAAACCCAAGCCTCCCTCCTGCTCTCTGTGGCTGTAGCCATCTTGGTTGGGTTTATTTGCATATTTGCTCCTGATTGGCTGGTGGGTGTCGCTGGTGGGCGTGGCTGGTGGGTGTAGCAGAGTTAGGGTCAATGTGCATATTACTCTTTTATTAGGTAGGATAGGTGTATAGAACATACATTTGACAATGTGTATACATATTTAGGGTAAGACATAGACTTACCCTACATGACTAAATGGTAGTAGTTTTATCTATGGGTACACTGGAGTGTTCTTTGAAGGGAAGAGTAATGTGCAATCAGTGTTCAGGGAAACACTTTGGCCTTAGACTCCTCTTCTCTTGATGGAAGGATCAGATGCTCTTAAAAGGGCATTGGGATGAACAAGCCTGAGTAAAGCCTGGGACTGAATATCTATTTCCTAGAGAAAAAGTATAGATGGAAAATACACAGTGTCTAGGAAAGTACCTTAATGTAAGAAGGAACACATTCTCACTTGTTTAGGAGAATATAATGCCACAAAAGCTAAAAGGGAAATGTTTCAAGAAGGAAAGAGTAGTTAACTGTGCCAAACAGTTGCTGAGAATTAAGTATACACAAGTGTCTATTGGACCTGGCAACACAGAGGCCATTGGTAATGATCTTCACAAGATTGGTTTCTTTCAGGTGTTGGGATCTGTGTCTGATGAGAGTGGTTAAAGAGTGACATAGAGGTAAGGATGAGACAGATACTATAAGTAATTTGCTTGAAAATATTTCTTATGATGGGGAACAAAGAAATGTACATTCAATTGAGAGAGACGTGGAATCTATGAAGGTTTAATTTTCAAGATGGCTTATGAATATTTGAAGTTGTAGGAATAATCCGATAGTGAGGAAGGAACTGATGATGCAGAGGACAGAAGAGGAAGAAAAATTTTGAGACTATGTCAGGGAATGGGAGCATAAGTGGAGGGACTTGCCTTTGATAAGAGCAGGAAAGAACTGTGGAGGCAGAGACGGTGCTTTAATAACCATTGTATGCCCAACGTATACAGAGCTTGGTAGATATTAGAAGCTCAATGAATATTTGTGAGTGACCCAAGTAAACATCCACTTCAAGCCCGTGAAACAAAACAAGCAGCAGGCCCAAAGAAAGAGTGAAGAGCAGGCAAGAGCAAAGAAAGGAACAGGAGTTATTCATACTTTTTTCGAGTAATTGCTTATTTCACGTGTTCTTTATGATCCTGATCAGCTTAGTTACATTTTTTTATTCAAACTGCAATGTTTTAAATATGAAGACACAGTCTATTTAGAATTTAGTTAATTTACTTGTTAGTTTGCTTCGTGTCTATTGTGATTCCCTAACAATGTAAATTCTCAATTGGTAGAGAATTCTTCCATGTGTGTTTTTTACCTTGTGCTCTATATTTGTATTTTCCACCATGGTAATTCATTTTCATATCAATGTCAGGAGTCTAATAAATTTGTTTTCATTATTATGTTCAGCACTGATAAAATTAATTATATTAAGCCAAAACACATAATTTACAAATCATATCTCTATTTTGCCTTATAGGAGCAGATTGGCACTTGGTAAGACCTAATTCATAGTCATAGAGTCAGTGTTATTGTTTATAAGCCTAGAAAGCTGTAATGCAAAAAAAAAAAGTCTGTATACTCTGGTGAGATTCACATAAACACACTTTTATTGCGCCTATGTCAGAATGTTCAGGTAAAATGGAAGACAGCTGATCTGTTATTAAAAATCTACTAATTGCATTTTGAACCTATAGGACACAATACAATATTTTGAAGATTTGTTATTTAGCAATTGCCCTCCTCAAAATACATGACAGCTGGCAGCACTCAAAAATTGAACTCCATAAAGAGATCACATCAAATAAGATATATTTGATAACCAAAAATATTTAAGATTTTTTAAAAATATATTTTTATTGATTTCAGAGAGAAAGGGAGAAGGAGAGATAGAAACATCAATGATGAGAGAGAGAGAATCACTGATTGGCTGCCCCCTGCACACCTCCTACTGGGGATCGAGCCCACAACCTGAGCATGTGCCCTTGACCGGAATCGAACCCAAGACTCTTCAGTCTGTAGGCCGACGCTCTATCCACTGAGCCAAACCTGCTACGGCAAGATTTTGGGGGGTTTTTATATATCAAGAATGATGCTACTGATGTTAATAAATCATGAAACTTTGCATTTGGAGTACAGGAAATAATAATTTTTGAGGCTCTGATATTTCTTTAGTTTAATGTAATACTGTAATACACTATGATGAAGTATGAATAATGAATTATGCTATTATATTTTTATCAAATGGTAATATAAAATTGAAAAATAATATACTCAGAAGAATTCTGATGAGTTAATAACAAATGTGAATTTATTCTAACATATCTGATGAATGTATCATTTTATTCTAGAGTTTTTGTGAAATTTTTATCATGAATTGTGAGGAAGACATCAAAGATTGATCTCATCTCCCTTTATTCTGTTCTGAAGCAATTTCAACATCCTCATTATTTGCTTTGAAATCCAAAATCACTTGAACTTTCTTAAGACTCTGAGTGATACTGTATAATAGCCATCATATTTAGAAAAAATTTCAACTTAAGGCATACGACATTTAATTACATTTAATTCAGGAGATGTAACAAAAGAAGGAAGGGTCATTTAAAACTGAGACCTGAATGATGAGAAAAAGTGAGGCAATTGAAAAGTGATAAAGAGAAAAGCATGTTGGAGTATATGGCAACCCCAAAGTCAAAAGAAACCCATATTATTCTAGCCATACCAACGTGGAGATAAGACTAGCATCATAATAGAGATTACTACAATCTCCCTGCACCCACCTCCCCATATACATAGTATTGACCATTACCAGATCTCCAGCCTTCTTCAATTCTTCCACTCTGGTATTTGCCAAGAATTTTTAGAAGACATCCACTTTCTCATCAGCACAAATTTTTTAGTTTTGCAAAACATGCAGGAGAGAAGTCTCCTAGCCTTGCTCCTGGTCTGGCGTAAATTTGCCCCAAAATTGTCACAGCTGTTGGCAGTGTTGATGTCTGCCTGTGTCTGTATTGAGTTTTCCAGGTTTGATGCGAGTGCCATTGATTGCTGAATGGAGGACACTGTTCTCTGACAGCTGTGGAGTCTCCTCATTAAGTACCCAAGTGTCCCTATTAGCCTGATCCCTCCATGGGAAGCTCTGCTATGTATAGCACCAAAGGAAGAGAGTTTCTCTCCTACCTTTCTCTGTCATTTTGTATGTTCCTTGGTTATCTATGTGCCTAAAATTATATTTTGGGTTTTTATTTTTTATTTTTAAAATTTAGGCTTGATTTCCCCAGGGTTCTGGTACAAGTCTAGCCCTGCATCCCTCTTTCCTCCTCTTCCATTTCAGTCGAGTCCATGGTATCAAATCCCTCTTTTGAGACCAAACCTTCATTACTCTTCTTCCTAAGAAGCTCCATAGTCTCTCATGTAAATAGAAACATAGTTACTTCTAACTTGGAGTTCTTCTAGTTATGCCATATTTCCTGAATCCCCAGGTGGACACACCAATATTTCAAGCCCTGGTCATTCTCATATTAGTTCTATATTCCTGGCAGCTGAGCTTCCCAACAAACATCTTTCACAAGTGATTTTTCAATAATGTGATTACATGTGGATTTTAAAAAGGCCATGTTTGATTCCAGAACCTCCATCTGGTGCATATAAGGTGAAATAGAGACAACATATCTGGCTGAACACTCATCTCCCTTCTCCCCTCAAAGACTATAAATTCCAGGTAGTTCAGTAATAAGAAAATATAACCAACTTGTGGTGTATTATAGGAGTTAGTATGTGCACAAATTTCAGTGTTAATTTTTATCTAAATAAGATATGTGATGGAAAAGTTCGCCAAGAGACGAAGCATCATATTCTGCACTAAGCAGAGTGGGTCTAGCCTGTGCTTGCCTCCAGCAGAATAGCCACATGACATAATAGAGCATAATGAATTTACAGGAAGAAGGCCTGGTTAGGAGCCCTGGTTCTGCCACTTATTGGTTGTCACTTTGAATTTTAGTTTCCTTATCTGTGAAATAGATCCAAGAATAGCTGCCAGTTTCATAATGACAAAATAATGAATGGCAACATTTACTTAATGTATGCTAACTTCCAGGCAGCATGTGAAATATCTTAGAAGCTTTATCTTAATCCCCTCAACAACCCTCCAAGGTAGGTACAAAAAGTTGACCTTGAACAAAAAACCTCTGCAGCTTCATTTATAATTGCCCAAATTTGAAAGTAACCAACATATCCTTCAATAAGTGAATGGCTAAATAAATTTTGGTTCATCCAGACAATGGAATATGATTAAATGCTAAAAAGAAATGACCTATTAAGCCACAAAAAGACATGGAAGAAACTTAAATTCATATTATTAAGCAAAAGAAGCCAATCTGGAAAAGCTACATTCTTCGTGATTCCAACTATATAACACCCTGAAAAGGTTAAACAGTAAAAAGATCATTGAAGAATGAATAGATGGAGCACAGTGAATTTTGAGAGAAGTGAAAATATTCTATGATATTATAATGATAGACATATCCTATCTAACAAAAGAGTAATATGCAAATTGACCATCACTCCAACACACAAGATGGCTGCCCCATGTAGACACAAGATGGACGCCACAAGATGGCCAGTAGGGGAGGGCAGTTGGGAGGGACCAGGCCTGCAAGGGAGGGCAGTTGGCAGTGATCAAGCCTGCAGGGGAGGGCAGTTGGGGGTGAAATGACCAGGCCTGTAGGGGAAGTAAAATGACCAGGCATGTAGGGGAAGGCAGTTAGGGGTGATCAGGCCAGCAGGGGAGCAGTTAGGCATCAATAAGGCTGGCAGGGGAGTCGTTAGGGGGTGATCAGACTGGCAGGCAGAAGCAGTTAGGGGCAATCAGGAAGGCCGGCAGGCAAGCAGTTGGGAGCCAGCAGTCCTGGATTGTGAGAGGGATGTCCGACTGCCCGTTTAGGCCCCGGGCAGTCGGACATTCCTCGAGGGGTCCCAGATTGGAGAGGGTGCAGGCTGGGCTGATGGACACACACCCCTGTGCACGAATTTCGTGCACCGGGCCTCTAGTATCATTATATTTATCCAAACCCATAGAATGTACAACCCCAAGAGTAAACCCTAATGTAAACTATGAACTTTAGGTGGTTATAATGTGACAGTATAGATTCATTCATCAATTATAACAAATATACCACTCTGGTTGGAGATATTGATAATGGAGGAGGCTATGCATGTGTGGGGACAAGAGGTATGTGGGAAATCTCTGTACCTTCCACTCAATTTTTCTGTGAACCTAAAATTGTTCTAAAAAATACTGACCTTGATAGAGGTTAAGTAACTAGCCCAAAGTCATCTAGCTATTAAATGGAAGAGCTATACTTCAGACCCAGACCATCTGACTCTGAATTGTTGCACTTAACTGGTGTAGTATACTGAATGGGAGATAATGTTCAAATGTTCATGAGTGGTGTTAACTCTGAAATCACTGCAGTTATTTTTCTCTGAGATATGTGGTTGAAACCAGTCATTTCTCAAGAACAGTAACTGCATTCTCTGTAACTGTCAACTGGTATCATTTTCCTGAGATACACAGTGATTTTATATTTTAAAGATCTATAACATTTTATTCAAAAGCCATTATTCACAATTATTTTAATGTCTTTGTACCACTTTACAGATCTGAACATATTTATATGGTTATAAAGTATACATTATTGCATTATGTATGCCAAGTATACATCTTTGCATTATGTTTATTTCACCTAATATTAAATTATGCAACTGTTTTATTCATTCATTCAAAAGATATATATTGAGCTTCTTCCATAAGCCAAGCATTGTCTTAGACTCTGGATCATTAGTAAGCAAAATAGCCAATATCCCTGCTATCTTGAATAAACCTTCTAGTAGGGAGAAGAGTATATCAATGATGAAAAGTAAATCAGTGTGAGGAGGCAGGAAGTGACAGGAAAGGTGATATTTTAAAATAGTCTGATTAGGGAAGGTGCCTTTGAGAAGACAGTGTTTGAGTAGAGAGACTGAGTGAAAAGAAGATGTGAGCCCCTCAGATGTCTCAGGGAGAGGGTTCCTAACAGTGAGAGAGTAAAAATGAAGGCCCTGAGGGCAGAGGGAGCCTGCTGTATTTGAAGAGCAGCAAGGACCAGAATGGATAGAGTAAAAGAAGGGGAAGAGTGGTAGAAGATGGTGACTAGGGGAATGGGGTGGGGAAGGAAAGTGCTGTTAGGGAGATCAAGTGGGACCTGTGGAGGGTTTTTAGGAGAGTGCTAATGTGATCTAACTTATGGTTTAAAAACTACTCTGGCTTTGTGCAGAAAGTAAACTATAAGAGGCAGAGTGAAAGAAAGGAGAGCAATTAGGAGGCTGTTACCATAGCCCCATGACGGGAGTTAGGGCAGTAATGGTGGAGGTGGTGAGAAGTGCTCTTCTGAATATTGTTCAAGGGTAGAGCTGACCGGATTCACCAGTTGTGGGCATGAGAGAAGGAAAGGAGGCAAAATTTTTCCTGTTTGGTTTTTTTTTCACCTGAGCCACATGGAAGATTGAAATTATAGAGAAGAAAAAAACTGAAGGGGTGGAAGTGGGTAGGATAGGAATCAAGAGTTGAGTGTAGACAAGATCAAATTAGTCATCTAAGTGGAAATGTCAAGCATGCAACTGAATATGCAAGTCTTGAGTTCTGAGAGTGAGGTCCTGATTAATTTGAGACTACAGTTCAGAAAAGTAGAAGAGAAGAGGATTGAGCATGGGCCTCCCTATGAAGAGAGGTCTGGAAGATGAAGAGAAATAAGCATAGTGGCCCATGAGTGGAAAGCAAAACTAAGAAAGCATGGCATCCTGCAAGCTGGGGGAGGGAAGAATATCGGGGAGAGATACCCCTTTCAGTCACCTCCCCTTGATGTACCATAACTTACTTAATTTTTCAACACTGGTGTTCATTTAAGTTGCTTCTGATTTTTAACTATAATGTTGTAAAGAAAATCTTTGCATCTATTTCTTTTTAATTAATTGCTATTTTTCATTAAGATAAATTTCCAGGTGGGAATTACTGGGCCAAAGATCATGAACATTTTTAAGTCTCTTGACAGTACTCCATTGCTTTTTTAAAAATCAATTTACCAGGACACTAGTAATGTATAAATGATTAAGTTATACTGCAGCTTTGCTAGAGTTATAACAAATATCTTGAGGCCATAGTTCATGAAATCTGGGAAGTATTTCCACTACTCTTATTTCCAGACTATTATCTCCTTAAAGACAGAGATCATGTTTAATTACCTTCATTTCCTTCTATTTTTTTCAGAGCACATACTTTACTAACTATAATAATTACAGCAATCATTTATCTGAAATCCCTCTTTATTAAATCACTAGAGGCCCAGTGCATGAATTTCATGTACTGGGAGAGAGGGGGAGGTGTCATTCAGCCCAGCCTGCACCCTCTCCAATCTGGGACCCCTCAGAGGATGTCCTACTGCTGGTTTAGGCCTGATCCACAGGGATCGGACCTAAACTGGCAGTTGGACATCCCTCTCACAATCCAGGAATGCTGGCTCCTAACTGCTCACCTGCCTATTTGCCCCTAACCCGCTTCTGCCTGCCAGCCTGATCACCCCCTGACCACTCCCCTGCCAGCCTGATTGACATCTAATTGCTCCCCTGCCAGCCCAATTGCCCCCAACTGCCCTCCCCTGCCGGCCCGATCTTGTGACAACATGGGGGCGGCCATCTGTGGTGGCCATCTTGTGACAACATGGGGTCAACCATCTTGTGGCAACCATCTTGTGATGATGTGGGAGTGGCCATCTTGTGATGATGTGGGGGCAGCCATCTTGTGACAACATTGGGGTGGCCATCTTGTGGCAGCCATCTTGTGATGACGTGGGAGCGGCCATCTTGTGATGATGTGGGGGTGGCCATCTTGTGACAACGTTGGGGTGACCACCTTGTGTGGGTGTGAGGGTAAATTTGCATATTACCTCTTTATTATATAGGATAATGTTGTGCCTATGCTGTAGTGGGGAGGATCATCAATTATGGCATCAAACCAACTTATATTTGAATCCCAGATTCATTCCTTGGGCTTTGCTTAAAATACTTTCATTTCCCATCAGTAAAAAGATGAATCCTATCTCTGCTTTCTAAATCATGGTGAGGGTTGAAGTATCTGTTAAATCCCTAACACAGAGTAGGAACATTTTGGAGGAAATAGTGGAACTTTTATAACTTTATATTTATCATAAAATACCTTATGAATATATAATTTTTTAAGACAGAAAGAAAAAATCCCTCATGAAACATACCTTGTCTACAGCCCATGTAGTTCTCATCTTACAATTTTGCTAATTACCATGAAAATAAATCCCCATGAATTTCAATTCTAGTAAACTGTCGAAACAGCAAGCACCTTGGGTACCTCTTGGGAACACATAGGCTGCTACAGTAGACCTGGGATCAGCAGTGTCTCTAGAAATAGTACCAGGCAGTTACCCCCAGGTGACTAAATGAGGCTTGTCTCAGCGCTCCAGCTTAGAAAGCTTTATGATTAGCCCGGCTTGCTATGGTGAGGAAATAATACAAAGGACAGTACAAATGGAAGTCAAACTGATCACAACATCCTGTCAATTTCCAAACAGGTAAGAGAAAATCTTTTATGACATAAACAGTGCGAGGTTAGGAGGCTGATGTCTGCATCTGTTCATGTGCGCATATAAAGTAAGTCAGCAGAGAATAGTCGCGATATCTAGGGAAATAGCCTCCAAGTATGAAGTTAAAAGAAAACGCCATGCAATTAATTCAAAATCTCTAAACCGTAAAGAGCCTACTAGAAGTTTCTTGTAAAATTTATATCCATCCTTAGGAGAATAGAATTACAAATATATCCACTTGGACAGAACTGAAAATTTTCATAAAACATAGTGGGTGGAGTAGTTATCTTCTTTGTTTTGTTTGATCTACTTCCTGTACTGACATTAGGGAAAAAGATGGCCACTTGCATTTGTGATAACTAGGAAGGGAAAGGAGAGGTTACGGAGGACTAAGTCACTCAACCTAGACATTATTTTGATGACAGCATCATGGGGACCCTGCCTTTGCATTCAGATTTCATTAAAAGACTAGTGAGTATCTTCCATTGTAATCGGATGTGGGGGACCATGAATGAAAGTTGGGGACATGAGACATCCCTGAACTAATTCCCAGCCAGGGACTTCAGCTTTGTTGTTTTCCACCAGTAAACCAAGAACCTTCTTATTGAAGCTTGCTGTCCTCATAAGCATTGGGGCTCTCATTAAGAATTATGTATGAATTCATTAGTTAATTTGTATGGAAAGTGCTACCCTCGGGTGAAAACCCTCACAAAATGTTTAGTTCACTTAAGTTTGTTTCAAAAAATATGTATTGGTTTCCCTCTGTGTTCTAGGCATTGTGTGAAGTCATGGGCAATACAAAGATTAAAAATAGTAAGTTAGTTTGTGTGTTAAAAATAATATCATGGTTCTGGTGTTGGTACAAAGTTAAAGGTAATTCTGATTTTATCTGTGGTTGCAGATGATGAATAACAATGTCATTATAAAAGAGTGCATCTGGTGTTTTCATCCATCTTAATAATAAAATTGGGTTAACTTCCTGTCTGATTCAATATTGCAGAAAACAGTAATCAAGATGGCCCAAATATATCATTTGATTCAAGAAGTCAATCTCTATTTGCCATAAAATATAGGGCTGTCAGATATTTTTTTTTAGCATGTTTGTAGTGTGAAACATAAGCAAACAATAATCCCAAATGATACCTTGGCAGTAATTTCAAAGTGGGATTTTAGGGTTTAACAGCAAAATTTTAGACTAAAGTGAAATGAAAGTTTTCAGTGATGTTCTTTTCATGCCCAGTGGGTATATCCTTTGTAATAGGAAGAGTCTTAAGAAAGAGGTGGCTAGTCAATTTTGTTCACCCAAATATCTTTTGTACAGCTTCCACAACCTTACATTTATTTGTTTAAATTGGGAGTGTGAATTACTAATTTGACAATTGATGCTGGATTATGTTGTACGAAATTAGCCATTCTATAGTGAGCTGTAACAGGAGGAATTAGCTATATATAGTCTCCTTTGTTTTTCTGATCAATCCATGTACTTCTATTTAACAATCTAATAATTAGATCAGAGATCTAGCAATCCTAATACCATGGCACCAGTCATGATCAAAGAAAAGCAAGAGTTTACTGGGAGGGTGGGGAAGTAATAACAGGATGGAATTGGCACAGTCACGCTGTGCATTAAAGCTATGCTGCAGACAACATTACTCAGAGTCTTTTTAGGAAATGAGATGGTTCTCGGGGTGCTAATCACTAAAATAGCACATTGTGGAAAACTGTATGCTTATTATTTTGCCATCTCCTTCTGCAGATGAATAAAACCACAAGAACATTGACAAAGACTTAGTCCACATTCTGTCTTTATTCCCTTTTAATTACGCAGAAAATTGTTAATTCCCACTACGATAGAAAAGTCAAGATTCCCAAGAAGAGAAGTTGAAAGGACACTAAATCATAGAGTTTTTATTTTCACCTCAAAAACACATGCCAATAGACTCATTTCATTTTATCATGTTTCTTGGAGAACTGGGCAGTTCACCAGAAGAGTGGAACGCAGAATCCTATTACAGCCATCGAAGTGAAACATAGTCTACTTCATGGAGAGAATCAAAATAAACTAAATTTATAACATCCTTTCGTGGAGCGTTAGACTCCAAACCACCCTTGTGATGGACTGCTTCAGAGCCTTTGGTCTCCCTGCCGCCCCACAGCTCAGGTGTTTGCATGTAGAGTTGAAATTCCCGAAAGAATATATTCCTGTTGATTGAATATAAGTACATAAAACTGAAAGGGAGCCATCTCCTTCTTTTATCCACATCTGGGGCCTGTGAGGATGGTTAATTTCTTCATTTTTTAAGTGAAATTTACATATTGATGGCTTGGGACAATATTCGTTTCTGACCAGAAAGCAAAGTGCTTGGGGAGTTGAAGGGTTATGACTTTACCCTTGGACATCTATTTCCAAGCCTCCCTAAATGCCACTGAGGTTAGTTTGGTTGCAATTCTTACTGGATAGGCAGTCAGATGTCTCCTTTGTCCTTTCAGGAAAGCTGCATGAATGGAGTGGTTAGGGCTCTGATGATTAGAGTTTGTTATCTTGATCAGGCTGGATGGAAAAACCTGAATTTGTCTGACCTCATTTTTCAGGCCGCATTCGCCCAAGCGTTGGGCTGTGTGCATGCAGGGTTTCTGCCTGGCCCCAATTCCTGCCTTTTTAAACTCAGGCTTTGGGCTGCTGTGTTCTGCCTCCGGCATGAAAAATGCTGGAGGAAAGGGAGGGGGAGGAATAATTGATGGGAGACTGACAGACAACACAGGAAAAAGAATAACAGGGAAGAAATAACAGTACAAGGCAGAAAACATAATCAGGGGAGATGAATGTGGAAATTTCTGTTGACTTGAACATATAATAAGGAGACTTGGAAACTCTGTGAAAAGCAAGTAACTTGCTATTATATTTGTTTACTGTACCCAGGATAATATCTGTTTGTGGTTGAAACATGATTTTTTTTTTCCTCCTGTCTCTGAAAAACTTTTATTAAACCTCTACTTTCTTCTACTTTATCCATAGGCATGTTTGTTTTATAAAAACAAATGTTTTTACAGGTATACATGGACACAAAAGCACATAGTATAAGAATGGTAGCATCATAACAGTATATAGAGTGTTATTTTATAACTTATGGAAGCCTCATCTCCTCCAGTGATTTTGTATCCAGAAAAGTCAAGAACTTCACCATCCCATGATCCTAATGAGGGGGCTTAGTTCAAATTACATAGAATTTAAAGTGTATAAAAATTCTTTATTTAATTGCTAAATATTAGGAGTCTTAAAAGACAAAAGAGGCAGTGTTTTACAAAAAAAAAATGTTATTAGGGGATATGAAAGGGAATGCTAATTAAGAGGTAACATTAAAATAGAGATGAGAAATTAATGAAATGAAGAAAACTAGGTTATAACAAGTTTTTTAAATGAGTAGGCTCTAACTCACTAAATTTAACTCTGATTCAATCTTAATATTTAGCTTGTAGTCATAGAAGGAAAAAAGTAAAAGACAATGAATATGAATTTAATTCAATATCTAAAGAGTCCTCTGTAGTGTTTGAGATTTGGATTCACCCAGCCGTGGTGTGAAGGGCACGGCAGGGAGTAAATGGCAGCAGAGGCTCTGAAATCAAAGAACATGTTTAAAATGTGTCATTTTGATCTTAAGCCTCAAATGTATATTCTCTCCAAAAAGTATATCACTTCAGCAAAACCAGATTGTTCTAGGCATTGCTTTTTTCACTGACCTAGATTTCCTGATTGGCTTTGGGCTGAAACTCCTTGATAGGTGTAACAATCAGTGAGAGTAAACACTGGAGGCTCAATCAGGCCACTCTTTTAGCGTCTCCATGTTATTACCGTTCTAGCAAATAAGTAAAAGGGCCTTCATTTCATCAACAAAATAGCTACTCAGTCTCCCTTGGTACTGAACATACAGAGAAGTAGGTCATTTAATTAATTGTTTTTGACATTGATATAGAGTGAATTCACATCTATAAGCAAAGTTTAGGGAGGACTTTTTATCTCCCCGTTTGAGCAGTTTTATGTCTAATAAGTCATGTGATCCTCAGAAGCCCCATGAAAGTGACGCAGTTATCATCCCCATTGGACAAATGAAGAAACTGAGGCTCAGAGAGAGTTAATCATTTGACCAAATCCACTCAGCCCAGGATTAAACCCAAGTCTTTCTTACTCACTAACCCAGGCTCTTCACTATTACATTATAATATGGCAAAGTTTTCTTACTTGATATTTGCTTACCTACTTGCAACTTCCAAACACACAAACACAATTATTTTATGTTTTATTCGGTTTCCCTAGCAGTTAGAAAACAGAGCTGGCAAAAACTTTTAAATGTGTGAGTTCAAAATAAATAAATAAATGTGTGAGTTCATAATTAATAAAGCTCCTGAAAATCTATCTCCCCTATCCACAAGGTCGTACCTTTCCAAGCAAGAAATTTAGATAACTTTTCCTAATCACTACCAATATTCATTCAGCTTCCATATGAGTTATTTTAATTGATTGGCTGATCAATTGGTTTAGTGGTTCATACCCACAACAGAGCAAGGATATGAAATAACTCATGAAGTTGCAAATGTTTTCAAAATGTCTCCAAACATTATTCTGACCAAAATTCTAATATTGTTATTGTATGTGTTAAAAGGGATAGCTTATAAAAGTGAAGGGGTCTTAAGAAGAAAGATTGGCATCTGGAGTGCAACTGTTGTATTATAAAGGTCAAAATTCTTGCTCCGTTTTTCTCTCTATTTACCATCTTATCTTCTTTTGTTCTCAGTAAAAATTAGACTTGGTGTTCTTCATTATGCACTCACTTCTTAACTCCCTAAAAGCCTCACTATACACAATGACATGCTAATTTTAGTTTATGAATATCAATTGTGCTAACCCTTACAAACTCATTAAATAACCCATCAGCAGTAAAAGAAAGGCTATGGAATTGTACATCATGGGCCCATATTGGTATCAAAGGAACTTGCACTTTCAAGTGAGGTCCGAGGACTCAGTCTCCCAATGGACTGAGGGCCACATTTTGAGAATTACTACTCGAAGGCCACCAATTATTTCTCATAGACACATCCAACAGCCTTTTCTTGGTCTGCATTTTTCTTAACCTTCAGCAGCATCTGGCAATGTTGGCAAACCTCTTCTGACAATTATACTCCTGACTTCCATACAACCGCATACCTTGATTCTCCTCTGACCCTTCTACCTCTGTAGATAGTCACGCCAAAATCAAGGCCAACTAACAAGAAAAGTTTTCAGCCTTTTTGCCTGTTGAGCTGGAATGAGGGGAGTGTGATGTCTGGCTTTGTGGTGGCCTGTGCTGGTGTTTGAGCAAGCCAAGAAGTAGCACCCCACTCCTCCCTGCCTGGAGAGACTGAGGAAGCAGACCTGTGGGGATGAAAGTGTCAGCTTCATTGCTGAGAGAGCTGCTGCAGATGTGACTTAGGAGCATAAAAATGACTCCCAGGATTGCCTCTCCTTTCGCAGATGTACCCACCAGTCACAGGAACACTGGTCAACAGTGAGCTCCCATGCAAGACAGAGCCTTTACAGCCCACTCTACTCCTGCAAAGACAGGTTATATGCTTTTCCCAGGCAGGCAGACCCCAAAAGGAAGCACAGAGTTACTCCTGCCCTAGTTTGCCATTCCAAAAGCACCAGTTATACTAGTCACTTCTCCTGTCCTGGGGAGAGTGAGAAGGGGAAGAATCGAGGAATATTTCTGCATTGGAGCTGCCACCATACAGAACAAACAGTTTTCTCCTAACATTCTGGAAAGAGGAAAGCCATAGCTATATGATCATGATAGCATCACATTGGAATGGGTAATTATTTGTATAAAACATATATTTAATATGTGTGTGTGTGTGTGTGTGTGTGTGTGTGTGTGTGTGTACATTATATCAACTATGTATTAGAAAATAGCTAAACATGGATCGGCTGCCTCCTGCATGCCCCACAATGGAGATCAAGCCTGGAACCCAGGCATGTGCCCTGACCGGGAATCGATAACATTGTGTAACCTCCACAATGTTATCTCAGGGTGATGGGATAAACTATTATGAATAATATTTATTTCTTTTTTTCTAATTCTTTTATATTTTCTGAATCTTTTACCATGAGCATATTTGATTTTTAGAAAGATTAATTTTTAAACTCTCAAATTAGTTATAACATACAGACACTAATACTGATTAAGTTTGAATTCAATTTACAATTAGTATAGCACACTACTGCCCTGGTTTAGCTCAGTGGTTAGAGCACTGGGCCTCCCACTGAAGGGTCTCTGGTTTGATTCTCCATCAAATGCAAGTACCTGGGTTGCAGATTCGATCCCCAGCCCCCCAGCCCTGATCAGGGGATCTGTGAGAGGCAACCAATCGATGTCTCTCACATTGATGTCTCTCTCTCTCTCTCCCCCTCCCTTCCTCCCTCTCTAAAAAATAAAATAAAATAAATGGAAAAAGTTTCCTCAAATGAGGATTAACATCATATATATAGCATACTACTCAGAAAACTTATATTGCTTTCACCAATTAGTAGCATATTTCAAAAACCTAAGATAAAATAAATGGATTTTTTCTCTCTCCTGAATGGTGTAGTAAAGTACCAGAGACATATTAATTATAAATCCAACACTAATTGTGTTACCTCAGTGTTGTGTGTGTGTGTGTGTGTGTGTTAGTGGTCAGACCTGTCAGGTAAACCATTTAATTGTCTCCTCAAGAGCAGAACGTTGCTTTTTCTGTGCCTGCCTTGGCACTCATTCATACTCTCCCACTCAGCAACTACTCGGGGCCGATTATGGTGGTTCATGTATTCCTTCACTTCACAGACATGTATTAAATACCTACTGCGTGCCAGGTACTGCTCCAGGCCCAGGGGCTACAGACCAACAAGGTCCCACATCGATGGGGCCACATTTTAGTAAAGGGGGGTATACAGCAAACAAATCAACAAGAAACTGTCACATATTAATAAATGCTGTAAGGAAAATAAGGATATACTAGAGTAGGAGAAAATAACTTCATAAAAAAAGTGTTGCCTGGCCGGTGTGCTCAGTGGATAGAGCATTGTCCTGTGCACCCGGAGGTCATGGTTCAATTCCCGGTCAGGGCACATGCCTGGGTTCCAGGCTCCATCTCCATTGTGGGGCATGCAGGAGGCAGCCGATCCATGTTTCTCTCTCATTGATGTTTCTATCTCTCTCCTCTCCCTTCCACTCTCTCTAAAAATCAATAAAAACATACTTTAAAAGATAAAGTGTTTAGAGAGCAAGAAAAGGGATATACAATTACATAATCTGTATCCTTGAAGATGAACCAAAAATAGTTAGAAAAAAAATGATTCAAATGTATAATAGGAAAAAATATTGCTTTCGCTGCCCGGTGGCAGCAGCCCGGCCCCCAGCAGCGGGAAAGGGCGGCTCTGAAGCGGATCAAGAAGGCACTGAGTGACCTGCAGAGGGATCCTCCTGCCCAGGGGACCGCAAGACCTGCGGGAGGTGATTGGTTCTGCTGGCAGCCCACCATCACCGGCCCGAACGACAGTCCTTACCCAGGAGGCATTTTCTTCCTGGACATCCACCTTCCCACAGATTATCCGTTCAAACCCCCAAAGGTTGCTTTCCCGACCAAAATGTACCACCCCAACATCCACAGCAAGGGCAGCATCCGAATCGACGTCCTGCCGTCCCACTGGTCCGCATCACTGAAGGGTCCGAAGTGCTCTTCTCCATCTGTTCGCCCAGCCCTGACCACCCGCTGGTGCCAGGGGTAGCTCACACCTGCCAGGCCAGCCGAGAGAGGCACACAAACTGGCGAGGGGGTGGACACAGAAATATGCTAGCTGAGTGCCTTGGAGGTTGCACAGGGGACACTGCTCAAGAGAAGCTGAGCCCCTGGCTGAGCCTCCCAGAGGGCGGCATCTCTTCCCCGAGCCAGTGGGGGTCCCCCCCTTTCCAGCCGCGGCATGTGGATGCCGCTCAGTCCGCGTGGCTCTGACGCCGTCCCATCCTGATGCCAAAGCAGTCGTCGCCGTTAGATATGCAGCCTCCTCGCTACCCTGGAATCAGTCCCTCCACCCGACTCACTGCTGGACTCGTGGGGGACATCATGCTGTCACCTCCCCTCCCCTGCCTCACTCAAGGTGGCACCACACAGCCTGGCCCTCACCTTCTGGCACTCAGTGCCAACCTGGACGTCTAGGGCAGAGCGGGCGGGCGTTCCTCACAGCCTGTCTGCCATAAACCATATCCCAAGGAGTCTCAGCTCATCCCAGGAGGCTCCAGGGAATTGGGAAGTGTCCCCACACCGAGACGCAGCAAACAATGTTGGGATAAAAAGCACAGAGCACCCAGGAGAAGGCTGTCTTTTCAGAAGCAAGACCTGGAGAGATGGGGCTTTTGCCTTTCCATGGGAAGAGGTTTTTCACCACCTCCCTCCCTCCATGGAGCCTACACTAAGTCCAGTGTGTGCCGCCCACAGACCAGAGCATAGGGCCAGGGAGAGATTTTTAAATGTAAATAAAATATAATTCATGCATAACCCTAAAAAAAAGAAAGAGAGAGAGAGAGAGAGAGAGAGAGAGAGAGAGAGAGAGTCTGGAATCTGTGGACTTTAAGGCCACACCCCGTTGCATGAACTATCAACCCAAAGAAATATCCAAGTGAAGTTTAACTTCAAAGATAAACATTTCAATGAGATTACAGGCAAAAAAGAAAGTTATCCTCAAGACAGACTAGCCTCAGGCTAGAGTAATTTTCATAGCAACTTTCAATGCCACAAGGCATCGGAATAATAGCAGAATTCAAAGGTAAAAAAATAAAAAATAACAATTGAATCAAGAATTCAATATCCGGCCAAGACGTTATTTATTGTCAAAGGCACCATAAGTGCATTCTCAAACATATAACACCTCAGAAAATATAGCACTCCTGAGCCCTACTTGAGGAAAAACTTTCTGATAATGAAATTCAGCTAAATAAGAGATGTGTCAAAATAAAGGATTCGGAAATGGTGACATCCTTCAAAAAAAGAAAGAAAGAAAAAAGACTGATCATGAGCACTGGATCCATTTGAACATATACTGTATAACTAACACCGAACTTTAGAAATTATAATCAAAGAAATCATTCATCAGTATAAGTAATGCTAACACAACCCCAATGTCTCAGTGACTTAATTTAAGAAAAATGTACTTTTAACTCATGCCACTGTGTAATGAGGGGGTGGGCAGGGTCTCTCCTTCATGCAGTGCTGCAGGGTCTCGGGCATCTCTCTTTGTGTGGCTCTGTCATTTTTAATAGAGTCGTGGGATCACCCGGGAACCATCCAGCCTGCAGGCAGAGGAAAGAGAGAAAGAACAGACAAGGCACCTTCTTTAACTGCCTCGACTGAAAATGTCATTTTACTTTTACTTGCATCCATTGATGAGAAATATTAGATGGCTCCACCTAGATATAAACAGGCTGAGTTTCCAGGAGACAATATTTTGGTGAGTGGTCTCAGAATATAATGTTAATGTAAAACATAACAATAGAAAAAATAATATAATTATTAAAACTGGAAAGTGATGATGAGGATGAGTGGGAAGAGATGTATATTTTGTTTTTCATAGTAGATAGGAAGTTAAAAACTTTCTAAAGTTTATAAATTAAGAAATAACTATTTTTAAATATTAACATATAATATTTAATATTATAAATATAGACACTGGAAGAAAACATATAGAACAACAGCAAGGACAAAAGACCATACAGCAAAAGATAGAAAACTAAAAAAGGAAAAACACAAATAAAATAAGATAACATAAAGTAATACAATTTATATCACTTAAGGTAATAAAAGTGAATGGGATAAGCTAACCTATTAAAAATAAGGAAGGCTGGCCAGTGTGGCTCAGTGGTTGAGAGTTGATCCAAGTGCTCACTGGTTCAATTCCCGGTCAGGGCATATGCCTGGGTTTAATCCCCAATAGAGGGTGTGCAGAAGGCAGAGAGAGAGAGAGATGCTTCTATCTCTCTATCCCTTTTTCTTATTCTCTCTAAAAATCAATAAAAGGATATTTTTTTTAAAAAAGCAAGGAATCGCCCTAACCGGTTTGGCTCAGTGGATAGAAGGTCCCAGGTTCGATTCTGGTCAAGGGCATGTAACTTGGTTGCGGGCACATCCCCAGTAGGGGGTGTGCAGGAGGCAGCTGATTGATGTTTCTCTCTCATCAATGTTTCTGGCTCTCTATCCCTCTCCCTTCCTCTCTGTAAAAAACCAATAAAATACATTTTAAAAAATAAAAAATAAAAAAGCAAGGAATTATTAGATAAGAATCAAAACATGATATTTGACAATAGTATATATATTATAAATATAGAACTATATCCCAGATATGTTAATAAGTGGGAAAAGCAGAATGTGGAACAATTCATATAGTTTGATCCTGTTGTATTTAATATAATACACATGATGTATAATATGCACATATTATTTGTATATAACATATACACAGATAACATTTGGAAACATCACAAGAAATAGCTGTGCTATTTCTGGGGATTGTAATGAAGGGTTAGAAGAGGACAAGTGTACTTTCACTTTTTAACTCTATCTTCCTATATCTTAAATTTTTTGAAATAAGTATGACGTTTCTATTACAAAAATTTAAACAAAGCTAACTGAAGTGTAATTCAGAGTGCTGTTAGAGAACGGAGAGATGCAAGCACAGGAGGGGCCGGGAGGCCATGGAAGGCTGACAGGGTGGTCTTTGAGCTGAGTCTCCAAGAAGGAAGGTGCCCAGCCCGTGACCTCCAGGTGCACTGACACCGTGTGAAAGGGGCGTGGCATGTTGAATACACCTTAGGAGCAGCCCAAGTACAACGTGCATGGTGGAAGGGCTGGGAGGTAAGACTGGAAGGAACCACGGAGTTATAATCTTTCATTAGAAAATGAGATTTCCTCAAAATATTTGAAGCAGAGGAGTGACTTGACTGGGCTAGCATTTTGCACAGATTACAATGGTGTCCATTCGGCGAATGAGTTAAAGACCGCAGTCCAGATAAACATGGTGGTGGCCTAAGATGGTGGAAATATAGGTGAAGAGAAGATGGAGTCACATTCAAGAGATATTTAGGCAGAACTTGATAATTAATGGGATGTCATGATGGGGTGACACAGAAGGAAAAGACAGTCAAGTCAACAGGACTTCCAAATAAGGTACTTCAGGGGCAAAGTAGGGGGATATGGAGGATATCTGTAATACTGTCAATAGTAAAAATCATCCTATATAATAATAGACAAATATGCAAATTGACCATACCTCCGACACACCCACAAGCCACGCCCACCAGCCACGCCCACCATCCAATCAGAGCGAGCATGCAAATTAACCCAAACCAAGATGGCTTCAGCCACAGAGAGCAAGGTTTCCTAGGTAACAGAGGAAACCAAGCTTTCTGCCAGCTGTTGCAGGCCTAAGCCTCCACTCAAGCTACAAAGTTTCAATTATAGAAGGTAAACAAATTCAAACAAATGGCGGCAGAATGGAGCTTGAGAGAGCAGGCCAGGGTTGCCGCCGGCAATAGGGGAAGCAAAGCTTTCCACACACCCTGGCCAGGCCCACCCGCTTAAGGCAACAAAGTTTCAGTTATAACCCCAACACAAATGGCTTCGGGCCTCGGAGGGAGCCCCAGGCTCGGCTCTGCTCCAGGCTACAAAGTTTCAATTGTAGAAGGAAAATAAATTCCAGATACCAGGGCCTCTGCTTGGGTTGCCAGGGGGCGTGGCTGGCCTGCAAACCACCACAGGCCCCTTGCTCAGGCCGCCCCACGCCCCAAGGGTACCCCACCCTGATCAGGGACACCCTTCAGGGCAAACCAGCTGGCCCCCACCCCGGTACCAGGCCTCTATCCTATCTAATAAAAGAGTACTATGCAGATTGATCATCACTGCAACACACAATATAGCTGCCCCCATGTGGTCAAAGATCCTGCCCCCATGTGGACACAGGATCGCCACCACAAGATGGCCAGCAGGAGAGGGCAGTTGGGAGGCACCTGGCCTGCAAGGGAGGGCAGTTGAGAGGGACCAAGCCTGCAAGGGAGGGCAGTTGGAGGTGATCAACCCTGCAGGAGAGGGCAGTTAGGGGTGACCAGGCCGGCAGAGGAGGGAAGTTGGGGGCAAACAGGCTGGCAGCAGAGTGGTTAGGGGGTGATCAGGCTGGCAGGCAGAAGCGGTTAGGGGCAATCAGGAAGGCAGGCAGGCAAGCAGTTGGGAGCCAGCAGTCCTGGATTGTGAGAGGTAGGCAGAAGCGGTTAGGGGCAATCAGGAAGGCAGGTAGGCAAGCAGTTGGGAGCCAGCAGTCCTGGATTGTGAGAGGGATGTCCGACTGCCCGTTTAGGCCTGATCCCTGGGATCGGGCCTAAACGGGCAGTCGGACATCCCTTGAGGGGTCCCAGATTGGAGAGGGTACAGGCTGGGCTGAGGGACAACCCCACTCCGTGCACGAATTTCGTGCACCGGGCCTCTAGTAGTAAAATAAAATATAGAAATTAGAAGTGAATTTGTGGATGAGGAGAGGGAAAATGTAAGCTCAGTTTGGGTACTGCTGGGTCTGCAGTATGGAACATTCAGGTAGAGGGGAGCAGGTATAAGACTCTGGAAAAGGTGGGGATGTGAAATATGGAAATAAAAATCACTAGTTTGTAAGCAATAGCAGAGGACAATGCAGAGGATTATAAGAAGGGACTGAGTGATGGTATAAATGCCTCCCATGATCAGGGTTTTCTACGAGGTTCAAAGACATAAACAGAGAAACTTTTGCTCTTATTCCTGGAGTTCACTTGCCAATCTAACTGCCTACCAAGAATGGAGTCGGAGATTCCAGGTAGCAAAGAGGACACAGTAAGGTTAGCGCGAGGTGGGTGGGATCCTCCCGACAGGCTTCGGTCCTGAAGGAACCTGAGTTACTTTTTGTCTGTTGGGAATTGAGACTGGACTTCTCTCAGGGGCTTTGAGGCCATCTCTTTAGGAAGAGAGATGGCCATTTGGCCTTACTCCCCAAAACTGAGCCTGAACTCTTCCTCAGGATAACCAGGTGGCAGTCCAGGCTGTCTAATAACATCAAGAAGGAGCTAACCTTCAGAAACCTGCCCCACTCCCAGGCAAAAATAATTGAGCCTCCGTTTCCAAACAAATAGCTGAAAGCCAACCACATATTTAGAATTTAAACATGCTGGTACCTAAATTCAAATGCTTCATCTTAATCAGTTGCATCAGACTGATTTATAGCGAAGACTCATAGGTTTCACCTACTTTAGTGGACAGTCTGGTGACCAAGAAAGTCTTATTGCAAAGTGGCACTTCCCTTGTTGTGGGGAGCAGTGAGGAGGGACAGGACCAAGGAAGGCCCCAGGCAAAAGGAATTGACTCAGGAACCCCATAACAAGGCAGAGGCCCAAACAATTTAAATAGAGATGGAGTTTTAAATCTTTATTATGTTGTTTAATTTTTTCCTGTGCGTTCATATATTTGTAATATCAGTAAAAACACTCAATTGTTCTTGGATAGTAGCTACATTATTTACTACTGTTAAGTGGCTTAGCATTTGCCTTGAGAACGAGAATTTTAATCTCTTTGAACTTAAAAAATTGTCATCACTGTGTGTTCAGTGATAGAAATAACCGAATGTGTTGACTATTCAGACTATGTATCTTTCACTGTTGTTTGGTAACTTTAAAGTGGTAACACTGTTGATATTGCCATGGAACTTTATATTCTATCTCAGTTGTTACAACTTTACATCATAGAATTGGGAAGCTGCGGAATTTCTAGTGTCTAGCCAGAAGCATATATCCTCTGACTACAGCAAACCGTATACTTTTATTTTCTCTCAAATAAAATTCTCTTTGTCTAGAGTCCTTTCTCTCTCTCTTTTTTAATAGCACTCATGTAAAATGTCTGGCACTTATTAGGCCCTCGAATATATATTTTCCTGTCTGTATTATATTTTACCATCACTATTTTATGGGGAACAATCAGAAATACCTGCACTGTGGAGTCAATCCAGCTTTTCACAGGCAAACAGAGAACTGAGGCAAATTATTCAAATGTTTTGATGTAATAAACCAGACGATTGCTTCACCTTACTTATTCACTTTAGTTAGGCAATCTAAATTTCTGTTTCAAATGACAGCTTTTATTTTTTCAAACAGTTTCTTTTCTTTTCTTTGTGAATTCTAATCTTGAGTTCCCATTTCACTTCCATTTACCGTGCACTCCGAGGAACTTAGACTTGAATGCTGTTTCCACAGTAACAAGCCTCCAGATGATCATGGCCCTGGGAATTGAGTTCTCAAGTGCGTACACAAGCCCTTGACTCTCAGTACCCAGCACAGACCATTGGCTCCAAATTTTGCCCGTGGGGATCAGGAACAGTCCCTGCCTGCTCGCCCTGCCTGGCAAACACTGCCGGGGAGCCAGAAGTCCATGGTTCCTCAGCAGGGTTTGTGTGAACTGAGGAACCCATCTCTGCCTTGCACAAGAAGGAGAGTAAACCATCTCAAGTACAACGTCCCATATCTATTGCAGCTTCTGCAACCTTGCGGAGCTGAAAGTCAGTTGTTGGTTAAAAGGAGCTTCTATTTCTCAGAGCTACCAGGTGGACTGAATTTTTCTAATCTCTTGAGTTTTCCAGGTGGATACATAAAGCATGCTTAAACGCATAGTGTTTTTCTCATCACTGAATTTCCAAATCCTACTTAATCCTTCAGCGTTGAGCTCATATGTTACTATTGGGAACACCTTTAGACTATAGAAAAGTACAAAAATACAAATAATAGTATAACAAACAATTGTGTACTATTAAATAGTTTTTTTATATATTTTTTTAAATTTATTTCAGAGAGGAAGGGAGAGGGAGAGAGAGATGGAAACATCAATGATGAGAGAGAATCATTGATCGGCTGCCTCCTGCATGCCCCCGGGGGATTGAGCCCGCAACTGGGGATTGAGCCCGCAACCCGGGCATGTGCCCTTGACCCAGGACTCAAACCCAGGACCCTGGAATCGAACCCAGGACTCTTCAATCTGTAGGCTGTCGCTCTATCCACTGAGCCAAAGCGGCTAGGGCTATTAGTTTTTATTTAATAAAACATGTATTACTGATAGTGTTGCTTTTGAAGTAGCTTTTCTACCTGTTCCCAACAAGATTCTTTCCCCTCTCTCCAGAAGCAAAACGTATCTCTTAGTTGGGCCGTTAGGTGGGGTTTTTGAATGGTGTGCCCTTTTCTGGAACGGAGATTTTTCCAGGAAGTCCAGTTCCAGCTCTAACATGACCAAACCCTATGTCCCCTTCCCCATGAAAGCATGAGGAGATCCTACAGTACAGGGCACTCTGGGGCTTCAGTGGGGTCCATCGTGTCTACTGTGACCACTAGCCCTCTTTGACCTCCCCAGCTCCCTCTGATTCTTGTAGCAGTGAGCATTTGGTCCAGTTTCCAATCACTTACTTTGTACCAACTTTATGGATAGAAAATGCATTGTTTCCTAAGAAGACCATAAAATCCTGAAGCAGTGTCATTCTCCTTTTAGACCTACCTGGGAGAAAGCCCTCGTATCGGAGTAGTTCACAGCTGTAAGCCAATCTCCCCATCAGAGAAGTGTACCACACAGAAGTATGCTTATTTTATAGAATAAATGTTGCTGCAGCCATCCCACAGTTATTGACAACCTATTATGATCCAGTTTATGAATTAAACACTATGAATATATAATAAATGCATAAAGAGTTATAACTTCATTATTAAAAAGAACCAAAAATAAGCAAGGAGCTATTACAACTGGTACCACAAAAATATCAAGGATTATAAGAGACTACTAGGAACAATTATATGTCAACAAATTGGACAACCTGTAAGTAATGGATAAATTCTAGGAACATACAATTTACAAAAAGTGAATTATGAAGAAATAGAAAATCTGACCAGATTGTTTAATAGTAAGGAGTTTGAATCAATAATCCAAAACTTCCTAATAAACAAAATCCAGGAACAGATGGCTTCCTTGGTGAATTCTACCAAACATTCAAAAACAGAGTTAATACCAATCTTTTCCAAATTCTTACAAAAAATAGAAGAATAGGGAACTTTTCTAAACTCGCTTTATGAAGCCAGCATTACCCTGATATGAAAACCAGACAAGGATGTCACCAGAAAAGAAAATTACAGGTCACTGTAATGAAGAACATAGATACAAAAATCCTCAACAAAATATTAGCAAACCAAATTCAACAATACATTAAAAGGATGTTATACCATCCCTGGTCAGTTGTTCAGTTGGTTGGAGCATTGTCCCATACACCAAAAGGTTGCAGGTTCAATTCCTAGTCAGGGCACATACCTAGGTTGCGGGTTCAGTCCCAGGTCAGGAAGTTTACGGGAGGCAACCAATTGATGTTTTCTTCTCTCTCTCTCTCTCTCTCTCTCCCTCTCTTCTCCTTCCTCTCTCTCTAAAAATCAATAAAAAATATATGGTCACCTGAGGATAATAAAAAAAGATGTTATACCATGATCACGTGGGATTTATTATAGAGTTGCAAAGATGGTTCAACATCTGCAAATCAGTCAATGTTATATACCACATTAACAAAATTAAGGATAAAAATCATATGTCATATCAATAAATGTAGGAAAAGCATTTGACAAAATTCAACATCTATTTATGAAAAACTCAGCAAAGAGGGATTAGAGGGAACATACCTCAGCATAATAAAGGTCATATATGACAAGTCCACAGCTAAAATTATACCCAGTGTATGAAGTTCATGAGGTCCCAAGGCCTGGCTGGCGATCAGACCCCATCAGGTCTCCCCCCTCCCCCCTCCCCCCCTCCTTGCCTCCTCCTTCGCTGGCCACCCACACACCACCACACGGTTCCCCGCCTCCCCTCTCCTCCTCCTTCCCTCACTTCCCCACCTTCCCCCCTCCTCCTTCCTGCATCTGCTGCCATCCACCCCCAGTTCCCTGTCTCAGCCCAGGCCCAGCCTGGGTCAGGGGGTCGGGGCCTGCCGGCCTGGGGGAGAGGCCAATCACCACCGAGGCAGGTGGGCAGCAGGCCGACTGGGGCCTGGCAGGTGGGGCAAGGACAGGGGGAGGAAACCGGGAGGAACCCAGCCCCCCAGGAAAGGGACCGTGTCTGCTGCCACCCTCCCCTGGCTCCCTATCCCAACCCCAGGCCCAGCCACAATTGGGGTCTACCGGTGGGGGGCGGGGGGGACCAGGAAGTTGGCCCGTAGGCCCCATCAGCGATTGGGGCCTGCGGGCTGGGAGCAGTTCTGTGCTGAGCGTCTGCCCCCTGGTGGTCAGTTGTTACAGTCATTCTGGTCATTCCGTCATAAAGGTCGCTTAGGCTTTTATAAATACAGATGATGAAAAGCTGAGAAAGCTCTTCTAAGATCGGGAACAAAGTTAGGATGCTCACTCTCACTACCTTTATTCAACGTGATAATGGAAGTCCTAGCCAGATCAATTAGGCAAGAAAAAAATAAAGGCGTCTAAATTGGATGAAAAGTAAAACTGTCACTATTTGCAGATTACATGATATTATATATAGAAAACCCTAAAGACTCTATCAAAAAACTTAAATTTAATAAATTAATTCAATAATATTGTAGGTTACAAAATCAATACAAAAAAACCTGTTGCATTTTTATACACTAATAATGAACTGTAAGAAAGTGAAATTAAGAAAAAATTCCATTTATAATTTCATTTAAAAAAATAAAATAACAAGGAATAAATTTAACCAAAGAGGTGACCGACATAGATGCTGAAAACTACAAGACAGTAAGTAAAGACATTTAAGAAGATGCACACAAAAAATGGAAAGATATTTTGTGCTCATGTGTTAGAAAAATTAGCATTGTTAAAATTTTCATACTACCTAAAGCAATCTACAGATTCAATGCAATCTTATCAAATTTCCAATGTCATTTTTCACAGAAATAGGATAAAAAATCCAAAAAGTTATAAGGAGCCACAAAGGACACTGGATAACCAAAGCAATGTTGATAAAGAAGAACAATCAGGGAGGTATCACACTCCTTAATTTCATATTCTTTTACAAAGCTATAGTAATTAAAACAGCATGGTTTTGGCATAAAGACAGACATATAGCTCAATGGAAAAGAATGGAGAGTCAGGAAATAAAACCACAGATAATTTATGGCAAAGGAGCCAAGAATATACAATGGGTAAAGGACAGTCTCTTCAATAAATAGTGTTGGGAAAACTGGACAGACACATACAAAAACATGAATTGGGACCATTATCTTACATCGTATGCAAAAGTTAACTGAAAAATGGATTAAAGACTAGAACATAAGACCTGAAAGCATAAAACTCTTAGAAGAAAACATGTGGTAAACTCCTTGACATAGGCCTTGGCAATTATATTTTTAATTTGACACCAAAAGTTAAAGCAAAACAAAAGTAAAAATAAACAAGTGGGACTACATCAAACTAAAAATACTCTACATAACAAAGCAAGCAACTGACAAAATGAAAAAGGCAACCTACTGAATGGGAGAAAATATTTGCAAATTATATATCTGATAAGAGGTTAATATCCAAGATTCAAAGAACTCATACAACTCAGTAACCAAAACGAAATCTAATTTAAAAATGGGCAGAAGATATAAATAGACATTTTTCTAAAGATGGCCAACAGATACATGAAAAGATGATCAACATTATTAATCATAAGGGAAATGCAAATCAAAATAACAATGGGATATCACCTAACACATGTTAGAATGGCTATTATAAAAAAAAGACAAGAAATAACAAGTGTTGGTGAAGATGTGGAGAAAAGGGAACCCTTGAGCACTCTTGGTAGGAAAGTAAATTGGGGTAGCCACTATGGAAAACAGTATGGAGATTCCTCAAATTTTAAAAATAGAACCAGCATATGATCCAGCAATTCCACCTCTGGGTATTTATCTGAAGAAAATGAAAAAACTAAATTGGAAAGGTATATGCACCCCATGTTCATTGCAGCATTGCTTACCACTGCGAAGATATGGAAATAACCTAAGAGTCCATTGATGGATAACTATATAAAGAATTTGTGATTTCTATATCTATCTATATCTACATCTATATCTATATCTATATCTATATCTACATCTATAATAATAAAAGCATAATATGCTAATTAGACGGGACAGCTGGATGACCTTCCGGACGAAGCTTGGCCTGTGAGGGCCGAGGCAAGCTGTGGCAGCTGCGAAGGCAGAGCCCCTTGCACAAATTTCATGCATCGGGCCTCTAGTCTATTTATAATGAAACAATACTCAGCCACAAAAATATGAATGAAATCTTGCCATGTGCTTCAATGTGGATGGACCTCAAAAGGCATTCATTATGCTAGGTGAAATAAGTCTAGACAGACAAAGACAAATATTAAATGATCTCTCTTTTATGTGAAGTATAAAAAATAAAGCTCATTGATACAGGCAGAAGGTGGGGGTAGAGGATGGAAGAAAGATGAAGGGAGTAAAAATAAAATCTTATCAAATATTTACGTACTAGAGGCCCAATGCATGAAATTCGTGCAAGAATAGGCCTTCCTTTCCCCAGCTGCTGGCACTGGCTTCCCTGTGGCACCCGGGACTCGGGCTTCCCTCACAGCCCCGGCTTCATCTGGAAGGACGTCCGGTCTAATTAGCATATTACGCTTTTATTATTATAGATTAAATGCATAAAGGTTTGGTTTCCCCGTCTTATGTGATATCTCAAATGATTATGATGCATTTTAAAAATAATAATTTATGGTTTAAGTGTATGAATGGCACCCATGACTTAAATTAAGGCTATATTATTAATTGTATAACTTGTTTGTATTTTAGGAATTTTTAAATGTTCAGTTATCTTTTTCCAAAACAACTTAAAAATTAAGAGTGTTTGCCAAACAACTGAATAAGAATTGTTTACGTTGGGCCAAATCATCAGTTCCACTGGTTTGGTTACCAGAGTTTGTAAATGTGTTTTCGCACCTCATTCTTTGCCTTGCGTTGGCATCCAATCACAGCTAGTGTGTAGAGAAACTGCCAAGTCTGGTGTTAGGGGACTTACACAGCATCGTCCTGCCTGGGACTGTGTGTGAACACCAGTCAAAGCTGTCCTTCAGCGTGGATTGCGGAAATACACTTGGCCCCATACTCCAGTCTGTAATCTGGAATTGAAATCAAGCTAACTGAACAAACATACATTTTAGTGAAATTCTTTATGAATTGTTCATGCACATGCCTTATTGATTGTAACTAGACAAACTGCATTATTATTATTAACTAGACAGTGCACCATCTTTTTAACTGACACCATTTACAATTTCACATAAAATATCCCTATAATGTGATCTCCATTAAAAATGCAACAAAGCACCATGAGTCTAAATTTATCAAAGTCACAGAAATTGTTCTGGTCAGTTGTCAGTCAGGAACTGAATATCCTGAACCAAACATTTAACTGTAATTTGAATTTCTTTTTTTTCCCCCAGACACTGCAAATGGATGTCAACAAGCTGAACATAACCTTGCTCCGAATATTCCGCCAGGGAGTGGCGGCCGCGTTAGGACTCTTACCCCAGCAAGTGCACATCAATCGCCTCATTGTAAGATGCCTCCATTTCACGTCCCCAGACACAGGCTTTGATCTGTTTGAAGGTCTCAGTAATAAAGGACAATAATTTAAAACACCCGTGCTACAGTTCTATGGCCCCTGAGCCAAATCTAGCATGCCAGTGGTTTTAGTAAAGAAAGTTTTATTGCAAATAAGCCACAGTCATTTGTTTACATATTGACTATGGCTACTTTCATGTAATAGTGACAGAGCTGAGTCATTCTAACAGATTGTTGGGCTAAATCAAAGGTTAAGATACTTGCTCTCTGGCCCTTTACAGGAAAAGTGTATCAACCCCCTCATAGTTCAAGGCTAGTACCCTGGTAGGTATGAATAGAGCGGCCCAACATACTAGTCTCACCAACCTGGCATTACACCCAAAACATTCTTCCTAAAAAGTTAAACCTTCTGCATCAGTTAAAGCATTGTCTCCATGAGGCATCTATGAGAACTCCTTCAAGGATAGCAGTAGGATGAAGGATACTGAATGCACAGAGGATTTGGGTTAAAAATAAAGGAAAACCAATCCTTGAGGACAGCACTCCAAATGGAATGCAAGAATAGATGGTTGTGAAAAGCCTAGAGAAAACTTGGATGGGTATGTGGGGTGGGAATGAGGCAAAGCCAAAGGGTTTTATGAATAGAGCCCACTTTAGACCCATCTATCAATCAATCACCCACATCCATCCTTCCCCCTTTTCTCAGTGTTTGGGAACCTTGATGTCATCCAGCCACTTGTTCCCATCTGCACCTGCGGGCGGGCCTGAATAAGGCAGAGAAAGGCAAATTCAAAGCGGATGACTTTCTTTTGGTAAAAAGCTAGTTACCTAAGGCTCCTGTGAAAAGGGACTTTGGAATCATCTTACAGTTTTACAATTGTTCTTAATTTCCACTGCAGTGGAAAGCCGGGACAGCACAGTCCCCTTGCCTTAAATTCTGATTCTCCTGCTGGAGCTCGGCTTTCTACGGAATCAACATCCTCATTTCCAGCTATGGAGAAGAATTTGCTTTTTACGATGCTTTAGGGATTTTGTTTCTTTTCATTGTTACATGTGTGTGCAGGAGTGAGTTGTTTCATTCCCCATAATGACTTTATTCTCTAAGTCAACTATTTTCTGGGATCAAGTAAACTCAAAAACCAAAGTTTTTAGCTCAGTGCCATAGAAGAGGAAATACAGTATTTCCTAGTGCCTGAAAGAGGGAAATGGGTTTTATATCCAAAGTATCTTATTTAAATGAGAAGATGTAGAGATGTAGGTACTATAGATGTCTTAGCTCTTTGAAGGGGTAAAAGGGATTTGCCACACCCAGGCAGGAACACGAACATCCCTGGAGAATGTTAGTGGGATTAATCACACCTGTTTCTAGGAGCAGTTTTTATAATGGGTAGAGTTATGATGATACCCCAGGCAGCAGAGCATGTACTTTGGAGACATAACCGTACCCCATTTCCAGTTGGCCATTTCCCAGCTGTATGACTGTAGGCAACCTACTTACATGTCTTCAATTGCAAAATGGAGAGAATTATAACACCGTTGTCCTGGAGGGGTTTTAAGCATTAAATGAGATAACAGATTTAAGGTACATAAGAGTGTGTCAGGCAAAACACCAAGTGCTCTATTCTTGCTGCTGTTGTTATTAGGTCACAAACTATTTAAATTATTATAGACACGTTTGACATCAGTATTATGCCATACTTATTGTCTGTTGTTCCCTGCAAACACGGAAATGTGTTTTGTTTTCTGGATTGCTAGTAGTATTTTATACCTGGCTTCTGGTAAATGGCATTAAAAGAAAATTTTCTAACATGAGAGAACTCCATGTCAAAAAGAAAAGACTAGCAATAATTCCTTCCATAAGTACGTGATATATGTAACTTTTAAAGAGACTCTGATAGATTTCCGTGGTGTGTTTATTTTGTATGTGTCCCGTCTGCCATGTATGGTAGAAAAAAACACACCCTTCTCTCTGCATTTCAGCTAATGGGGTAATACTAATAGGAAAGTATCCTGCATTTCTACCCAAGGGATAGACCTTAAAAGTGTGACGTTTGAGGTGAAGAACAGAATCAGGGAAGCAACTTCAAAGCTCATGCAGCATCACCTTCCTTAGTGATTCCAGCCTTCCAGTAACACAAGTTACAAGGAAAAAATGGAGTGGCAATGTCTAATAACTGTACTATTGCATTAGGTTTTATTTAATTCATTTGATTCTATAATGCTTCTTTAAACACAATTACTCAGGAAACATATGAACAGTATATTTCAAAACAAACAAAATAGAGAGACTCATAAATAGAGAGCAGTCTGACAGCTCTGGGGACGGGCATGGGGAGGCAGGGGGCATGGAGGGATTGAGCAACAAAGGAAAAACAGAAAGAACTCATGGACATGGACAATGGTGTGGTGAGTGTAGCGGGGAGGAAGATGGGTGGAGATGGAGGTGGAGGTGGAAGAGGGCTTAGAGGGCATAAATAGTGGTGGGGGGATATTTTAATTATAATATGGAATGGAAAAATAAACCAGCAACCAATGAAATATAAAATTACAAATCTTGAAGTGTCAATTACTTGCAAAAAGGCCATTTGAAGACTTTAGGCTCTGGGCTGGTATTCTTAAGTGTACCAGAGAATAACTAATAAATGTAATCTCCAAGATGCCTTTTAAGATTCTAGGGTTCCAATTTTCTGTGGTGGTTCTAGAGGAAGGTAAAAATACTTCCCAGAGTTGTTTGAAAATGCCTATTAACGTGTACAAATAATCTGCTTTTACTAGGGAAAGAAGAACAGTGTGGAGCTCTTCGTGTCTCCCATAAACCGAAAAGGAGGCATTTCTGACGCCCTGCCATCTGAGGAAGTGCTGCGTTCACTTAATACCAATGTTTTGCATCAAAGTTTATCCCAATTTGGAATCACAGGAGTTTCCCCTGAGGTATGTTGTTGCATGGAAGATTTCATCTAAAAATCTGCAGTCCGACCCTAGCTGGTTTGGCTCAGTGGATAGAGCGTCAGCCTGCAGACTGAAGGGTCCCAGGTTTGATTATGGTCTAGGGCACATGCCCAAGTTGCAGGCTCGATCCCCAGTAGGGGGTGTGCAGGAGGCAGCGGATCAATGATTCTCTCTATCATTGATGTTTCTATCTCTCCCTCTTCCTTCCTCTTTAAAATCAATTAAAATATGTTTAATAAATAAAAATATATTTTAAAAATCTAGACATCTTGATTCTTAGTCTAATCTCACTTTTCAGTAAGGTTTATTGCCTCTCATTTCAGCAAATATCGCAGGTGTGGTATAAAAAGCTCTGGTATAAGCTCTGGCTGGTATGGCTCAGTTGGTTGAGCCACCCATGCACCAAAAGTTCACCCCTTCAATTCCTGGTCAGGGCACATGCCCAGGTTGCAGGCTCAATTTTTAGTAGGGGGTAAGCAGGAGGCAAGCCAATCTATGTTTCTCTCTCCTCTCCCTCTCCCTTCTTCTCTCTCTAAAATAAAAACCAATAAAAACATATTTTTTTAAAAAAGGCTTTGGTACAAGATTGAAACCCAAAAACCACTTAAGATATGTGTGTGACCCTGGGCATGTGATTTAATTTCTGTGAGATTAAGTCTTTGTATGGTGCCAGCCTCCTTGAGGCTCAGTTTCTTCATATCCAAAATGGGTATAGAAAAAAAAAATGGGTATAGTCCTTATTTTATCGACTTGGAATGTGAATTAATTTTTAAAACATTTGTGGAAATCCTCCTATACAGGAGGCACTGAACAAATATTTGAATGCAGGATTGATTGGCAGAATGAAAATGTATGTCATCATTGAATTGGTCTTTCAGCAATTAGTGTCACCCTGATCCCTGCCACACACACACACACACACACACACACACACACGCGCACACACGCACACACGCACACACGCACACACACACACACAGTGTGTTTTCTCTCTTGGCACCAGAGTAATCTTTCTAAAATAAATCTGGCCATGCCCTCCTAATGTCATGGTTCTCTTTGGCCTCCTAGATATTACAGAATCAAGCATGCATTTCTCAATATGGTCTATGATCCTTAGTGTGCTAGGCTTTATAACTGTTCAACAACACTCTCCTAGATTTTGCTTCGGCAATTCCAAACTTCATAGGTACCGTGACACCTCCATACTTTCTCTTCCCTCCATGCTTTTGCATGCGTTGATCCTTCTACGCACCTTTCGTGTTTCAAGATCAGTCTACTACAAAGCGAAGCCTTCCCTAGATGTGAATGCTCATTGATTTGTGTTCTCCTTGAGCTTAATATAAAAACCCCTTATCCTCTCTTGGTCTTCAAGTCCATCTCTACACTACAGGTTCCTCAAGAGACATGCCATGTCACTTTATCTGTGTCCTTGGTGCCTCATTCAGTGCGTGGTATTCAATGGGCACAGCGGCAGCCAAACACTGTGCTGCTGGTATCCAAAGGAAGAAGATAAATGAATAAACAAACAAATAACATATGATGGTTGCTTTCAGTAGGATTGTTCTCTAATAAGGCAGATAATATACAAGCAGACATGGAGAATGCAGGGGAGTGTATGATCACGTTGCCCTGTTGTGCCGTGGGGGCTTTGAGGAAGAAGAGCCCAGAGGGAAAGATCAACATGAGCTTAAACACCCACACCCCTTACCCGCATGCAGCGCTGAGGGGCTTCCCTTTGTGCATCGAACCAAACCCCGTCCTGTGTGTCCAGGTCCTTCACAGACTGACTTGCACACATTTTTCCTGGGACAATGCTTTAAAATCTAAAAAGACCCTTGGATTACTTTCTTCTGCTTCCTGTGAGCTTTCAGTGGCTTACATAGCATTCTTCCCTGTTGCTTTAATCTGAGTTTAAATACTATTCTTAATGCTTTAGGAATATGGCAGCTTAGTGAGTCATCCAGATTTGTGAACCATTCAAAAATCTACTTAATATCAAGTACACACTTGGGGGTCCTCCACAGCCCCCAGCTCGGTGAAAGGTGAAAGCTTAGCCTGACTCTCATCACAGAACTATTAGCCCAAAGACCACAGGTCTCTATTTTAATAATGAAAGTGTATTTGATGGTCAAGACTTAATATTTTTCTGGTGAAATTGTGGGAATCTAGAAATCTAGGAAATCTAGACCCTCAGAAATAATGATGTTACAGGAGGCTGGCACGTGTTTTAATTGGCTATTTTATCAAGGACAGATGAATTGATTGAGCCTTTTGCAGGTGCTTTGAAAAGGGGCCCAGCATTACCCTCTGACCTGAAGCCGGAAATGCAGAAATGGGGGCTAGTGCCCTCATGGGGGCTTCCGACAGGAACGGCCCAAAGGGGCCCCGCCGAAGCATTTGTGAATAGTTGTTCAAGCTGTTCACAATGAAGGGTCCCCGCTTCTTTATCCATCTCTGCGGTTAGTGTGTGATGACAGCTTATGCCTCAGCCCATTCTTCCACATTTTTATCCTAAAATTATAGCTCTGCTATGGGAGCATGCTTATGAAGAGAAAAAAATGAATATTGGTGTTTTTTTTTTGGTTTTTCATCCTTTGCATGGGTCACAGAACATTGTGAATCATGTCTCAAAGCATCTATTCCTAAACTTATATTATCTTCTTTCAGGGAAGGATGTGTTTTTTGTTGCTGCCATTTCTTTTTGTTTGATTTTTTTTTTTTTTTTTTAGAAAAAAACTCTTGGGAAAGAAAGAAAAATACCAAATAGAGAATTACTTTTGTTTATTGTCTGTTTTCATTTTGAAACTATGTGTGTGCTTTTTTTTGTGGTTTTTTTTGTGTGTGTGTGTGGGAGGGGGGGAGAAAATGCATTTTAAAAAATATATTTTTATACAGTACCTAGAACATTATAAGCACACAAATATTATTTTAAGATGCTCATAAAGATAAAACTAGACTTCTTACCTAATAAGTCAAATCTCAGGAAAATTAAATTAAATTCATTATTTTAGTTTCCATTTCTAAATGTTTTTGTAAATATCCATTGAAACAATAAGTTTTGCATTCACACTAAAAATGACTTAAGGATTTGGTTGTTTTTGTTCAGTTGCAAACTACTCCAGTTTTACAGGTCTTATATTGCAAAGGAGGAAGTTACCTTCATTAAATAACAGGCCAATGTGTCAACTGATACTTCCATGGAATATTTACAAAGAGAAAAAACTCATACCAAATGAATATAAGCCATAATCCGGGAGTTTGGTGACTGTTCCCTCGAACTAGGAACATTAGCCAACAGTCTCAGCTTTACAGTCCCAGCTATACAGTGCTGAGGAGGAAAACAATGTTAACATATGTTAGACCATTCAGACTGAACTCCTTACCCTGTGTATTCACAGTGGAAGTGTGCCTGCACCTAACAAAACTACATTACTGTAGGCTGCATCTCACTTATCTGCCTAAGTCAATCAACTAACCAGGTAACTTACATTTCTACTCCGTTCTCATTCTTTGCGCTTATCTCTTCTAAATAGATATGTCTCCTGCAGCAGGGGCAGGGACCATCCGGCCCTCGGGCTGTGTAAGGCCCTCAAAATCATTTGTTCTGGCCCTGCCATGGCATTAGGGGTGAGTTAATGAAATGTTTGACCAAATATAGTAGGCTGATTGTGAAGTTGATAATTTTGTATGGCCCTGAAATGATGTTATAAATATCCAAATGGCCCTTGGCAGAAAAAAGGTTCCCTACCCCTGTGTAAAGCCTCTATATTATATCTCCAAGCATTTGGGAATCTCTTCCACCTTCTGGGATCAGAATGGGTTTAAAAAACAAACAAACAAGAAAACTATACTGCATCAAATTATTAAATGGGATATAGAGAAGCCATTCTCATTGATATAGTGATACAGGAACATGCCCAAATTTTAAATCACAAGACAAAACAAAACCCAACAACTTTCACCGTGACAAAGTTAAAGGGAAAATATTATTAGAATATCTGAAATAAGATGTAAAGATGACACAATAGCATTGGCTTGACCCGGCCATGGAGTCTCTGAACTATTGAACCCCCAGTCTCCTGACAAAATATAAAAGGCATCACTTCAACCTCATGCAAAGGTTAGATGGGAGAGTATTATGAATTATCTTCTTTTGATTTGTGGAATGTTAACTACAAACTTTTCCATTTATTACCCTGCCCTTATCAAGTCTTTTAGATCTCTGTACAAATATAGTGGTGCTCAGCAGGAATAGCGTGACTCAGAAGGAAATCTATTTACCAAGAAAGTGCAGTGACTAAGTTCTGGGAGTACAAAACATGTGTCTTTCTAACTGGGGGTGGGAGAGTGGGGGAGGGAGGCTAATTCTTCCATCATTGCTGCTTTAGGTAAAAGAAAAACAAAACAGATATGTCTTACACAGAAAGGAACATGTTGTTATTCCACAGGTTAGGAACACAAAATCTCTTACCACCCACCTAACCACCCCTTTTGATCCACATTACATTCATTAACTAAAGCTCACATCCTCATTCTTAAATTTGACAGGTTTATGCTGCCTACTTGAAGGCTTAACTAGTTGGCCTTTATAGCAAGCAATAGATGCTATTTAGTTGCCTGCAAAAAAAAACCAAACCAAACCTCATTAACATATTTATACCTGATTTCTTCAGGAGTGTTGTTTTTTTTATTTTTATTTTATTAGTTGCCAGCTATGTTTATGGACACATTGGAATAAAATATATCTGGATGAGCTCAAAGAGTAAAAGATGAGATGTCACCTGAACCCAAGATTTCCTGTCCAGAAAGATACTTGGTTTCCAATCATTTCATCAAGTATTTTCAGATTCTCCATCCACTTACTATTCACATATTTTAAAAATATATCTCAAAATCATTTCTTATATCCATAAATTTGTCTGTGTCTTAGAAAGTAAGCAAGATGGTATGGTGAGTACTAGTACATCAATGTTTTACAAGCAAAGGACATGGAAACTCAACTATTTCAAGCAATAAAAGACTCCCTCAATTTGTTTTTGATCACAATTTAACTAATTTAATTTAACAGACCCTCTCTGTTCTGTCTTATTCAACTCCCCACTCATTGAGCTCCAGAATAAAAGTTTTCATAAAATGTTTTTCAAGGGAAATGTTTCATTTTGTCTAATTTACAAATGGTGAACGTATTCTTTTCTTTCTTTTTTTTAATGCCGCAAAGGTAATTAGCAATGATTTCTAAGTTCAGACACAAGGACAGGTTTTATTCAAGGCTTTCTTTCTTTTTTTGTGTGATGACTACTATTTATTTCTCATGGTTCTGTGGATGGACTAGGATCAGCTAGGTTGTCCTGTTCCACTGGAGTCTCCCCAGTGGTTACATTTAGCTGGGAATTCATTGCCCCTGAAATGTCCAAGATGACTTCTCAGTTCCCAGGGCCTTTCTCCCTGTGACTGTCCATCATTCAATATCTCCTTCTTCAAGACTTTCTTACTTATTGGAGACACTATCCCAGGCAGACATCCTCTCACAAAAGGGGGGAAAGGCCGCCTTCAGCAAAGTGGGAACATTTTACTTGATTGAGCCGCCTTTGTATGTCTTTCCCAATTGTGGGCCGTTTGGTTTCAGGTTGAAGTTTCTTTAACTATAAATCTATAAATTTCACGGAATCATAAAACTAATAGCATTCTAAAACTTGATTTAGTAGATATGCTTTAAAAAAAAGAGTAAATGAAATAAAATTAAGACACTCATTCACATTTTATTCATGCTTTTCCACCCCATAGTAGTAAACAAAAAAAGTATAAATAAAAATAAAACTATTTAGTTCACCTTTTATTACTAAATAATTCTGGACTTTTTTGGTGTTCCCTGAAGCTTAAATAAAATGTAATATTCTAACAATTTATGCAGTTGAGGTTGGTACTTTAATCAGATTTTGACAAATAGGGCTGCATTTTAAAAAAAATGAAAAGCTTTGACAACAGAGGAGGAAAGAGGAGAAGGAAATGATCCTGACATCGTTGCTCTGTTTACTAATGCACCATGAGATTTTGTTTGCACCTGTTTCACTTTTGTTGAGAAGTTAAGAGATGTATTGCAGCACGTAAACCAGGGTGTTGTTGTGGGAGGGGACTTCACACAGGGTAAAGAAAGCTTCAGAAACAATTTCCTCCAACGCAGAACAGAACGGAGCTCTCATACCTGTGAACCAGGTCATTTCCAAGAGAGACTGTAAGGGGCATTGACGAAGCCCCGGACCTGGCATGCGGTGCGGGGCCTGCCTGCTCCAGGACAGGAGGTGAAACAGTCTCTTCCAGGGGGCAGCGCCTTGCCTCAGAGCAGTGTGAGAAGCAGCGCTGGCAGCGAGGAATGTAGGTGTGTTCTACTACACTGAATGGAAGAAAGCTAAAAATATGTTTAGTGTCTGATAAGAACGCCCGTCTCCTCCAGCTCTCATTTAACGCCGGACTTTCTGTTTTGCTTTTAAAGAAAAATGTTCTACAAGGGCAGCATGAAGCGGACAAAATCTGGAGCAAAGAAGGATTTTATGCCGTTGTCATATTTCTCAGCATCTTTGTTATGATAGTAACATGCTTGATGGTAAGTTTGCTTCTTTATCTATTTTATCCTTTGCTGAGCCCGCTGCTTAATATTATTGGGTACATTTACCGTTCACACGAATGCTGAAAAGGCCGGGAACAGAAGCAAGACTGTGATCCTGCTAAACTGGGGGATCGCATCCCTGGCAGAGGAGTGATAGCTGAAGGAAACCTGCGCAATTATGGATTCTGACCTGCAGGAGGGAGCTGGGATTGCACTGGGCTTTTAGTAACTTGATCAACCCTGAGAATGGAGCTTTAGAAAGTGGTTCCCCGAGGTCACTAAAGTGACCCTCAAAGTCATTCAAGTCCCACGGGCACACTTGGGCTTACTTACTCCTTCATTTATATCACTTTTTATGGAACAGGCTATTTAGCTGGACGTCAACCTCTTTTTAAAAGAAATAATGTCTTAGAGGCAAGCTGACTCATTAAAAAGTGGTTGATTAACTAACTTCTTTTTAAAGGGCCCTGAAAGCATTTTATGAAATTCCAGGCACGAAAGGACATTGTAGACCCAAAGGCTGCACAACTCACTACCAACTAATGTTTTTAGGTGAACGAATACTATAAAAGTGCAACTGCAAATAGCTCTTTAAATTACAAATTATGAATGTGCAGCCTTTAAAGGTATATTTCTAATTTTAAAAACAATAGAACCCAAAGTAAACCTAAGCTCATTAAACTAGGCAATGCTCTTCGGTATTGAATGAGTTAACAGTTAACCCTTCAAATGGAAACGGATCTTCTTATTCTTTCGAAATACTGTGAGGTACCCTAAAATATTTGAAGTTTAAAAATGGGTTTTAGTAACTTTTTCCTGTGTGCTGCGTTCTTTTTAATTTTGCACATTTTTAAAAACATTCCTTCCTTAGGTTTCAAATACCCCCCCCCAAAAAAAAAGACATCCTGCTATTTTATTCTTTCTGCAATCACCAGTGCTGCCAGTGTTTTATTGGATTTTGTTCCCTCATTTGTGCTCCCCCTGCTGGGAAAGGGTTTATGTTGGAAAGATTAGGGTTGTTTGAAAAGACAGAAGCTGAGTAGGTCCAATTTGAAGGCTATAAAACAATGAAGGCCTTGACTAGGGTGATGATAAGCATATTTCCTTGAATCTAAATATAGGAAGTAGTAAAAACACCCCAAAGCTTCCATCCTAATAAATTCAGAGGGACCTCCTATGGGCCAGGCATTAAAAAAGATTCCTACAAATTGTGGCCCAATAAATCAAAGAATTGTTTAAGAGTTGAGTGAGGAAATTGATTTGTACATATTAATGGTAGAGGTTCAGGAAAAAGCATTTTAGCGAGAGAAGGTTGGAGGTTATGGAAACTGTGGCGGAGACCTCTGGGCGGTTTTCAGTGTTTGGGAAGGTGTGGTTTCTGGTTAGAGTTCATTGTACTTTAAAATACCTGGGTTCTCCGTTTTCTTAGCGCGGGTCATCTCCAGCGCCGTGCTCGCTCTTGTCAGGCACATTAGTGTGTTTTTCTGCTTCACTGATGGGAAAGGATGCGAGGGCGGAAGATAGAAAGGGGTAAAGAGAGAAAAAATGGAAATTGTTCAGGGGTGAATGGTGAGATTCGGAAGAGCAAAGGCAAGGTTAAAGGGGGGAAAGAAGGGAGGCAGACCCCTGAGCAGCCTGTGAGTACGAGAGGCTGAGGGAGGCAGCGCAGAGCTTGCCACTAATGTGTAAGATTCTGCATTTCCAACCCAAGGAGCACCCACGAGTCTAAAATGACAATGACGGGGAAAACCCCTCTGTGAGACATTGGTCCCAGGTGGCCAAAGGCCCCAGAGCAGTCACACCCTCAACCACGTGGGGCCGGGGAGCAACTCTTCTTTTCCTAATAATCTGCACAGCATCAGTGGAGAAGTCCGAAACCCAGATAAGTCTGCTCCAAGGTTACTAGGGCGATTCGGGAAAGGAATATTTCAGAGGGGGAGGTGGTTGCACTTGACGAGGTTGGTGGGTAGATTCATCCATTCATTCAATCCACACATTCCTACAGAGGAGCCACTGAGGGTCTGTTGTTGGTACTGTGGGCAAAGGAAAGAACAAGACAGAGACGGTCTCTGTTCTCATGAGGGATTTTTTAAAAAAATAATTGATATTTTTAAAAAATCAAATAGTGAACATATTGTAGGATTCCAGGTATATGACATTCTGTAAAGCAAACCTATAGAGACAATAAAAAGATCAGTGGCTGCCAGAGGTGGGGTGGGGTAGAGTGAATAGGTGAAGCAGATTTTTGGGTCAACGAAGCTATTCTGTATTTTATAATAGTGAATACAGGGGTTGGCAAAAGTAGGCTTACAGTTGTGAGTACAAGAAACACAGAGTTTATTCTTGTATTTTGATTTATTTATTACTGTATTATTTATTATTATTATTATTATTATTATTATTATTAACTTACTTTTGCCCACCCCCGTATATGACTTTATGGATTTGTACAACAGTACGAGTGACCTTAATCTAGACTATAGATTTTGGTTAATTCTATCAATATTGGCTCAGCCATTATAACAGATATACCATTCTAATGCAAGATGTTAGTAATAGGGGACATTGTTTAGGGAGGTAGGGGAGAAGGAGTAAAAGGAACTCTATATTCTCTGTTCAATTTTTCTGTAAATCTAAAAATGTAAACCTAAAAATTAAGTTTATTAGTTTAAAAACATCTCAAATCATGTTAAGTGCCATGAAGAGATAACATAACAGTGACGGGGCGGGGGGGGGGAGCAAAGCAAACTGAGATGTGTGCAGCAGGAAAATGTGGGGAGGTGGGAACAGCTGAGGAGGGGCTAAGCTTGGCCTCTTTGAATTCAAGAAGCAGGAAGCTGCGTGCTCTAAGCTGAGCTTTGATGTGTGTGTTTAAAGATCAGGTTCTCTGCGGGCCCAGTGGTTGTGGACAGAGCCTGGGGCGGGGCGGGAGAGGAGGATTCTGGAGGCTGTTGTATTAGCCTGACGAGAAAGGTGACAGTGGCCCTGAGTAGGAGTGGAGGAGAGGAAGAGAGGGGAAGGATTGGGGTTTAGCTGTAGGTGGAACTGACAGGACTTTGCTGTGTACTGATTCTCGGGGAGAAGGAAAGAAAAAAATTAAGGATGATTCTTGGTTTATTTGGCTGACTGTCTGGGTGGCAATGCTCCCATTTCCGGGCGAAGGCACACTTTGGGGGTGGGGAGTAGTGAGAGAAGCAATACTTCTAAATGGTATTCTGATAATTCTTGAATTAATGAAATAAAGTAGTAGAATGAACTAATAGGGGAACAAGCCGTCAGTACATTAGAAAGGAGTTAATATTGACAGAAAAATAAATACCATCTAACAGATGGGCTTAAGATGAAGTTAAGTTTATATGATGCAACTTAACCACTGACAAGTCAACAGTTCACATTTAGGGGGATGTCAAATGTAATTCTCTAAAATAAGCTTATCTTTATAAATGTTCCAATGTTTTTAATAATGATCTTGATTTAAAGTTAAGTTTCTTACTTAGATCTCTCAGTAATAGTTATACTATCACTTTTGTGATTCTTAAATACATATTCCAATTCTGTTTCTCATAATTTTGTTGATTCCATGGAAAAATAAAAGATATAACCCAGAATTTTTCTAGGGGCATTAATTATATTTATGAGAGATCAAATACCATTATTTGCATCCAGCCTTCCTACATATCATACAAATGAAAAGCATGTGATTTTATTATGAAATTATATAGGTAAATTGCTGTAATGGAGATTTGTATGCTGTATAACAATAACATAAGGCTTGGCAACATTTTTGAAATGCAGTATATTGTTTACTTTTCTCAACATAAAAAAAAATATGTTGCCAGGCATAAAATTAGGCACACATGACATTTCAAATGTGCGACTTATTTAGCACCTCTCAAATGTGAATGTACAGTGGGTGAAGTGACAAATAGACAAATACAATTTTCTAAGAAAAAAATGTGTGGGCAACTTCCAATCCATTCAGAATTGGTTCTTAAACTTGAATAAATAATAGAAAGAATAGACCTTCAAATGTACTTAGAGAGTTAGTGACAAGTACAAAGGTATTCATGAAATATAGGTAGAGATATTTATAAGCCAGATTGCTTCTGGAAAGCCCAGAAAACACACAAAAACAGCTGTTTGGGTCAATAAAAGCTCTGGCATGTTAGAGCCATTTCTATGTCATACAGAGAGTTTCTCTAGTCCTGGCCTTGTTAGGTGAGGCAGGAAATCCTAGGTCAGACCACCTGCTTCAGCCTGAGCATCACTCAGTAAATACATGTCAAAGGTGGACATAAATAGCCACACTTTTCTAATTTGTTATGTATAATCCCTAGAGATTGAAGGAAATGGGATTAGAGTCCTAGAAGAATTATTTGGTTCAAACCATTTTCCAAAATAAGTCTATTTCTCAAACTAATTTTCAATTTTTTTCCTGTACTAATGAAAGTCATTTAGGTAAGAATACAATCCCCTTACTAAATATAATAATAATTATTATTTATTGCATAATTACTCATGTTAAATTTACTGCCTGGTATTCAACATTCAGTGTATTTTAATACCACTTTGCTGAGTTATGATTAGCATATAAAAAGCGATACATGTTTATTGCATACCACTTGAGTCTAGGGATAAATATATACCCATGAAAGCATCACCACAATCTATGCCATAAACATATTCATTACCTCCAATGTTTTCCTCTCTTCATTTAGTATTATTATTTTGTGTTGTTATAAGAACACAACATAAGATTTACCCTCTTAACACATCTTTAAATATATAAAATAGTGTTGTTAACTATAGGCTTTATGCATAAATAGTTAATAGATATCCGTTTCCTAATTTTACTGATGAGGAAACCATGGTTCAGAGACGATAAGTAAGTTGAGAAAGAACAGACAATGTGTGGGTGTGTGTATGGGGGTGTCTGAGGACAGGAATTGGGATTCAAGTCCAAGTCTATCTGGATTAAAAGTTAGAACTCTCTCACACCTGACCAGTGTGGCTCAGAGGTTGAGTGTCAACCTATGAACTAGGAGGTCACGGTTCAATTCCCAGTCAGGGCACAGGTCCAGGTTGCAGGCTCAATCTCCAGTGGGGGGCATGCAGAAGGCAGCCGATCAATGGTTCTCACTCATCATTGATGTTTCTATCTCTCTCTCTCTCTCTCCCTTCCTCTCTGAAATCAATGCAAATTACAAATAAAAACTCTTTGCCATGATTTCATGGATAATGTTGTCAAATTGAGGTTCCGTTTGATTCTGTAACTCTATCTTGTTGGCATCTATTTCTGACCACAAAGTGGTCTAATAACAGGATGAGAATGGCTCTATATTAATCAGAGCCATTCAACACAGGCAGAACTCATAAATGTGTACCACACCATACCTACTGTGGACATATTCTATTTTTGTTTTGTTTTTGTTTGTTTGTTTGTTTGTTTTAAATATATTTTATTGATCTTTTACAGAGAGGAAGGGAGAGGGATAGAGAGTTAGAAACATTGATAAGAGAGAAACATTGATGAGAGAGAAACATCGATGAGCTGCCTCCTGCACACCCCCTTCCTGGGGATGTGCCTGCAACCAAGGTACATGCCCTTGACCGGAATCGAACCTGGGACCCTTCAGTTTGCAGGCCAATGCTCTAGCCACTGAGCCAAACCGGTTAGGGTCACACTCTATTTTTGTACTTAGTATCTTTTACTGGGCACATCTGTCTCTTCTGTGAACTTCTAGAGGATAGCATTAAGTGCCATCTCTGCATCCACAATGTCTTGTTTCTGGAATAATGTAGGAATTCAAGTTTATCCAATTAAATAAAATAAATGATTGAGCTCTTTTAGAACTAACTGTAAAATACTGTCAAGAAAAATGTATATCCTTTGGACTGTTGGTGGCATTTTAAAATTTGAACATATGTTTTTCACACAGATGTTTTGTGTTACCTGGTTATGTAGTTTTTTAAATAAAAACTATGAGCTGCATGCCTTGACTGGTTTGGCTCAGTGGATAGAGTGCCAGCCTTCGGACTGAAGGGTCCCAGGTTCGATTCCGGTCAAGGGCATGTGTCTTGGTTGCAGGCACATCCCCAGTAGAGGGTGTGCAAGAGGCAGCTGATAGATGTTTCTAACTCTATCCCCTTCCCTTCCTCTCTGTAAAAAATCAATAAAATATATATTTTTTAAAAAAACCAAAAAACTATGAGATGCAAAAGAGCTTTATAGAATGCTCTTTAGCTTCCTCTCATTTCTGTGTCCCCCTGGCTTTCTTTTTCCTGCTATTGTTGTTTTTCTCTTGCTATAGTTTAACTTTTATTCCTTTCTCTTTTCTTTTTTTCAAGTGATCAAAACATTGCATTGCATCCTAAGATTCAAACAACAAGCTCTAACGGTAAAATCAAAAATATTGACTTGCCTTTGCTATGGCAAGCTGTGAGGTTGAACTCTCAAACAAAGTGCATTCTCACAGAGAAAGGCGCATCAGCTGTATCTGGCTCTCCAGCCACAGAGGGAAATCTCTGACGCCTTGGCAGAGGCTTCAGGAAAGAGGTGGGAAGGATGTGGGATTTACAAGAACAGGAGAGGGCAATGATCACAGGCATAAGTCAGGAAACCTGGGTTCTAGACTTTATTTCTAACTGTCCATAAATTATTAAACCACTCTGGGCTTAAAAGCAAAATGAGGGGATCAGCCAGGTGATTGTTTAAGATCTCTTATCCCAGATTTCCCCACAGCAGCACTGTTGACATTTTGGACTGGGTAGATCATCTGTTGTGGGGAGGGGCTCTGTCCTGTGCGTTGTAAGGTATTTAGCAGCATTTCTACTATCTGCCCACTAGATGCCAGCAGTACCCCACACACACTCCAGAATGACAATCACAAACCATCCCAGACATTGCCAGATGCCCCCAGAACAAAATCCCTGCTGGCGGAGAACCGCTGCCCTCCAGCTTCCTTACATGGCAAATGCCTTATTGTCAAGTTGCAAGCTCCTCAGTTTTTGCACATTTTTTTCAGACAGTTAGATCTCTCTCTTGAGTATTTTTAAATAGTGATATACATTCTCCAAGTTCTTCTTTTCCCTCGTTACAGATGTAACAACCAGTTTGTACAGGTACTATATAGACACGTATTAAAAATTGACCTCTGACCAGAGATGAAGTAAGCAGACGACTGTAAAATGCCTGGCGGAGGCTCATCAAGAACATAAGCTCGTGGACGGTAAAGGACATTGGACTAGAGCTTGTTTCACACGAACAGCATCATAAGCGTGACCTGCCAATAACTGTTGTGAAGGCTGGCATTTCCTTGGCTTCCTCATTTCCAGTCTTGAACTGTGCTTCTCCAAAACCCAGATGTAAACAGGCAAACAAATGTTCTGATTACCTATTACATTTAGGTGGCAAGAGCTTGGAATATATAATATATCCATTATCTTCTATTTATATTTTTCTGTAAATGTACAGATATATTTGTTTCTGTTCTCATTCAGAAAAATAACTTGTTTGCAATTTTTAAAGAAAACACTATCCCACCTTAAATTCTATGACCTCATCCTTCAGTAGCTATGTGTTCAGCTTGACACATGTGTCATCTGATTGTACTGTTCTAGTAGGAGTTTTGGTTTTGCACAGTGCTGTGGTGGCAAAGTGTCTTATAAGGGTTATAGATACTGAAGAGAAGCAATATGTTCAAAACGTCCCCATCCTTTGGCATTATGCAGAGAGGGAGGGGAGTAACCTTTAGTATTTTCTATCCCATAGCTTGTGACAATAATCATAATGACAGCAAGAAGACGGGTCCCTGGCATGAGATGCTTTCTTTTTCTTTTAGTGATATTTGTCATGGGAGATTTAGCTTTACCCTATCAGAGTCGATGAATAGCACCTGTGTAAAAGGTCCCAGGTTATGAGGAAGTAAACTGACACAAAACCATTAAGGATTCTCTTTGATTTCTGGCAGTTCGCATTATAATATGTGTTTCTAGTTGTATCCCAGATGTGCATAGTCTTTTTCCTTAAGAAGATCTTTCCACTCCCCAAAGCTATTTTCTTAGTTTTGGTAGCTTTCAAACTCAGTGGCGGGAGCCACATCCGTTGCAGGTGTGATTTCAGAGTCATCTTCAAGGAGGACAGTGCGGTGAAGAGCAGTGCCAGAGGCGGTGTGTGGGGGGGGGGGGGGCGGCGGCGTGCACGGCCCGCAGGACCACGCTGCGCTGGGGCCTGGCTCTGTCCCCGCCGAATGTTGCTTTAGGCACGCCAGGTTGTTTAGCTAGACTTCTACCTCTTTAATATACAGTTAGGTTCAAAGGACCTCCAGTGACTATCTTAACTCTGATTCCCTCCATATCCCTAATTAAAAAGTCACTGAACATACATTCGCCTTTATTTTTTTACCTCTCTGGCCTCCTCCAACCTCCTTACTTGTTACTATAATTAGAGATGTTGGATTGTAGACAACGTCTGAAACATAATTACCTTTAGTTTTCACTCTGTGTTTAAATCATTCTAAAGCTCTCTTGTACCTCACAATTTCTAGTTCTTTACTTCTTCATTTTGAATCATCTTTTCTCATGACTTTGAGGGTTGTTGTTTTTTTCAGGAAGGGTACACAGATAGTATATTTTCTGACACCTCGAGTATTTGAACAATTCTGTTGGCTTCATCTACATGCACATATATGTAGCTAGTTGTGGAATTCACACATCCATTGTAACATGTATTTTTTTCTCAAAGTCATGCAAATGTGCCCCATTTTATTCTCACACGTACTGTTCTTTCAAGTGACATACACTTTTTAAACTACGAACTTTTTTCATTCTGTGTCAGTAAATTCCACAGGATCAGGGTGCTGTACCTTTCACAATGCATGACATACTGAGCACTGAAATAGCTTTGAATGACTTGCTTCTCTTTCATTCACTGATTCTGGTTTATCGTTTACTGAGACTCTTCTTTGACTTCCATGTCCTGTCTTTCCTCTTGTCTTTATCTTCATTTCTCTATCCTTTCGCTCTACATTCCAGGTAGTCTCTTGGCTTTTCCATATAAACCGTATACACCAGTGATGATAGTATTTCAGGCATTGTCGGGTCTGTTCTTTGTTGCTTGCAAATCCTACTACTGAGTTTTCAGTTCTTTGATTTATTTTCTGTTTAATCTCAGTCTGATACCTTTTCATTTTAGATTGTTGTATTTTTATTTTATCCTGATTCTTTTAAATAATTTTATCTTGTTGAATAAGCTTTTTTTTAACCAATATATTTTAAGAATACTAGACAAATATTTTCTAAACTATTTTCTGAAATAAGTTATCAAAGGTATTTATTTCCTCCACGATTTCAGGTGAATTCTTTCCTAACTTTCTTTTCTGTTTGTTCATCCCTTAACAAGAAAAAAATATATATTTAGACTTTGTATCTTTCCAGTGGATTTAAAATATAGAGATTACTAGAATTTAAAGGAACTCTGGCAGAAAAGGAAAGAAAGAATTAGCCTCATGACTAAAGTAGAGGTGGCTGAAAGAGCCCGAGAAGCCCATCCTCAAAAATAACACTCCTATAGGTGCTGGATCCCAGGAACTAAGCAGGGAGCTCAGTGGGATGCAGATGTCATCAGCACTGTCATTGCAGATGATGGGTTAAGTCAGCTCTTCGTGTGAATGAACTAATCAAGTCATGTCCTTGAACAAGGACATCTAGTTCCAGCAGGAACTGGAGTGGAGGAGTCAGCATCGAGACAAGAGGAATAGTATCAAATTGTGCTTTTGTACACCTTAAATGTGTACAGTGTTGTATGTCAATTAGATCTCAGTAAAACTAGGAAAAGAATTTAATTTGAATAAAAATAAATGAGTAAATTTTTAAAAGAAAAGAGAAAAAAAAGGACCTATAAAAAGGGAAGCCTGAGGATAGGAAAGACAAACTTTGCTCACCTCACACTATGGTCCATTGGAGTGTCTCAGCAAAGTCAGTCCAGTTCTTTCATAAGTTTAAGAGTAAAGATCCTGCCACTTCCAAATTCTATTAGCTGTTCCAGAAAGAGCTCCGAGGATGGAAGAACGTAATATTTTTTTTCTACATACCTAAAAATTAAATGGGGCAAAGGGTAAGAAAAAATATACTGGTTGTCCAAATTATTCTTTGATAGATGCCCTAAATTTAATTATTTTGAGATCCTTAAGCTAACATATGACTAATGCAGATATTTACCAACATAGGAAATTATGGATTATAGCATAACTATACTTTCATTAATATTTCGCAAGACTTTCTTCTTACATGTTGTATTGGATGCAGATCTCTGTTTCTGTAAATGTCATAAACCCATACTTCATGCTTATGCCTTCTATAACCTTCCATTTCAGTCATTTTAATTAAAAGCTTACCTCTGATCAAACGGCTAACTGACACTTTAATATCATTAGTCAAATTTACTTTTAATACAATTTGGAGAATATATTTATGTGCAGATATATTTCACATGTTTGTGCACCATAACTAGAAATACCAAGTATATTCTTTTGAGAAAAATCTCAATACCACAAACCTGAGAAACCGCCCCAGAAGTCTTTGCTTACTTGCATGACCATTAAACGTTTACTTTGGTTTGTCTTCTAGGCTGGGGTGGAAGAGATCATACTTGGTTGTTGAGTGTGAAAAATGTGACAGCAGCCCTTTATATCTCCTTCCATAGATTCTTTACAGATTAAAAGAAAAGTTTCAGCTTTCTTTGAGACAAGATAAAGAGAAAAATCAGGAGATCCACCTCTCACCCCTCGCTTTACAGCCAGCACAGTCCGAGGCCAAGACAGTCCACAGCATGGTCCAGCCTGAGCAGGCGCCGAAGGTCCTGAGTGTGGTCGTGGACCCTCAAGGTCGATACGCTCCTGAGATCAAAGCTACCACCTCTGTCTGCCCTTCTCCTTTCAAAATGAAACCCATCGGACTTCAAGAGAGGTACGTAAGAGCTTTTTCTGTGTCTCCCACATGTTGATTTTTTTAGAGTACTCACCAACTAAAAAGGATAAAACTAGAGATGATTGGCATATTAGGTACCATCTCTCATACCAAATGGACACCAGGAAGACCAAAGGGTCCTGGCTTCGATTCCGGTGAAGGGCACGTACCTCAGTTGCAGGCTCCTCCCCGGCCTGGGCCCTGGTCGGAGCTTGTGCAGGAGGCAACCAATAGATGTGTTTCTCTCACATCGATATTTCTCTCTGTCTTTCCCTCTTCCGCTTTCTCTAAAAAAAAATCAATGGAAAAATATCCTTGAGTGAGAATTAAACACACACAAAACCAACAATGAATGGATTGAAAAGAAAGGGATTGGTTACAGTGAGTTCCAAAGTCCTTAAAGGGAAAACACTTGGACTTCATAAGGGAAGGGAAATGGAGAGCAATCAAGTCATTCTTTCTACCTCCTCCCCCCAAACATTTGATGGATTCCTTATGCATCTGGGTACCATTCCCTTGCTTGAATACCACTAACTTGCCGTCTGGGTGGCAGTATGGAAAGACAGACAGGATGGAACTTTTCCTGAAGCTAACCGGGAGTCAGGAGAACTGGAGTTGGGACCCAGCTCTGTCATTTCTAGATTGAGTGGCTTCATGAGCCATACACTTTTCTGGGCCTCACTTTCTTCTTCTGTAACATGAGGGGGTTAAACTTGACTTCTTCACTTCCTCAGGTTCTTTCACGCTTGTTACCCAAATTAATTTTAAGCATTTATGTGTTTGTTTGTTTGTTTTTCAAAGAGAAACCTTGAAGCAGGCATCTGAGCATCAGGAGTGTACCAAAGGCAAGGGGGCAGAAAAGATCTGCTCAGATGCAGGCCATAAGGGGGTCATTTTCTAGAGATGATTTAAAGATGATTATAAAACTGACTAAAAGTCAGACTAATTTTTATTGTCATCATGTGGCACCAATTCTAAGCAAGGTCAGTGATTAAATACTCTAGGGAGTACTTCTTCCCAGCATCCTGCCCTTTGTCAGCCACTGCTGGACATGTTGGGATTTCAAGGAGCATAAGGTTAAATATCTGTTTATTCGTTTAAATGAAGTGAATGTTCAATAAAGGAGAGTACTGGCATGGTCTCTTACTCATGTTTGTGGTTAACGTAGGAGACTTAAGCAAAGCAAGTGTGTAATCAGTAACTAAATGGATTCCCTGCCCCTGGTCTTCACACTCCCCTGCATCCCCACCCGTGGCCTCCCACTTCCTTCCCACCTCAAGCAGGAGAGAGAGTGATTCTGTCTACAGAAGTTCCAGGTCATTCCCTCCCAATTGTCATAACTGACTCCATCAATTTCCTTCTCCGTTTTCAACTGTACCCTCGCTGCTAAAGCTATCCCCCAGCATAGAAACAGGTTTCTTTTGTATCAAAGAAGCTCCCTTAACCCAGTTCCTCCTCTGGTTCTTATCTTTCCCCCCTTCTCCAAATGGGTCTTAAATGAGCAGAGTATATTTGTTGCCTTATTGGTCTTCAAACTTCCATCGTCACTATTTCTCTCACATATGTTTGCCAACTTTGCCAACAGACTAACCACAGAGCACATTTCATTTTCACATCTAGTGCTAAACTTTCTTTTCCTTTGGCCTCCAAGACATTATTTTTTGGTACTTGGTTGGCTACCTGTAGACTCCCATGCAGACTCTTCTCTCCGTAACTTCAGAGTTTCATCAAAGGAGTAGATCGAGCTGGAGGTACTTCTTTAGGAAGCATTCATGTCAAAGGTAGTAAGAGAAGAAGTGGTTGTGGTTGGATTAGCCAGTGAGGAGAGAAGAGGTGCGAAGGTGAGGCATGGAGTAAGGGATAGAAAAGGAATATGCAGAGGGAAATTCAAGCATCACTTTCTCTTGAAAGCCATCCCAAGCTTCCTCTAGCTCCTGCCCTTCTTTCTCTAGCCCACCTTACTGACACCAACTCAGCTCTCTCCTCTGTTCCCCTCTGCTCTCGTCCTATAACCCTGTGTGCATACAGTGTTTATGACTTCTCAGGTCTAGGTAAAGTTTTCATTTAGTAATGTCCTACTCCCTATACTCTGAAGGGCACATACATGATTTAATTGTCTCTTTGTGTCTTACATATAGAATATAATTCTTGAGAAGCCAGAACTCCTAGAAGTAAATGCTTTAAGGAATGAATGAATGAATATTATAATGAATAATTCTCAGGTCACCTTTCACTTATGATAGGGAAACACTTTGCTTATTCCATCATCTCTTCCTCATCTACTCTCACCCTATTTTTCTACCATAATTTCCTGCCAAGATAGTGTAGTAATGAGTTTTAAGAATGATAAAATATGAATGATATACAGTGTTTTATGGAGTCAGAAAACTTTTCTGAGAGTTTAAAGCCGTAAAACTTAATTTGTGCTTATGTACCTTTAAAATAGCTTTGTCTTTTACAGTCCTCTACCTTCCTATCCTGGAGTAAAATATTAATCCTCTGTTCTGGCTTTATTAAAATCACCATGAGGCTATTAAGTTTACATTATGAGTCATTTGTCTCAAAATTTTTGGGTCATGCCATATAAATCTCTCATCCCTGATGAGAAGAATCCATTATTCTAACATTATATAAAAGACTAAGTGACCGTCCGACCATCCGACCATCCGACCGGTAGCTATGACGTGCACTGACCACCAGGGCAGACACTCAACGCAGGAGCTGCCAAGCTGTGGTGACTTGGCAGTGGTGGTTCTTGGGTGATGCACCCTGGAACCATAGAGGAGGGAGCCCAATTCTGGGGTGCATCACCCGAGAACCACCCTCTCGCAATCCGGGACCCCTTGGGAGAGCTGGTTTCAGCCTTATCCCCACAGGCCAGGCTGAGGGACCCCGCCTGCTGGAGGGACCCCCACTCACTCTGCAGACTCCCTTCGAGCCGCAGTGCTGCCCCAGGTGCAGCTGGCCGGGGAGGGACCACGGGAAGTTGGCTCCAGGGCATGTCCATTCCATCTCGCCCAGTCCCGCCCCACCGGCCACCTTCTAATTAATTTCTTTTCAATGTGCATGAATCCATGCACCAGGGCACTATTTATTAATAATAAAATATGATTTTAAATTAAAAATAAATTTTAAAATATATAAAGTCAAATGCCTATGCTTAACTAGTACAAAGTATATAACCTGAAAATTATGAAGATTAAAGAAGCATAAGGTGAGAGACATAGTAGCTTCCTCTTTTTTTCTCCCTAGTTCCAACTAGTCACCAAATCACATTGATCCTTGCTCCTCAGATGTTTTCCTTATTGTCTCTTTGTAACCATTACCCTGGACTAAGATCCCACTATTTCATATTTGAATCATGTTGCCTTATGATTGTAAAAATGATATCAGGATGAATATGTGTTTCATATTTCACATATATTATTTTCTTTTATCTTATCTGCCTGATCTAATTCTCTTCTCTCACTGAGTTATCTTGCTATGACAATACTTGCATTGTTACGTTGCTCTATAAAAAAATCTTATAGCTCCCCTTTGTCTACAGGATAAGGCACAAACCATCTCTCTGGGCCTTCGAAGTCCTAAACCATCTGGCCCTGATCATTCTTTCCAAACCTGCTAGCCACTATCCCATCAAAATAAACCTTCCCTTCCATCTGCTCTCTTCCCCCCAGTGTGCTATGTTCCTATCCACATTTGCATCTTTGTTCACCTGGTCCCTCTTCCTCCTCCTTCTATCTCTAGTCTCCAGATCCCAACATGAAACTTACCTTCAGCCATCACCATGACACCTATTGTGCCCACAGCGATTTTAACACCTCTGCATCCTCACATATGCCACTCCTCCAGCAGTGGTTTTAGTTAAAGAATAATTCACAAAGGGACTGAAACTGGTTTTTGAATGGTATGACCTGTCCCTTCACCAGCTTGTGAGAATCTCGAGATACTCTGGTGCCTCCCATGATTCCTGTAATTGAGATACATAGCAAACACTTGAAAAACATTACAGAGTGGATTACTTAATTAATTAATGTTCCTTTACATCTTGGGATCTCATATATTTCTAAAGAAACTCTCACAAGCCCAGCCAGCATGGGTCAATGGTTGAGTGTCCACCTATGAGGCAGGAGGTCATGGTTTGATTCCCAGTAGGGGCACATGCTCCATCCCCAGTAGGGGGTGTGCAAGAGGCAGCCAATCGATGACTCTCTCTCTCATCATTGATGTTTCTATCTCTTTCTCCCTCTCCCTTCCTCTCTGAAATCAATAAAAAATATATATAATTTAAAGAAACTTCCACAAGAACAAATAGCCTAATGATAAATTACAGAGCTGAGTCTCTGTGCTAATACAACTTCTGATGTTTACTAAACAAGTGACTCAACTTGTTAATAAAGTCCTTTGTTAATTATCAAAATAAGTATGATAATATCTGTCTTGCCTTTTTTAAAAGCATCCCATTAAGTCAACAATCAAAATAAAACGACGTGGTGGCTTTCAGAAGGAAAGAGAAATCTAGCATTCTTTTTGGTTTTGTTCTCTGCTCCCATTCCTAGGTCAGGAATGCCTGGCATAGCTCTTGTGACAGTTAAGCCAGGCGACCACTGCCTAAGAAATAAATATGCTCTAGCTTCTTAATCTGTACTGTAATATGGTTTATTTTGTTATCTATCCATAAGTTCTGTGCAAATGATATACGGCACCAAGGTAGGTGGTATTAAAGGTTTCCTTGGGGGTTACAACCTGGCTGAGCCTGGGAGATTCCTCTCGGAGCTAGAAAGATGTCTGCAGTGGTGGAGGCAATGAAACTCAGTCTCAGAGAAAATGTTGAGTATCCTACACCTAAACTCAAAGCCTTTGTTCACCAGCATTTCCTCCGGGCCAGGTGGAACGTCCTGACTTCTGCCCCGGCTCTCCCTAGCAGAAAAACATGTCAGTGTTCAAAAAGTTGGACTTAGAGGATACTGACCTCCCTTTGGAAGATATAAGAAAAGGGAAAGAACAGAGAATGGATACACCTGAATATCTTGGTACAAAGTATGCAAAAATACTCAGAAATTATCATCTGTATTCGTGAAATAGACCCATCAATGAAAATGAATCCAACTCCCTCGTTTTCTGTCAAGTGACACTGAGACCCAGACGCTGCTCTCTTGGGCCTTAGGAGAGGTTCCCTGACAGCAGAGCCTGAGGCACAGGTTCTCCTCCAAGTGATCTGTGGAGAGGATGCTCTCAGGAGAAGCCCGAGCGAAAGTAGGGGAAGCAGACAGAAGAGAAGCCGAGTAAAGAGGTGGTTTCAGCTGATGTCGGGCCCCAGCCTGATCACGCAGGGAGCGTGGAGCAGGAGTGGCACCTCATGAACAGGTGTTGCACCTAAAGGCAAACAGACTGGGCCTCTGGACCCCATGCCACTCAACCATTGACTTCAGGCCATTCTGGGGAAGGTGGAGGCATAACTTCCTAGGATCTCTGGACTAGGCCACTCCATCAGCTGAGTGTGACTCTACAGAGAGGTGGCCGCAGTGTGCCATTCACAGCCAATGCTCCCAGCCTCAGGGGAGGGGAGGTATGGCCACCAGCCTGGGAAAGGTGATCCGGGCGGGGCACCAACAGCTTCACTACATTTGCCAAAGGTTACAACACTAGTTACGGCAGAGCTGAGTGTTTACTCCAGGTTTCCACGGTCATTTTTTTCAATTACAGTTTACATTCCAATATGGTTCTGTATTAGTGTCAGGTGTACAGCACAGTGGTTAGACATCATGTTCTATACAAAGTGTTCCCCTGATATTTCAAGTATCCACCTGGCCCCATACATAGTTATTACAATGTTATTGATTATATTCCCTATGCTGTACTTGATAACTCTGTGACTGTTCCGTAGCTACCAATTTGTGCTTCTTAATCCCTTCACCTTTCCCCCCAATCTTTCCAGGCTGTCATACATGTACCACATTGCCTCCTTCGGGTATATACTGTTTGTTCTAATGGAACCTATGACCCAGCACCACTGAACACAGTCTATCAGCCATGACTCATTTTCTCTGCCTCACCATATGGGGATAATATAGATGACAAACAACCATTGACAAGTCAATCCTAACTTAACTCCAAGTAACGTCACTAAAAATAACATTACAATGAGATTGTTGACCCTTTGCCTGCATTATCTCATTTAACCCTCATATTATTATTATTATTATTATTATTATTATTATCCCTTCCTTACAGAGAGGAAATTAATGTTCAGAGTTTAAGTCACTGCCCAAGTAACCTAATAATAAGTCACTGGGGGGTGTAAGAGTGACAAGTAGAATTTGAACCCAAGCAGCCTGGTTCCCAGGCTGTGCTACTAGGCAAGTGATGAGTGGGGGTGGGGGAGCACATATTCTGTGGGAAATAAGTACAAAATAGATTCTAAATCAATGTCTTTAGTAAGTAGGTATATTATAGAGTGTCACACTGTTATTTGTCTTAGCAAATTTCATGCTTGTCTTTCAGGATGTTTTTCAGATTCTAAGTCAAGTAAAATTCAATTTGTGCAGCAGATTCAAAACACTCAAGGTGGATAACCATTTCATTGCCAGTCTAGAAGCTCACCATCAGTCTTGGGCTTTCTTCCGTTGGTGTGTTCCCATTCTAGAGGCTCAGTGGTAACACAGCATAAAAGACCAAGGTGATGGCAAACATAGATATAAAAAAGAAGCCAAACTGAGAGGGAGACATGAGGCAATAATCCAGAAAAGTCCAGCCAAAAACTGTTCTCCAGGGCTTTGGCGGGGGAGGGCTCTCTATTATTCAAGCTGTCTCGGTAATAACTGAGCTCATTTCACTGTGTGTGGTGGACAGTGGACGTGGGAGGGCACATGTCTGTGCCCCTCCAAATGCTGCTGCCCATGCAGTGGGAAGAGAAGGAAAAATAACAAAAGCTAACGTATTACCAGTAACCTACCACGTGCCAACCATGGTGCTAATGTGTTATCTCATACACTCTTCACAACACCCCTTGAAGCAAATACTATTTTCATGCCCTTCTTGCAGGTTAGCTAACAGAAACATGGAGAGATTGAATAACATGTCTGCTATCACAAAGGAATAAAGATAGAGTTGGAAATTCAAATCTGGACAGTCTGGCTACAAAATCTGCACATGACCACTATGTTCTACTTCTTCCTCGATGATACAGATGATAAAACTTTTAAGCTTCTCTTGTTTTTATGATCATATCCTTATAAAATGCTTTTATAGGGATGGCCAAAGCTGGGGAGGCATGGAAAACATGCACAAGCCCTTCATTAACGGTGCTCACCAAGCTGTTTCTCTCTTGATTGGTAGGCTAGACACGATTGCCTTTTTATGTAGGTAGGTTGGAGTTCTGAAAGGTTAGAAAAAAACTTTAAAGGGTTCCTTATTAAAAATAATAACACTGGGCCTGAACGTGGTCACTCAATAGTTGAGCATCGATCTATGAACCAGGAGGTCACAGTTCGATTCCCGGTCAGGGCACATGCCCAGGTTGCAGGCTCATTCCCAAGTAGGGGTGTGCAGGAGGCAGCCCATCAATGATTCTCTCTCATCATTGATGTTCTATCTCTCTCTCCCTCCCTTCCTCTCTGAAATTAATAAAAATATGTAAACAAAACAATTACACTGGGATTAAGGAAATGGAGGCAAAAGTTTTGAAATCTGCCTAAAAATTCATGACAAGGCATGAGACAAAAGGTAATAGTGGTTAATGAAAGAAATGACAGTAGGTACAACCTAAGGAATGTAGAACAGATGCCAAGTATATATTTTTTAAGAAATTGAGAATAGTAGAGTTCTTCCTTAAAAAGTAAAAATTAACCATCACTTGTTGCCAAGCACTGACCTGGCTTCTCTCCAAGCTGAAATCTTAGGCCTTTGTGGCTAAGTCCCAACAGTGTAGACTTGGAGGTGGATCTAACCGTAATCTACTGACTTTCTTTTTCTCCACTCATGGCTCCTAGCAGAATAATAGGAGTCAGTCCCATTGGGTCCTCTTATTGCTGTATCTCCCACCAGACCCATCACACAGGCTGCCTCATCCTGAGATATAAGCAGAAAGGATTTCTCAGCATGCCCATCCTTCAACATTCATTAACTTGAACCTGATCCTGAACACTAGCCTCCAGCTTTACTAGGTGGTCTTCATTTCCACTCACCCTATGGGGTGGAGGGGCAAAACCCAAAGACCCTCTTAAACTCCTATAGCTATTCTGTAGGGTTGGTGTTTCTATAGTTCTCCTTATCCTGACCCTAAACAAGAGTTTGTTGCAGTATAATTTTAGAGGTCCATTTGTGCCTCTAAAATTAGAGCTTCGCCGTGAAGAGGACTAAATGCTATGTTTTCTATAATGAGATTTCAAGTCTTACTGAGGGGACCATGTTCCAGGTCTTGATGTACAAGTTGACAGAATTAGGTGAAATGGCCTTTTTGGAGAAGCATTTTAATCAGGGCAGGCGTGGACAATTCCCAGAGTACACTTTGCTTCTTTTTTGAGAGAGAGCAGCTCTTAATCTGAGCTACTATGTCAGGAGACTTTACCTTGCAGGCAGAGACGTTTAACCTTTGTAGTTATTTGAAATGTGTCATAAAATTACAGCTCAGGTTCCCACTATGATTTTATGGACTCCTTGAACATGGTTCTTCCATGACATGAGGCATCACTCTGCTGTCATAGGATTTTCCCACCTATTAATACATGATCTCTATAGCAAAACGGAGAAAAATCACGGCTCCCCCATGGCAGGTGACTTTAGCAAAATTGTTATTTTTGAACTGATGGGTTTGTTTGTTGTTTTGGGATTGTTGTTGTTGTTGTTGTCCACCTATAAGCCTATTATCAATGTTAAGGTGTCATTTCCATTTAGCAATGATAAATGATTTGGGGGGACAGGGAGGGCTCTGTTCTCAGATACGATCTGAGCCAACCTGGATGAATCCGGATGGTGTACTATGTGGAAATAGTGCCCTCTAGTGGACAACTGCATGTTGAAGCAGTTAGTAGCTAGTGTCATCTTGGGAAAAGGAAAAAGGGAGCAGGATCTTATTTTTTTTAAAGAAATCCATAATAACCTCAATGTCCCCTCAGGCAGGTGAGGTGTAATCTATTTTGGCAGATACTTTAGGAAAAGGTCTCAGGGTAGTGATGAAAGAGCTGTAACTTAAGATATAACAAATAGGTGTGAACACTTTCAAATATAATGTGCTTTCTTAACAATGCTTAGCATCCAGTCATTTCATTTTCCATTTCATCCACAAAGTAATTTTAAGGACAATGTGTCAAATGAAATTATTATTGCCTAAAAATGTCTTATAATATATAAATCCTTTTATTTAGGAGTCAATTTTTTTTTCTAAGTCAGATTTAAATGTGAGCCTCAATAATTCTTCCTTTCCAGGCCCATCCTGGCTGGGTTTTTTTTATTTCCTTCTTTTCCTTCTTGATTCTTATTTCCAGACATTGTGGTGTCTATAGCACAATGCCTGACACATGCTACATGTTCCATTAATACTTGTTAAATCTCAATAGAAGAAAAGGGACAAGTCCTTCAAGTTAGGTTAATTTTATGGAAATAAATGCCTTAAACACACACACATCACCTCCCCATTGCCCCACAGACAGAAGCCCCTGTTGCCTGCCCCCTTAGCCTTTGGGAGAGCCTTTGAGCTCTCTCGTTGCATGTCCTAGTCTTACCTAAGTCCTCATTCCCCTGCTCTGAGTATGATCTCCTCACTGATTTGTTTTACTCTGGTTATGTTTCATTTCCTGCTGAATTTTGGTTCCAAAGTTAGTATCTCTATAAAGACAGTCCTCGGGTTACATCGGACTCGACATACGTCGTTTCGTGGTTACATCACCATCTCCCATTTATTACTTAAAAAAAAGAGTTCCATCATTTTGACGTATGTACATATGTGCTTTACGTTTTTTATTATTTATTTACCACAAGTAAAGGTCAGGAATTGTTATCTTTCTTTTAATTTTTTTTTTACTGTTTCACTTCATTACTGCTGTGTATGTGCTCCATATGAATGATGTAGGTGCTTATGTACTTACAGCAAAAATCGCGTTATGTCGCGCTGTAGGAACGGATCTCCGACGTAATCTGAGGACCTACTGTATATAAAAGGTTAATATGCTAAGTGTCCCTTCAACTATCCGACCGGTCACTATGATGTGCACTGACCACCAGGGGGCAGATGCTCAGTGCAGGAGCTGCTGTGACACGCACTGGCCATTTACAAAGAAACAGCACTGCGGACCTGGCACCGACAAAGCAACACTCAGCTTCCCCCAAGTGGGACACAGGCCCCAGCCACCACCCTGGAGCTACAGCCCCCCAATGCTGCTGAGACCCCATGATGCAAAATGCGGCCCACAGCCCAGCCCGGAAACGGTCGCTGTGGGCACCAGGTAATGACATCACATAGCAACGCCTGACTTCCTATCCCTAGCAACTAGCCTCCTTGGAGTTTCTTCAGCCCAGGAACAACTTGCTTTATAGCCAGGTGGAAACACTTCACACTTTAACCCAATGTCTGTGAAGCGTTTCCACGTGCCTCATCTCATTTGATCCTCACAGAAGTCCTGGAGTAGGTAGATAGGAGACTCGGTGGAATCCTATTTTCTTTTCATTAGCCGGAAAATGGAGATTAAGAAAGCTTAGAAACTTGACCCAACTAAAAAGAAGAAATGGTGTAACTTGAAAATGACTTCACGTTTTCTCACTGTGCAGAATATAGTCAAACACTGCTCCCATAAAATATTTTACCCTTTGTTCTCCCTGCGTGATCTACAATAATAATCTGCTTTGTATTAATATTTACTGCTGTGTTGCTGACAATTACGTGAAAGAGAAGTTGGGGTGCTTCACTGGGCTGGAAAAAGTTTAGCTAAATCAGAAAGCAGGTCTGATTAAGCAAGTTTCTATCTATCTATCTATGTATATATATATAAAGCTCTCACTGGCACCAATTGCACATGTGTGTTTCAATCTGTCATTGTCAATCATGAATTTGGTTGACACTTCTATTATAGAGAAAGGGCAAATAACGATATTAAAATATTTCTTCTAATTAATTTCTTTTCAATGTGCATGAATTTGTGCACCGGGACACTAGTTTGTTAATAAATTCCCATCCTTCTTATGGAATCCTTAGTCTACATAAAGAGTCTGAGAAACAAATTGGAATTTTAAGCTTAAATTTTTTTACTTATTGAGTTTATTGGGGTGACACTGGTCATTAAAATTATACAGGTTTCAGGTGCACAGGTCTACAACACATCATCTGTGCTCTATGTTATGTGTTCACCACCCCAAGTCAAGTCTCCATCTATCACCATTTATCCTCTCTATACCCTCCCCCACTTTCCCCCATCCCAATCTCCTCCCAGCAATCACTACACTTTTGTGGTATCCATTAGTTCTTTCTCTTTCATTTTTTCTTTTCTGCTCAATCCATCTACCTAACCCCTCCCCTGACAGCTGTAAGCCTGCTTTCTATCTACAAGTCTGTCTCTATTTTGCTTGTTAGTTTATTTTGTTCATTAGAGTCCACATATCAGTGAAATAATATGATACTTGTCTTTCTATGACTGGCTTTATTCATTTAGCATAATGCTCTCCAGGTCCATCCATGCTGTAGCAAAGGGTAAAATTTCCTTCTTTTTTACAGCTGAGTAGTATTCCATTGTGTAAATGCATCACAGGTTTTTTTTATCCACTCATCTACTTCATGGGCACTTGGGCTGCTTCCAAATCTTGACTACTGTAAATAATGCTTCAATCAATATAGGAGTACATATATTCTACTTTAATCAGTAATGTGAGTAAAAATGATTAAGTGATAAATGACCTATGAGAATGAATACATTAAAAGTATGGCAAAAACCTATTATAGTCTGAAGGCATGAATACACCTTAACCATGGATTCTTAGCCATGTGAGTCTCTGATAGACACTCCACACTGAGGAAAAATATGTTGCTTTTTCCATTCAGCTATTTCTCTCTTTTCCCAAATCTGAAATCTGAACTGCTCCTTAAATTTCTTTCCCCCATCCTATCCATAGAGCACATCCTATCCATAGAACAAAGACTTTCACTACCTTTCTTTTCCTTCTGTGACCCCGTAAATACTTTCTCTCACCTTTCTCTGTCTCTGTCTCTGTCTTTCTCTCTCTCTCTCTCTCTCTCTCTCTCTCTCTCTGTCTCTCTCTCTCTGTCTGTCTCTCTCTCTCTGTCTCTGTCTGTCTCTCTCTGTCTGTCTGTCTCTCTCTCTGTCTGTCTGTCTCTCTCTGTCTGTCTCTCTGTCTGTCTCTCTCTCTCTCTGTCTCTCTCTCTCTCTGTCTCTCTGTCTCTCTCTGTCTGTCTCTCTCTCTGTCTCTGTCTCTCTGTCTGTCTCTCTCTCTGTCTCTCTCTCTGTCTCTCTCTCTCTCTCTCTCTCTCACACACACACACACACACACACACACACACACACACAGAGTCGCCTAAGAGCTCATCTCTGTTTCCTTGCTTCCTAGTTCCACACATGTAGTGGGGTAGTGGGGGTTCTTTAACTATTAGCTAAATAATGCAGCGTAAGCCTTACTCCTCAGTATTAGCCTCTCATCTATTTCAACTCTTAAATTTCCATTTAGTTCTAGAAAGCCCCAGGACAGGGAAAACTCACTTGCTATTTCATTCCTGGAATTTCTTCAGCCTTTTTAAGTGACCAATGAGTCATTTTAGTCTATGGCCTGTCTGCTCCTGTTCAAGTGTAAGTCTTGTAAAATTAAAGCGATTCTATCCCGAACTTGTTATTATAGAGCAAATATGCATCAAGGCAAGTTGTGCAGCTGAATGATTCCATGTTTGTGAAATAATGGTTTATACATCTAGACAGAGGTCTCAAATAACGAGATCGCAAATTTCTCCAGGAGAGGCAAGATTTCTTCATCTTTGAACATTCTGTGGAACTTTCTGCAGGATGACTATCCTTATCCTTTTCTTCACTTTTCTATTGCACTTTTTAAAATTTAACCTTTTAAAAATTACATTTTTATTGATTTTAGAGAGGAAGGGAAAGAGAGAGAGAAACATCAATGATGAGAGAGAATCATTGTTTGGCTGCCTCCTGCATGCCCCACACTGGGAATTGAGTGCAACCTTGGCATGTGCCCTGACTAGGAATTCACATGTGACCTTCTGGTTCATAGGTTGATGCTCAACCACTGAGCCGCACCAGCCGGGCAAAATTTAACCTTTTAAAAAAGCTATCATGAAACTTCTGCAGAGGAAGGAGTCTTCCAACCAACGTCTTGATCCAGGTGACTCTATAATGTTGGCTGTGGTAACAGTGGCTTGATTTGCCATCATTGTTTTGTGGAAGACAGATTACTCTGCTTTTTAAATCAGACTTTAAAGTAAATCTCAACTTCAAAGGTGTTTTATTTTCCATTCCATCCACATAATTCATGGATGTTAAATGTATTGAGGGCAGGTATTAATAGAAAAATTCATAGAAACAATTCCTATTCTGCCCGGAAGCTACATAAGGGAGAAGCTCAGATATTGGAGCAGTTCGGAGCATCATGAGTGCATTTCCAGTTGAATGGGTGAGAACCAAAGAATGCAGAGAAAAAACATTGCATATACGAGGCATGGGGGCAGGCGGTCCTCATGTATTTTGTTATGTGGGCAGACTGAGTCCAAGGGCTTGGTTGATAGAAATGTTGGAAGCATGTGCACAGGATATCATTAGAGTCATTAGCTACCCTATTAAATGTAAAATCCTTGCAAGCAATGAACGACATGCTCTGCAAATAGAAGTGTTGACCTAATTTCTAATCTACCACATATGGCCTGTAGGGGGTGCTCGGAAACAGCAGTATGCCCTGTGACAGAAGTCCCCAAGCTTGCCTTTATTGCCTCTTCAGCCACACCAGTGACACCCTTCCCGCATTCCCACTCGGCGGCAGTGGTTGTGGTGGGCATGGTGAAGTCTCAGAGTAGGTGGTGGCATGTTGGTGGTGACATATCCTTGAAGAAGTCACACATACAGCATTTTAAAGTGGAGAGGAACCTCAGAGCCGTGGTTCTGCCGCCTGATTTCACATTAGACTCCTCTAGGGAAACTTTGTAACATTTCTAGATAGTCTGCTCATTAGAAACTTTTCAGATAGAAATTTTTTCCCCCTATCCAGATAGAATTTGTAGACAGAAAATGTCCTATAGTCAAACCCAAAATGTTAGCTTCAGTAGCTCTGGGCAGAGTTGAGGAGATAGATATAGCTATAGATCTATACATATGATAGTTATATATCAGGATACACACATATATTTTAAAACATATACACTTAAATGCACGTATTTAAATATGTGAGTCTAAATGCCTATGTATATTCAAGTATACTTCAGCTACTGTGTATTCCTATTACTGTATTTAAATTACTCCTGTTGATGGAGCACCGCCCTAGTGGTCTTGGCCCCGTCCCAGCGACGCTCCTGGAACTGTGCAGCTGGGGGCAGAGCCTCTGATGAAAGCGGTGTCCTCCCCCTTATTGGAAGCAGAGCCCTGAAGCTGAAACCAGCCATCGAGGGCAAAGCTGGAAACGTATCCACTGGTGGTCGGAAACCAGTTTCACTCTGCGCCTCACGCTACGCCCACAACTCTTACCTTCTCACGCAACACTGGGCTCCTGGACCTGCATTTATTACTAAAGTTATTAGGATCACAAGATGTGGGTGCCAGAAGATGCCCTCCTTAGTGTTTTACTAAAGCGGGAACCGAGGCAAAGGTAACTGACTCATTCACAAAGACCTGCAAATCTTATGGGAACCACCTGCCAGGACTGGGTTATTCCACCCTAAAATCATAGCCAGCTTTGTGGCTAGCTATAGAGGATCCCACATGTTGACCTAAATTCTCAACTCTGCCCCCTGGGCCTTGGAGGAGAGATGGGCGGGTGGGTCCTGGGCCCTTCTCAGCCTCCTCAATGAGCCCAGCTCTGTGTACACTTGTTCTGCTTATTGGCCTTGCAGGAAAGGGTTTCTTTTCTTTCTTACCCAAGAGCCACAGTTTTGAAGAGTTTGAAGACCACCCATGTAATTGCTTCCTCGGACAGGCTGTTCGGGATAAACCTCTCTGGGTGGAAGCAGAGACCTGCGGGGGATGCAGGTCCTGTGATGTCCTGGGACACGCGTCTTTCTCCCGCTGTGGCAGTTCTGGGCACGTCATGTCCATTGTCCGTTTGGAAGCATTTTTATGAGACTCTTACAGTCTGATTCCTCTGTTATTGGTGCAGCGAAATGGCCAGGACATATTCTCCCACTTAAAGCTGTCCTCGGTGTATCTGAGACATCGGTAGTATGTCCCGACTGTTTATACTGAATATAAATCCAAAAATAATTCCTGAAAGAGCTGCTGCTTACTCACAGATACATTTCTCATTGGCCACCTGGAAGACCTGATCACAGTACGAGAGGGATAACTTCTCTTGGAAACTCGTTTATAAATTTTTATTTTATAATTCTTTACAGATTAACTCTGATACTTACGTATCATTTATGCCTAGAAGTTAATCTAGTTTTTTTGTCCTTTTAGTTATCCTAATTTTATATTAATTTTTATTTTATTTTAGGGAGAGAGAAATATCAATTTGTTGTTCAACATTGATGCATCGATGTTGGTTGATCCTTGTATATGCCCTGACTGGGGATCAAACCCATAACCTTGATGTATTGGGATGATGCTCTAACCAACTGAGCTACCCGGCCAGGGCTCTTATAACCCATTCCAGAGTTGTGTTTTAGCTTACTGTTATAACTAAAGTCTTTCCAGTTCGAAAGTAATACAGTGTTTTAATGTTCCCAGAGAAAGCAGTAGTTGTTCAGCAAAAAACCTCTGCCTAGTTGGACCTTAGAATCAGAGCGTTTTTATTTTCTTAGAGGCAAAGTTAGTACCCAGAGCTTAGTTTCATCCTTCTATGACAACCTGGGGTCTTTTAAAGTTTACGAAACTATTTCCAGATTTCATCTTCCACTATTCTGCAGTCTGAGAGTCATATATGATCAAGTCTACATCAGTTAATATGTGACATTTTTAATACTTGGTAGGAACTTTAACATATTCTTTCCACCAAAAGCTCACTCTACCCTCCTCTATTTCTTCCCCCACCTCTTCCCTGTTATTTCAAAATCTTGAAAAGAATAGAAAGGGGGTAATGAAAATAAGTAGGAATGCATGTATTTTTATAATGCAGACTATCCCATGACAATAAATCAGTTAACACTTATCAAACACTTACTGCATTCCAGGCTTGTCCCAAAAGGCTTTACATGTGTAGCTCAAAACATTCCTACTTTTATTATCATTGCAGTTTGACCAAAGAGAAAACCATGGCCCCAAGAGGTTATGTCACTTGCTCAGCGTCACCTAGCTGGCTGTGGGCGCCATGAAAGTAATATAGGTGGTCTGGCTCCAGACCCCAAGCTGTCAACCACTCACTGAACATACATTTCTAGAGCCTGAAATTGCTGCCCAAGTTTGAAGCTGGTTTTTGCCTTAAAATGCCCTGTCTACAGTAGGCACGTGATAGGTATTAGTTGCATTGAGTTGGATTTTTATGAAATTTTCTTGAATTAAATTGGCTAAAATATCAGCGAAAAGACGAAGCAGACTTTTCAAAAGAAGAAGGGGTATCAGTTCTTACTGGGCTTGGGTCTCCTGAACTACTTCTCCTACACGGTTATGCTAAAAAACACCTGGCACATCATGACCATGTATGATGCGAGTCTGCATGAGAAGCAATACTATTTTTTAATTTTTTTTATCCTTATTGTTGAAAGTATTACAGATGTCCCCCCCACCATTGACCCCTTCTAGCCTGCACGTGCCCCCTGCCCCAGGCCTTCACTACACTATTGTCTGTGTCCATGCGTTATGCATATATACATATAAGTTTTTTGGTTGATCTCTTCCCACCCACCCCTTCCCTCTGAGATTCAACAGTCTGTTCCATAGAGAAGCAATACTATTTGACTATGATTTTCCTATATGAGCTTAGAAAGGCACTGAAGCCCTAGCTGATTTTGCTCAGTGGTTAGAGTATCGGCCTGCGGACTGAAGTGTCCTGGGTTTGATTATGATCAAGGACATGTGCCTAGGTTGCAGGCTCCATCCCTGGTCCTGGTCAGGGCACATGAGGGGGGCAACCAATCGATGTGTTTCTCTCACATCAATGTTTCTCTCTGTGTGTCTCTCCCACTCCCTTCCACTCTCTTTAAAAATCAATGGAAAAATATTCTCATTCTCGGATGAGGATTAACAACAAAAGAAAGAAAGAAAAAGAAGGGCACTAGAAAAGCCCTCCCTTAGCAGAGACAAACTCATTGAGTTTACCTTCAGCCAGGGTTTTGCTGTAGCTCTTAAAGGATGAATCCACGCATCCTAGAGCTTAACAAATAGTTTAGAAATAAAGTCATAATTTCACTCATCTGTCTCATAGAGTTAGATATCTAACCCTTTAACACATTTAAAGTTTCAAAACAGTTGGTAAGGGGAACAATAAATAGATTAAGGGCTGTTTTGTCATTATTCTAAAAGAAATAATCACCTTATTCTGAATGCTTTTCATTCTGTTTCCCCCATTTTCTCTGTTCTGTTAAAACCATGTGTACAACAAGGACATTGTCCGTGCATATAAACTCACTAAGGGCTACTGGTACTTTTCCCCCCCGGTACTCGGCCCCCTAATCAGTAACTGAGGAATTTGAATTTTTTCCACATTCTGCATTTTTGATGACAGAAGCACCAGGACATAATACATTGGAAAGAAAGGCCTTAGATTTCCGGACTAAAATATAGCTGCTTTTCCTAGATTTGGTGGATAATTTTACTCCATTGTGCCTTATTTATTCTTAGTAGAACTTGCGGGGATTGTTTTCAGGATAATGTCAGGGTAATTGTTCAAAACTGAGCTATGGGCCAACCCAAGGGCATTCTCCTGGGAACAGTGCAGCTAAAATATACACAAGCACTCTCCTCTTATCAAAAATATTTGTCCTTAAACATAAAGATAAACGAGGAACGTTTTTAACATGGGATAAAAATAACAACAAAATAAATCTTTGACTAAATGCTTTATGTGATCTTAGTGCATAGTTAGATGGCAAAATAAATCGTGTCTCCGAGCCCTGTCTCTTCAGACTTTTAATAGGATGACATACAAGAAGCCTTCTGCACACTGGGAAGGGGAGCCCTCTACACCCTTCCTTTCTCAGGAAAATAGCATTGGCCACGAGGCAATACAAGACATTGGTTAATAGGAGACCACAATGTTTCCTCAGCCCTTATTAAAGTTTTTAAAAAATTTTAATGCACTACACAAATAATACATTCTTATTGCGGACATTTTGAAAGTATATTTAAGCCAAAGCAAAAACATAGAAATATTTCGTAGTCAGTCCCACCACGCATGTTGCGTATATCCCTCCAGACTCTGTACTCTCACCTCCGCACATGCACACTCACACCCAGAGTAACTGCTGATGACGGTGACAGCGGTGGTGGCAACAGCAGCAGGACCAGGCACCCACAGTAGCTCCAACAGTAGCATAACTGTGGGAACTACTGATCATAAGTCAGACACAGCAGTAACAAGAGAATTCAAACCACAATAGACGTAACTGCAGTCCTTGTAGCAGCTGGACCGCAAGTGTCTTGACAACAGCAATAGCAGCAGTAACAGTAGTAGGACTCACATGCCAGTTATGTAGCATGTGGTGTGTGCTGAGGACTGTTTTAAGTGTTTTACATGTATGATCTCAACCCTCAAAACACTAATAAAGTAAGCGTCCTAGTTGTACCCCCATTTTATAAATGAGAAAACTGATGGATATGCAGATTAAGTAACTTGCCCAAGATCACGCAGACTTAAGGGGCAGAACCTGAGTTTGAACCCCAGGCTGTCTGGCTCCTTAATCCACGCTTAACCACTATACTGGGAGGAATGGCTCCTCATACAGTAGGAGGAGTGTTTTACAATTTATATATACTTATATAGTGAATGAGTGAATTGTGAGAGGGATTCTGAAATTGGAAGACTAGAATAAGAGGATATGAAATAACTTTTTAAAAACATCTCATAAATAAAACGGTCATTTACAATTTTTAACTCAAGTGTCTTTCAAAGATAGTATGTTTTGCACATGTTTTTGCTCTCCTATTTTATTACATCTCAATAGTATGCTTGTCTAACTTCTCAGGATCTCTGTGAATTCTTACAAAGTAAAGGGGAAATTAACCGTGCTACTTACTAGTAATTTGTCATAATCCTCACTTTATAGATGCACCTCCACATATTTCTGTGCTTCATAAGTATTTCTGACTGAATGAAGCAGTAAGAAATAAAATTTCAGCCCAGCTAGCATGGCTCAGTGGCTGAGCATTGACCTATGAACCAGGAGGTCACGGTTTGATTCCAGTCAAGGGCATATGCCCCGGGTTGTAGGCTTGATCCCCAGTGCAGAGCATGCAGGAGGCAGCCGATCAATGATTCTCTCTCATAGTTGATGTTTCTCTCTCTCCCCCTCCCTTCCTCTCTGAAATCAATAAAAAATATATATTTTTTTTAAAAAAGAAATAAAATTTCAGAACCCATAGCAGAAGCAGAGTCATGTTCCCCCAAACCCATTTCACTGCACTAAGAATGCCATTTAATGCTGATGGCAACAGCAGCTAAGGGGATAAGAAAAAAAAAAAAAAAAAAGACCTTTCAAATAAGCAACAACAAAAATGGTAAATGTTGCTGAAGCTTTGGCTCTATTTTGGTTCTGTTTTGTCTTCTGTAATTCCATATTTTGATAGTTTAGGTTACAACGTGTATCTGTCATGTTTAATCTGCATGCATGTTGGGACTGTCCCTTGTACAAAAGATTCCCTCTGCCCCTGGAAAGCTATAATTCCAGATAATGTAAACTCTGGAACAAAAAGTCACTGCAGTGCATTAGTAAAATGTTATCTTTTGGATGACAAAAACATATTAAATCTTAGGCAAAATATATGACCCTTTATGTAAGTTTAAGTTCTTGTGTCCTTTTCAATGATTTTAGACTGCCAGAAATGGTAGCATGAGAAGTAAAGATGCTTTAAGTCTATCATAACTTAAAAGGGGAAGGGAATGCCCTCAAAAGTTATCTAAGGATGTTTCTGCTCAGGGTTTCAAGCTGAAGTTTTGGTGATATGATTTGATTTAATTTCCAAGTCTCTTATCTGGAGTTTATTCTTGTTACTGCAGTTGCTACTGGTTTTTAACTTGTACACAGGAAACCAGCGCCAATCAATTTTGTTCCCAAGGTGACAGGAAACCCTGGTTGGTCAGATGTTGATTGTGCTTGCTGTTCATGCTCCACCCATCATATTTTCTTCCCTTTTGGCTGAACTTAAGACAAATTAATCAGTAGTCGACATCTGGCAGACAGTTTTGGTGTCTCGGTGATTTGTTGAGCTGCACAGTTAAAAAGTAAAAATCCAGGGCATAAGACTTCTAGTCACTAAACAGAAACACTGCCCAGAATCCTTTGTTAGGACTTGCCTGGAAGGCCCATCTTTGGGCTTTTAAATTGAACATGTGAATTTTCTCGCGCAATGAAACATCTGTTGATTAAATACTTCAGCTTTTTTATGATGGTGAGTGGCTTACCTCACCCTATTGTAAATTCCAGATATGAAACGTGTAATAGGGGCCAAGCGTTCAGAGAATGTTAAGCTTTTTAACAGGTCTCTGCTGTGTGTGATTAATCGTTAGCCATTTTCTTCGTAGTAAGTCCTATTCTACATAAATATATCCCTTATCACTGAACGCTCTGAAAGCAATGTTGGTTCCCAGGACATGGCCGATAAGATAACGCGCGTCAGAGAAGCCAGGTGACCTTCGTATCCCTCGAAGCCACGCTTCTTTGGAGCCTCCTCTCTCATGGTTTACAACTCTATTATAAAAAGAAAAATTACAAACCGGGTCCACTAGCCCTGGGAACTGTTTTCAGAAATCATTCGTTTTAAGGACGGGGGACTAAAATGTATGTCTGATTTGTATCAGGTCTCGTGACAGCAGAGACCATGAGAAACATACAAAATAATGTTTGTTTGTTTGTGCCTAGCAAGACGAAGAAAGGTAACAATACAGGAAGGTGAGATTCAGATAAACCTAAAAAGGGCAGGTATGTTGGACCGGATAGGCTTTTCCTGTTCCTAAAATGTCTCGTGTTCTGACACAGGAAAAGCATTCTTATTCACCGAGGCATTGGCAGGTCCTAGGCACAGGACCTGGAAGTGCCCAGGGTTTGGGTGGTGAGGAGGCAGGAAAGCAGTGGGCGGAGAGGAAGCGTCCATGGAGGGCCCATAACCAGGGCACATTTCCCAAAGGGTGGAAGAGTGTTTAGCCATTTATTCACCCGCGTCACCTTTATTTTGAGAACAAACTCTGGTAGCTTGTTCTGTTTAAATGTTTCCCATGCCGAAGTCTGGATACATTTAAAACTGGGGTGGACTTGGGCCACAGAGTCACCGTAGAATTCCTAAGAGAGCTCGTCGGGGTTGCTGCTCTGGCTGACCCTGTCAGTTCCCGAATCATCCAACCGCCTTCCCACAGATTTCATGGAGCAGCAAAGGGTGATTTGGATCCACTTGTTTTATTTTTTCACTGAAGTACCTTCTTTGGAGGGGCTGGGTCTGTGAAATAAGGATTAAATGCTACAAAAAGTTTGTAGTGTTTTGAATCCGAACCATTATGCAGAGCCACAATCCCAGGCTTCCCAATAGCCAGGGAGCAGAAAAGCCCAAGATGCTAAATAGTATTTTTAAGCCGTTAGGGAGACTTGGCAGCTGCCAGGGACCTATGAGAAATCTGGTAGTTAACCCAGAGTCTCCTGCAGCAAACTTAAAATACATTTAAAAGGCATTTAAAATCCTTCCCCTTCCCCGCCCCCTCATTTTAGTTTCCCTTTTGATTTGCACAATCATCTATTTGGACAGGAGCAGTCCTCTGTGTGCCTGCTCTTCTCTCCACCTGCGGCCCCATCGGCAGTGTGGGTGTGTGCCCAGGGCAGGCGGCTGCCAACTGTTATTACAATAGCAGTGAGTGCCCTGGAGTGGTGCTGGCCAGGATAGGTGAGCGTCTATTCCATGTGCAATGTTGACCGAATGACTGTAGTCAAAACTGTCCCCTTGGTTCTTTAGCATCATTCCTAACCTGCGGAGCGGAGAGCTTGAGGATGTGTGGCTGCAGCGTTTGTAAGAGCGTCTGTGGAGCATCTACAAGTAGGCGTAGAGATAGCAATGGGTAACTGTCTGCAATGCATTTCTTCCAGGAACATATGGCAAGTGTGTTCTGGATGATGTTGTTTGTGTAACACATGCATTTTACATAACTAAACCTCTCTTGAAGTGCTTTGAACAGAAAGCGTTGCTGTTCTGGAGTCCACCTCTGTCTATGTAAACCCTGTCCAGGGAAGAGCCAAATCGGAGCTTTAATCTGAACCGAATAGAAAAACTCATTGGGGCAATGATTAAGGGATGGGAGAAGTAAGATTATTTATTGGCATATTTAAATATTGGATGCCACCCCAAGGTCTAGTGGTAGTACCAATAAGAAAGATGTCCCAGAATAACCATCTCTCTATATGCAAAGGAAGGAGTTAGAAAAGACTTGCTGTATCTCTGTGAATCCCTAACGTTTGTTGGGAAGCTGCTATGTGCCAGGTGTTGAACAAGATGCATTACAACCATAACCTCATTTCCTCTTCATAACCACCTCAGGGAGTCACATTTTAACATCTCAACTTCAATGATGAAAAAATTGAGGCACAGATATTTAAGTGAATGTCAAAGAGCCAGCAGGCTGCAGAGATGGACTCAGGTCTGTGCCACCAAATCTCATACTCCTTCCAATTTCCTGCCTCTCCCGATGCCCAAGGCCACCCATTATCCTTCTGTTGTAGCCTTTTCTATATTCACAGTCCGACTTCAATCTTTTCAGTGGAGAAGTACAACCACTCTAAAATAAAGAAATTTGTTCAGCCTAACCCTCAAAACCCCATCCCACTCGGAGAAGAGCCGTTGGTGCCGCTTCCCACCCGTAGGTGGCACCTGCGCGCCACTAACCGATGAAGAAAACTCAGGGTCAGCAGAAGGTTGTTCGAAAGGACTCTGAAGCAGTTCAGTTTCCATGTTCTCAAAAATCCTGCTGGACGTATTTGTTGCCATTTTGAAATTTAAAGGCAAATCAAACAAACAGGGGAAAGGCCAGGTAAGGATCCTAAACCTGACAGGGAGTCGCAGAAGCCTCCCTTGAGTGGCACCTTCTCATCTACCGAGGGCAGTCCCCACAGGACGCTCGGATGTGCTCCCACACAAATGCACTCAGCAGTGCTTCCCAGAGAGGGTGTCCATGGCTCTTTGGAAGATTCTCATTTGATATAAGTCAGGACTTTTATTTCTTCTTTGGCAGCAATAATAAAGATTTATGTTTTAGCCCTAGCAGGTTTGGCTCAGTGGATAGAGCGTCGGCCTGCGGACTGAAGGGTCCCAGGTTCAATTCTGGTCAAGGGCACATGCCAGGGTTGCAGGCTTGATCCTCAGTAGGGGGCATGCAGGAGGCAGCCAATCAATGATTCTCTCTCATCATTAATGTCTCTCTCTCTCTCTTTCTCCCCCCCCCTTCCTCTCCGAAATCAATAAAAAATATTTAAAAATAAATAAATAAAGATTTATGTTTTATGGAACCAATTGAAATTGGGTTCGTAGGCCTTAGCAATTTTCATTATTTAAAAAAAAAAAAAGGATTTGTTGTCCTAACAAAACCATAATGAAATTTAATTAGGAAGTTTTATAACATTCATTAGGATTTTCATTTAAAAAAAAAAAAAAGGCATTCTGTGATCAAGCACAATTTCACTGCAGAAATGACCTGCAGGAAAAGATGGGGGTGGGGAGCCTGGCAACGTTTGCGTTCGTGAACTCTGGGTTCCCGTAATGCTCTAGGCCTTATCGAGGGCAGCCCAGGAGCGAATTGGCAGGACATTAGAAGGCGTGATTATAAGAGGGAAAGCTGCAATGGCCCTCATGTCAGCTGTTTTCCTCCACAGGATACTGGGTGATTCCTGTCCTAAGCAGATACTGATTACTTAAAGCTTAGCCCAAGAGTTCTTGTCAAAACGATTTCCGTAGTATATTTTGACTTGCTGAGGTCTGAAGAACTTTTGGAATTTGTTAGGTGTGGACCTGAACTCCAAGAACTGGTCAGAGTATGCGGTTAATGAACTCTGTACGCTTGAACAAATGTCTTGAGCACTTCATTTTTAGCTCATTCACAGTTCTCTGAATGTCCTTGTCTGACATGGAGAATTCTTAATGTTAATGGAAAATGTGTACTGATAATTCAGTCAAATGAAAGTATAACAAAGTTCCAAGGATTTAGCATAATGAAATCAAAGTAACAGATTTTCTAAAACTCATTTTATACTGAATCAGGTAATTTGAGAGAATTTCAAGTACTATGGCATGGATCCCTACCCATACCAGAAATCAGTAAGCCTTATTATAGGAAAATCAAGCTTTATACTATTAGGTTTTTGTGTGTGTGTGTGAGTGTTTTAATATGTTTTTATTGATTTTTAGAGAGAGAGGAAAGAAGAGGGAGAGAGAGAGGAACATTGATGTAAGAGAGAAACATTGATCAGTTGCCTCCCGCACATATCCCTTCAGGGGATGGGGATCTAGCATGCAACCTGAACATGTGCCCTGACAGAGAATTGAACCTGTGACTTTTCCGTGCACTGGATGACACTCAATCAATCAATTGAGCCACACTTGCCAAAGCATCAGGTTTTATATTATTGTTATCAGGTTTTGCATTATAATTGTTTGGTATATAGTGAAAGAGAATACTATCTTATTTTCTATTTGGAATCAATGAAAAATATAATAAACAGAAGAAATAATTCATTTTTAGTCAGCCTTAAAAATCTCTGGGTACTTAATTCTTCTTTTCCTTCCACATCTACAAATCTCTGCCATGGATAGAGGAGACACACAGATGCATAGAAGGAACTGAAATTAGGTCAATTATGTGCCCGACCTTGGTTGCAGGCTTTCTGTATATAATGCTTTTGTCCTGCATTCTGTATTGACTTTGTCAGGACACCCTAAATATCCTGTGTCCAGCTTTTTTCATTGAATTCTAAAACTTTGGCAGTTAGAGCTATTTTTCAAATCTAAGTGGGCATCCTGTGTTTTTATTTGCTAAATCTGGTGACCCCATGCCTGTAATCCCTTGTTAAAGTCTTTTAGTAGATAAGACTCACTATATATTTCTTAAGTCCACTCATCATCAGAAATAAGCACTTTTAGGATTAAGTGTCACTAGTGTAGCTTAGGACCAGTTAACCTGCTCAGGTGACAGAATCAGCTGGCATTTAAGACTCATTCCAGTCTCACATTCTTGGTTTATCTGAAAGGTGATAAATATGCATTTTTCACCTTTCAGATAAATATTTCATTATTCACAGAAACATGTTGTCCTGGAGATCTAAAGAAAATGTCATTATTGATTATCTCAGAGATTAAGAATTGTCTAGAGAAATATTAGGATGACTATGTTCAGGCCTTTGATGAAAATAAATAATTAATTCATATATAAAACAATACCAAAAGAGAATTCTACATAATAAAAGCCTAATATGCTAAGTGTCTGACTCTTTGTTCATTCAACCATTCGACCGTTCGACCCGTCGCTATGAGGTGCACTGACCACCAAGGGGCAGACGTTCCAACTGGTAGGTTAGCTTGCTGCTGGGGTCCCGTCATAGGGCTGAGCAAGATGGGCCAGACATGCCACGGAGCCCTCTTATGGTCCCTCCCTGGCCGGCTGGCCCCGATCATGAGATGGGCTAGACACGTCCTGGACGAATCTGTACACCAGGCCTCTAGTAGTTTATAAGAGAAACAGAATATTCTTATAGCTGCTGTTCAAAAGTGTGTTTTTACATATTCTCCACTGCCATCTGCCTTGGATAAGGGCTGTTGAATATATTAAGTTTAGAACATTTTAATTTTGTCTTTACAGTTATAGGTGTCATTTGGATGGCAAATCCCTCTAGTGAAAACTTAATGATTATCAGTTGCATATCTAGAAGGCAGATTGAAGTGGGTTCTGTGCTAAACAAAAAAGTGTTATTTTATGTCATCTTTCAAGAATAGTGATTGTAGTGGACATGGTAGAGATTTTGATGCAGTGGCTCAGGTGCTTACTATCACGTATATACAAAGTGGTTGAAAAAGCCACTAGGTACATTTGTAAGTGTAGATAGTTGAGGCACTGGTCTCAAAGTGGGTGTGCGCAGTGCAAAGAATGTGTAGAATGGTCCATGGGGGTGTAAAAAAATATTAGGAAAATCATATTTATTTTTATCTTGCCCTTTCCTATTTAAAATCTTGTAAATGTTTTATACTTTGCATATGTAAATACAGCAGTACATGCGTAAAATTTATAAATAAGCACATTTCAGTGGGGTGCACTTACTTTTCTTTTTTACTCATAAGGATAAACAAGAGAAAAAAAATTGAAAATTACTAATAAGTCTACCTGAAATGGGAGATAAATTTAGAGGGCAGATATAGTCGAATCAATCTGAGTGTTTCCTAGCAAACATGTATGTGGTGACGGGAGAAGACCGGACTTTGGATGGTGGGCACACAATGCAATATACAGATAATGTATCATAGCCCTGGCCGGTGTTTCACAGTGGTTAGAGCGTTGACCCGCACAACAAAGGGTTGCAAGTTCCATTCCCAGTCAAGGATACACACCTGGGTTGGGGCATGTACAGGATGAAACCAATCAATGTGTCTCTCACAACAATGTTTCTCTCTCTGAAGGCTGACAGGCTCAAGACCCAGGAAAAGCCAATGTTTCAGTTTGAGTCCGAAGGCAGGATACAAACGATGTCCCAGTTCAAACGCTGTCAGGAAGGAAGAATTCTCTCTTATTTGGGCGAGGGTGGACCTTTTTTGTTCTATTCAGGCCTTCAGCTAATTGGATGAGGCTCACCCGCATTATGGAGAGCAATCTGCTTTATTCAGTCTACTGATTTAAATGATAGTCTCACTCCCAAACACTCAGGATGTTTGATCAAATATCTCAGGACTCATGGCCTAGTCAAGGTGACACATAAAATTAACCATCACAGATACTATCAAGGAAGTGAAAAGATAATCTACAGTATTGGAAAAAATATTTGTGAATCATCCTATATAATAAAAGCATAATATGCAAATCGACCAAACAGCCAAACAGTGGAAAGACCATCTGGATGATCATCTGGGACCATGCTATGACACCCACTGGCACCAGGCCAGCCAAGGCGGGTGCAATGCAATTGGTCAGGGGCCTGGCCATCGCCCCATGATCGTCCCACAGAGGGAGGCCCAGGCCACCCACCGGCAGGCTGCAGGGGGTGGGCAGGGCCTCCCTCTGTGAGAGAAGCCTGGGTCCCTGGTGCCAGCAGCCGGGAGAAGGAAGGCCTACTCTTGCACGAATTTCGTGCATCAGGCCTCTAGTATATATGATAAGAGCCTGATATCCAGAATATATAAATAAGTTTCTAACTCAAAAATAAAACAACGAATAGCCTAATTTAAAAATGGGCAAAGGATTTGAATAAACTTTTCTCTGTAGAAGAAGTACAAATGGCCAGAAAACACAAGAGGAGATGCTCAGCATCATTAATCATTAAGGAACTGCAATTGAAACCACAACGACGTGCCACTTCACTCCAACTAGGATGGCTTTAATGAAGTTATGGACAGTAACAAGTATTGGCAAGAGAATAGAGAAATTGGAACCTTCATACATTGTTGGTGGGAATGTAAAATGGTGCAGCCCCTCTGGGAAAACATTTGGCAGTTTCTCATGAAATTAAACCTAAAGCTACCATATGATCAAGCAATGCCACTCTTAGGTATATAACCAAAAGAAATGGAACCATTTCTTAATGGTTCTTAGCAGGATTACTCATAATAACCAAAAGTAGAAACAATCCAAATCTCCATCAGCTAATAAATTAACAAACAAATGTAATATATCCATACAATAGAATATACTATGCCATTAAAAGGAATGAGATATTGATGGATATTATAATATAGATGAACCTTGAAAATATTATGCTAATAAAAGAAGTCAGACACTGGTGGCCATATGTTGTATGATTTCATTTACATGAAATGTCCAAAGTAGGCAAATTCATAGACACAGAAAGTAGATTAATAGAGGGAGGAATGGAGAGTAGGATGAGGAAAATGTTAGAAAATTGATTATTGTGATGATTATGCAACTCTGTGACTATGGTAAGACCACTGAATTGTACAATTTTAAAAGGTGAATTTTCTGGTATGTAAATTATCTCTCAATAATAAAGAGGAAAAGTGTATATATATAACTTTAACTTTAAATCAATATGTTGGCTGTTTCTAGAAAATTAGGTAGACAGTGCTTTTGACATTATTTTCATTTTATTTGATTTGGTTGAAACATGCAAATTTACAACATTTTTATTTACAGAAGAGTAAATGTATATATTTCTTACAGCAAGTATAAAAATGTCCTTTACATGACAGGAAATTTCAGTTCACTCTTAAAAATGTGTAAGGCATTTTACTTTCCAAAAATATTTATATTTTACCAATCCATCTGCTCCTTGGACATAAGTTAGATAATAAAACACAGTATCCAAAGTAAGAATTCTTTCCTTTGCCTGGTGTGCCTGCTATCTGCACTTGGGTGAATGGCTATTCCATTTTCAGGGCTACCTTCAACTATTTCATCTGACCGTGGATAAGAGAAGACCCAGACATAAAAATGAATTACTGTGAATGGCATCAACTCAGCATATTCCAGTTACTTGAGGGGAAAAGCTTATTTTAACTACTGGCAACAATATTCAGTCATTTATATTTAAACATCTACCTTTGCCCTAGGCATCACTGATAACGTGATTGTGTATTTACATTGGCAACAATGTGATTATAGAGATAAAGTCAAGTGCCACTCTCTTCATTTATCACTAATACAACTCTTCCAGGCAATGGAGGCCTTCCTTCCACCTGAGAAGCGATGGTACTTTAAATACAATCCATGGCCACAGAGTAACCCAGCAAAGTCATTGAGTCCTCACTGGCCAAAGGAAGCAACTCCCTACTCTGAAATTCCAAGGGGAAAGGCCAATGACTTTCGAGGGCAACAGTCATCCTGGTTCATTCCTAAAGCATTCCAACTGACCAGCGCTCACGACTGCATTGCTGGGTGGTGCACTTTTAAGTGAACACTGAACAAACACAGGAATGTATACTTAACTAAATTGCTGTTCTTAGATAAACATTGGTGGAAACTCTGGAGACAGTAGATTTTCATAATTTTGACCGAGAGTTCATTTTAGGTAAAGGTAGACTTGGATGTGCCCTGGTCAATCACTTAAGGTACCTGCTTCTTACATCAAATGACTGAGAAGTATTTCTAGAAGCATTCAGTTGGATATTAAATTTAATTACTTTTTTATTTTTATTTTTTAAATCTTTATTGTTGAAAGTATTACATATGTTCCCTTTTTTCCATATTGACCCCTTCTAGCCAGAACCTCACCCCCAACCCTAGGCCTTCACCACCCTATTGTCTGTGTCCATGGGTTATGCATATATGCATACAAGTTCTTTGGTTGATCTCTTCCCATCCACCCACCCCACCCTCACCTTCCCTTTGAGATTCTACGGTCTGTTCCATGCTTCTATGTCTCTGGAGCTATTTTGTTCATCAGTATATTTTGTTCATTATATTCCACCTATGAGTGAGATCATGTGATACTTTCTTTCTCTGACTGGCTTATTTCACTTAGCATAATACTCTCCAGGTCCCTCCATGCTGTCTCAAAGGGTAAGAGATCCTTCTTTTGTACCACTGCATGGCTATCCCATAACAGGCTACAAAATATTCGAATCATCTATATACATCTCTTTCCTCATCTATATCTATAAAAAGCCAGCGTCCGGCACGATTGGAATGACCGATCAACCAGTCGCCATGAGGTGCATTGACCACCTCTCAGTCCATCCCCCCGGCCCTCAGGCTCCAATTGATCAGGGGATGGCTAACGGGGGAACCAGGGTGAGTGGCTCGGCGGGGACTGGCGAGCAGGTAGAAGGGACCAAGAGGTCTCCTCTTGGTCCCTTCCACCGACCCTGAGGCTCCAATTGATCAATGGTGGCAGCAGGGCAGAACTGGGGACTGGCAAATGGGCAGAACATGGCCCTGATCACAGGCTAGGCCTAGGGACCCTAACCATGCATGATTTCGTGCACTGGGCCTCTAGTAGTATATAAAGCCCTCAACATCGGAGTTCATGTTTTTTTAACACTGGCATCCACAACACCCCTGTCCTGAGCCGAGCATGGTTTGTAGAAAATAGTGGACACTCAATGTTTGCTGTTGAACTAAGTTAATCACAGCTTTGTGGTTAAGAATAAAATCTCAGGATTCACACTGCCTGTATTCATACACTTTACTATATGACTTTTGATAAGTTACTTAACATCTTTAGTTTCCCCATATATAAAATCAGGAAATTCATAATACCACCTCAAAAATTGTTGTAAGAAGTAAATGAGATAATACAAATAAACCAATTTTGCAAGCTTAGCTTAATTTATATTAGCTGCCATCATCATCAATAACATTAACAGCACTTATTGCATACACTAATTACATGACCACTTGCATTACTACAACTGTATTAGCCACACAGCCACCTTGGGATTATGGACACTTATCCTGGGGCCAGCTAGTCATTGCTCTGGGAATTTAATGGAAAACTAAGCCAGGTCTCCTGCTTGACTCTGGTTAGAGGGAAGACAGAGTCAGCAAAAATAAATACTTTGTCTTTTCCTGAAACTTCCCCCACCCTTTTCCCAGAGAAGGCAGAAATGAGGGAATTTGCACTCTGATTGCAAACATATAATAAGCAGAGGTTCCAAATAAGCTCTGGGGAAAGAGAAGATGCCCTTATTAAATGTCTGGTGTGTGTGTGTGTGTGTGTGTGTGTGTGTGTGTGTGTTGATACTGATTTGTATAATATCTATCTGAAAGAGAATTAAAAACATACCTTGAAGATAAAAGCAATGCAGAGCATCACAACAACTCAGAGGTGTATTCAGAAAATGTGTTACCACCGTTACATTGACGAGGAAATATGCTGCCTATTGCTTGATACAGATATATGGAATCTTGAGCTGTGTGATAAAATGGTTTTGTAGTTTCATTCATGAAGCCCATAATGGCAATGGACTCTTACTAATATATATTGCTCTTCTTTTATATTATCTTATTCTCTAAAATGTCTGTTGTGTTATGCAAACACATATACTACATGTTGACTACAAAATTTTCCATTGATGTCCTACCAGCTAAAAATAATCAGAGCTGCCACTGTCCATGGGTCTATACATACACTGCAGTGAAACTTTATCGCTCTTGCCATCTAAAAACAGTCTCTGTGGGCCCTGGCCAGTGTAGCTCAGTTGGTTGAGCGTTATCCCATGCACCGGGAAATCACTGGTTCGATTCCCAGTCAGGGCACATGCCCAATTGCAGGCTCGATCCCCAGTAGGGGGCATACAGGAGGCATACAATTAATGTTTCTCTCTCTCTCTCTCTCTCTCTCTCTCTCTCTCTCTCTCTCCCCCCTTCCTCTCTCTCTAAAATCAATAAAAACATATTTAAAAAAAATCTCTCTCTGGGAAATGTTTTCAGTGCTCCAGCCCATTCTTCTTCTTTCTTTCATTCATTTGTTGTTTCTATCAACAAAACTTTTAATATGTAGACATTTTTACCATCAAAATGATACTATAAAATATAACAAAGGACATCATAGTTTTAAAAAATTAAAAGAAACCATACCCATTAGCATTTATTCCTCAGTTCCTTACTCCTCAACCTCTGACAACTACCCATCTACTTTCTATCTCTGTAGATTTGCCTATGCTGGACATTTTATATACATGGAATCATAAAATATGTGACCTTTTGTGTCTGCTTTATTTTACTTAACATAATGTCCTTAAAATTTGTTAATGTTGTAACATAATGTTGTATCAGTACCTCATTCCTTTTTGTGGCTGAATAATATTATATATTATGGATATATCACATTTTACATAGGAATTTGGTTGATGGACATTTCTATTGTTTTCACTTTGGGCTATCTATATATATAAAAGCCTAAGCTACTGGCCAACTGTTTGACCAGCCGACTGGTAGCTATGACATGCACTGACAACCAGGGGGCAGTTGCTCAACAGAGGAGCTGCCGAGCTGAGGTGACTTGGCAGCTACAGTTCTTGGATAACGCACCCAGAACCGGAGAGGAGGGAGCCCAATTCCAGGGTGCGTCACCTGAGAACCGCCCTCTCACAATCCAGGACACCTCGGGGGTTGTCAGAGAGCTAGTTTCAGCCCGATCCCCACAGGCCAGGCCAAAGGATCCGTGCACCAGGCCTCTAGTTATAAATAATTTGCTATAAACATTCAGGTCAAGTTTTTGTGTGGACAGGTGTTTGCACTTCTCTTGGATATATACCAAGGAGTGGAACTGCTGGTCATATGGTAACTATAGGTTTAACTTTGTGAGGAGCTGCCAAGCTGTGTTTCCAAAGTGGCTACACCATTTTACATTCCCACCAGCAATGTATGCAGGTTCCAATTGCTCCACATCCTCATCAACACTTGTCATTAGCTGTCTTTTTTATTATTGTCATCCTAAGAAGTGTGAAGTGGTATCTTCTTGTGGTTTTGATTTCATGATGCCTAATGTCATACCAATAAATTTAATAAACTAAGAAAAAAGACATTTATTGGTATGACATTGGTTAATAAAATTATATAGGTTTTAAGTGTACAATTCTATAACTCATCATCTGTATATTGCATTGTGAGATCACCACCCAAAGTCAAGTTTGCTTTCATCACCATATGTTTGACCCCCACCTTTACCCTCTTCTACCTCCCTCCGTTCCTCTTCCCCTTTTGTAACCACCATATTGCTCTATGTGTCAATGAGTTTTTGTTTGTTTGTTTGTTTGTCTTATTTGTTTGTTTGCTGCTTTCAGTTTTATATCCCACTTATAAATAAAATCATATGGTTCTAGACTTTTTCCATTTGACTTACTTTTCTTATGATATGTGTTCTCAAGATCCACCCATATTGTCGCAAATGTCAGTATGTCATCTTTTCTTATGGCTGAGTAATATTCCATTGTGTGTGTATACACACACACACACACACACACACTATATATATATATAACATTTTCTTTATCCAATCACTGAAGGACACTTCAGTATTAAACATCATTTTTTATTTACCTCCAGATTCTCAACTATATTCCATCGATCAATTATGTTTATTCTTATGCTAATGCCATACTGCTTTTGGTTAGTGTGGCTTTGTAGTAAGTTTTGAAATCAGGAATTGTGAAACTTCTACCTTTGTCCTTTTTTAAGATGATTTTGGCTATTCTGAATTCCTTACATTTCTATAGAATTTTAAGATCAGATTGTCAATTTCTGCAAAGAAAGCCAGTAGGAATTTTGATAGGGATTGTGTTGACTCTGCAGGTCAATTTCAGTATTGCCATCTTAACAATATTAAGTCTTCCAGTACATAAACATGATATATCCTTCCATTTATTTAGGTCCTCTTTAATCTTTTTCAACAATTATTTGTATTTCTCAGCGTACAACTTTGGCACTTTTTGCAAAGTTTATCCCTAAGTATTTTATTCCTTTTGATGATGTGGAAAATAGAATTGTTTTTCTTAACTTCATTTTCAGATTATTCATTGCTAATGTATAGAAATACAATTGATTTCTTATTTTGATTTTATATCATGAAACCTTGTGGAACTCAAATATTACTTTTAAAATTTTTTGCCGATTCCTTGGGATTTTCTATACTTGAGATTATGACATCTGCAAATAGAGATTTCTCTGTAAGTTGCAGAATTCAGTTTTAACAACTTGGCCTGCAAAAGCAGACATTGTAAAAAAAACAAACTGAAGAAGCTGAGAAGTTGTATGTTTTTTGATGATTCACATTTTAGCTGAGTTCTATGGGTTATTGTAATCACATGTCATTTATGGCCTTGAAAGTAAAGAAATGTACTTAATTTAGTTGTAATGTTCAGTGCTAAAATGTTTTGTTTTGTTTTGTAATTGGTTGCTCAAAGTGACAGGAAGTTATCACTGTATTGTGTTACTTAGAAAATGTTTTGTGTGTGTATATATCATCTAAAATTCAAAGAATGATTTCTCATTTCAGAAAGAATGGTTTATTTATTGAAATGCCATGATTTCTTCAATGCCATTTGTTTCTTAACTAATTATATGAACTGGGAAAAACTAAACTTTGCAACTAAAATAATAGCTACCATCATTTTGTTCTTTTGTTAAAAGGGATACAGCCTCCTCACCATGAGTGACAGTTAAAACAATACCAAATGCCAAAAAAGAGTCAAAATTAATCATACAATGGTTATAAGACAAAGCACTACTTTTTTTTTTTTCTTTTTTAGGACAAAATTACCAGGGCTCTTTAGGGTGTCAATGCTGACTTCACTGATATTTACATAAGACTCAAACTAAATATCAACTGTAACATTTTCTATACCTAGTTAAGCTTGGTTTCTCCATTCTAAATATTCAATCTCCTGTTTAACATGATCAGAAGGATTAGAAAAGCCATCACAGTACAGTAATTACACATAGCATTACCCTAACCAATTTATTTGCACCATTCATTCATACAGACAAAGAGTTGCTTTTCATGTGTTCAGGACTGGATACAAAGGGAAAGTTAAAGTAAAAGTCTTTGGATTCAAGGAGTTCACAATTTAGGGTAAGTCATTTCTAGTGAATTAGATATATTGGGATTCAAAAATGGCAGTGGAGTAAGTGAAAGCTACACTGACATGCTCCCAGAACCTAACTGGACATACAACTAAAATACAGAAAAACCACCCTGAAAAATCAGCTGAAGACACCATGAAACCTACCAATATTCACATCATCAGAGTAACAGAAGAAGAAGAAAGTGAGCAAGAGATAGAGAATGTGTTTGAAGAAATAATGGCAGAAAACCTCCTAACCTGGTGAAGGAAAACGTCACACAAATTCAGAGAGTCCTAAGCAAGAAGAACCCAAACAGGCCAAGAGTCGTCTTGATGCCTCTTCTGCACTCCATGTGTCCGTTAACTCCGCCAAACTCAGAGATTTTGAGTTAGTCTTGAAAACTCCTTGACCTACAAATAATTTTGGAAATACAAACATTTAGATACAAAGTTATTAATTTAAAGTCTTGTGTATAATGGTGAAAAATCGAAAACAATTTAGTGTCCAAAAATAAGGTATTGTTTTAAACTATGGTACATTCATACAATGAATTAGTATAGTGTTTGAAAATAGTGTTTACATAGATAAGTAGTGTTTGAAGACATGAAAAGTCATTCATGATGTATTTAGCTAAATAAAAACCAAGTCATGAAAGAATATGTGGAGTAAAAATCTAGATTTTTGTCATTTATATCATATATAATAAAGGGCTAATATGCAAATTGACCAAACTGTGGAATGACCGGTCGCTATGATGCGCACTGACCACCAGGGCGCAGACACTCAACACAGGACTGCCCCTTGGTGGTCAGTGCACTCCCACAGGGGGAGCGCCACTCAGCCAGAAGCCGGGCTCATGGCTGGCGAGTGCAGTGGCAGTGGCAGGAGCCTCTCCCACCTCCACAGCAGCGCTAAGGATAGCTGTCAGTTGGACATCCTCCAAGGGCTCCCAGACTGCAAGAGGGTGCAGGCCGGGCTGAATGAAGCGCCCCCCCCCCCTCCAGTGCATGAATTTTGCACACTGGGCCTCAAATATATATATACATATATATTTGAAGGACATACACACAAAATGTTATTAGCATTTATTCTAAGTGTTGATATAATAGGATTTTTTTTATCTGTATTTATAGTTTTTCTATAGTGAACATGTATTATTTTTGAACCTGAAAAAAAGTTTTTAATTTTCAGGACATGAAGTAAGGATATTAAGGGCTTGAGGTATGAAAAATGGTTACAACTTAGATGACTACTGACTGCATATGTAACACTGCTACTAATTCTTCACTAACCAGCTTTCCTAACCTTGCCTTCTTCAAATATTTATCAGTGTATATGCCATAATAGCTCCCACACAGCCAGCCATGTGTGCATAGAGTGAAGTAAGAATTGCCATGTGATCATTATTAGTTATTGTAATCATTCAGATATGTATGTTATATGTCAGATACTGGGCTGAAATGTTTACAACTTTTTGCTTCTTTAACTTTTATCATATAAATCAATCCTGTGAGCTTAATTATTATCCCCATTTGCAGAATAAGGAGTCTGAGGCTGAAAGAACTTAAATGAAACATTGATTTAAACTCAGATCCCAAAATAAATAAATAAACTCAGATTCCAAGGTCAAGGCTTAAAGAACAATGTAACAATTTCAATATATTTTTAAATAATTGTTTTTATTTTTATTTTTAAAAATAATAAAAATATGTAGCAAATTTGGTTGCTTTATGCATACATGAAAGGTCAGATATCATTATATTAACTCATAATGTGTTTATGTAATCACTCAAAAGGGAGAGCAACCGTCCACCTAATGATGTAGGTGCTTCCAAGCAGGGAAATCAATCACTTCCCCCACCAAAAAATGTTCTGTTCTAACATTTTCTTTCTGCTTTAGAGTGAAATTCATTAGTCATCTCCCTGGGCCTGTGCCTGGTACCCTTTGCACTTATTACATTTCTTCCCTACAGGATTTCCTTTGAGAAGTTTTACTATGGATGCTCACAATACCTAGTCATTCCTTTCAGCTTCTAGAAATTAGTAACCTGCAGTTATGTCACACTTAACTTTCCAAGAGCTTTGAATTTAAGTCACAATTTAACTCTCCTAGCACTCCATCTCATTTTTTTTTTTTACCCTCTCATCTGTCAAGTGATCCAGGAATGGGGTTAGTGCTCTATGTAATTTATTTGAAGATAAAGAGATGAAGAGAAACAGCAAACTGTTCATTAAATACCATCACCCTTGGAGTTTTAAAGTGATAGCATCTGGAGTTTCAAAGAACTCTGGAAGCCAGTCCATTTACCATGGTTTTCTCCTTTGTTATGCAAATGAATAAAAACTATAATTTTATTTGGAAGGAAACTAAATTTGTGGACAAACTGAATGAGCAAAATTAAGTAAGAAAAATCAAGTTGGGGAGATGAGGTTAAGCTCACCTTTATGATCAAGCCAAGGTTGTCGAATTTGTGACCATTATGATTGTAACACACCAGGAGGGAAGGTTGGACAAAGGTCTCAGACTCACAACATTTCAGATCTGGGGAGGATGTCCATATTAAACTTCCAACTTCTCACCGTGGAGGACTAGATGTGTATGTTAATAAAGACAGCTCTGAACAAGCTATTCTTTACAGAACAACAAAAAGAATTATGATTGGAAAAGCTCTCAAAGATCAAATCTGCTTACATTTTGCCCTAAATTCTTCTTATAATCTTTTGATGCATATTTTTCTGTTCTGGTTTCAAGTACTTCAAGATAAGCAGCTGCCACCATTTCCCACTGGAACTTAAATTCATAATGTAATAATTTCCAAAGTACATCTTCCTGGATGACAGGCAAAACGGTCCATTGTTTCACTTTATTTTCTGACTCCCATTTCCATTCCTTATTGGGTACTAAGTGCGGTGCCAGGGCTGAAGTCTTACTGTTGTTGATGGTCAAGATACTGCTGAAGGATCAGCCAGAGATGAGAATTAGAGCCACATGCTGGAAAGCCTATCCCTCCTGCTAAAATCCCGCTTCTAAAGTCCAGCACACAGTCCCAACTACCAGGAAAATAAATGCCTCGTTTTGAGTTATTCCAACACTCAAATGTAGTGTCTCGTTTGTTTGTTTGTTTGTTTTTTTTTAGCTGTTTTTTTCCTCCCACCTCCTGATCCTTAGGAGCATTGATGCAGGACTAAACAGTTTCAGCAGAGAGTTGTTTATATTCTCTTGCTGAAATTGATGTGTGGCCCTGGCCCATAATATTTATTTATACATGCATTCCTTTTCACTTAATTGTCATTACCATGCTGTTTATTGCATTCCTTTTACCTTTCCTTAAGAATATGCTTTTTCCTTCAATTGTTTGCATTGATATCTTTTGAATTTCCTCCCTCTTATTTATTTTTTGGCATAAATAATAATTGGTGCTACAGTGAGAACTTGATAAAGCTTTTTATTATGTTCCCTTTTGTCCAATAGCAACCTGAGGCATAAAAAAAAGTCTGAACAGTTTGTCCAGAGTCACACAACAGAACAGAAACAAAGTTTTAATAGGAGTTTGTGCTCTTAGTTCTCTATTTTTTTTAATTATTATTAAAGGTATCCTAATATTTCTGTTGATTTTTTTCTCTAAATCCTTTCCATGTTTTCCCCTGCATCTTAATTTGAATTTTCTCTTAAATTATTATATTTGTATTATTTTTAAAATGTCTTTTTGATTCTGTCCTCACTTCTTATCATTTTGGTTTATGAGTACTGTAGAACAAATTCACATTCTCTTACTTCAGTAAAGAGTAATTTTCTTCTCCAGATCATTAGTCAGTATTGCTAGTTAAAAACTTAATATCTGAAAATATGTAAAGATCTTCTCTAGATTGTTCAGTAAATGTATTAAAATTTTTTATCATTTATTTGGGGGAAAATCCAGGTGATTCTCACCTTTGCCATATCCCAAAATAAATTACAAATAGATTGAAAGATTAACTTTTTAAAAATCTTAACTTCCAGGAAAAGTTGAATGATGTAAGAAACCACATAAGAAAAGATTAAGATGTTCAACTGAATAGAAATATAACTGCTTAAAAATTCTCCATATTTTAAGGAAACAATAAACTGTACGTTTATAACAGATATGTTTGAAAAATAACTACTAACTTATCTATCATAGTAATCAATAATAAATACATTAATGTCATAATGTAAACATTAAAAAAGAGCATGAACAGACAATTCTCAAAGATAAGGATCAATAAATGAAGGAAGTTACATGAAAATGTATTTCTCTCTAACCAAAGAAAGAAAAAGTAAAACAATAAACCACTACCATTACTGCCTATAAAATAGCAAAATTTAAAAATCAGTTTAAATGCTAGTGAAGTTTATGTGACTGAGTGATTTTAACTCCTTTTTTAAAACTTGTGAATTATGCAAATTTGCTACATAAACATGTTTTTGTAACAAAAAATAACATTGTAAAATCTATATGGACGTGTATTTAATCCTTTCAAGCACAAGACATGACTAAGTTTTCAAACTTTAAGTTGATTTTACTGACACAATTTCCTAATTCCACCACATTTCAATAAAACTAAATATTATTTGCTCTTTAAATATAATAATTAACAAAAGCAGAGTTTCTCCAAGGTAATGGCATCCTATGGTAATATTTCACAGCCAGGATAGGAAAGGACTTACCAGGCCAAGGGCTGCTTTGTGGAAATGTCCTCTGTAAGGGCAACAGCCTGTGCAAGCTTAACTTTTTAACTGAACTTTGCGATATCGTCTGAGGTGTTAGGGTGAAGTGCTCTGGAATTGTTTAGGGTTTGGAAGAAATGGACTTGCCATAATAAAGGGAAAATTTAAGATAAATAGATAATCAAGAAGGACGTATATTATTTTATTTTATTTTTTTAGTGACAGGTTTAGATTCTATCCATTGATTTTTAAATGTTAAAGTTAATCTCAGAGTAAACAATTTTCAAGTTTTTGTGAGGAGTTCTTAAAATAGATCCCTTAGAGAAGCAGAAGGTGGGAGTTAGGTAGGACTTTATTCATTACTAGTGACCCGGTGCACAAAATTCATGCACATTAAAAGGGGATTAATTAGAGGAAATAATTTAATATTGCTATTTGCCCTTTCTCTATAATAGAAGTGTCAGAGATGAAAGAAAATTAGTAAAATGTATATGAAAACCTTCCTCCTGTCAGAGTCTGGGGCACACCACGGGACCCAGAGTCAAGTCCCCGCCCACCCACCTGCATCTCTATATCGAGTGAGACCCAGACCTGGCCAGCCCCCCCTCCATTGGGCTAGATCAGATCCAGCCAGTCCCACCCTTGTCAAGCCTTGCTGGGCAGGGGGCATAGCCTCAGGTCCCCTGGCCTGGCTCCAGGATGGGGGGCATGGCCTGAGGTCCCCTTGCCCAGACTGGGGCAGGGGGCATGCCTTGAGGTCCTCTGTCAAGCCCCACTGGGTAGGGGGCATGGCCTGAGGTCCCCTGTCAAGCTCCGCCAGGCAGGGGGCGCAGCCTCAGGTCCCCCGTCAAGCCCCACTGGGTGAGGGGCATGGCCTGAGGTCCCCTGTTAAGCCCAGCCAGGCAGAGGGGCTCAGCCTCAGGTCCCCTGGCCCAGTGCCAGGGTCGGGGTTGCAACCTGAAGTCCCCTGTCAAACCCCACCTGGTGGGGGGTGCAGCCTGAGGTCCCCCAGCCTGGCACTGGGGCAGGGGGAGCAGCCTGAGGTTCCCTAGCCCAGCACCAGGACGGGGAGAGCACCTTGAGGTCCCCCGTCAAGCCCCACCAGGGAGGGGGCATGGCCTCAGGTCCCCTGGCCTGGCACTGGGGCAGGGGGTGTGGCCTGAGGTCCCCCAGCTTGACGCCAGGGCAGGAGGCTCGGCCTGAGGTCCGCTGTCAAGCCCCATGCGGACGGGGGAGGGCGTAGCTTCAGGTCCCTACTGATTGCTTGTTAAGGCTCCTTATGGGAACTTGCCCTCAGCTGTGGGTGCAGCCATCTTTGTGATGGAGTGATGGTCAATTAGCATATTCCCTCTTTATTAGACAGGATTGCTTAAATTTAATGATAGGCATAGCTTTTATAAGCCATTTACTTACACTATCTGGTTACCCCTTGTAATAATCTTCTGAAGTACGTACACTTAATTACGTGTTTTATGAAAGAGAGGAGCCTGACCTGATTGGCTCAGTTGGCTGAGCATAGTCCTGTGCACTGAAAGGTTGCCAGTTCAATTCCCAGTCAGGCACATACCTGGGTTACAGGTTCAATCCCGGGTCAGGATGCATAAGGAGGGCAACCAACCTCTCTCTCTCTCTCTCTTTCTCTCTCTCTCTCTCTCTCTCTCTCTCCATGTCCTTGGGTGAGGATAAAAATAAAAGAGGAGGAAATTGAGATGCAACGAGGCTACATAGCCTGACCAAAGGTACACCACAGCACCATGGGAGAGACAGGGTTTGGGCCCAGATGAATATGACTGCAAACATTGAGTTCTTACCCCTGAATACTGTATTGCCTCCACATTGTACCACAGTCAATCTTGACCTTCCTTCCAACAACAGTCTTCAACTCTACGGAGGAAACTGTATAGTCTAACATGACCTGCCCGCCATACCCTTGCTTTTGGGTGACAGAGCAGACAGAGCTGGGGTTTTAAATTCTAAGTTGGGTTGAACTTATTGTGTTCCTAAATTAGTCCTTTCTTCACCTGTGAAATGGGTGCAAGTAATCCCTCAGAGAGCTACTGGGAAGATTCAGATACATACGCAAAAGTGCTTAGAGCAGGTGCTTGGCAAATAATGGGTGTTTAATAAATATTCGTTTCCTTCCTTCTCTTGACCGAGAAAAGTCATTCTTCCTTTAGTAAGTTATTTGCATGGAAATGCTTTCATGGTTCTCAGTTTATCACAGAAGTCTTAGAAAATTTACTCACTAGGTCTGTCTTTTTTCCCTGCATGAGATTATTTTATTAAAAAAAACTCAAAGGAGGCACAGTGTGCAATACTGTTTGTCCACCCAGAGGCGTGGCCCATTCTCCCACGTGGTCACATGACCCCTGACACATGGGTTTGCTCAGATGCTGGCTGTGGCTCCATCAGAAAAGGCAAGGCTCAGGCCAGGAGCTGGAGAGGGAATCTGGGACCTCAAAGGCTTCTCATCCCAGGTTTGGGCTGATTTGCTGTGGGAAGCCAAAACAGAAGTTGGTATTCGCTGATGTTCTGAATGCTCTCCTTTCTGGGTTTGAGCAGACTTTTTCTGGTCTCACAGTTTCCATGATTCTCGCCTCTCTCATCTCTCCTACATAACTGTGTCCTCCAATTCCAAAAACTGCTTATATGCTATTTCTTAAAGATCGCTTATCATTTCCTGTTCCCACACTTTTTCTCCTGTCAGACTTCTCTATCTGAAATAACCCTCGACCCCAAATGTACCCATTGAACTTTTACTTTCAAGGCCCAATTCTAATGCTCTTCCTTCATGCATGTGCTCTGAGCACTCTGAATGGATAGACCTTACTTACCTTCTGCTAAACCACTGGGGCACTGGGTGTCATTCAGGTGACAGATTGCAGGTACTTTTGTCTTTTTGAACTGAAAATTGAGTGAGTAGAATAATGGTTTAAAGTGGTGTATGCTTAACAATCCCTTACTAAAGTACCTGTGAAACCAGCAGAAGCCGAATTTTCACAAGTACACTGAAAACTATTATCAGAATCAAGAAGGAATTTCTGCCAATTTAAAGGCCAGAAGAACTGGATTGAGAAAATTTAAAAACTGCTTTCCCACTAAAAATAGATTAAAATTCTCAACCTGAAGGTAGAACCATTCTTTGTTCCTCTCCATCTGTTGACCTTTTACCCAGATATACAGGAGCCATGTCACTCACCACCAACACACACACACACACACACACACACACACACACACACACACACAAAACAAGTGAAGGGGCAAACATCCCTCTAACAGGTAGGTGATGTTTTTGGGGTATCCAGAATGTTGTCTCATAATCCCAGTGCAATGATCCAAAGGATTTAAAAATAATAATAGTTGCTGTACTCAACTATGGTATCATAAGAGAAAAAGATATTTGGATATATACCAGTAAAGGTGCTTACCGAATTGTGTGTATGTCCAAAAAGACAATTTTATGCTACCAAAATAATTTATGTGGTGTTTAATCCTAATAACATTCTTCTCCAATGCAGAAGAGGGTCCAACGTATCTCTTACATTGGACATGAGCAGCTTAGGGAATGTGGAACCCTTTGTGGCTGTACCGACCCCACGGGAGAAGGTAGCAATGGAGTATCTACAGTCAGCCAGCCGAATTCTCACAAGATCACAGCTGAGGGACGTCGTGGCAAGTTCACATTTACTCCAAAGTGAATTCATGGTGAGCCTGTTATTATTTGCCCTTCGTTAGGTATTCTGATAAATGAGCCACTAGAGGCACATACTAAGATGGCACGACCCTGCACTGAACAATAAAAATGGTTACAGTTAAAAGGTTAAGTGCAAGGTTTTAGATCTACCCTGTAGCTCATCAACTATTGATGTGTTCAAACTAGAATGTGATAACTCCGTTGAGGCAGACTATGGAGGAGACGGCCAGACAAAGGAGTGGCAAGAGGAGCGGGCAGAGAAGAGCATTCCAGAAAGAGGGAACAGCCTTGCTGTCCTTGGTGGGGGAAGTCAGAGATGATACCCTGGTTTTGTTACTTGAGCAACCAGGTGCTCTTTAATGAACTATGGAACACATGAGAAGATTAAATGTGGTATAAAAACGATTGTGAGTTTCAGCTAAAAATTATGGTGACTTAGTGTTGCCATGATAACTTAATTCATGAAAACACATTTCTACTCAGAGAACATGTAGACAGATTAGGTCTTCTTTGGCCTAATTGTTACCCAAGGGGAATGTCCATGCTATACTAGTAGATCACTTTGCATCTTACGTCAGTTGTACATCTTAAACTATAACTATTGAGAATAATAAATTGATCATTCTCAGGTCATTCCAGATATTTCAACTACCCTAATGGTGAAAGATCCAGCAATGGGTTAGATCTACTATGAGCCTCATCAATGATTATTAAGGGTTTAAAGTAAAACACAAATATGCAGTTTTTTTTAAAGTAGACTTTGTAGTGTAGACTTAGTGAAATAAAGCAACCAGTCAGCCAAAACCGGTTTGGCTCAGTGGATAGAGCTTCGGCCTACGGACTGAAGGGTCCCAGGTTCGATTCCGGTCAAGGGCATCTACCTTGGTTGCGGGCACATCCCCAGTAGGGGGTATACAAGAGGCAGCTGATTGATGTTTCTCTCTCATCGATGTTTCTAACTCTCTATCCCTCTCCCTTCCTCTCTGTAAAAAAATCAATAAAATATATTTAAAAAAAAAAAAGCAACCAGTCAATGATTGCACAACTAGCCAAAGGTACTCCCATTATTCTTTTCTAGAATCACAGAGAGTCTTTGTTCTCTAAGATGAGCCCGTAACATAGCCTGCTTTCCTTAAAGGAAAGATGGGGCAACAGGGAAGACTGGGAAGAGAGATAATGCTGGAAGATGACAAATCAGTGTGAGTCAGAAAGCAGGAAGGAGCACAGGGGGAATAAAGATATCACCAACTCCGTGGCTTTGCCAAAACAGACTGACCTCTTTGAAATTGCCAAACATGAATATGTGGTTTCCACTGACTGTTCAACAATTTCGCTTATTTTGGTAACTTGGGCTGAGAATTTTAACCTTTAGTTAGAGTAGAGAGTAGGGATTAATATTATAACTATCTAGAATAATGCAAGTTTATGAAATATTTTCAAAATATGTTACTCCTCTTTGTAGAGCAATTTCAAATTCATAGTATAGTCAGGCTTTTCTCAAAATTTTAGCTCAACTGAAAAATAGGACAATTTGAACTCAATTATAGATAATTTATTTTATTTCAATGACTACTAGGCTTTTGAGTATAGTTTTCAGGAGAGAAAGTTTAAATAACAAAAAATATTGCTTTATATAATACTAGAGGCCCGGTGCACGAAATTCGTGCACAGAGGGGGGTTGTCCCTCAGCCCAGTCTATACCCTTTCCAATATGGGACCCCTCAAGGGATGTCCGACTGCCCGTTTAGGCCTGATCCCGGAAACGGGCAGTCGGACATCCCACTCACAATCCAGGACTGCTGGTTCCCAACTGCTTGCCTGCCTGCCTTCCTGATTGCCCCTAACCGCTTCTGCCTGCCAGCCTGATCACCCCCTAACCACTCTGCTGCCAGCTTCCCTCTTCTGCCAGTCTGGTCACCCCTAACTGCCCTCTCCTGCAGGGTTGATCACCTCCAACTGCCCTCCCTTGCAGGCCTGGTCCCCTCTCAACTGCCCTCCCTTGCAGGCTGGGTGCCTCCCAACTGCCCTCTCCTGCTGGCCATCTTGTGGTGGCCATCCTGTGTCCACATGGGGGCAGGATCTTTGACCACATGGGGGCAGCTATATTGTGTGTTGCAGTGATGATCAATCTGCATAGTACTCTTTTATTAGATAGGATAGAAATAACAGTTTATTTTATTTCACATTAACTTTATCTTAGCAATCCTTTGTGGAATTTTAAGTTAGAGAACATAGTATTTTTTGTTACCAAATGCTTGCATATTTGTTTTCACCCTTTTGAAAACAGGCTTATTGGTGTTTTTGCCAATTAGCTACAGATGCTCACCTTTTGGGTCTAATTCATTTCCACAGAGCCACTTCTGTTCTCATTATTCTGACTCCAATTATCTAAGACATATGAAATATATTCTTACTGAATAAGAATATTCTTAAGTGGGAGAAAACAGTGCCTGGATGTCCTTCACTAAAAATACTGCATTTGAAGCCACGATAGGAACAGTACAATTACAGACAATTCTTTAATACAAAAAAAAAAAAAAGCATCATACCATCATCACTTGAATTAACACAAAAGCCCTTTATATTTGCCATTCAGGGAGGGAGGTTTTAATAGTCTTAAGAGTGACAATTAATGTCAAAAGAGAATTCATCAGAGAGAAATGTTGGGTCCTGAAAAGAAAGATTTGAAGAAATTTGAATACATTGCTAAAATATCAGTTTTCAGCTTCCTGTTTATATATTTTCAGCAACTATACAGAACAGGATTCTTAAAATCTAACCAAATTTTTATGTTTTTCAAGTAACTACATATAAAATAGAGCTTTCTAACGCAGAGAACTGTTTCTTTGAGTCAGCTTGTTCGGGTGCAGCTGATATGTTTATGGAAGGAAGGGTGTTGGTCCGCCAGAGGTGGTAGGCTGTTGTTTATAAATGACTTTGAAGTCCAGGAGAGCTCTGGATCAGATGCCCCCCTGTGAAGATTTTCTTTGTGGAAGCATTAGATGTACTAATTTGATATCATTCATTTTTGCAGGAAATACCAATGAACTTTGTGGATCCCAAAGAAATTGACATTCCACGTCATGGAACTAAAAATCGTTATAAGACCATTTTGCCAAGTAAGTTCCTTGAATTAAATACTTTGCATATACCCCTACCATACCATTTCCCATTGTCACAACTTCCACATACACACCAAATTTGGAATTGCAAACGCTCTCAAGTCTAATAACCTTTAAAATGGTCTAAGGTTAATAACTTTATCTTGTATTACTCTTATAGTGGGCAGTTCACAGTTCTGGTACATACATGGTTCTAAAATTGTATTGTGCCACACATTATAGTCGATTGTCATTGATGGTGTCTATCAATTCAATGGGGGAACACATATAGTCTTTTTAACAAATGGTGTTGAGAAAACAGGATACTCACATGCAAAAAAATAAATAAAATTGGACCCTGTCTCACCATATACAAATTAACTCAAAATGGATCAGAGACCTGGAATAGTGCACCTGAAACCTGTATAATTTTATTAACAAGGTTAGCCAGTGTCACCCCAATAAATTCAATAATAATGAAAAAAAAAGACAATGTAAAATCGATTGGTGTGATGGTTTCAAACTCTCTGAATAAAAATAAATAAACTCTGTGAAGGCACAATTTAAACAGGTGAATTGTAGGGTATGTGAATTATATCCCAATAAAACTATGCCAAAAAACTTCATTTTGCATAACAATTACCTAGAGTCCTAATTAAAAAATCTAGAGTCCTGTGCCCCACTCTGGGGACTCTGTGTAAGTCGGTCTGCTGTTGGGCCCAGGAATCTGTACTTCTCATAAACACTCAGGTGATTCTCATTCAGATGATACCAGCACCACACTTTGAGTAATATTGCTATAGACTCTATTAAAGCTAAATTTGGCTCCATGAAATTTATAGATGTCCAGATATAAGCTGGAAGCCTGGAGCTAGCAAGGAATAAGGGACAGTTTGTAAGATAAAGGAGATCATGGACTAGAGAGGAGAGACATGTAAATGAGTAATTACATTCAATGTGATAAGAGCCAGGATAGAGACCTAGCTCAAGTGATGTAGGGCTCTAGAGATGACTGAGTAATTAATTCTGATTAGAGTGGCAAAAATGCTTTGGAGAGGAAGTAGCATTTTGAATCACTAAAGAAACAGATATGGTTGGGGTTTTGGTAAAATCCATAAACATCTCATGACAATAGCTCTGGAAAGATAGAACCACAAAGATTTTTTTAAATATATTTTTATTGGTTTAAGAGAGGAATGGGGGAGGAGAGAGAGAGGGAGAGATAGAAACATCAGTGATGAAAGAGAATCATTTACTGGCTGCCTCCTGCACACTCCCCACTGGGTATCAAGCCTGTAACCCCGGCATGTGCCCTGACCAGGAATCGAACCACGACCTCCTGGTTCATAGGTTAATGCTCAACCACTGAGCCATGCTGGCTGGCAAGATTTTTCTAAGGTATTGACATTGAAATAGTGGAGTCTTCATAATTTAGTCCATTAATTCACTCATAAGACAACAAATTTTCTATATCTATAGTAATAGCAAGAAATATAGTGTCTTTGGGATTCCCCTGCTGGTAGACTTGGAAAAGCATTCTTAAAGTCACTCTACTAGAGCATATTTTTAATTGTTCCATATAGTTGAATCTGTTTACTAAGGTATAGTCACTGTGAAAGATGTTTTATAACTGTAACTAGCTGAATGGGATAAAACCAATATGTGTTAAGATTGCTGTCTCTCTCTCTCTCTGTTAAGACTTTTTTATTTAAAATTTACCAAACTAGGTAACTAGGGAACATGCATTAATTGCAGTTATTATATTTACCCATCTAGTCTCAGAAGGATTTGGAAATTATTAGGGTTACTTCTAAGTTCAGCCTTCTCCATTTCCTGCCCATATGATATCAGGCAACTGCTTCATAGACCTGTGTCAGCTTTTCCATGCCCAGAACTGGGTGGATCGCTTGAGCCAGGGCACCTGTGCTGACAACTGACGTTGCAAATGATGGATTTTCTGTTGAAAATGTTTCTAGCCTGAATACCACCCCACCCTCTGTTGCACAAAATACAATTTAGTCCATATGGCTGGACAAGCCACACCAGAACTAGACTAGAACAAATATGCAAAGTTGTTCTTTATGGCTTATTTTAGACTGCAATATGAGATAAGTTTAAAATATTACATAAAAAGTAATTAGCAAATGATTATATTTTAAATGTTATGATTGTTTTTATTGTTTTGACCTACAATAAGCTTTTTTAAACATTCAATATTGTTTTGTGTTAATTTCAGGTGCACAGCATTGTGGGTAAACAAGCATATACTTTACAAAGTATACCCCCTGATATTTCCAGTACCCAACTGGCCACATACATAGTTATCACAATATTATTGACTGTAATTTCTTTAGTCATCCCCATGGCTGTTTTACAGCTACTAGTCTGTACTTCTCAATCCCTCCACCTTTTCACCTGGTCCTCTAACCCCGCTCCCCTGTGGCAACCTGTTTCTCTGTTTTGGTTTTGTTTGTCCATTTATATACAATAAACTTTTCATTTTAAAAGTTGGTCAGCTTGTAAATAATGGTGAGGTTATATAATTTTGAGAATGTTTGCAACAGAAATATGGATGGCCAAGAACAAATTAAATTATAGCTGCTTCTCCAAGGACAGCGTCAGCCCAGCTCAGAACACTCTTAAGTGGTTGATTAAAGTGCCAAGGCCAAATTTATATCAAATTATTTTGCAATATAAACAAGCATTAGTGATGAAAATGTGTCTACATCCTAAATCACAAAAGCATTGGGGGAAAACTGACCATATATTAATAAGAAATTATTTGTAAAACAATGAAGTATAATAATAATAAATTTTGTGTATTTCTTTCATGCAGTCAACTTATTTTTACTAATATAAAACAATATAGATAAAATAAAGAATTCTATTTGCTCTGACCATCATTTCATATTTAAAAATTTAATAACTGGTGAAGTTTCTGACTTAAATTATTTTTCCTGTTTTATTATATTATGTACATAAAACAGAATAGATATGCAAATAAGTTAACTACTTATTAAGACAAGTTATGTGGCTATAGCAAAATATTGGGGTTAGACTTAAAATCCTAGCTGGGTAAAACATTTACAATTTAAGGCAGGCTACTTAATATTCCTGTGCCATCCTTTCTTTATTCCTAAAAATAGTGATAATAATACTACCCTTTAGGACTATTGGGAGAATTAAATGATAATATGTGTAAAATCCCTAGGAAAGTTTCAACTAACAGTAAGCCCTCAGCTAATGTTAATTTCTGCTTTTCCTCTCTAACAAATAAGATGGATCCATCATTAATCCCAAAACCAATTCCAGGAAATAGGGACACTATCTATATAGAGAAAAACGAACAGTTGCAAAAGAGACATATTCAAGAGCCCTGTTTTCTTTTATAATTTTCACATGAGTCTTTAAAAATGAGCTTCTGTGTAATCACCATCTTTATTGCCATGATCAGCACTGTCCACTAACACTCTCTGCAATGATGGAAATGTCTCATATCTCCACTGGGATAACCACTAGGCACAAGGATCCCATTTTTAAATTTCATTTTAACTTAAATTTAATTAGCTACAGGGGGCTAATGGCTGCCATATTGGACAATGTCTTCTCTCTCTCTCCTGCAGCAAATTTGAAGATGCCGCCCAAGCACCTTGAAGGTGTGGCCAGTCCCTGCCTTTCCTCCCTTTTCCCATTTATCTTGAATTCATCTGTGAAAGCAGTCCTATTCCTCTCATCCCTGCCTTTGCCCACCACTAGCAGTCATACGCTTGTTTCTTATCTAATCATTTCTTCTCTTGACTTCAAACTTCAAACACATTTCTTCCTGGAGAAGAAATCTTCAGCACAGAATAGTCTTTGATAAAATCTTATATGATGCCAATCAAAATGCCAGGCTCCAGGTACCATTTCTGTCTGTTAAATAGGAGACTTAAGATTGCTAGAAAGTATTTTAAAAGAGACCAGGGTGAGGAAAGTTCACATGTTCTATTTTCCAAATCTGTATGTGTTGAATAATTTGTTGAGAGGAAAAAAAGAAACAGGAATGAGTGAAGAAGAGAGGAGAGGAAGTGAAGAAGAAAGAAGGAAGAAAGAAGGAAGGAAGAAGGAAGGGAGGGAGGGAAAGAAAAAGGAAAAAAGATCTAGAAGAAGGAAGGAAGAAAATGAAAAGGAGCAGAAGAGAGGAAGGAAATTGACCAGTGTTCAATTAATATTTGTAATTTTTACTGATACTGCCCAGAAGTATCATAAATGATATGCTAAATATTGAACACATAAGCTAGAAATATCAGTTCTGATAAAGATTACTATAGTGAATTTGACTAATATGTAGACTTAAATGCATAACATGAAAATTTATAACAGTAGTGATGAAAATAATCACATTAAAATGTTGATGATGATAAAATAAATTTTTAATCTTCGGCTGCTTTATTAGTCCAAGATAACATTAAAAAGGCTTTGGTTGGAACCATACATTTTCTACTATTCAGTCATATGTTGTATTCTTGTTTTAAAAATCTGTATTTGGAAATCTTTAAATATTTATAAATTAACAATTTTCAACATAAACTTAATTTAGCTTGACAGGGAACCTGCTTCTAATAAGTTAAAAAGGTTGAGTAAATCATATACATTTGCAGACATTATAAAAGTTGAAGGAAATAGGCGTTTTCAATTCTGAGTGGTGTAGGGTGTCTGTGGAAACTTCTAATAATCAGTGGATACTGAAATGGAATGAGAGTTTTCCCGTTCCCTTTGCTAAGAAGAAAAATATATAGAAATCCAAAAGCAGTGTTTTACTCTTTCGAATAGCAATAAATTCTGATATTAAACATTCTATGAGCCACATTCCAAATAGAAATCACAAAGGATACAAAAGTTAATTAAATATAGCTTTTGCACTCAAGGGGCTCACCGAAATCCATTGAGGGAAGGCAGAAATTTAAGTATCTGAAATATAAGGCGGTAAATACTAAAGTAGGAGAGCGCCTGCATGAAGACAGGAATGCCTGATTCTGTCTGGGAATTCCAGGGAAGGCTTCAGAGAGAATGTATTTCTTGAACTGAACCCTGGAGAATGAGGAAGCCTTTACCGTTATCACAGAGAGCTCTATTGGGTAATGCTGCTCTAGGCTGTCTAGATTCTCAATAAGGATTCATAAAAAAAATGAGGTCAGTGGATAAATAAATGTATATGTACTAGCTCCCTGGAAATTCACAAGGTACAGTAGCATAATAAAGACCATGGAAAGCCCTGCAGTCAAAGGGATGTGGTTCTACTTTGTTTAAGTCAGTGTTTCCTTTATTTATTTGATTACTGAAACTTCTTTTTTAAAGATTATCTCATTTATAAATTATATGACCTAATTCTACATGTCACAGAAAAAAAATGATTTACAGATAACAGTTTGGGAAATACTGCTATGGCAATTAGGATCCAGGGATGGCACTGAGGCAGGGATGATGTGATCAGACCGCCTTGGCAGCAATAAGATTGAAAGCAATAAGATCAGATGGCATGCTCACGTCCTAGTCTAAGAAGACAGCCGTGGGAAGAGAGAAGAAAAATAGGCCCCAGAGCATGTCAGGAGATAGAACAGAGAGAATATGAGTAATTGGATGTGGAGGGTCAAGCCCAGTAGGTCAACTAGTTTTCCAACATGGGCTCTGGAGCTGTGGAAGCACATCTAAGAAAGACTAACAGAAGGCTAACAGGAACACATGGGACGTGTGGAATTTCACAGGCCTGTGGTAAATCCAGAAGAAATAAATAGAAAAACATGGCCTATCACTGCGGAGAGTAGTCTAGTCTAAGATAAACATTTTGGAGTCTTCATGATATAGCTAATAGTGAAAGTTATGGGAATGAATCAATTACCTAACAATTACCTAAGAAAACAGTGTCAAATGAGCATAGAAGGCCAAGGCGAGTCCTAGAATTAGGGGAGGGGGCAGATGAAATAAGCAGGAGATTGAAAACGGACCTTCAAAGCGTTAGCAGGAAAATCAGAACGTTGTGACCCAGAATCCAAGGGAAGAGAGAACTTTAAAAAAGATATGTGGTCAATGTTTTTTGAATGCCACAGAGAGGTCATGAAAAAAAAAAAAACTCACATTGAGCTCATTTGGTTTAGTAACAAAATGGTCAGGGTGGCATAAGCAAGAGTAGTGTCTGCATACCTAACATTACCATTATCAGATAGATTGGAGTGTACACGAGACTTGAATGGTAGATGAGGAGGTAGGAACTGTGGGTATAAAAAGCTCTCAGAATTTGCCTGTCTGAAGAACAATAGAACAACTGCTAGAGAGGAGGAATGCATAAAACTAGCTTTAGGAAATGGAAGGGACAATTTAAATCAATACCCTAGACATTTATTGAGTGTCTGCTACATATTTAAGCACTGTGCTAGACACTGAGTCTTAGAGAGATAGTAAAAATTATCCATTCTTGCCTGCAAGAAGTGCAGCACGTTCCAGGTTAAAGAAATCATAAAGGCATGATTTGATCTTAATACATTTATGTAAATGTTGGTAAAAATAACTACCATATTTTCCAGAGCACCATGGTTCATAAAGAATTAGCTCATTTACAAATTATATGGCCTAATTCTACATGTTACAGAAGAAATGATTTACAGATAACAGTTTGGGAAATACTTAGGATCTTTCAACTTCTTGATGGAAAGTGGTGTTAGAATTTAAGACACTATAATAATCTCTTCAATATCAGATATTTGTGCTGTCGGTGAACAAACACATGGTAACTGAAGACAGCTTCTTCCACGTAGTGAGAGGGATTTGAGTCAGACCAAATGTTTGTCGTTGGGCAGGACAGAAGAGAGACAAGAGTAGGAAGAGTGGGTGCAAATTCCAAACCCAAAGAACAAGAAAAGGAGCACAAATGAGAAATGGGGTCAAGAATAATGAAACCACAAATAAATGGCATGAAGTATTAACTCACCATCTCAGGCTTGTGGGTGAGATTTATGTCAGGAACAGGCATCAAATGGGCCCAAATGTCCCTCAAGAAACACAGATGCATCAAGACACAGACACACAGACAGGACAACAAACACTAGCACACGTCAGCCAGTCAACATGTAAGTTACCAGGTGTACTATGTACTGGTTGTTGGTGTTCTAAGAAACTTTAAAAAGAGTAATGTATCTACATTAAACACATCGGTTTAACATACTCTTTCTTGTTTTCTTCATTAGATCCCCTCAGCAGAGTGTGTTTAAGACCAAAAAATGTAACTGATTCATTGAGCACCTACATTAATGCTAATTATATTAGGGTAAGTAAATAAATATCATTTCTTTCTGATGAGCATGTCAACTTACTATCTGGAATTTGAGGTTATATTTTTTCCTTAGAATAGATTACTTTTGACTTAACTTGGTTAGAGCAAGTTCTTTGTTGTTGTTTGCTTAGTCATAATCAACATTGGGCCCTAACCAGTTTGGCTCAGTGGATAGAGCATCAGCCTTCCGACTGAAGGGTCCCAGGTTCGATTCTGGTCAAGGGCATGTACCTTGGTTGCGGGCACATCTCCAGCAGGGGGTGTGCAGGAGGCAGCTGATCAATGTTTCTCTCTCATCGATGTTTCTAACTCTCTATCCCTCTCCCTTCCTCTCTGTAAAAAAATCAATAAAATATATATTTTAAAAAATAATAATCAACATTGGTAGTGGGTATTTTACAGTGAGTCCTCCTTTCCTGTGTGTGTGTGGCTGGGGTGCTCTGGTGAGGACGAAGCATTTTGACGGGCAACACCGTGCACCATGCTTGGCTTGCTGGGAGAACAGCCATGTGGGTTGTGCTGCTGGGATCAATTAAGCCACAGAAATCTGTGTTGCTTTTGGACGAGCAGAGCCATTTTGTTCTGAGATATTTTACCTAAGTTTTCAGGGCACGGCATGAACTTCAAAGCCAATCTTTCGTATCTTTACTCACACTAGGGCTACAGTGGCAGAGAGAAAGCGTTCATCGCCACGCAGGGCCCCATGATCAACACCGTGAATGATTTCTGGCAGATGGTTTGGCAGGAAGATAGTCCTGTGATTGTTATGATCACAAAACTCAAAGAAAAAAATGAGGTATGACCTTTGCCCAAGTACTAAATGTATATATTTTCTGTTGCTATAGGAGACATATTGTATAAGAAAAATTGTCATGTACTTAATAATGGATTTAAGATGGAAACTTTAAGGCATTTAAATGATAGGTCACTTTATGCTTCCCAGATAAATCAATATATAATGAATACACATTTCTCCTATATATCCACATGTCATAGTAAGGAAAGGACAGACCAGGAATTATCACTAATTATGCCTATTTATAGGCAAAGAAATAAAAAATTATTCATTTGTATAGCAAGTAATTTTTGTAAACCTACTATGTGGCAAATACTATTTTAGTTGTTGGCAATATATTGGTAAGCAAAACACACAAAGGTTTATGTTCTTGGTAGATTTTAACTCTCATGGTGTTGGCAGAGAAGACCGACAAAAACAATAAACATAATACGGCACGTTTATAAAAATATTAGAAGGGCCTGGCCGGCGTGGCTCAGTGGATAGAGCTTCATCCTGCGGACTGAAGGGTTCTAGGTTCGATTCTGGTCAAGGGCACATGCCTGGGTTGCAGGCTCAATCCCTAGTGTGGGGCATGCAGGAGGCAGCCAATCAATGATTCTCTTTCATCATTGATGTTTCTATCTCTCTCTACCTTCCCCTTCCTCTCTGAAATCAATAAAATATATTGGGGGAAAAAAGATTTTAATGACAACCCGGCTATCATGGCTCAGTGGTTGAGCATCGACCTATGAACCAGGAGGGCACGGTTCCATTCCTGATCAAGACACATGCTCAGGCCCTAACTGGTTTGGCTCAGTGGATAGAGCATCGGCCTGTGGACTGAAGGGTCCCAAGTTTGATTCTGGTCAAGGGCATGTACCTTGGTTGCGGACACATCCCCAGTGGGAGGTGTGCAGGAGGCGGCTGGTCGATGTTTCTCTCTCATGGATGGTTCTAACTCTCTATCCCTCTCCCTTCCTTTCTGTAAAAAATCAATAAAATATATATATTTTTAAAAAGACACATGCTCAGGTTATGAGCTCGATCCTCAGTGTGGGGTGTGCAGAAGGCAGCCAATCGATTCTCTCTCATCACTAATATTTGTATCTCTCTCTCCCCTCCCTTCCTCTCTGAAATCAATATATATATATTTATATATATATATATATATATATATATATACATATATATATATATATATATATATATATATAAATATATATATATTAGAAGGGATAAATACTATAGAAAAAAGTAGCATGGGTGTGCTGGGCTGTAGGGAGGGGCTGAGAAGGAAGTGTAAGCTGCAGTGTTGTATAGTGGATGAGCCTCATCAAGAAAGTGAGATTTGAAGAAAGATTTGAAGGAAGTTAGAATATCCAAGCAACTTACTCAGTATCTTTATAAGAAGAAGTCCAAAATTAGACTCTATTTCCATGCTAGTCAACTTTTCTAAGGATCTAACTTATGGACAAGAATACTCATTCTGTACTTTGCATCATAAAAATAAAATTGTGTTTCTCTTTCCTTGTCTCCCTACCCCCACATGGAGGTATGTCACATAGACAATAGGGTGGTGAAGTCCTGAGGGTGGGGTACGGGTTGGGCAGAGAAAGGTAAAGGGGGAGAAATGGGAGACATCTGCAATACTATCAATAATCTATAATAATAAAAGTATAATATGCTAATTAGACCAGATGTCCTTCGGGACGAAGCCAGGGCTGCAGCAGCTGTGGCTGCGAGGGAGGGATCCAGGCAGCCGCGACTGCAAAGGCCTATATTTGCACGAATTTCGTGCATGGGGCCTCTAGTGATAATAATAAAGTAAAATTGTGTAATTCCCAAAAGGTGCTGGCTTAGGCACTGCTTACATTTTAGGGCATCTTGTCATCTTGTTGGCATAGTTTACAGTCTGATTTTAGTCAGCTTTTGTGTTTGTTTTCTTGTTGAAATTACTACAACAGGGCTTCCCCAGGATAAGAAGAATTTAAGAAAACTGAATTTCCCCTTATACCCCTTTTAAACTGGCAACCCTGAGTATAATGTAATCCAACTGCTAATCAAGAAAATCTAGGCTCACAACAACAATTTATAAGTTTTTTAAAGTTTATTGTTTTCTTCCATTTTTGCTGCAATAGATAAAGGATTTTTTTCTGAAATTTATTTTGGAAAAAATATATATACTTGGCCAGTAGATGAAGGTATATACTTAATTAACTATGTGGTTTACTAAATAAATGCATTTCTATGAATTTTATATGAAAGCCTGAGGTGGCATAATAAAAGTGACCCATCACATTCTCAGCAGTTTCACCCACTCTCAATCAATCAAACATATTAAGCCACTGACAATTCCTGCACAGTTGGTTAATATTCGTGACATTTTGCCTTCATGGTAGAAAAGTATTCTTCAAAGTTAAAAATGTATATACATCCATGGAACTTAGATAATATGGCAGACAAGATAACCTGAAAAACCTTCCGTTACAAAACCAGTTATACTGGGTAAAATATGAAATAACAGGTACAGCAGAGCTTGAAAAATAATGTGAAGGAAATCCCAGCAATTAAAAACAGAATAAAAGACAACAAACCAGAGAATTACAGGTTACTTGTGTTTTAATGACAACACAAGACACGGAGCCCAAGCCTGCGGCTCACAGAAGCCAGGAGTTGGAACAGAGACCTTCCACAAGGGGAGCACCTGTAAGGGCTGGGCCTGTAGTGAAAAGGCGAACCAGGACAATAAACCCGCCTACCAAAATAGGACTACAGCAGGAAATTCATCTGTCTTAGTCCAGGCTTCTCTTGGGATAAATAAAAAGGTTCTCTTGAGTATTCAGAATTCAAAGCCAGGAAATGCCAAGTGGAGTAATTTATATAAAAAGTAATACTGGCTTGGTAAGGCTCTGTGGCACTTCACAGAAACAAAGGCAAAACCTTTTTGGATGCATGCACTCTCAGCATCTAGTTCACAGAATTTCCACAGAAAAAGCCCAACCAAACAAACTCATAAGTCAGCATTGTGAGACACACAAGGAAACAATATAAGGAAAATCAGAAGAAGCAACAAGTAATAGAAATAGACCCACACAAAAAAAAATGAATAATAGAGGCTATACAGTCTAAGCTATATTTTTGTAATTAAGCACACAAATTATAAAATAATAAAAAAATTAAAAGAGCAAGTTACAATTTTAAAAGACTAGGGAGAATTTTAAACCAAGGAGTCCTAGACATAATTATTATATAGACACTATTATGAAAAAGAAAAATCTCTTTAGGCAGGTTTAATAGTAGGCTAGACACAGCTGAACAATTACTGGATTAAAAAAAAAAGAGCTAAGAAAATTATCTAGAAACTTGAAATGACCAAAAATATGAAAGAGAGTTTATTATACAGAGAGGGTAATATTTAAATGGCCAACATATGTCTTATAGAGAAAAAATGGGAGAATATAAAACACAAAGTAATATTTGAAGAAATAATGGTCATAGATTTTCTAAAACTGATGAAAGACATGAGCTCTCACATTTGAAAAGCACAATAAACCCTAGGCTGGATACCTCAAAATAAATCTGCAACTAGATACCTGAATGGAGATAATATTAACAACCAGAGTAATGGACAAATGGCTTCTCAATAGCAACACTAGAAACCAAAAATCAGTTGAATGATACCTACAGAGATATGAAAAGCAAACAACTGACAATACAGAACTTGTAGCAACATTTCCTAGATCTGAGTAGAAAGCATTAACCTGTCCACTTTGTTTTGAATTATAATTATCTCAATACTTTGTTTGCTAAAAGTACATTCATACCCTTACTAATCCTATATCCTCTTCGATTAAAAGTAGAACCATATAGTATGAACATTGGAAAAAGCACTGAGCATTTCAATCCTCAAATCTTGTGATGGATTTGTTCACTCGCATAGAAAGGGTAAGAACTGTGTCTTTAGTGCTTTAACTTCTTCTTGAACCGGGATTTCTTTCATCAGGATAGAAGCAGCTGAGATTGTTGGTTAGTCAGGAAGCATTCCCTGGAGGCTAACATGTGACATATTTTAAAGGTGTCTAGTAAGGATGAGACTTGGAGAATATGCCAAAGCTCCAATTCTTCTCCTTTGTCCCCAAGACCAAGGTTGGCATTCTAACAGAAGTGCTGCATGAGATTAATCTGCATTTCAATGTGATGCTGAGTTGGTTCACTGTGGTGCTCAGGACTTTCCATTCTGCATCTGGAAAGGAAGAGAACACCTCTTGTTCTTTATTTTTCAACCTAAACACAGTTGGAGGTACCCCTCGGTACCACTCTCGTAATTCACATCCTTCAATGGGAAAGCCAAGTGGATCTGTTGAAAGCTAGATTTAAGAAATAATAGTAATGATCACACTAAAGGGTGATTGAGGTCTTTGTTTTTCTCTTTGACTAAATTTAGAAATTGGAAAGGTATTATTATTTTTCTTACAAGTTTTAGCCTCTTGTCTTTTTAAATGTCAGGGATATACCTTCTGGAAATATCAAAGTTAAGTATATCATGTTTTCTATGTGTGATTTTCTGTGTGTATTGTCCTGTGCTAGTCATAATCCCAAATATTGCAGTAAAAATTATTTTTCATTGTTGATTATTCATTAAAATAAAATGAAATTCCTTTCTACCCAGACTCTCTGAAGATGTAAATATATTACGATAGAGGAAACTCTTGATGTTTTACAGATCAAAATGATACTGAGAAGTCTGGCTCAGAAGAAAAATGCAGCAAACTTTACACTCCCAGGAAAGCGCTGTTTACCAAAAATGTGCCAACTTTCAATTGTGTTAAGCGTCATTGTTTAGAATAGACAAAAATCATTTCCTCCCAAAAAAATGAAGGTGGAGTTATCTTTAGAAATTCCCAGGCTTTATATTTTCATGAACCTTTATACTTTTTAAATAAATAAATGAAGAATTTCCAGCTCTTATTTAATAATACCAATATTCTTATAGTCCTTTAATAAAATGACTATAAACAAAAACTTCCAAAATGAAGCTGAAAAATCCATTCTATTGCATGAGAGAGAAGAGATTGTATGGCTGGTAAATTTTAGTTCCTTCCTTTAGATAAATTGCAAGAAGAAGGGAATTCCTCCTGCAAGAAAGAGAACATTAAAAAGACAGTGTTCAAACTCTTTTAAAGGTGAATTTTTACTAAGCTGGAATTGGTTCAGTTCAAAAATGGAAATAGCATTTGCACATTTCCAGAATCTTTAGACCAACTCAGGGAGTCACTTGATGCCCCTCTCATCCCTTTCTAAGAAAGAAAGGAAGTAGCTTTAAATTATCATATTACATATACTATGGATGACATTTTCTACTCACTACCATTTATTGAAAGTACGTGCTAAGCACAATTCATACATTAATTCAGTTATTTTCCCTCATAACTCTACAAAGTCGATTTTGCTATCCCTCTATTATGGATGAGAAATGAGATGCTCAGAGAGGGTAAGCCATTTGTCTAAAGCCTCAAAGTTAGTGAGTGACGGAGACCAAATTTTAATCCAGGTTTATTTGATTCCAAAGCTCATGAACTTAATTATTGCCCCAGCATAACAGGCCAAACACTGATGCAAGACATTAGAGAGCAAGCAACCCGCGGTTGGCCTCAGAGAGCAGTAAAGTACCACATTTACCTCTCATAAAGTGAGGGAATTACTTGGTGATTTGGCCTAACATAATACTTCTCCCAAGTATACACTGCTGTATTCTTTCTCTATAGTATTTACATGCGTCTTTCATGTGAGCTATGTGACTTGACTTATATATTTCATTTACCCCCATTGATTGACCTAGTCAACACTCTGCAAAGTTTAATCTCAAAAAGTCATATAAAAATCATATTCTGTTTTCCCTTCTTTCACTCCCTTCCTTTGTCTCTCTGATAAAATTATAGAAAAGACGAATTTTTATTACATTTCTTTGTCCAAATAGTTCATACAAAGCCTTACAGCTTTTTAATAAAGTCCTGATGAGTGAGTAGGTGCCCACAGGAAACAATGCAGGCAGCGCATTGGCATGCAAAGGCAGACAGGGAACCACACAGCCTGCCTGGGTCCTGCAGTTTGGTGTGGCTTGAGCGTAGCATAGTAGGGCGTGAAGGGAGATGAGACTGGAATGTTAAGTTGTGCCAAAAAATATAGAACTATACTAAAAACAAAACAAAACTTTTGGCTTCCTTATATAAGCAGCAGGGAGCCACTAAAGATGTTTTGAAATGGAGTGACATGATGTAATTTGTATATTAGGAATATAATTGGTGGCAGGATATAGGATTGGGGTTTGAGAAAAGCAAGAGGAAGCAGGGAAATAGGTTAGAAGTTGTAGTAACAGTCCAGGTAACTGGTAATGAGGTGCAAAATTAAGGCAATGGAAGAGTACTGGGAAAATGGCACAGATTTAAAAGTTGTTCCAGAGACAGAAGACACAGTATTTAGTTTCTGATGGAATGGGAGGGAATCAGAGAGTTTGATTCAGGATGTCTGGCTGGGAGACTGACTGGAGGAGGATGTCAGACAGAAGACACAGTATTTAGTTTCTGATGGAATGGGAGGGAATCAGAGAGTTTGATTCAGGATGTCTGGCTGGGAGACTGACTGGAGGAGGATGTCATGAACCTAGATGGGCAGCAAGGGAAGATTTGTGAGAGAAGAAAGTGAGTTCCTTTTTTTCATCTAAGTTTGAAGACTCCTGGAGACCTTTGGATGGTTAAGTCTACTAAGTGTCTAGAAATAACTATCTAGAGCAGGCAACCTCAAACTACGGCCCACGGGCCACATGCGGGTGTTTTTGCTGTTTTGTTTTTTACTTCAAAATAAGATATGGGCAGTGTGCATAGGAATTTGTTCATAGTTTTTTTTAAACTATAGTCCAGCCCTCCAACGGTCTGAGGGACAGTGAACTGGCCCCCTTTTTAAAAAGTTTGAGGACCCCTGATCTAGAACTTTAGACAAATGTACAGATAAAAGATAGAGGACAAGTTGAATTTATCCCATATAATAAAAGGCCAGGGACCATAAGTGTAATGACCAGAATGACCACTCGACCAGTCGCCATGAGTTTCATTGACCACCTCTCAGTTCCTTCTCCCTTCCCCCACCCCCACCCCCAGCCCACGAGCGGCGGTGGGCAGGGCATGGAGCAACGAGCGGCGGGCGGGGTGACAAGCAGCAAATGGCGGCAAGCTACTCACGCATGATTTCATGTGCTGGGCCTCTAGTAAAGTAATATTTTCTCAGAGGGCCTAGCCCCCAAGGGAATTTTCCAAAAGACCCCTAGCAAAACATCTGGGTTTCAGTTTTCTCTGTTGTAAAAAGATATAATAATAATAATAGTAGTAGTAGTAGTAATAATACTTGCTACTTGCTCTACCTAACTCAAATGATTCTGAAAGGGATTGAATGATCTTAGTGAAGGTATTTTTTTTTTACTATTTTTTTTATTGAGGTATTATATGTGTACATATCTTACCATTGCCCCCCCAACCCCACACCCATACATACCCTCACCCCCCAGAGTTTTGCATCCATTGGTTATGCTTATATGCATGCATACAAGTCCTTTGTTTGATCTCTTATCTCCCCCACCTCTCCCTAACATTCCCCCTGTAATTTGACAGTCTGTTTGATGCTTTACTGTCTCTGTATCTATCTTTTTGTTCATCAGTTTATAATGTTCTTTATTATCCATAAATGAGTGAGATCATGTGGTATTTTTCTTTCATTGACTGGCTTATTTCACTTAGCATAATCTTCTCCAATTCCATCCAGTTTGCTGCAAATGATGAGAATTCCTTCTTTTTTATGACAGCATAGTATTCCATTGTGTAGATGTATCATAGTTTTCTGATCCAGTCATCTGCTGATGGGCACCTAGGCTGTTTCCAGATCTTAGCTATTGTAATTTGTGCTGCTATGAACATAGGGGTGCATATATCCTTTCTGATTGGTGTTTCTAGTTTCTTCTGATATATTCCTAGGAGTGGGATTACTGGGTCAAATGGGAGTTCCATTTTCAGTTTTTTGAGGAAACTCCATACTGTTCTCCACAGTGGCTGCACCAGTCTGCATTCCCACTAGCAGTGCATGAGGGTTCCTTTTTCTCCGCATCCTCGCCAACACTTGTCGTTTGTTGATTTGTTGATGGTAGCCATTCTGACAGGTGTGAGATGGTACCGCATTGTTGTTTTGATTTGCATCTCTCGTATAATAAGTGACTTTGAGCATGTTTTCATGTGTCTCTTGGCCTTCCTTCTGTCTTCTTTTAAAAATATTCTGTTTAGGTGAAGGTACTTTTAATATTAAATTGCTATACTATGTTAGTAATATTCATATGGAAAACCAGAAATAAGACTAACTACAGTATAATAACAGTAGACAATCTGACCCATTCTATCCCTCATATGCAAATGTACCCAAATGAAACAGCCCATCTTCTTTTTACTTAATTAGAGCCACTTTCTATGTGATGATACAAGACTTTAGCTCATAGAGCAAAATCTCTTTTGATTTTTAAATGCATGGAATTTAAAGAGAAAGTAAATTTTAAAAAAAGATTTTTCCCAGGCAACTAACCAACTAGCTGGACTTTCTTCTTTATATCCAAATAGCCCTACCGTGGTGGGGGCGAGAGGGAAGTTCAAAGACAGAAAAGCTCATAAAATTATGAGTTTGCATTGCATCCTGCTTTGGCTATGAACCACTGATTATGACAAACTGGTTGGTGTCCAGAATCTTTTAGTCAGAGTTTGCTAATTACTTGTTTGCACCAAGGGACACACGGTCCTCTGAAAACCTCTTTTTTTCCTCCAAATCACAAATTCTTAGGATTAATAGATAATTTTACTGAAAGGATCAGACCAGTTAGCAGAAGAATAGTGGTGATTTGGGGTTATATTCTGCTAGGTAGCATGCTATTTTGAATTACCTACAATTACTGTAGCTTCACAATACTATCTGTAAGAGAGTATTTTCCTTCCTTGCATTTTCTGCTCCTATCATACCATTGTTAGCACCACAATGAAGAAACCCTACAAAGCTGTTCATGAAAATAATTTAAACATGAACTTGTGCTCTTAGATACAGCTACACTTGCAGATCTCCCCCACCTCATATTCAGAAGCACCCACACTTATCTGGTCTCTTTTTCTACATTCTCCTAAAAGGGGGGGAAATGTATTCAGTGTGTAAAAATAAGCTATTGTATCTCAGAAAGGAGATGGGATGCTAATTAAGGGTTCTTTGAATGAACAAGTCATATTGCATTGTCTTCGGGGAGCTGGCTGCCAATTGCATTTTTGGTAAAGAGTCAAGAAAAACATTCAAGAGGGCCCCGGCAAGCTTGGGAGAGAAGCAAGTAGTGCTTCCATTTATCAAGTAGGTGCACAAGTATTGTTGAGAGGCAGGGTGCAGGCTGGGAGCTCCTGCCTCGAAGCTTTTCCTGCCGGTTTTGAGAACCACCTTCCCGAAGAGGGGCCCGCCGCTCAGACCTGATGGTGGACAATGCGGCACATATGCCATACTGCTGGACCACTGAATGCCTCTTTCTTTTTCGATACTTTTTTCCCAAGATTCTTTGTCTCTTCTTGGATTCATCCAGGAGGCAGGGGTTTTAAGATATACAATAGCTCGGGTCTTGCAGTGAAATAATTGATGCTCCATTGAAAGACACCAGGCAAATTGGTTAGTATGATTATCTTTAACAAGCTGGGGAAATTTTAGGCATTTGACAACTCATAAACGAGGAGGGAAATAAATTGCTCTAATTTTAAAAGGGTTTTTTTTCCCCCTTAATGTTAATGTGATGTCAGCCAGAATAAGCCTTTAGCCTGATTGCCTGACAGTCGTGGGTGTGGGGCAGCCTGTAAACAGAGGTGAAATGATTTACTTTGTTTGGAAAGGGACCAGAATATAAAGGATGCAATGTGTTTTTACTGTAACGGATGAGAGATACCGTGAGTCAACCAGGTAAAGTGACTTTCTTCGCGACCCTGTCTTTGGAATAATTGGTACTCAGCATGATAGAATCCAGGAGGTGTGTTTCTGTTACTTTACATGTCTTTTCCTCTAGTTCTGTAATGATGTGATGCTTTTACTGCTTTGTTGAATTATAAGTTCTTCATTTTTTCAAGTGTGATCATATTCCTTTGGCATATATGTGAAGACACAAGCGTCTTGAACACTAAAAGGTCCTGCTGGCAGGCAGCAGGTGAAGGCGTTTCCCTATAAATGTGCATGTGTGTTTGGAAGAAAATTGGTGCTATCTAAACAATGCCTCTCGGATGAACATTGCCTCCCTGGCAATTGCAATAAAACATCAACTGTCACACTTGACATTCTTAATCACTAAAATATGTGGTAAAAAATGTAATAGGTCTTTTGCAGATGGTTAAGAGGTGAAATAATAAATGATATGTGTGCTTAAATCTAATTTCATAGTTTTCTTTTAATAATAAAGCTTGGACATAATTCTATAAAATTTAATACCAGATGTAACTCATAATTAATGACCTAACCACTTTCTATGGAAGCTATAAAGCCCAGTAATTGTAAAACAGAACACTAGTAATAATAATAATAATAATAATAATAATAATAATAATAACAGCAACAGGTTTTGAGTGCTTTTTATTTGCCTGGCTTGGTTCTAAGTGCTTCCCACAGAGTAAATCATGAAGAAACTGAGGCCAGAGAGTTTGAGTATCTTGCTGACGGATTCACAGCGAATAATAAGTAGAACCAAAAGGTGAACCCAGGCTCTCTGACCCAAAGCCTGCACCTTAACCACAATACTATATTGCCTTGTTTGTCATATGATTATTATTACTGTTATTAAACCCTTCAAAGAGCATCCATTATAAAAATATTTTAAAGTAATTTTGTTAGACATCCATTGTAATGGACCCCCTAGGTGAAATGACCGTGGGGCCTGGAAAGTATGCTCTCATACAGGCATTACTGGTCCTTACCGCTGCCTCCCACACAAGGGGAACTTCACCCTGTGGAGTCTAACACACTGCAGGTGCTCAGGAGACACTTTCCCTCGATGGAACAAGGAAATGGGACTTGCCTCCGTTATCACGAGAAAAGACTTCTTTTATTTCTAGTCATTGTATGGTAAACTCTAATGTGTGGATATTAATTTCTCAGTTCCTAATTAAGTTTTTAGTTCATTCTCAATTTCTCTGTGGAGTTTTGGGAAATTCTACCTTTATTTTTTGGTATGGGATTAACAGCAATAGTGTTTGCCAAGAACATGCAAAACATGATACTTTATTTTTTTTTTATTTTTTTTTTTTTAATTTCTTTATTGATTAAGGTGTCACATATTTGTCCTCATCCCCCCATTCCCATCCCACCCCTCTCCCCACGCATGCCCCAATCCCCTGTTGAACTTAACCGTTGGATAGGCTTATATGCATGCATACAGGTCCTTTGGTTGAACTCTCCCCCTCCCCCCCCCCTCCCCCTACCCTCCCCTATCCTCCCTCTGAGGCCCGATAGACCGATCGATGCCTCCTTGCTTCTGGTTCTGTTCTTGTTCCTCAGTCTATGTTGTTCATCATTTCCCCTAGATGAGCGAGATCATATGTCACTAGATATATACTAATAAGAACTGAATGTGAGACGAGCAATAATAGTTATGCTGACAGGCAAATGAATCAATCTGTAGCGAGCTTCCCCCTGGACCAACAGTTCTTTTGAGACCCAATTTCAATGTCCAGTAGTTCCTTATGTGTACATGTCAGCACTGACCCCTCAGTTCTGGATGGTGGACAAATGGTGGTAATGGAGATCAGACTCCCTCTGGTTTGGTCTCGGCCGAACCCAGGGGCACGGCGTCACCCGGACTAAGGGGCACGTGGCCTCACCCATACCCAAGGGGCGCGTAGTCTCACCCGGGCCTGGGACCCCGCCTCACCCGGATGGATCCAGGGGCGCACGGCCTCACCCGGACCCAGGATCTGGCTTCACCCGTACCCAGGGACGCTTGGCCTCTCCCAGACCCAGGGGCACGTGGCCTCACCCGGGCTTAGTTGCACAAGGCCTCACCTGGTTCCAGGGACACATGGTCTCTCCTGGACCCAGGGACGCTTGGCCTCTCCCAGACCCAGGGCCACTTGGGCTCACCCGGGCCTAGGTGCACGAGGCCTCATCCGGATCCAGGGACGCATGGTCTCACCCGGACCCAGGGACGCTTAGCCTCTCCCAGACCCAGGGGCACGTGACCTCACCCGGGCCTAGGTGCACGAGGCCTCATCCGGATCCAGGGACACATGGTCGCACCCGGACCCAGGGACGCTTGGCCTCTCCCAGACCCAGGGCCACTTGGGCTCACCCGGGCCTAGGTGTACGAGGCCTCACCCGGATCCAGGGACACATGGTCTCACCCGGACCCAGGGACGCTTGGCCTCTCCCAGACCCAGGGCCACTTGGGCTCACCCGGGCCTAGGTGCACGAGGCCTCACCCGGATCCAGGGACACACTGTCTCACCCAGACCCAGGGATGCTTGGCCTCTCCCAGACCCAGGGCCACTTGGGCTCACCCGGGCCTAGGTGCACGAGGCCTCACCCGGATCCAGGGACACATGGTCTCACCCGGACCCAGGGATGCTTGGCCTCTCCCAGACCCAGGGCCACTTGGGCTCACCCGGGCCTAGGTGCACCAGGCCTCTCCCGGATCCAGGGACACATGGTCTCACCCGGACCGAGGGACGCTTGGCCTCTCCCAGACCCAGGGCCACTTGGGCTCACCCGGGCCTAGGTGCACGAGGCCTCACTCGGATCCAGGGACGCATGGTCTCACCCGGACCCAGGGACGCTTGGCCTCTCCCAGACCCAGGGCCACTTGGGCTCACCCGGGCCTAGGTGCACGAGGCCTCACCCGGATCCAGGGACACATGGTCTCACCCAGATCCAGGGACGCTTGGCCTCTCCCAGACCCAGGGCCACTTGGGCTCACCCGGGCCTAGGTGTACGAGGCCTCACCGGATCCAGGGACACATGGTCTCACCCGGACCCAGGGACGCTTGGCCTCTCCCAGACCCAGGGCCACTTGGGCTCACCCGGGCCTAGGTGCACGAGGCCTCACCCGGATCCAGGGACACACTGTCTCACCCGGACCCAGGGATGCTTGGCCTCTCCCAGACCCAGGGCCACTTGGGCTCACCCGGGCCTAGGTGCA